>NC_132941.1:21583038-22216230 GCF_034638445.1 Ciconia boyciana
AACCTTTTATGTAAGTTGATAAACATAACTATTCACAATTTATACATGGAAACACTGCAGTGCAGTGACGCTAAGTAACTAAAATTCACCAAGTGAGTCACAGTGACAGGAACAAGTACAGACAGACAAGTTCTGCTCCTAACGTGGTGCTGCAGCCAGCAGATCGTGATACTTCATTCACCAAAAGGTTGAGTCAGCACAGATAGTTTATCAGCTTTAAAGGCCAAATCACTCTTTGTGTAAATGAGACTAATGCTCCTCATTTCAGCAGATACACAACTGCACACAGGAGGGCTCAGTCTGGCCCTGTTGATATCAAACAGAAATGCAGAAGCATATTTCACTTTCTGGGTCAGAGGGAGGAGATGACAGATTCAGAGTTGCAGTGTAGAGATGAAGTAATCAGCTGAGATATCCTCATGTCAGGAAACTGAACCTTGCATGGAAATACAGAAGTATTTTTGTGGCTCTTATTTGTGGACATCATCTTTGTTGAGTGCACAAAGATAGTAATAAACATGCATTTCAGGCATTTTCCCTTTGTTCTAAGTAATTTCAGGCTGGCGGGTCTCCCTTAGATGCGTGCTGGCTGAATCACAATGGCGGCCTTCTCCAGTAATACTTTATACTAACATAATCCAATTAAAAAGAACTTAATTGGTGTGCAACATTCCCTACAATTTCAACATTTTAAAAATGAATAGTCTCAGTAAGTACCAGATGGTGACACGCACTAATTAATCAGGCCTGCTCAATGAATGAGCATATTAAAATGAATGCACCTATTAGATGTGTTTTCAATGCTGTATGCTGCAAAAAGACTCCCCTTAAATGAATGCCTGCTATATTACTGAGCAATATGCACAAGTGTGCATTTCATAATTTGTAATTGTAACACTATCACTCTTTGATCTCTTCTTAGATCACTAGATACTTGGTACAGATTTCCTTTTGTTTGTCCTCCTCCAGGGACAAGGCACTTAGCTTTAGCATTGCTATCTATGAAAATGGGCCTGCAATTTTTATACTGCAGAATAAACTGCATCAAGCAGCCTTCTTATCAGCCAACAGTCCAATAAATTGCTACTGAACAACCCATGAACTTCTCACCATTGGCAGGCATGTCCTCAGACTGAAAAACTCAGCAATGGGAATCCAGTCTAGGTTTCCTGGTTATTTCCTTCTATATAGGAGCGCCCAAACAGCACAAAACCACTATGGCTTTGTGGTTTTGTCTGAACCACTTACAGGGATCTGGACAGTCACTGATCATCATAAGCAACAGTGCAAGTCTAACATAACAAGAATGAAGTGATGGTTATTCTTTGCCAGTATCTGATTTCTGTTTCTTTTAAACTTTAATATAATTGTAAACATTTTCAGAGACTTTTTGGAAAAACCGAAATGCTCCAACTTCACACAGTGTCGAGGCCTTCTGAGTCAGGAGCACTGAACCATCTAGCACAGATAACGGGGACCACAAACAAATGTGACGTGCTAATTAGGTTTTTTTTGTCCTTCATGCCATAAACAAAATTTCTTCTTAAATTTTACATCATTTGTCCAACTTCAAAGGAAAGCAAAACCCCAAGTGAAGCTAACTGCTTCTATAGTTCATGCTATACATGAACTATAACACAGAGAGAAGAGCTTCACAGCCAGAGAAGTCATGGTCCCAATTTGAAGGCATGTTGAGAAACACACTTGTTTACATTCAGTACTTGGAAGCACTGTGCTTTGAATAATCTTGCAGCATGTATTAATGAAATGTAAATCAAGAAAAAAAAGAAAAAAGAAAAAGAAAAAAAAGATGCTATATAGTACCACAGCAGAGTTTGGAAACAAAAGCTGACGTATCAATATTAAAAAATGTGAGTAGCGCACTCACAGATCTCATAGCACTTCACAAAGGTGAATGAGCTTTTATAATATAGATTTTTGTAGAGAGGAACAGTGACTCACAATTTGGTGAAGGATCAAGAAATAGACCCTGACTCTTAAGTGTGATGCCCAGTTCAGTCACTGCACTTACTTCACGTGAGGTATGCCAGGAAACAACATGAAACTAAATAACGGCAAATGGCATTATGGACTGCCACAATTTTATGCCCAAAGAGGACTAATATTCACCAAATATCAGATCATTGTTGTAACAAGCCAGAACTGTGACTATGGCAGATAGCACAGATGGAAATTTCCATAAATGCTAGTCATTATAATTTCTGTTTAAAAAAAAAAGAAGAGTTCTATCTTGTTGCAGATAGTTTTTTCTTTTTTCCCTCCAGTCAGAACTGAGTGCCCTGGTAACTGTCCAAGGCCATAAAATGACAGTTCTGCAGAAAATGCAATGAATCTGCAGTGGATATTGAGGAAGCAATGACCTAGATGAAAGGTTGCCAAGTTACTTTAGAACCACTCTTCAGCACCATGGTACTATGCTGCTGAGATATGAGGGGTATGATGGATGGAGAGGAGAACTGAATCACTTCTACCTGAAGTACTGAAAAAAAACCTAGTTGCAACCTTGCTGCAAGACAGTATGAAACAATCAGGAAAACAACTTAAAACTATTTCTGTTTTTAACTGCCCACGCTATATTTTCTCTCATTTAGAAAGAGTTTGAATTACATAAATATTTCATTAAAAAACTGAGTGAAGGAAACCCTTGAGTGTTTTTTCTACCTAATACCTGTAAGAGTAAAACACAATAGAAATAACCAACGAACTGGAGCAAAAACCTGCCTAGACAATCTGTAAAGCTTCAGAAGAAAAGAGGCATTTCTTTACAATTTACCTAACCCAAACAGATAATGGCACAGAGCAGGGAAAAGACAAGAAATATCCTCAGGATCTGCCCACGTAATCTCGTTAGATTCTGCATCACTACATTGAGAACACAAAAAACAATAATAAGGACAAGCTCTCACATTTGGTGTTGAGGCCCAATAGACCAGCCAAGGCATGTATTTGAATACGAACTCTTCTGAGTTCCAATAATAATAAGAGATTCTTAACTGGAGAAGACTATTAAAAATATTTTTTTTCCCTTTTGGAAAAAAGAATCATTTAGCATTAATAAAACTTAAATTTGTAATGACCATTCAGACATATATCTATATATGATCATATTATAATGATCATTCAGACAATGGTGCACAGTATATTCTTTAGGGATACTTTTTATTTGCACAGAAAATTAGTTTTCCTTTTTTACTTTAAAAAAAAAACCAACAGTATGATAAGCCAGACTTATAGTTTGTTTACCTTGCTTCCTAAAAAGGGCTGTGTACAACGTTCCAAAATCTAGCAGTAAATTAAGTGTAAGCATATCAGCTGACAGAAACAAGCATGATAATTAAAAAACAAAAAGAATCCTCAATTTCAGCGCATTTAAGTTTGTCCCAACTCTAAGCAAAATTACGAGAATTAAGCCCTTCACAGCATATTAAAAATGCACTGGTATGACTATACCTTGACCAATCAAATTATCTTTGATTTACCTTCCCTGGGCTCACTTGAAATTCTGCCCTTTGATCTTTTTTGCCCGTTGTTTAAGCACATGAAAACATCTAGAAGAATAAACTTTACCAAACCTTTACTAAACCTCTCCACAATGTATTCACAATAAACAACAATGAAATACCTGTAAAACATTATATTGCTTCTATAGTTACAAAACCCAGTAATGGTTGTGGTTATCCTTCTGCTGAGCACAACTTGAGAATGAAAACAGTGTATATCATCACTGTATTATTGAATCCATCAATTCTGCAACTTCAATTTACTTAAAACTCTCGCCCTTGGACTACTGCAACCACTGTCTCCAAAGATCTTCACGCTGAGCCCCTGATGCAGCAAAAACCACAACTGCCAAAAATATATCAATTTCAGTTTAGCAAAGTAACTTGTGGATAGCAAAATACAAAATAGCATTGGAGGGGATATGAAGGGTCTTACTAAAAAGTAGCCAAAGACAAAACACTGTAGTATCAGGAGCAGATAACTGATGAGAGAATTAGTGGATTGCAGCCAGTATAAGAGGTCAGCTATAATACAGAAGATAAAACACTCTGCAGAGAAGCCAGATGATTACTGGAAGGAAACTTGCTCTTCTTCCTACCAAACAATGAAATAATGGGCAAAAGAGAAATGACACAATTTTATTTAAAGTTTTTAAGAAGTTCTCACAAATTACTAAGTGCAGGACATGCAAATGGTGCAACAGAATACACAAGGCAACCAGAAGATCACATGCTTTCAGTGTAAGAAAATCAATTACATGATTTACTGAATATTGTGTTCAGTTCTATTTATGACATCTCAGGAAGAAATGCAGCATAAAACAACCACAAAAATATTTTGAGGGATGAAAAGCTTTCCATATTAAGTGAAACAAAAAGATTAGGATAGTTTAGTTCAGAATTGAAACAAATAAAATATTATATTAAATGATCCGTCACATAAAGAAGATAGACTGGGTGTTCCCATTTAGTGTCTGTCTCAAAAAAAGAGCAACAAGCCCAATACAGCATATTTAAATCAGTAAAAAGACAATTATTCCATATAAAATGCTTCCTGAAGCAAGCTGGCACCAAGATCAAGAGGTCAGCTGGATTCAGAAAGCGATTAGACATTTATACATGGGATGAGACATTGACAGTTGTAGTAGGGGGGGTAAATCCAAAGCTTCCAATTTCAGTGCTTAAACAAAGCATTAACTATTTGAGTTGAGAAGAAAATTTGCTCATTAGCAGATTATTCCTTTATTGTCCATTTAGGAAGTTTGGGCAGCGTGAAGGACAGGGCCACTGCTGGAGTCCGGGTGCCAGACCACAGCCAGTGCTGTTTCACTGCAGTACGCTATCTGGTGCTACGCTGCGCGCAAGGTACCAGTCTCATGAAATGGTGCACCAGTTGTCAGTCTCTTCACACTTGCAGATCCTGTTCTCCCACTTCACCAGATCTGAGGCACCAAAGAACCACAGAATACAAGATGTTATCTTAAAGATTCCTGGTCTATACTCTTCCATCCAACCTGCACTACATATCCCTTCCACCTCTGTATGGTATGTCCCTTTTGTTTAGGGTTTTACCTATATAAGCCTTCCTTTGGCAAGGCCCTTCTCAAAATTCATCTTATTGATAACAACATGATTCCGATTTTTCCCTTTTATGAGATCCTACTCTTTACTTTCAGTGTTT
This sequence comes from Ciconia boyciana, assembly GCF_034638445.1. Classification (NCBI taxonomy): domain Eukaryota; kingdom Metazoa; phylum Chordata; class Aves; order Ciconiiformes; family Ciconiidae; genus Ciconia; species Ciconia boyciana. The sequence goes on from NC_132941.1 coordinate 21,588,241, forward strand.
TTAGTTTAATGTAGCAAAATAACTAAATGGTGAAATAATACTAATATGCCCTTATCTCCCAGTGGTAAGGTCTTTCTCTTCTCCTCCCACACTTTGTTTTGTCACTCTTGTGCCAGGCTTATATCTCAGCCCTGGAAACATTCTTTGTGCTCATTTCTACTTTTTATGACTACACAATCATGTTTGATGATTTGGGACCTCAGGCTATAAACTACTTGGGACAAGTGACTGTGTGTTACACTAGCAAGTGTCTTCCAATGATCCATACAAATCCATAGCAATGCATAAGTAAGATGGTGGTAATTACAAAGATAAGGAAGCCAGATGGGGAGTCTTACGAAAAATTAGTATTCTTTGAATGTTGTCATACTACAAGGTAGCAAAATCAGGATAAGATGGCAAAGGAACATTATAAAAAGGATTTTTCTCTACAACTAACCCAAACAATTTAACTGTCGAAGACACATACATTACTAGTTTAAGATGGAAAATATAAATAACAATAAGCCACATACTGGTATCTCATTCCCTACTCGGTAGAGCAAGTGCCTGGAAAGGGCTTGACTCTTTGTAAAAACTCCTTCAGTTTCCCATTCTACAGCCCACTGCCTTCCACTTGGTGCAGTCATTTTGCCTTATTCCTGCATCTACGATCAAAGACAGACATCCTAATTTGAGGATTTCTTTGATAATCTTGAGACACTAGCTACAGGTAATTTTTTGGCCATCATAGCTAGTTCAAGCATCTTATTCTCACTCAGACTATTCTTCTAATTAGCATATCATTTATTCATCCCAATAAGCTACTTTACCAGGCATGACGAATGCAAGAAATTTTGATCTGCAGTCATAAGCCACAGCAATGAAATGAGTGATGAGCTATAAGTCAGACGGTTAAAGATATTATTGTTTATTAGTGTTGAAGTTAAAAAGAAAACAACAACAATGCTTTACACCAGATATTCTTAGGTACTCCTTATGCTTTGCCTAGAATCCATCCCCATAAAATGGGAAGCCACCGCTGATGAGAATGCTATTAGGGATAGAAAGCACCATCACAGGTGAAATTTTATTCAGAAAAGGAATTAGCAGATACTGAAATTGTATGCTTTTAGCATTTATAATAAACAAGAACTGATTTTTGACTTATTCTGATGATTAAGTGTTGTGTCTGACCATCTTTTAGTGTTGTGCGACAAGTGTTGTGTCTGACACACCCCCAAACACCAGGATTGCGTTCTCTGTAGTTTCTCTATGCATTACCCTGCACAGATTTCCACTACACAATCCTGCTTGCAAAGCAGTATCAGACAGAGGTAGGAAAATACACTATTCCGTAACTGTGTGCACAGGTTCTCGCACAGAACTCAGTTGTACAGACAAAACAAGGCTTCTGCTAATATAGAGCCTTCTGCTTCTTTTTACCATTTGGTACCAAAGTGGGTCTACCATAATGGTATCAAATACAACTACCTACATTATAAATGATTCACCAAGTACAAAATCCTAGTATGCTTGTAACAGCAGTGGGGAAACAGACCCAAAAGCCAAGAAAATCAATCCCTTACTTTGTTTAAAACATTGTGTTGTGGACCACTGCGAAGAACCCAGTAGTTTTCATGCTCTTTAGCCTGATTATCAAGTTAGCAATATCACAGCCCCCAGAAAATCTTCAAGTCTACAACACACCAGTGTTCCAGGCACCTTGGGAGGGGCTCCGTGATGTAGCTGTATCCCTCCATGGTGACAGAAAAGGACTAACAGCACAACACAGGGCATCTAACAGTCAGTAATCATCTTTTTAGGCTACCAAAAAAGACAGGATGTAAGGCAGGGGAAAAAAAAAACCCAACCCAAACCAACAGAACAGTAATTTATTTTAGTCCACAAAAATCTCATTCCCTACTTAAAAATAATCCATACATGGAGGAAGTATGCAGTGAAGACATCATTAAATATAATCAAGGACAGAATCAGAAAGGAAATGTAATAGAAAATCTGTATTAGGTTTTATCTTTATATTCAATGACTGTTTTTTGCAGGTAGGGAATTTGCTCAATTTACTTCATGAAAGAAGAAATACCCTTAATTTTCAAAGACAGATGTTTAAACCTATCAAGTATGTAAACCACTATAATCTTTACCCCAGTGCTGTAAGACAAGGAAAGGGAAAGAAGGAATCGCTTACTGCTTCTGAGAAGGCTGACTTCATGCAGGCAAAACCTACCCTAAGAACCAGTCTGCTTTGTGGGCAGCAGGAGCATCCAGCTGCATCCAGCCACTTAAAAACCAGAGGTGGCTTGTCACAAAGAGCAACAGCATCCAGAGTCGAGCCTGGCACACTCCCCCACCGCTCCCACAGCCCCTTCTGCTCCGAGCATTCCTGCGAGCCCAGGGTGCCCACAAAGCTGTTCCTTCCACCTATGACAGCCATGCTGTCATAGCACTCAGACACTAATTAAGAGGCTGCTGATCATACTTGAAAATAACTAGCTTGAAACCTAGCCAGTGCTCATTCATGGGTCAGGACGTGGTATGAAACAAAACTGAAGCACTGTAAACAAGCTCTAGCAAAGGAAAGAGAAAGAAAATCAACACAAACGTTTGTTTTCTGAAATGGTACTCAAATTCTTTCTTTAGTTCTTCTTTATAGATATGTTTTCTTAAAGAAGTTGATGGCCAAACAAATTTTGTTACTTGTGATTGACAGAATCCTAAAAATGCAAAGCTTTTTCTATCCAGAAAAACACACAATGTGAATTTTCTAGTCTTTTCTACCACTAAAATGACTCAATACTAATTTACAGGGATCTGAAGGTAAAAGCAGAATTATGCTTATCTGAATTCTTTAGCTTTCAAATGAGGTTTTTCTGACAGTATACTTTATTAGTACACAGGACTGCTACGAGTCCACCATCGTGCAGGAATGGATTTCACAGAAACCACACTAAACCCAGGGCAATTACATTCTGTCACTGCCAACCCGAGTAAAATACAAAAGGCTGCTATTACCTGCCTTCTTGGAGAGTCTTGAGAGAGGTTTTATTCATGCCATATGCAACACTGTGCCATTTTGAACTAAACCGTTAACAATACTAAGAGCCAGTCTAAGAGGAACTGAGAGGCCAAGACCTACTCCCCTGTCCACGTAAGCAACATCAAGTTGCAAGGCAGTAGCGGTACTCTTCCCACTGCTCCCTGTTGAGGTCCTGGCCTCAGGCTCTATAGACAGGTCAGGACACAATACAAATACTCCATCAAAGGAGGAAAATTGCTCAGGAATCTAAATCACGCTTCCCCAATACTGCTTCATCAACACTATGCACAAGAAGGTGGTATCTATACCAGGTCTCCCAAGTATGGTCCATAGAAGAGACTACACGCTCTCTGTAGTACTTAATCTTGCAATTTATACAGAAAAAAAAAATCTGTACAGCAGATTTCAAGGTTATGGGCTCAAACTTGGCTTAATAACACATGGTGGCATATGTTATAGTTATATAAACAGTATATGGCATCCCAACTGTTAGTCAAATGGTGAACTGTGATGGTAATTGCAACAGCTATGCAACACAGTGTTACTCATTTCTTTTGCCCTCATACTTACGAAGTACTATTGGTTCTACTTTGCTTTTTTTTAACAAAAAAATAAACAAATTGAGCTCTCAAGTCTTCTCTGTAAAACAAGCTGCTCAAACCTTTAATCAGTGGCAACTTTTGTGAATTGTTATTAGCATCCTTGGACTGTTGCTCTCCAAAAGACAACACAACATTCCTGGAGCTTCATACTGGTGACAAACACGATGGAAATAAACCCTTCCTACTCTTGAAATAGATTCCTCCACATGTGGAGTCCAGGCACTGTCCTTTTAAGTCCAGACTGTATTCCAGAACTCATAACAATGGAGTGGTCGTGACTTCCACAAGCTTCTGAGGATCTTCGCTTCTCTCAGTGGAGTCAGGCAAGCCCGGTGTAAACTCTTCATTCCCAGTTTACAATTGCACATAACAAATACAGATTATTTGCTCAAGCCTTTTTTTGATGTAATCAGTGAGCATCTCTGCTTTCAAACTTCCTGCTCTCCCTATTTACATTTTCTTTCAGACTACTCATAAAAACCCCTTGACTAATTTTAGCACAAAGGTTAATACATAGCATCCCATGCCAACTTGGTAACAACCTCCTACTTACAATCAGTTTCAGACCTATCACCTCTAGACAGGCCTAATCCACATAATATATACTGTATTTCTATCATTTTAGTTTCTTAATAACACTATAGCAAAATATGAAATAAAATTAAAACATACTATATTTAAAAGTTAGTTTAGCCTACCTATTCATAGCTCACTAAAATTCAGCATCTGGAAAGAAGACATTCAAAGGCATGAGGAAGAAAGGACACGTGGTTTTACAAATGCAATGGATTTGTGTTTTATTTTAAAGCTATTTTAAAAAGCAAACCTTTTGGTTTGCAATAGCATCTGGCCGTTAGTCAACAGAAAAAACAGTCTGAGCAATTTGCATAAAGATTCAAGGCTTAATTTTTCAGATTTCCACAGAGATTTGTAGAAATAATTTTTTGGCACAACCAGAAAATTAATCACTACTAACTTCACCTTCTATGGCTGTTTTAAGTACCCCCTACTCAAATAATTTCTCATATAACAATCACTCAGAAATGTGTCAGCTTTTTTAAGAAGCCTTTTGTTGAAACCAAGTATGTTAACAGTGATCTCAAAGCCTTAATTTTGATAGAAACTGCAATATGTTACACTCAATAAAGGCAGCAGAACTATGTTTGGATGCCAGAATACAGTGTGTGTATATATATATTAAAAAATGAAATTATGAAATTCAGTAACAGGATATTTATCAGCTGCTTATCACATCTGTGTGCAGTTGTAGGACTTGGCCCCTGGGTTGCCTCATACAAGTGTGCTGAGAAACTGAAGCAGATTTGCTCTGCACTGTGCACATTTCTCAATCCATATTAAAACAAAAATTTTTGCTACATAAAAGTATTTTTTTCTCCTTTTTTCTGTAGAGAGCAAAATAATTTCCTTACTTTCATATGGTATTGCAGGGATAAGATGACTAAAGAGAAAAGTGGAAAGGCACAGAGAAGCTAACAGCATTTCTCAGAATACGCTGGTTATAAAGAACAGCTTCATATAACCTCTCATTTATGTTCCCCTGTAGTTCTGCCAAAGCAAGGTATTGCCTTATAAAACACGGCAGTGTTCAGCAGACACCACTGCGATAGAGCCGACCCGCCCTGCTTTAACTCGCTGAGTTTCTCTCAGCTGGTGTCAGGAAGCAGGTGCACAGCCAGTTACATTCGCACCATTTTAGTGGTGCTTCTGCTTTGCTCCAGTTAACTGCTATTCTGCTGCCAACCCTGCTGCATTTTGCCAAATGCAATTCAGTACCAACATACTGTACTTCTGTTCCATCAGACAATTCTTCCAAGTCTGATATAACTCAACATGATTAACAAAAGGATCGTTTCACAATGCTAATTAGCATTGTGTAGTCAGAAGATAGACTGTAGGCCTGTATAGCTAATGTCCTATGTTAAATTTGTTCTCTAGACATAAAAGACTGGTACATTAACCATGTCTTATTTTCACATTTTTCTTCTCAGAGAAGCCTGGATGAATCATAATGCACACAGATAGTCTGAAACACTTAGCAGATGATTTCACTTCAGTCGCAAGTAAGACAAATTAGATGAGATCTTCAATCACTGCCTTGGGATGTGTGGGCAATGTATTACATTTTACAAGTAACAGCATTTGGAAAAATTCAGTTTTAACTCTTCAGCCACTGTACTCTTTTAATTACATGCTAAAACTTGGGAGAAATAAGAACTGGAAAGGAAAAGAGCAGAAGAGTCTTCAGAGAGATAATGAGATGGCTGCTTGCTGAAATTCGGCAACATCATCTTTAATGTCAGCACTGCTGAGCTAAAGAAGGAAAAAAGCAAATTCTTCATACTGCCCATGCATTCCCATTTAGCAATGGAGCCATTCTATAGTAACTAGTTTTAAGTACGATATGAAGCTCTAGCAGCAAGTTCACTACCTGAGTGAGGGTTTTGACTTTATAGGGTGTGATGGAAGAACTACTTTGAGGCTATGTAACAGTAATAAAGTAAATCCTGCCTCAAATCTCTGTGAACCTTTAATAAGCTAAGATCCATAGACAAATGAAAGTCTCAGAAGATCTCTGGAATCCTACTGCTTGGTATGCCTGCTTACTTCCTGGTGCATGCTTTATTTTTACACTCTAAAAATAAAGTGTAAAGAAAGAAATTAGGAAAAGCTGCCAAACTTTTTTTTTTTTAAGTCAAATTTCAATCTTCCTTATGAAGAATGTGATTTAAAAACTCTTGTAGTTATTATTGTCCAAGGATTGTAATTTTTTTTAAGCTGTTTGGATGGTTTTGATAAGTTATCCCACAACAATGTGGACAATACCTTTGTTTTCTTGTAGATGCAAATACTGGATTGTTATAGCAAGATTCCGCATTGCTACTACTGCTAAACATCCTCAGGCAGATCTCAGGTGAGTACATACTTTTCTTACAGTGGTAACCAAGTTGAGAATCTTACATGTTCAAAGGTTATGCATCAGGTGGCTGGCTTAAAAGTTTTGCAAGTGGAACTAAAGCACAACTGAGAGTATTACTTTCCTTCAATATTATTATTGTAATATATGGGGATAAGTGTAGTACTGCAAGTATACAACTTTGACATGTAAACTGGTTGTTGATGATGTGTCTTTCAGTTCTCCTTTACTAATCATGAAAGTGATTCTAAAAATTGCCGTGCCCAAAACATTTGGGGAAGAAATTGAAATCATTATCTGAAAGTTAAGCATAATAGTAGTTTAGGGGTTAAAGTCACATAAATAGTGCCTTCTTTAAAAATACACCTCTATGTTTGTATACTGTAGTAGCAGAGAAGTATATATTATACATATTTATAAACACACACACAAAAAGGAAGAAATTCACAAGTATGAAATATGTTGGTGTATTTCTGAGATCTTCAGATTGAGATCTACGTAAGACATACACATCACAGGCAGAAAGCTAAAATAAATGTGACCAGATAAAAGAGGACTTAAAACTGAGAAGATATGATAAAAAGAAAGAAAACACTATAGTAGTAATGAATCCCAGGAAAAAATAATTTTGACAGCCAGCTTATCCCAGTGAAAGATGTAAACCTACTGAATGTTTAAAGCATATCTCTACAGAAACCAGTCTATCAGAATACAGCTAGCAATGATATACTAAAACCCAGCTAGACACTTCTGGATACCTATTGTAGCTGACTCCACGTGAGATTATATGGCTTTGCCCACAGCAATGGTTTTAGGAACAATTCCCACTGTTGCCTTCGCAGTGGGTCTGCTGTACCAACGCTAACATTGGGAACATTTCACCACCACACCATTTGAACTGTTCAAAGCAAAGTTTTAGCCAATGGTGAATGTAAGCAGCAACGGCTGTTTGCTGCAGCACTCTGGCTGGTACGGGTGGCAGAAGGATGTTATTTTTTGTGTAGTATTTACTGAAATCCATGCAGTCAGAGAGATCTACGCATCATTTACACAGTTCCAATAAATAACTTCCAACACAGAAAATACAGTCTGGCTCTTAAATAAGCACTGTAAGTCTTCAATTAAGACAGTAACTTTGTGGACACGAGCACATGCAATTTATGGCAGTTTCTTTATTTTAAAGAGGAGGAGGGGAGAGGTTATAATACATAACATTATGAGCAAGGAACTTCCAAACCCAGTTCTAAAATTATCTTCAGTGTTGATAAATCAACAAACTCTATTCCTCCTTCCCTTTTGTCTATTTCTAAAGTCTTTCTTCTTCTCTCCTTAGATTGCTCATGTGCTTAATCTGATCAAAATTCTTTAAGGATGTCAAGGGGATAAATACTGCTATTAACGGCTACTAGTTTCCATTTGCTTTTTAGAAGTGGGTGCATTACACTTTAAGGCATTATATACGCTATTAGGTATTCACAGGATGCACTATTACCGAGACACAATATGCAGAGGAAGAAGTGGAGACTAAAACATTTTTTGCATTAACAGGAGGATCCTCCAAGCAGTTTGCAGAGTGTGCTCCAGGGCCATTCAATTGTTCTACAGTATTAGTATTTCAAGCAGAAGATATTTAACTCAGTTTCTTCCAGGACCAAAGTATAAATGCAGGGAATCAGGTATTTATCCAATACAGGTAACAGATTTCTACCTAGCAATTTTCTGCAACTTACATGTAAATGATGCATGAAAAAATGTGTTATTAAATGTTAAACACAAGCATTTTAACAGAAAAGTAGGGAAACAATGATCTCTGTGTTTTGTCATCACCAACAACTGCAGCCCTACAGGCCTGAGGAGCCTACAGTTCCTACCAATCTGCGATCAAATTAAGAAAGAGCAAGCGCAGCTTCAAAGAAGTTATGGGTACTTTATTATGTGCATTCAGAAAGAGACATCCATGAAGCATTGCCTTGCTAAATGTTATAAAAGTTCTTATAAATATTCGTGTGCAGCATTTGTACTCTAAGCATTTAATTATTTCTTTACAAAAGAGGAATGGGGGAAAGGGAGAGGAAGAAATTACTGCTTCCTCAGTTCCAAAGAGTTCAAGGCAACAGAAAAGACAAACTGGTGCACAAGTGCCCTATAAATTAGACAGCACCAAACCCAGAAAATTACAAGCAAGAGAATTTTTTCAGGTAGATTTTTTTTTTTTAAATTGCACCTGAAGTTTTAAAATAGCTTGCAGGTACTAAACTACTGATTTTTTGATCACTTCAATTACTTGAATTTTGATCACTTGAATTTCTATGTCATTAGCTTTTGAAAAACAAGATTGATCTGTTGCTTCTGAGATTTGTATGAAGACAGATTTAGTTAGCTGTACTTCTCTGCATTTTCAAAACCCTGTTCTCAAAGATGAGCCTAACGTCACAGCACCAGATAAATATGGCTGCTTTGCAAAAGCAAGCCATTGTGCAACTCGGAAACTCGATCCATCCATACACAGCTGTTGTGAGCTAAAATAGCAAGACTGAAAATCCTGCCATCACCCCTTGAAAGCACTGCATTTCTAACTACATTCTGTGGCATGCAGCCTCTTGATTAAGCCTCTCTGACTTAAAAGTTTATCAATACTACTGTGAATTAATACTGTAACACATGCTGACAATACAAAAGCCTGTTCACAAGTGGCTTGTGCACAAGAGAAAAGATATTGCAAAACAGCTTTGACATAAAATTATAAATCTAATATAAGAGCTAAAAGATGTAGAGTAATAACACCTGAACTCCTCAGAAATCACACAAGCAGAGACAGCAGTGAGGAAGCAGCTTAGACCTCCGGCTTTGCTGTGATCCTGCCTTCCAGCCAGACCAAGATAACTGCCTTTCTGCCTCTGACATTCTTTTACCCATTTGTACCAGGAACATAACTTTTTGTCTGAGAAACACATGTTACACCGTAGCTTTGGGTATGAATCTCTTTGCAGTATCCTTTCAGATACTACACTCTGCACATACGTCCTGATTCAAGATGCTATAGCTAGAGGAAAAAAAAAATACCTAAGAAGATGCTTATTAATGCAGACCCAACTCCTTCACACGTCCCTTAGTTGGCAAGTAGACCTAGTGTTGGCTGAACAGGGTGGTAAAGGAACATTAATAGCGGAAGAGGCTTATTGCTATGGTACTTTTGGTTCCCTCTTGTATCAGTCAAGTCAGATGGCTGTCAGATGTACCTGACTGCTCTCAGGTGTATCGGATAAGTCTCAGTGGAGTTATTCCAGGCACATACCACATTTAGAAATACAAAGCAAAATGAAAAGTCGTGCTGCCTTTTACTTCCCTCAGGAAAACTGCCTCTTGCAAATGGTTTTATCATTTTCATTATATCCTGGTTGATTTGCTTTACCATCTTGACTGGAACAATAGCTAAGACATAATAGAAAAAGATTTTTCCACAGGCTGGTTCTAATTACATTAAATCTCAAGTGAGATAGGACATTTAAATAAGAAACAACAACTGCAGAGTCTGAGATAATAACATACCAAGATACTAGGCTTTTTGAGAGTACTGTTAAAATGATGCATTAAACATTACAGTCTACTCCAATCCTGTTTCAACACAAAAGCCACTTCTGTGGCACACCGCTGCAGAAAGAAGGTTAGCAGTTATTGCAGTCCATGTTCAACTCTGAACAATTATGAAACATTATCCCTCATGCTGGAAGTTACATAGATCTTTGTAACATGAACTGCGAGATACATGCTTAAACTTCTGCATGAGGTGAGGCAGTTGGGAATGCAGCATCACTGTAGGATTAATTACCTCATGAACCACAATGTAGAGTTGAGGAAGTTTTGAAGAGCTCCTGGATTTTGTTGCAGGTTGTACCTTTAACATGTTGTCATCATAACTGAATTCTCTTTTAATGCGTTTGGAAAACATATCATCTTTAGATCACTGAAAACCTCTGAAATATAAACATGCTAAATGGAGACTGTGGCTATGTGGTCTGTAAACACAGCGAAACCTGTCACAGTCCCAAAGTTTGTGGATTTAATGTTATAAGCCACCGCTCAGCTGTGCCTCCAGTATTGGTGCTTACGGGACCCTGCAGCAAACTCCCCTGCTGGAAACCAAAACTGAAGAAAGGGAACTTACATGGGGAGCACAGGAATTAAATTACTCCCCACCCCCCCACCTCCCTTTCCTTTGGCTAAGTGCTAGCCCAGCCTAAAGGGAAGGAGAAGGGTTGGCCTGTGGAAATGGGGGGAGGACAGTTCATCAATTCCCTTTGCTTGCAGCTAGTTACCAGACTGACTTAACTAACATCAAACCACATATAAGCAATTCTATGGTGTGCTTTATGGCTAAAGCTGATACAGTTATGTACATACAGATTTTGATATCAGTTACTTATCTGTTCAGCTGTTTTTCCATAGGCATCACAGTAAAGTTTCAAGGAAATTATCTAGATACTGAGGATTAAGAGACTTGCTTTCAGTCAACAAACAGAATCTGTGATTCTAAATTCTACGCTTAGAGAACATAAACTTTCAGAGCAGCAGTTCAGTAACACATTATTGTCTAAATAGCAAAATGTGTATTAATTCTCTATTAAAAATTTAATAAAGTAGACAAAAAAATGAAAAAGTTTATTTCAGCACATAAAATTTATTTTCTTGTGTGTATATTCTACACATCAGACTTGCAAGACGAAGTGCTCTTATGCACTAATTACCTATATTTGCCTAGTGAATAATGCCATGGCACTGAAGAATGATTGCTTACATGCAGGAAGTTGAGTAGTAACACTTATATGACCACATTGCAAAAACATTTGCTAAATGCACCTCAGAGAGATCTGCACAGCCGCTGCTGGAGATGCCTGTCTGAATAGATCTAAATCTGAAAAGAAAATGCAGACCGATATGGAGGTAATCAGTAAAAGACACATGCAACTATTACTACCTATGAAAATATTTAATTTGCATTTAATAAAGAAGAAGGAATTTAACTTGCACATCTTTCTCTATCAACTATTGTTTTTTTTAACTTCCTTTAGGCTCTTATGCTTATAAGACATTTGTAAACTAAAATTAGTTGAAGATGCTCACCTTCATGTACCCTCACTACTTCTCTTGTACTGGCTCTGCTGTTCTCCTGACACCTCTGAACCAACTCAGCTTTCAAACTGCAGCAAATCAACCCATGGATGAGGAGGACGAGTCATTTTCTGCCAGGTCAGCAAGTTGAATGGGCTCATGAAGATACCAAACATTCAGCCACAGAGGGGACAACACTGCATGGCTAGGAGCAGCAGTGAGGTAGCTGTTGTAGCTCTATTACCCTCTGCACCCCAAGAAGTAAGGGTCAGCAGAGATTTCAGCAGATGAACAGTAGCAAGCTTTATGTAGGCATCATGGCAAGACAGATACTGTTCTGAAGCTCTTGGGCTCACATTGACTTAGTGTTGCATAAAACCTTTCCATTCTGCTCAAGTATACCTTCAAAAGAATACTTCAGTCATTTAAAATTACCAGAGCAGACTGTCACAACCTCTGCAGCAATGGCCACACTAGCACCATTCTTCAGTCCATCAGATTCCCTACAGCCAAATGTTTTCCTTGGGGACAGTGAGTAGTTCAGGTAAATCACAAATGACATGACCTTGTTCTACTTGTTCTCAAGATACAGACTAGTGTACTTCACACAGGGGTATGGACTGGTATTATCTATTTGCAGATGCTCTTAAAATAATAATGTGAATTGCCCTTTTTTTTGTTGGGTTGCTCCCCCCCCCCCCAGCATATACCTTCCACATTGGATACCACTGAAATACCAATGCATAATTTTACATGCAAATTAAACAAAAGGCTACTTCTTCCCCAAAGAGAGTAATAATTTGAAAACTTGCTAGTCTTGATCGTGAGTTGAAATAAAGGCTGATAATAACAGAGGCTGCACAGAGCATAGGTCATGATGACCTGAGTACTGAAGAGAGAAAGCAAGATGAGGAGTGTTTCCTGAAGCTAGGACATCCATAAAAGCGAATACCATTACTGCGGTGCTAGTAATTCAGCAGCATAAGGACAAAAAAAGGGAGACTTACTTCAAGAAATTGGATGTGAAATATTGCACTTTTAGTGCTGTATGCCATGGCTACTGAATTACTGAATCTTTATTGAGTGTTTTATGTCACATGCGCTCCTGATTTGCTATCCAAGTTTCTTCCTACACAGGCTGGTGGTCTCTCATTAAGACCAAGATTTACAGAGCACAGATTTCAGATTTTATAGAACCCACTGTGCTTTCTAAAGATCCACCTTTTCTTCTAATCAATGGAAATAACGCTTTTTGGCTATGACTCCTGGTATTTGTGGGGTTTTTTGGTGGGTTTTTTGTTGTTGGCTTTTTTTTTTTTTGAGACTTGCAATGCATATTTCTCAGTCAGACCTCTAAGGATGTTAATAAGAGTTACCCGTACAGCCTCTCCCACTAGTTGCCCCCCTTTAATTCTTTGAGATACAAGTACTTTTATGTTACAGGGAACAAGGACAATAGAAAGCTGCACATCCCATGAATGTAAAAACTGTCTTGAAGGCATGGAACAATTCAGCCCTAATTACAGCCAGCTGGAGTCTGCTCTCTTTGCAGTGATACTTAGATAATTAAAGAAATACTGACTGATGCAAGACTCAAGTATGTGACTACTGCTCAGATATTCAAGGTTAATTTTTCTATCCATCACTGAAATCAAGCTTAATGGATATTATCAGCTAAAGTCTTGAAAATCATTGACACACAGACATACAGTTAAGCAAGGATTATTTTTCTTTCAATGAGCTTGGTGCTATCTTTCTTTAGCTGCAGAAAAAAAGTCTTTTCCATTAAAAAGGCAAACTCATAAATTTTGATTAATGTCCCTTTAATACCTGTGAATTCACTCAGTCCAAGCCCTAAACTTAAACACATTGAAGCCACAACACTGATGTAATAAAATAAACCTCAAAATGTTAAGATAGGCATTACTGTAGTAATACACATTTCTTTCTCACTGTATGCCATCTTTAAATTTGTGGGTTTGTGTTTCTTCCTAAGTAAGCTTTACATGGATGGTGAAGCCAAATAGTATTATGCCAAAAGTCAAATATACTGATTTGACTGCCAACACTTATACTCTGAAACTATTGCAAAAGAGGATGGCAGAGATAACACTCAAGAAGTCTGAAATGTTTGGAAGGCAAAACTGCTAACACATGCCGCCTTCTGCTTGTAATGAATTACATTTTTAAGTTGTTAGGTACCTGAATTATATTTGCAGTGAGAAACAAATCTGAAAGGGGAAGTCAGTACAAACAAGAGAAAGTTATTTTCCCCAATTCTATTTTCAGCAGTCCTTTCCCTGAAAATATGAATTTTTAGACAGATTCAATCTCTCTGACTGGTTATACAGCTAGTTAGTGCTGCACTGATCAGGAGAAAACATTTTGTCACTGCTTTTTATCAAGTGATAGCTCCTGTGACTTTTATTTCTAGTTACTAACTCAAAAAATCTACTGTGAAAAATTTGAAATATTTTAACCTGATAAAGATGTTTGTAAAAACAGCAGTACACCAGAGAAGTTGTTGGTAAAGACACAGTGCAATGAGAAACATAACTAATCAATAATTGTTAGATCTTGGGTAGGGCTGTAAAGAAGAAAAACAAATGCATCTCAGTAGCATATTTGCAGTATTCCTAAAAAAATCTGGGTGGGGAGGCAAGAATCTAAAGAATCTGAAATAGGGATTCCTTTCATTTTGTACTTTATTTGTCCTCACACCTTCTTATCTAGTACTGAAAAAGAAACAATCCCAATTATGTTTGCACACTGCCTAACATACTCCTTCAATAGGAAAATCCTGAATTTTGTTAAATATCTTTGGAATGTAATGCAATGCCACTGTAACACAAATCACAAAGTGTCACCACAACAATGCAAGTTAAAGTGTAACCTGCAGTTTTTCTCTGGAGAGTACACAGAATTTTTGTTACCAGAAATGGAAAGTAATGGGATAAAAATAAAAGCTTAGCAAAAAAATAGGTTAACTCATATAAAGAATGACATATAAGACATGGCTGAAAAAGAAAGCAAGCCAGGTATTTTTTGAATTATTTTGAAGTCTGTTAAAACCCCTACCTATTCACCTATGAAGCATTTTTTGCTTAAAATCTATATATGCTAATGTTCATATTTGAGATAGTGATGATTGGGATGAAAAAATCCTGCTTTGTAAGAACAATGGAAGAAAGACTATGCATCATCAGCAATTGTTTCTGAAAGCATTTTCAGAGAGTTATACTGAAGAGAGTTAAGGCAATTCATGTTTGAAAGGAAAAGTTGCATTCTGGATAAATTGCTAAGAAACCCTTTGAATCTGAGAAGCCTCCAAATATTTCTATTACTTGGTGTTAAAAGGCGAGAGAAGAGATGTTGCTGAAACAACCCACTATACGAGGCGGACTCTGTAGTGTATGGGGGGAATCTGACTCTGGCCAGAACCCGGGGACAGTGGGACTACCTGTGCTTGACAAAACACTAGCAGCTTCCAGCCTGTCAAATACATACCTAGGTGACCGCATTAAGGAAATGGCTGTGCTGTAAGAAGTGAAGACATCCTCTCTTAAGATAGCATGCAGCGCTGCTATCTGAGTTCTGTCTCTCAGGTATATTTTTAGATGTGGCTGCTTTCTGTTCTCTCATTCCCTCACTCTGCTCTTAATATTAGCAGACAGGCCAGAAGTATGGTATTTGCATAATTGCCTATATGCCATTTCCTAATAGGGAGAGCATGGAGCTAATGTAACAACTTTGATTTACAGGTTGTAGCAAAAAACCAGCACCAATACTGTAGGATATAACTCTTGAATATCTGGACAGCACTTAAAAAAAAAATTTATGGCAACTACATATGTAATCTTTTCCAACTCAGTAAGAAAGTTATTCTTATTCATACAAAACGATTCTTGTTAGCATCAGGTTCAAGTGTGTTGATTATCTTTTTCAACTCTAGAAGCTGATCATTCTCTTAATTAGCAGGATCTGAGATGTGTTTTTTTTTTTTTTTTTTTTAAAGAATGGGAATGTGTTTCTTGCCAAGACCATATCACATAATAACAGGTTAGAGAAGAATGAAAGGACCCAGCATGAAAAATACAATCTAATTATCACCAACTGAGCAGCTGATAAATGAAATGACAAAGTAAAATACACTAGTTCCACGTGATGGAAATTAAGGGATGGTGAATTTGTTACCAATATTGAACAAATGAAAATTGGAAACCTCGCCATAAGCAAGGCCTCTTATCTCCCTGTCACTGAAAATTCACTGCTCCCACAATAAGCAATCTACCATCCCATCACAAAAAGAGCTAGCAGATCTGATACCCAGCAGTAGAGTTGTTTTGATGTAAAATACAGGAGCCTGTTCAAAATGAAGAGCAGGACTGGTTTGGAGCTTTACAAATTTATGAGATGATATTTCCATTTTGCCTGTCCTGCTTACTTGAAGTTTCCTGGGACAGTCATCACACCAGCATGAATTTAACCAACACAAACATCAGTCTCCTTTTATCAGATGAACTGACATGGACCATATTTTTAACACACCTGTGATGGGACCGATTTTATAGATAAGCATAAGTGAAAATGAAGACTAGTGCAAGCTAGTGAAAAAACCAGAATTGCCCTTTGGAAAGAACTGTGTATAGAGACATTTAATAAATATTGTTATGTTACTGTTGCTTACTCTGTCAATGTTTCCATTTTGAATCATCACCTTCAGACATTTAAATCTCAACTGAAAAAGCCTGGCTGGAACTGAAAAACTAGCGAGTCAGATCTCAGGGGAATAACAAAGTCTTTCTTAACCCCCAAAACCCAAACACATCCTGAATTTAGTATCTTTAGCTACTTTTGAGATAGAGCTAGAAATCCTGGGGTTTGAATCTTTCCTTGTTCATATGTAAAGTTAAAAGGTTACCCTGTCTCTTCCCTGGTTTAGCAATATAATTCTGAGATTCCTGCAACACTGATGGGGAAGGCAGCCGGACTGTTCTGGACAAGAAGCATGCAGAACACAGTGACTCTGCTCCCAACGCTCTTTCAAACCGTAAGTACAAAGTAATTGATGCAGCAATTGAAGTTTGGCAAACTGTTCAGGAATGCACAAAGGAAATGCAGTATAGAAATGTAAAATAATTAAGGGAATATTTTTATGGTTATTATCTTAAAAATACATTTAAGCTGATAGCCCCTCCTTGTCTTCTGCAGGTACCTAGCTTTATCTACAGTATACATCAATCACACCAGACTCTGTTTCAGTGCCAGCATTTTATGTTCCTTCCTTGCTCTATGTGCCAAGCCAAAGAGAAGAAACAAAGGCTGGTGTTGTTCCTGGAAAAAAAATGGGATCTGCAGGATTCAGTCAGCAGTTTCCTTTCACGCATGCAGAGGCCTGCATTCTACACGACGAGTTAACCTATGCAAAGACGTTCGTAGTGTAATGTCTTTTCAGTGGACAGTGTACCTACAGAAATGTGTGTGGGTACTGCATGTGGGAAAGGAGGTTGATAATAGTTTCAGAAAAATTCTCTCCAATGGTAAATTACTGTGTGGCTGGAGAACTAGGCAGGCTGTTGAACAGAGGTGTGTTCAGCTGCCTACAACCACCCGTTGTTACCGAGAAGGTGGTGACTTCCTCGTCATTGAATCTTTCCCCTTATTTTGCTCTTCCTTCCTGATGATAAATGCACTTTTTATTATTCTAACCTATTCAACATCACTTTTAGAAATTTTATCACTCATTTAGATTTCACTCAGTGAGTCAAGCGGAAAAAATGTATTCTCAAGCTGAGAGAAACCCCTCCCATTTGAAATCCCTGAGCCAAGAGCACCTCCCATGCAACATCCTCCAGCTGTTTTCAGAGACAGAAAGAATCCGTTCACATGGCATCCTCGATCAGTTCCCACCTAGGCCACTCCGGAGCATCTCCAGCAGGAAGGAGATCTGCCCAAACAGCAACCCCGGCTCTTCCCAGGCCTCCTCCCACTCGGCTCACCCAGCACTTCCTCGAACTACAGAAACAACTTGATGTTCAGCACATGTTCCTGTGCCAGCAGAGAAATCTATCGCATAGCATTGTTATTCCTGTTCCAGGGCTGCTGATTGTCACTTTTATCAGCTAAATAATAGTAACTTGAATACTCAACAGTTATGGGAACCTATTTCCTCAGCTGAAGCCATTATCCCTGGTAGATTTACAGTTAGTGCTGTTTT
Organism: Ciconia boyciana; assembly: GCF_034638445.1. Classification (NCBI taxonomy): domain Eukaryota; kingdom Metazoa; phylum Chordata; class Aves; order Ciconiiformes; family Ciconiidae; genus Ciconia; species Ciconia boyciana. The sequence continues at coordinate 21,606,141 of NC_132941.1, forward strand.
GACAAAGGCTGGATGCATAAAGAAAGAGTTGCTCTCCCAGGCAGCCATGTACAAGGTAACAAACAAAACATCACCTTCCAGTTTTCTAAGAATTTTTCCTCTAAAATGATGATGGTTGTAAACTATCTGTATCTTCTCCCAACCTGCTGAATAAAGACATGCCATGGTGGTACATTTTCCTTGGTAAGAATGAGTAAGAGTTTGTGACTAGTATTGCTTTTGAACTTGTGCTGCTAGTATTTCTTGGCTTTAAAGTGTCTTACAGAAATTTGAAAGCACACTAAAGTGCCCCAGCTCCACAGCTTTTGCAAAATAAAGACATGAGAACTGGAACCATCTTTTTCTCTTGTTCTCATTAGACACGTCAATGAATTAGAGTATATGTGCACACATTCAAAGAGAAAGGACCACAGAGGTAAGGAGAAGAACAAAGAAAAAACATTAAAAAGAGCACAGTAAATTTGAAAACTTGAAAGAAGAAGAAAAACATTTTTCTTCTAAGTTCTTTTTGAGCTTCATCTGTCACCACTGCAGATGAATGGAATCTGCAAGCCCTCCCTTCTTGCCAATACAGTAGGAGAAATAAAGACAATATACAAGCAACTCTGGCAACAAACCAGACAACTGGTAAAGATGGGAAACCAATTAGGGAAAACACTCACTAGCCTACTGACCAACTGATGCATCGGCCAAACTAAGTTTTTGGTTGGGAGGCTCCTAAGGGCTGGCCTGACTGTGCTCTCACAAGAGACATAAGGAGCCTTAATGTGGATTTCAGATAGGAAAAGTGATGTTAATGCTGAACATTTTCTAAAATCCTGCCTTTAATCCTCACAGAAATTAGGATAGAATTATTTTTGGGCAGTGATGGTTCTCCCATTAAAGTTTTAACACAGCCTACGATACATGGGTGGAATAAATACCTTGCCTGAACTGGTAAAGGAGAACAGCTATACTTCTAAGGCTCAGAAATGCAGTACTAATTTTTCTATCAAAAGTCACATAAAAATTGTCAGACCTGTTCCCTTCTCCCTCTCAAGAACAGAGGGCAGTATAAGAAGGAACCATTATAAATGCCTGAAAATCTGAATTCTTAACATTTCTGAAGTTGTAGCAAACAAAAACACAACACATTCAGTTTTCATTTTTTTATTAATGCCAAATGGAAGACATGTGGAGATATGTCATTTTTGATATATGCAGTTACATTACCATTTTCCATCAGTATAACCAAACCAAGGAAAATGCTATCGTACGCAGATTCAGCGAGGCTTTGAGAAGTGCACGAGCACCTTCTTTTACTCTTGTCTCTCAAAAGGCATCAAATAATCATCTTGGACTACTAAAGGTGTGGTAATTCCCCCCCGCCCCCTTAAACCTTCTGTTTTTAGTGACTGGTTACACTTCACCCACTTTTACAAAGGGACAGAGCCTACAATTGGATAGCTAGGAGAAGCTAGGGTCTTTCTACTCCCACTTTTAACTTTAAAAAGTGGCACATTTTTGTATTCCTGACTAGTACGTTGACCTGGTGAAGATATAGTACAGGTCTCAAGTATAAAATAAAAGTATTTTAGATGTTTCATATCTGATTATGAATGAATGAAGGGCAGAGAACAGGATAAGCAAGTAAGAACAGCAATGAAAAGAAGAAAATGGAAAAAGAAAAGAGATTTTCAAGGAAATGTTGATTGTTAGCAGAAATGAGCAACCTTCAGAGTGTACCAGGTGTCTTTTTGTATGTTTCAGAAGTCACACAAATTACTTACCATATAACTAAAAACTGGTACAGAGATGCTTCTACAACTTGTTCTGAATTGCAGTTTTGTTAGGTGTTTGGTAGGAAGACAGTCACTAACAGAGTAATAGCAAAATCTGATTTAGTTTTTCAATGATGAAGAGATGGGATGAACCCTCAGAAAGAAACTTCAACTACCAAGCAAACCATCAGATACTAAAATTCCAACTTCTTGCTAATAAATTAAACTCACAGAATTACAGATTCATCCAATGTTTGGCTCTTAAGATTACTCTATTTAAACTCTACTAGTAGTAAAACAATATCGTCTATAATCCATACAAATTATCTTATGATACTGTATTAGGAAAATAAAGATGTCAGAAAAATTAGTTACCACTTAAGTTTCAGGCATTTCATCCATTCTAACGCCAGCAGTTGGCTTTGCAAAACCTTCTGCAGCTACTGGCAATAAATCCTGCTGAAAATTTCAAAACTTCCTACTTCTCCAGACAAATTCACTTCACCCTCTTCTCTTCATGACTACTGGTCAGCACAGCAACATTTTCTGTGAAAGAAAGACAATTATGTTATTTCAAACAAATTTCAAATGTGATTTATTGTTAATTTTCCTTCTTTAGTGATATCTTGATCTCTTAAATGCTACAAGAGCCGCATAAAAAGACATCTGAATTCTTTTGAGAATTCTGGCTGCATAGCTGGTGCACCAGACTCTTTTCCTCCTCCTTAGCATTCAAATTTATTTTCTGAACCCCAGAAGCATACTGCTGCAGTCTCCTTTCAATTTTGTCTGCTACATAGCCACACTACTAGCTTTGCAATAAAAGCATAGGTTGGAGCACACACACTGAAGAACAGCCTGTAGAAGCTAGCTAGTATAACTGAGTACTTTTCCTAGCAAAAGGAACAGGCAATCTTAGAAGTTTTCTTATTTTTAATTACAATTTCCAAACAAAATATAAAGAATGAGCTAGGAAAAAGAAAAAAACTAGCTACATATATTACATCTACTAACAGAATGAAAGCACACAGGTTTATGTCACTTATGTTTGCATATAAGCAGTTCATGGTGGTTAGACCTTCATTCTAGTAAGTTACTCAAATAAATAACCTTCACCTTAATCCAGTGTAACTGAACAGAGACATTTATAGGCATGCTCATCTCCTAACAGAGCAGCAGAGAAGTATTTGTTGGTTTTCTGACAGTGTCCAGGCTGTGCCTCTAATGTTGTCAGAGGTCTTTTAAGTTACTCAAGGAGACAGTACTGTCTAGTTCTTTTTGGTTTTTGTTGTGGGTTGCGGGTTTTTTTTTTCCTCCCCGCCCCCGGCTATTCTGCTGCTGTGACTTGAAGTATGAACACATTTGTGGATGACAAAATTGGTGGAAAGAAAGTAAACGCAAATGCCCAAAGAAATGAATTGACATTACGAAAGCCACAGATAACACGGAGCAGAGCACTTTATAACTTCTATGAAAAGTAATTAGTCTAGTGACCATACACAGACTGTACAAGAGCAAGACAGCACTGATGAGCATGACAAGCAAAACCATCAACTGCTGAGCAGCATAAGCAAAATGCCTTGACAACGGCTATCATAACAAAACCATTTTTTTAGGACATTTGAAAGGAAGATACTGAAATAGCTTTGCAGATGAGCAGCAACAGGTGAGATGAGTAAAAGCCATCATAACAGAAAACACACATTATGTGCTTAAAAATGGAATTAATGAGAAGGGTGAATACCCTCCTAATGAAGAGAGATAAAGGAATAGCTGCTAATTTAGTCTTAAACTTCAACTTGTGGCTCATCATCTAAATGGAGATATTAGAGAGAAGTCAAGAGCTTACTCTGGATGGAGAAGATTTAATGTTCTCCTCCCAACCGGTCTGAGAGTTACCAACTGATTCACTTTTGCAGATGGGATTAGCCAGAAATACAATGTAGGGGAAGAACTGAAAGGAGAACAGCCCTGCAAAGCCTCCAGAAAGAGTGGTGAGAGAATACCACGGTCCTTAGTTGTTTGAGAACCTTACTCACCAACAAAAATTTCTGCAGATTAGAGAGTTCTTTGAATTAAGAAAAAAACAGCCCTGAAGAACAGAGAAATCAGAAAACGCTTTGTGGCATGCAACAGCTACATTGAACATATATTTAAAGTCTCTCAATAAGGCGATGCGTTTCTGTAAAATTTCAACACCTTCCAGAATTTTTTTTTTTCTGGCTAGAAAAGCAAGGGACTGGGAACTTTGTGGATTTAGGCAGCATGCTCAATTCAAAGAAGCTGGCTAGGGGAGGGAGCCAGATTTCTCCTCCTTTAGTACTTCAGGTGGCCGCGGCTCCACCAGCCTGCAGAACGTGTTCTCAAATTGTAGGCACCTCTGGGCATATCTCTATAGGAAAGATGGGAAAACATTTCCATAGCCACATCTGTGTCTAACTTAAAACAGATATAATAATGGTAGAAATAGTACTTAATGTATGGCAATACTAAAATTCACCAAGGGCTAGCAGATAATGTACATAACATCCTCATGGTTCCCAGGAACTTAATCTAAACTAAAAACAAAACTAACAAAATCTTAACAAAACCAAATGCAGTTACATTTCTAACTGTGCTGCTACTTTAAATGTAGATAAGCTGGAATACTATAATAAGATACCAACATTTGCATCCATTTTCTAGCTTCAGTTGCATGTAGGCATTTTTACTCCTGTCCTAAAATTCTGCAGGCTTTGCACAGCAGTAGTCAAGGAGTTTGCTTTGCCATTTGCCTTTCCTTGCAGAACTGCACTCCAACAGCTCTGGCACAGCTGGAGGTGGCACAGATTCACTACCACAGCTTTATATAAATCAGGTGTTCCTGTGGCTTGTGAGGAACATTTAGGTGTCTTAAAACTGCCATTACATTATATTTTATAGATGCCACAGAAAACATTTTCTCTCCAACGTAAGCATATTGCATATTAAAAAGTAGCTAAGTCAACAAGTGGTGTGGAGATCATACATTGTTACATATAAGAACATGAGTTGTTATTGTACTCACAAACAGCACACTGACTTAAAAAATGCAATTTGCTACTCAAAAAGAAAAAGAAAAGGATCAAACCCTAGCACAAACCCTGACCACTCCATACTTACTTATGTTTCAGTGCTCAGTACTATAGATTAATTCACAACATTTTAAGTTAATTGATAAAGATGACATGAAATCCTTCCTTTTAGCTGCTGCTCTATATTTATTAGACAATTAACATGCATGGAGTAAACGAAGATGTAGATAAATCCCTCTCCATTTTTTTCCTTGGCTTTCTGCAGAGGCTGCAGGCAGTGGAAACTCAGTATGAAAAGAGCTGCCATGTGACTCAGTCCCATGCAAGCTGTCCTCACAAAACAAAGAGCGAGGAATGCTAAACAAATGAATCACAAGCCATTTCTGCAAAACATCCCCTACTTTCTAGCAACTGCCAACGCTGGGAGCTATCTGTCCTGTCAATCTGAGTGACAGCCCATGAATAAAAGGGTACCTAATTACAAGATTAGTAACAGGAAGTCTACATTTCAAAAACCACTATACAAGTTATGATTGCTGACTGTAAGGAGGCAAGAACTGAAGCAAATCCACAAGGAAACAAAGCCACTATTTGGGAAATATTTTTCCTATTAATGTTGACTGCAAGTGAACTCTTCACGGGCTGTGAATGACTGATGATACTGTAGCATTCTGTATGTTGCCTGCTTTTTATCATAAGCACCACTTTCTGCTTTCAGATGGCTATCAGATTTGCCAAGCTAGTAAGGATTCCGGCAACATTCATGCTGTTTAATGTATCAGCATGTTGATATCTTGGACACAAACCCCTGTAAAAATACATCATTATAAATATGCTTGTTAGGTTATCCTTTTTGCATGGTAAAGTAAAGAGAGGGGAAACAGATTATTTCCAAATTGATTGTATCAGCAAAGCATAACACAATAACCCAGGGTCAATATCAACCACCAAAGCATTTCATTAAACCACGGGATTTCCTTCAATGAAATTTCACAGGCCTCCCACACACAATGGATGCGTGACAGCTTTGCCAAAGAGGCTGCAAGAATCACCTGGCACAGAAAATACTGATCTGAAGACAAGAATTTCTAGAGCTCCCTCTAAAGTGTGAGGAGATACTGCTGTTAGTTGTTATGCATGGATAGGCTGCTCAGGTGATGGCATTACCTAACCAGTGATCAGGTAATAAAGAGGGATGCATTCTGTTTTCAGAGAGTAATAACAACTTCACTTCAAAATTGTCTCCTTGGATGAAGAAATGCTGTAGACAGACTACATCCACTCTTAATGGAGAAAGAGAATCAATCAGTACAGGGAATGTGCCTTCCTTTGCAGATATGTTTTTAAAATAAATTCATATATTTACAGGAGGAGAGACTCAGAAAAAGGGAGTTTAAAAGTCAAAACTTTTTTTACTTTTTAAAATATTAAATATAGCATGAATATACTGTTTAAAATAGAACTGATTCATGGAGGGAAAGGAAGTACTTAATGACTTGCTCACGCTTAAGGACTCTTAAAAACAAGTATCTGTTACTCATGCATTTGAAGGATTTGCTACTCCTGAACTACTGATTTGAAAAGCTTTTGACACCACCAGATGAAGACACACCCCAAAGGGCCACCATGTAGGTTGAAAGTCTGTGTGCTCTTAGAACACTATTCCTTTCATTGAAAAAAGATTAGCAAGAGGAGGAAAAAAAATAAAGGCATTGGTTTGGTTCTGGAAATGAGGTGAAAATAAGGTTCTCTGTCCATAAGAACCACCAGCTATCCTTCTTGTAGTCTGATCATCCAGGCACAGGTTAAAACCAAATTCTGAATATACATCCGCCTACCATTCTGTGACCACATCCAGATGATCCTAAACGGAACAGAAGATACTACATCTTATAGCTGTAGTAGCCATCCTAAAAAGCTAGAAACAATTCACTGTAATCAAACTGACTTTCTAGAACAGAAACCTGCCAACTGTACCTGAAAGTGACATCATCTTGGGTATATGCATGGGGAATGTATTCTCTTTTACCAAGTAAAATACCTTGCCATGAGCTACCAAGATGAAAAACCAAGATCAGGATATTAAACCCGGCATGTCTGAATTGAAATAAGTTAAAACCCCAGACCAACTACCCTCATCCTCCCACCAAAAAACCCCAGTCATGTCAATGTGATCAAATTCTGAGATCACCAGGGACTATCCAGGCTCTCAGCTGCATCCTTCCTACTGCAATTTTTATTCATTACTTTTTGGCCTAATATTACAGACCTAATATTTAATAAGAGGAAAAAGGTAGCAGAAAGACGACAGACAGTATTACTAATCATCCATCCTTATGAATGAATCATGTAGTACAAGCTTCTTATAGATTAAAGAAACACATGGTTTATTAAAGCTTGGAAGAGAGTTTCAAGCTTAGCCAAAAGGAACTTAGTAAATTCACAAAGAGCTGTACAGTCCTGTGAGGGAGGCTATGGGATAGAAGACAGAAACAGCACCTGTCAATAAAGCAACAGAAGTCTACTGCATAGTTTTTACTGTTCTTTGCTGTAACAAGAAAAATTTCCTATCTCAACAGTTACTGAAAATCTAGGCTTTTACTGGTATTTCACATTGACAAAAATCTTATAACTATGAGTGTGCCTTTCTAGAGGAGGACTCTTGGCACAGCAACACAAGCCTCAGGTAGCAATATGGACATAGGGATACAGAAAGAAGGAAAAGTCAGCAGTGCTACAGCAACAGGAAAAATTGAAAGCAACAATAAAAACCCCACCCAACCCCAAACCCTCAAATGGCTGTTTACACAACTTTCGTTCACAAACTAAACCCAAAACGTGCACTGGGATTCCGATTTGAATTTCAATCCACTCCCCCACCCACCACCACACTCCTTTGCTGTTTGCCGAGTTTTATTAGAACCATCTGTGAGATCCTCCCCTTCCAGTTTCTTATGTCTGTTAATCTGGCAACTACACTTTATCATCTATTTAAAAATCTTTGTTTCAAAGTTGTTGAGACAGAAGGTCTTTGACAGGCTAAAAATTATCTCTAAAATCAACAAAGAAACCACATCATATGCTGTGCTTTACAGATTAAAGGGGAAGAATGGAAGTTGGAGAATATATACATTTTAATGGGAAGATAAATGAAGGTTTTAAGCAGAAGAAAATTTTTACCAATGCAATTTATCTGACAAAAGCCACAATTTACTGAAGTACTGCAAGTTGCCACTGCAGAATAGTTTCAAGATCATCTTTATCATAGATTGAAAGAAGCAAAAGAAACACAGAGAACTATTTCCTTACAGCATCTCGTTGGCAAAAGATAAGCAAGGGGAGTGCTAAGAGAAGGAGAAATGTTGATGAAGTATAGTAGCAGAGTTTGAGTGATTTCCTTTAGATGTGATACAATTACTACAACTTTTTGAATACAAGTCACGGACTTCAGACTTTCTTTTTATTAAAAGTACCTCAGAATCTAATTGTCACTGCAGTATCTTGTACCCACCTCACTATAAATCCTGAACACTCCGTGTGTTTGTATACACATGGCTGCACACATGAAATTGTGTCTCTAGTATACCTTTTAAAAGTGGGTTAACACAGCAGTAGTGTGTGTGTCATCGCAGGCAAGATCAATTAATCAGTAAAAAAAAGAGCGCAAGAGAGAGAGAGAAAGGAGAAAGCAAGCGAGAGCGGAGAGAGCGCGCAGAGCGAGAAAGAAGGGGAAGAAAAGAGAAAAAAAGAAAAAAAGTACAAGATGCCTTGAAATCCTCTCCTTAGCTTTATTAGCCTGTGCGTGCTGCTGCTGCTTAAGCTTAAATCTTTCTCTATAACCCTTCTAAAACATATTTGTTCACTTAGATGTACAGATACACATATTACCGCCATGCACTTCATGATGACAGCATAATTTCTGCCTGTAGCATATGGCAGGGCACATCATCACTGACGAAAAATGGCAAAAATCTTTGTGGCTTTAATTTGTTCTGATAGTTTTCTCCTCCAAAGTGTTTCTGCAGAAGCATTTGTCTACTTGCACAAGAATGGGGGATTAACTTGACTTTTTTAACCTCCCCCTTAACTTTAGGGGGATTAACAGAGAAAGACTTTTCTTCCAGGTTTCTCCAAATCATCTCAAAAAAATTTTTAATAAAGATATTGCACTTAAAGTATGAGCACAAAATACTCATGTTTTTAACATTTGAGGAACACTACTTCTACTTTTTGATTTATAATATTATTAATATTTCCTTTCTTTTCCCCCTGCAAATAAATACTTTGCTCTTCCCATGTTGTTGTGTTTCTATTTAAAAGGTAAGAAGTATAGACAAAGTTAACTGCCGTCAAATAAAGTTTGTACGTGTGTAAATTTGAAGAATCTGAGAAATTAACTGGACTTCTAAAAATTTCTCCAGAGTTACCTCAATAACTTTCCCCACATATGCAAAAAAACTGAATTGCATTTAACTCTATAAACCATATCTGAGACATGCGCCTTGTCATCTCTCATGACCTTTCTGATTCCGTTTTATACAACTCAAAGCCCATGTCTTCCCTGACCAAATTCTTAATTCCTTGTTTAAATAAATAAGATCATTTAAAATTTCTCAAGTACTCAGACTTTGAGAAGACTTCTACAGCTTCATACACTGGGATTTGCCATTTTCTTCCCACCCTTTCCTTTCAATCATAGAAGAACTTTTTTGGTTTTAAATAGATGTATTAAGCAGTATTTCAAAATTGTCATGAACAAATCAGCTTATCTTCTCCCTTGAACTTTACCATAAAATAGTAGACAAATTAAAGATATTTTACTTGCACAGGCTCTACAAAAAAGATGCAAATGTAATAATTTGAGTTGACAGATCATGCAAGGCAGACTTCAAAGGTGGTTTCAGAAGCACTAGAAACAGCACTGTCATAATCCAACTTTATAAATTTTATATGCAAATAAAAATTTTTAAAACTTGAAATATGGAAAGATTTACATTAAAAGACAATCCATATATATTTTCAAATAACAGTATAAAAAAGTGTCCTGGAATCTCTCAGGAGAATTAATAAAATAACCACAGAGTGTGTGCGTGTGTGACTAACGAGGAGGAGAGATTTTTATTAAAATACTTAATATTACTTTTGTTAGCACATACTTCACTCCACTGGCTTATTAGCAATTCTGGTAAAAACAAGATCTCTTGTGAAAGTAAGAACTCTGAATAAAACCAAACTTTGGGAGAACTAACTTAAAATGTCTCTTCATTTTTCCCCCTATCTTTTGTATTTGAAAAAATATCATTTGGATGAAAAATCTCCTACAAACCCTCTTTTCAGGTCACCTTTGATGTTTACAGAATATATACATTTATATAAGCTAGAAACAACAACAACAAAAACAATTTAAAAAACACCCACCTCTGTGTGTACCCCTCTTTCAAGGCATCATGAATATATTTAGCCAAAATTGCAAACAAAAGAATGCTTGGGACCACAAAAATAAAATTACGCCCTGTTGCAAATACCATTTTTCTTGCTCTTGAATACATAATGTTGATTCCCTGGTTTCAATTCAGCAAAAGATGATGTGAAACGGCACTGTATTTCCGGATATAACTCCAGCGCTGCATCTCAAACAAGCCTACAATTAACACGCTGCCTCAGACTGTGGCTGTCTGCTTCCAATACCCTTCCCTGCAGGACCAAACACTCGTGGATGCACAACAAAGGTTATCAGAAAATCTTACTGAATTGGGATATGAAGAGAAACTGGCAGATTGAATGTATGCATGGCATTCTCCTTATGAAATCTGTTCATATAAAATGTAAAATGAATTTCCTGAGAGAAGAGAGTTGCTTTAAGCCTGCTGAACAGGTTATTACCACATACAAAAGCAAACAGACAGTCCCCAACATCAATGTACTTGAAAGAACTTTTGTACAGCTGCAATCCAGGTACCAAAATAAACACAATATGCATCGTAACACCTTCTTGAGCATATCACTTTCAAAAGGACAGGAGGTTAATGCAGCACTCTGCAACCCATTTAACTTGGAAGGATTGACTATCACTTATGCTGTACACATACGTACTGTTGATTCATTATACAGTTTGTTCTTTGCTTTTGCTAAGATGGAGAACACATCTCTCGATCCTGCGTGTCCCTAGAACCAAATCGCAGACAAGCAAATACATCACCAGCATTTAGGACGTGAAGTAACGTGGCAGGAAGCCGGTATATATTTTGACTGACACTTAGCACAGACTTTATCAGAGTGTTCACTAGTTAATTATAAGATTCCTGTGAAAATTCTGATGGATGGCAATAAAAAAAAAAATCAATAACAATTCATATGGTGGGAAAAACTGAAAAGCAAAAAAAAAGATTTGAGATTGATATTGGATTACAAATAGTACATGATTTGTTATTAAACCAGAAAGTAAAAAAAAAAAAAAGGATCAATTCTGAATTATGTCTTTTTAGGAGTGACCCTGATAACTGTCAGAATGGAATCTCAATATTTCAATCCTGTCATTTCCCTGGCTTGTTAAACACAGTTTCCTGATTCACTTACACTGAAACTACCCAATGTAGATTGCCACAGAAGTATTTAGCCCAGAAAACTGACTCGGCTTTAACACAAAACATCACTTGAGCCCAAAAAGCCAGCATGCCTTGGGAGAGGGGGCTCATGGCTGCAAGTGGAGTGCGAACAGCATCCTGAACAAAGCTGGAAAATTCCAGAGATGTGTCACACTGAGCTATTCCCACAGCTATGGGCAGACAAAGAAAACTTAATTCAGCAGGAAGCTACAGAGAAATGCTTTAGCTGAATTTTTCTAATCACTAAAGTCAGAAATCAATCTTTACTTAAATGTTAAGCCGCATACATGGGCCATCAGTCAAAATTCCTTTTCTTTTTAATAGTTTTACCAGCTTTGACAGACATTTCATAACAATATTATTTTAAGTCTGGTCTGGACAAGAATTCACACTGATCTTTAGGAAGATTATTTTCAAAATACTATGCTAAAATATCTTCCATATAGTGATATCATTTGTCAAAGTTTTACTTAAAAGCAGGTATTAAGATAAATGACATGGATCAAAAATGGAGTACTTCCCAAGAACATAAATGATGGTTCAATTAAGTTTGTGAAGCAAGAGCCAATCCACACATTTTGACTGCTCAATGAGGTACCACTGGACCTTGCAATGAGAAAGGCACTAATATAGTACGTAAATCTAAAGCAAGAAACTACAGCAGAAAGCAAATTGAATTGGTTGGAACAGCCAGAAGATGAAGAAACACAACAAATACTGCTGGCATTGAGTTACTGAGATAATGTCAGAAAATGAACATCAGCTCAGTTAAAATGACCCGAACTGTAAGGTCAGTCCATGGTATAAGCATGGTATAAGCAAAATTTACAGTGCTCCGAATGTAAAATCTAATTGAACACTGACAAATTTAACAAAACTAGTAGTATTTGCTGAAAAGCCACCTTAAGACAAAACAGCATTCGGCATGAGAGTAACACCCCGCAGCAAAAGTCTGAGGGCATTAGAAAGACGCTTTGTGATTTCTTGCTCTGCTATTTCTCTCCCCTCGAGTATTTTAAGGCACTTTTTCTTCTCTGACTGCAGTTTAAAAACACTAATGGAAATAAACTAGAGTTGTAATAGGGAACTGCAAGTAGCACTTAATATTTCCAAAATATTAAGATACATACCAGGCATTTAAATGACACAAAATTCAGCGAGTGTTCAAATGGTTCATGTTTTTTTCCCCAAAGTTACCTGAAATTCTTTTGCATGTGACCTCCACTGTCCTAGCCTCCTTTCTTCAGTGTGCGCAATGTAGCATTGTGCTATTTAAAGCCAACTGTTTAACCAGTTCACCACAGCATATGAATTGAACACACCAGGGAAATTCTGGATCATAATCCAAAGCATCTTCATCTTTCAAAACACTGAAGAGAAGGAAGATAATTTCTTTAAACTCTTACTAGAGACAGGTTTGGCATTAAGTGGTTTTGGCAGCTGCACAGATTGAGCTGTATAAAACAGCTGTAAGCTGGAAACAATTGGTACTGTGCAATACGGAAACAGGCAAGGACAGCAGACAATATGCAGCAAGTATTACTCTAGGTCTGGCTTGTCGTTAGATGAACAGTACAGTTTAGCTGCAGCCTCACTTCATGCTTCTAAACAGGACAGAGCATTTTCTCAAAGTATTAAAAGGATGATACTGAAGTTTAGTATCAAGCTTAATGCAAGAGTTATACACTTGTGTTGATACAGGAACTCGTATGAAAAGGGAGAACCTGAGAAGCTTTAATTCTAAACTCTCTTGCCAGAGAAAAATGTTTATTTGAAACCTTCAGTTAAAGAAAAACAAGCCAAAGTTGAAATAGGGTAGTAAGGTACTATCAAAACAGTAATGAGAAGAGTGACTTGATAACACGCATAGCTGAAAACCCATGCCTGAGAAACAGTTCACTGGGAATACACAGAAAGGAGGAAATAGGTAACAGCAATAAGGGGGGGAATCCTGGATCAAAAATAAGAACTGCTGCTGGACAGGAGCAATTTGACAGATTGGTGCAGACCACAGGGCCAAAGTGATATGGCTCAATTAGCTGAAGAAATCGTCCAGGGTGAAATGACCTCAGTGAACATTATTCTTCAATAAAACAGTTACCAAAGCTACACAGAAATCTGTTAAATGCTCCTCTAGAAAATGATTTTATTATATGTTAGTTCAGAATAAAACTCCAAATTGGAGAAGCTGAAGTAACAAGTTATTTTTTCAAACATTTTACTCCTAAACACAGATTTAGGGACAGAGGAGTCGACTGTCATGGAAAAGTAACAGTCCTCCATCTGTGCAGGATAAATTATTAACTCACAGTAAGTATTAACTGACCATAATAGACTTCCAAATAGGGATGATGCGATTCAGCTGATGACATCTGAAATAACAGAGGTAACAAACTGCAGATTAAGCAAAGTTGCCAAATAACAAAGATGTTGAAAAGATCAGAAGGATTGTAAATAACCGAAGGAAAGCCCCAAAGAGGACAAAAAATGGTTTACAAGATGCCAGCAGCCTAGCAGATCAGACCAAAAGTCAGGCTTGTCCATTAGTCTGCTTTTGGCAGCAGCCCAGAGCATAAAGGCATAAACAGCAACTTTCTCCAAACCCTCTCCTGATCTCCAGCAATTTGCAGCTTAGAGACTTCCTGAGAAAGAAATGGCGTCTTTGTACTTGGTAGTCTTGTATGGAATTTTCCTTCATAAATTTATCCAATTACCTTTTGAACACATTTACAATTTCGTATCCACAACATCCTGTGGAAGGACATTCCACAGCTTAACAGCTTTGTCTGAAGTACCTTTATACATTTGTTTTGAGCTGCCACGTTCTTGTCAGGAAAAAAACAACAAACAAGAAAACAGATTAAGAAACTTGTTCCTTTGTATCACCTCTATTTACTTTTTCCTATGCCATTATGATTTGTGATTTCTTTTACAGGCCTCCCTCAATCTTTCAGTTTGAAGTGTCCTGATGTATATGTAATCATTTTGAGTGGATGCTGCTCTGTACCTCCAAGTCTCCGCCCTGCATTCCTCTTTTGCATTCTTTTCAAGTTAGACTGCATGTCATATTTGGATGCTTCCAAGAGGAAGGTGAAAGAATTTTAGAGTAGTGAGAACAGAGAGGCATGTTTAAAGGTAGAGAAAATTTTTCGGGGGAAAAAAAACACATAGAAAATAAATGAAGGTTCAGTGTGATGCTACATACTTGCAAGCAATAGAACTGTTCAAGCATTATTAAAAGAAGATTTAAAATAGAGGAAAAGCCTTTAAGATTTGTAGTAGAAATCAAATTATTTTTCTGTGTCTTCATGCTTTACAGAGCTGAAACAATTTGTGTGCTCTGTTTCCCCCTCAAATGAGCACTTCACTGCATTTTGTAACTTTCTACCCCATCTATAAAGAGACAACCATGCTAGAGGCAGTGCACTAATGAGACTTTGTATTCTAGTTGTATTTGTATTTAGTGAGGAAATAAAAGAAATAATGGCAGTGAAACAGACTGCAAATAAATGGACAGTGGGTGGTGGTAAAGGAGGATGAAGAAGTGATTACTAGTCATCTTATACTTTTAAAGTTGAAAGTGTAATACCTGGAACTTACTTTTATTTTCCAGTATTAAAAGCCAAGTGGGATCTTTATTATTCACTTCCAAAAGTACAAACTATTCACAAAACATTTGAGAACACATTTTGATCTAGTACGCTGGTCAGTCTCTGAAAAAAGGCTCCCCTCAGACTTGGGATGCCCTCAGGTCACTATTACCTGCACTGAAACACTACAACCACCTGTTACAAGCAAAGTTGCTTTTCTCAGCTTACTACTACCTGATTGTACGCTAATGGTACAGCAGGAAACAGCTTGTTGCAACTGCTCTTTACTAAAGGAGTATTTAATGAATTCCAGCTGAGGCCAGATAAGGTCACTACAAGTACAGTCCCCTGGGGTAAACATTTTATTAAGAAAATGCTTCAAAATATACCCACAGCGGGCTCTGCACACACACGTTCAGAGTTTTCCTCTCTTTTCTAAGCTTCTCCAGAAGGTCAAGTGTGAGTGCAAGAGGCTTGGTAGTTCTAGAGACTGATATTGCTCATTTGCTGCTACAAAGAAACTGCCCACTTCCAGCCTCCAAGACTCTACCAACGAGTCTATTACTGGGGGGGAGAGAGGGAAGGGAGAGAAAAATCCCACAGGAGACACACATGAAACATATTCCACAGCCATTTTAGGGTATATTTCTTCAGATCAAAAGTGTGCTCATAAATGCTGTAAGTTGCATTAAAAATGTTGGTTTCAATTATTTATTAAGAACTACCTGCAGGTGTCATTCATGAGAATATTTTAATTATTGTAGTCTGCCTAAGCAATCTCAATTTTTTGTTGTTGTTAAGTTGCAGCAAATATATTTCAGATTTTCCCAAGAGTAAGACAGAGGAGAAGAAAAAAACATTTTTCCAGTGCTACCATATCACAACTGGGCTGTCCTGCTTAGTAATTCACTTTATAATTGAATTTTGGTGGCTGTGAATTTTTTTCCATCTTCATAAAATCCCTCTAATTTGGCAGAGTTATGAGGGTTTGAAAAAAATCCATTTTTGCATTTTCAGTAGACTATATGAAGTGTTGATAAAATCCAATATTTACTAATACGTTTCAGGACTCTGGGAACTAGGGAAAAAAGCAGGACAGGACTGGAGGAAATGCTAGGTTTTCCACTTATGGCTGTACTTGAAAATATGCACATAAATGGGAGAAAACCCACTGATATTTGCACACTATGTAATACTTTTGATATTTTAAAGCTTTTCAGCAAATGACTTCATAAACGCAATACTACTGTGAACAGCTACAATACACTAACAATCTGTGGAAATAAAACGGGTGCATTATGCTGGTGCTCCACAATGTTTGCAGCGGGGAATTCTTTGCATCTCACCGCTGCTCACTCTGCATAAATGTATCAAAGTCTGAGCTGCTGCTCTGCCACAGTTTTCCCACTGTAATCTGCCACCTATTATTCTCTCAAACCCCATCTGCAGGTCATTTTTCTATCAAATGAGCTGGTTAAAATTCCTTCTTTTTTCTTTTAAACGTAGGGGAATTTCAAATAGTCCAGCACTGACAGGAATTTATTTTAACCATTTATTTAAAATACCAACAGTTTTATATTGCTGCAGCTTAACAGCTCTGATTGGTTTCATGCAGTCTCCCTTCACTTTATCTTTTTCAGATACATGCATTAGCTTGCTGGGCTCTGAGAAGTATGCCTGAGAGAGTAATTTCCACTATTTTCTTTTAGGCTCAGACCTGTCCCCACACAGAATTTTAAGCATTACACATATATAGACAGGAAAGTGCACACCATTGTGAAAATAGCTACTTAACAAGTACAATATTTAGAAATTTATACTAAGGTAACCATAAATCCTCTTTCCCTTTGTAATTTAAGAAATTTGGAGGTAATTTTCCTTACGTAAGGGAAGTAAACTGATTATTCGTCAATCTTTGAGGAAGACAGTACTTAAGAGTTAAAAACGTGTGTATGCATATTGAACTGAAGTTCTTTTTCCTCTACACGATATTGCTCCAAATAAAAGCATCATACTTGTCAGCATTTTCCTCCATGCCAGAGGGCTGAGAAGGAACTTGACCTGGATAGGATTGTTTCCTAAACTTTGTCTTTGAAATGATCTAACAGGCCACTTGGTTTGATGTAGACTGACGAGTTTCACATAAACTGCTGCATATACTCAAACTTTGAATTTAAAAATAAGCTGTTTAATATATTTTTGCTGACTACAGTCTGAGAACCTCTTTTGTAGGAAACCAACAGAATAAAAAACAATGGAAAATTGTCGGCTGTAACAGGGCTTGCAAGTAATAAAGTTTAATATAGCTGACATCTATGTGCTACAGAAGAAAGGCAGAAGACAGAAGCCATCATAGCTAATGCTATCAGAACATGCTCCCCAGAAAAATACAACCTTAGGGGCACAGTTACAAAGCTACCTAACCAAAAGTGTGGGGTGTCTGTACTTCATCGCTCATCACAAACACTTATTTGTGAGTTTCAGAAATTATGCTTAAACTAAAGGTTCATGCTTCACAGTAAGAGTCAATGGCTGAAAGTATCCAGAACATGCTGCCTTAGGGTCCTTCTCCCTTTTAGCAAAAAGTCCTTAAGCTATGGTTTTGCAAGCTAAAGGGAAAGTATTTTTTCCTCTTTGAATTATGAACTATGCACTAGCTTATGGTTGTGTTTCAGCTTGGCTATGCACCATGTTGTTCTTAGGTAAAAACTGACAGGGAAAAACAAGGGGGAAGAAGACACAAATTGGAATTATATTCTGATCATTTGAAATCCAAGCAGGAGCTCTTGGGCTAAGATCTGAGCACTGATAACCTGGCTGTAAGCAAGGAGAGGCAGATGCACGGAGACCACTCCTGCAGCGCAGAAAAGTAAAAGCTGACAAACAAGGGAGAAAGCTGTGTCACGAGTATTCTCTCATTTATTTTATACAGATTTTAAACCTGAACTGGTTTCTCGATCTGGTTTACCACATGTCCAGAGCATCATCTACTGTGCAGCAGTTCAGGCATGGGTCATTAAAGCCAACAGTGCCCTGAAAGCGCATTGTGCCAAACAGCCCCCGCCACTGGGACAGAGGGGGCACGCTATCTAACCCCCCTCCTTCCAGAGGACAGGCCTGGAGCTCAGAAGTTGTCTTGCTCTCCCTTCACACCAGATGACAGTACCTATGAGGAGACTTCTTCCTCTCTTACGCTAAAGCAGCCTACTGAACAGTGAATTGAATTCTCCGACATGCAGAATGAAAGCAAAAGAAATACTCTGTAATAGCCACTTCTTCCCCTACCCTGTTATTCAAGAAAAACTCAATTTGAGCCTCCTTGTTTGGGGTTTCACTGGTTATCTGGACTTCAAAGTTTGCCAACATAACAGTATACATCTTGGCTTGCTTTCTCACTTTAGAAAAGTTGACTGCAACCTTAATTAGGTTTCTCCTGAGTGTAATATACTCTCTAATAACTTTCTCCTAATTTTTACCATTAATTATCATATAAAATCACTTAATTCCAGTAACTTTAGGACTGCTAACAGAGTCTTAGCTTTGTTTCAGTGTAATAGGTGACAGCACAGAAGACAGCCTTTGCAACAAAAGGCCTATAGTTAGATACCTTACACAAACACAGCATTAACGGTATAAGCAATGCTCCTTATCTGTGCTACCTGTAACTTTAAGAGTGAAGTTACACAACACTGCTGTTACAGATTAAACTGAGGACTCACTCCTTTCCCTGCCTTGCTGTCAGCCATGTGGTTCTGCTTCCTCTTCTCTGCCCATCAACTCACTAACACACCAGAAAACTATCTACTTTCGCCAGGTTCATGTTCTGCCAAGTGAGTGAGTTAAATCAGCTGACAAAGATCGGAGGCAGTAGCACCTACGTGGGTGGGGAGGAAGGGGAAGGGCAGAGTGCTCAGGAACTTCCTTAGCAGCAGCAAGCTGCTAGATTGTATTATGTCCTTGCAGATAACTTTGCTATGAGAATACTTTCTGAGTTGCTACATCTATCTTAACTCTATTATCTGCAAGCCATACAGTAGTGCAAGCATACAAACAACTGTGTAGTTGCAAGTTTGTCTCTAGCATTACAGAAAAATGAAAAATAAGTGGAAAAACCGATAGCAAATACTTGATCCATAAGGAATCCTTCTCCTCCTCATTTACCCCGATAGACCCAAAGCTGAGTCAATGGAGCAACGTGCTCATAAATATGAACATTGAAAACCTGCTAGTATGGTTCAGCTGGCTGACCCCAGCATACGTGGGCTGCACAAAGCTCAGCCAGTGACTGACATACCTGTATTTCAAGTATCAACTTCTACAGAAAGACTGCAACCTGCAAACCTACTGGCTTACAGAAATTGTATTGGAAAAGCTTGTTGCAGTAAAGTAAACTTCAGCAATCAAGTAGTTTGCCTAAGCCTCATCATCATCACTCATATGGGTACACTTTATTTACTCAAGAATACTTTATTGATTTAATTTAACTTAGTGAGGAACTGACCTGGGCTAAATCAACACAAGGATTTGAAACAAACACAAGAATATGCGCTAATAAGTGGCAATCATTTTTAATCAAACCTGCTCATGGTGTCTCCCTGTCCCCCTCCAATTTACATACCACTTATTTTTACGCAAAACCTTTTTTAGGCTGTGGGTCCATTATAATTTTTTCAGCAGAAGAACAAACTTAAACAAATCCTACCTTTTCTCCCCCAGCTGTTTGTTCCTATGCCAGCCTAACCACCCAAAACAACATTGCTTTATGCTGGCAGTTGGTCTTTTTTGGCAGGGTTTTCCTTCTCCAGTTGAATCACTTCCCTGCTTCAGTTCACCACCCGGCTGCACAAACACATGTGCTGGCACAACACAGGAGGCAGCGCAGAAGTAGAAATGAATGACCAGGAAAGGATGGGAAGTCGGCTTTACTGGGCCGCAGTGCCACCATAGATGTAATCCTAGCTTTAATTTGCTTTCTGTTCTCCACACAAGATAAGCTAAACATTAGATACATACAACTAAAAATGAGGGAGGGATATGGCAATGATGAGTAGGGAGCAGGTTCAGAGTAAAAGTACTCAAATGGTTAGATATTGAGATGATAGCTCTTAAGCACTGCACAAGTCACACAAACTCTAAGTTCCAGAGAAAATTTAAACACATTTTGCTTTGCCAATGCAGATACTATATGATATCAAAGTCTTCAGAACAGTGCCATGTAAAGTTGCCCAAACTAATGATTTACTACTCAATGCAGAGAAACATTTCTAGATTTTGTTAAATTCCGAGTTTGACTACATTATCCTCTCAAACGTACAAAGAGAAAAGTCTCTTTTGTGAACAATGCCATTGCTGAATCGCATTATTCAAAAAATTCATGAAAAGAAATATCAAGCTGGTTAAACACCAGCGTTTAAGAAAATTTCTTAATTTAAAATAAAAAGTGTTTTTGGAAGAGGATGGGGATGGGTGTGGAATTCAGTATTTTGTTTCTGAAGACAATATGCTTTAGTGTTTGCAAGTATGTTCTCAAGGATGCCAAACTGCCTGCTTGATGAGTTACAGAGGAGCTAAGCAACATCCTGGCAGTTGTTAAAGCAAGCAACGAACTTGTCATCTGATGCCGTTACACACCAGTGGGCATCAAGTCCCATGAATGGAAGGTTTTTCCAAGTTCCCAACGACTGCTGCAGTCCACAAGCAGGATGACGGGGACAGCTAGCTGCCTGGAAGCCAAGCTGTAAGAAAACCCTTCCCAATCCTCAAAAGCCAGTTCAGAAGGTCAAGTGGGCTCAGAAGGCTAACATTTCCATATAGCCCTGCTTCTGAGAAAGTCTATGTGGCCAACTGCCACAGAGCTTTGCATGCCAACAGGTAACAGATATGACTTACTGGAGGCTTAGGAAATGATCTAGCAATAAATCTAGGCAGAAATCCCTTGCAGTCTCATCTGAAGTTCAACGTTAAAATTACTCCATTTAACATAATTTTAACATTTTAACATCATCAAAATCTTGTAGAAGCTTTGCAGAAGACTTCTGAGCTTCTCAATGATAAATATGGTTGACAAGGAAAACCAAAGACGACCAACCAAAATGCCCCACATCTATTAGATACTTACTGCCACTTTGCTGCCTCTAAACAGTATTTGTTTTCCTATGATTCTGTCACTAAATGTCAAAGTGGTCAAGACAAGAAATTGCAAAAATAAAGATTTAACTCTGTTTTACAGTAAGTATTATTGTGCTAAGGAAGCTCATGTTTCAAACTGAAATAAGAAGGTCGGGATATACTTCAACAGTCAGCTAAAAAGCAGTTTGTTTCTCCAGATTCTGATTTTATTCTAACTGTAGCTGTGTCAGAGTTGTGACTGATTCCACATACCACCTTTTTTTTTTTTAATTGTTACACACTCAGTTATACCATCTGCAATTTCAGTGACCTCTGAACAGACCATTTACAATCCTCACTGTTTTAACCTGGCAGTTCCCTCTAGCCAGCACAGGTGGACGGCAAGTCCTGTACCCCAGCCAGTGTTCTATTACAATTACTCAATTTTTTATTTGGCATTTAATATAAATGCCTTGATATACTGTATCCTTCTCCCTTTCCTTTATCAGTCATTACATTGTGAATTTCCACAGGAATCTACACTTTTTTGTGTTTTGTGATGTGCCTAGCATGTCACAGATGTTATGAGAAGTAAACAACAACATATAAAAACAATAAACATTTAACAAACATCAGCATTTAATTTAGCACATCATCTAAGCTACCTTGTTCAAAAAAGGGGTCATAAACTACAGAGTTTTATACTAACACTAAACTTTGATGACTAAACTGGCTCTTTTATTCGAACAAACTGAAGGTACAATGGACAGAGTAGCTGATTACATGCTGGAAACTACAGTTATTCTGTTAACTAATCCACAGGATTTCAGCATTTCTAAGCATACAGCAGTGGAAGGCCCCATGCTTATGACTCATGCTACAGTATTCCTCTCTCCTATTGTTTTGCAAATTGTCTGCTTAATCTAAAATCCATTTCAACCAGAAACTTCCAGGCTCAGCAGAAACTTGAAGATAATATATTCCAAATGAGTGATGTTTCAAAAGGGTGTGTATCTACAACATCTTAAATCAATCTAAATCTGGGCTGGCACAGCCCTACCCTTCTCACTGCTTCTGAGCTTCTGCCCCTTCCTGTGTACGTACACAGACGCTCACATGATCCCACCGTGATCGATCCCAGCTCGATCTGTTCAGGGAGCAGATCGAGCTGGAAACCGTGCAAGTGCCACCATGAGGAGCCAGAGGCAATGGGCATGTGGCAGTGGGGTGGGAGGGATACAGGATGTGTCACACGGTAAGATCGTGGCAATCAAGACTGCATAGGCTTAAGTGGAGATATACCACCAGGAGTCATTAATCATCCTGAACGAGCCATGTCTTAAAGGAAATTGGCATTCTGAGGTTAGGATTTCATTTTAAGGTATTGATTTATTTTCATAAAATATTTTAAATCTGTACACTAGCAGAAAAAGTTATCCTACATATACTAGTAATATATTCTCTTAAGGGGATACATAATAATGAAATTTTGTCTCAATAGATCTTTAAGAGCAGATTCAAACTTCAAGGATTATGAGTTCAGTCAGAATAATGCCTGCTTTCTCTTATGGCTGGCAATATGGCTGGCAATAACACTTTGAAACTGGTTTTGATAATATCTAGGATACTACAGTAGCCATGCTGAAATCTAGCACTCTTCTGCTTCATTGCTTTAGCTTTGCTTAACAGCCTGTTTTTGTGTGGTAAAGCAGTGATAGAAATTACAATATATTGATGAAGATACACTAAATAAAATTATACTGCTTTTACAGGAATACACTTCAGATTATATCAGAGGTATAATAAAAATCTCATGGGTGTGTAAGAACAGTAAGAGGAGTGCAAGAAAAGATTCAATCTACTTCCCAGTGTAACTTTTCATGCTGGGTACCCCACAGCGTAAGTCCATCAAACACACGCATCTTCAGAAATAAATGCACAAAACGGCAAATCTTTTAACATCACCTTTCCATGCAAAGGATTTCTATCAGCCTACCACCCTTTTCCAACAGGGAAATTCCCACCAAGCCATCAATAATAAATACATTCAGCTATCAATTCACTTACTAATGAGGAGCTTTTAGCATACAGCACCTATTCAGAGAAATCAGGTCTGGAAGATGAGGGCATAGTCCTTAATAATTTACAAGACTCATTAATCTTATCCCAAAAGACAAACAAACAGAATCTGACATCTACTCAGATTTCCAGACCAAATCAAGATACAGCAGATTTCAGAAACCATTAGGATCTATCAGTCAATAAATATTCTTGAAATGTTATTCTGTGGAATAACTTGTCAGCAGAAGAATTATCCATCTTCAAAAGCCCATATTATTAGAGACAAAACATCAGGAACCTTAAGAAACTTGCACTGCTGAAAATTAAATCAAAAGGTTTGAAAATTATTCAATATGGCAAATGCTAAAGATCTTTAAAATTTGCTATTTTAAGTAGACAATATGTCGGTCTAGTCTGGTTGCGCACAGTATAAAATACCAGTACTCTACACACATTAAGTATGCCCAGAGATGGAATTCACATTCAACATCAAATACTGACTTTGACAGTACAATATAGAGAACCAGGAGAGGGGAAAAGATAGCCTATAGACTCATCCTGGGACTAAACACTCAAGTTCTGCTTGGCCATAACAATGACCCATATTCCTGCCAGGTATTAGTTACAAAGGGCAACACAGTGATTGGTAAGAATATCTGGAAAATAAGAACTATTATGCAATAGCTAGCTCTACTTGTTATGGCCAGAACTGCAGCGTTATGCCTAAAAAAAACCCAACAAAAATAACCCTAATACAAGTTGCTTAGTTTTCTTGGTGTCTCCTACTATGAATATACACCTTACTTCCATAAAACTGCTTTTCGCTCTGTGCAAACACTCACTAGTGATGAGGGTTTGCCTGCAGAGAAAAGTTATCTAGTTAGATCTCTGCTTGTATTGATCCCATACTTGTTTACGATATTCTTTCTTCTGAAGTCCTCCTAAATGAGATAATCTAAATGCTAGAGTAGCTGGCTGGAACACTCGGTCATACTCTGTGGGAAAGGAGGGAGGTCCTGTGTTCTTCCACTGGCTTTGTTAAGCAGGCATAGGAACAGGAGCTAGGGAGCTTCAGGTGCTCCACCTCATTTCTCACTTTGTTTAGATTAATCATATGCTCCAAATTCCATGGATCTTGGATAGGGATTTTTTTCCAGGTGTTGTATATGAACTATTGTACCTTCCCTTCCTTATCTACATAACTAGCAAAGTATCCCTTCCACCTACAAAATCAATGGGCAGAATTACTATACAATATAGGATAAAAATACTTAAAAACCAGATGTGCCTTACAGCCCATGCCTGTTATATTCCTACAAAAAGCAGGACATAAAACACCATTTTACTGTAGATCATTCTGAAATGGCAGTAATTATGGAACACACAATTTCCTTAATTGCAATTTCCTTTTTATAAAACACCCTTTTACTCGCATCAGTTTATATTACAAGCAGTGAAACATAGCACTACATTGCCTTTTCAAAGCTAAATGTGTATGACACTTGTTCTTCCTTAAAGTTCTCTTTTACCACAGTAACGTTTACCTTCCACTTAAGGCTTTTAAACAGCATGTCATAACACAAGGAGTGTTCAACTGATCAGGCTATTTGATAACATTTTGGGGCTACAAGGAGAAAAAATGTCACTTAAAAATTATAAAATAGAAGAAACATGAAATAAAACAAGGAAGGGATAACTATAAATTATTTAAAATAGTCAGTACGATGCAGTTTATCAAGAGAATAATGGTTATCTTCCTGTAAACAGACAGTTTTTACTGAGGTTTTGCATTGCATATTCTTTTGAAACAGGACACAAAGACTAATGAATAGGTAGTGTCTTCTCAAATTTTCTTTTGCAACTAGAGCGTATACACTTCAACCTAATTAAACTCAGACCAACTAATTCCAGGCAGTTAAGAAACGCAGCTTAGAAGAAAGGTGATCTTATGGGGCAAAAATTGTTATTTTAGTGCATGATCTGGGACACATTGAAGATTAAGTATTAGCTGCATGTTTTCATGGAAGGAAAACAAAAAGACGTCCTGTTAAGAAATACAGCTTTTCCTTCTGGGCTTTTATGAGGTTATATCAAGTTCATTCTGTATAAAAACTTAAATGGTTCAAAATAAAAATCTGAATATATTAATTTGTCAGTTCAACACAACTGAATGTCTCAGCCTATAAATATCACTCCCTGGCCCACACAATTCTGGCTAATTAAACATTATTCCTATTTTTAAAAGTTACTATCCTCCATTCCTCATTGTCTTTAAACTAGCAGCTGCACTGAAATTTGTTCATCCAAAACATCGCTTCTTAAGTGCCCCCCAGGATAGCTCTGGATGACTTGCAGTGTGCCAGAGGCTCACAGTCACTGGAAGCCAGTCTCCTAACAGTACTCCCTTCTGCTTAGCTGGGATAGTCACCCTGGTACTCCTCGTGTATAAATGAACATACAAAATTAGGGTGTACAGTGGATGAAGTATAAACACTGTAAGAAAAGCAAGTATTACCAGATAAACAAACCTTGGTTTTGTGGACACTAAGAAATCTCTAAGGTTACTTTTAATCAAAAGCAGTACACTGAAAACAGTAACTACTGGAATTTATCTGGACACGTATTCAGCTCACACCATATTTCATTTTCAACATACAAATCCTTTTTCCACAGAAAAGTGCTTTTCTAATATCCAGAAGTAAAAGTTTTTGAAAGACCATTCTGTCTCCAAAGAGACCATTAGGATCAGTTTTCCATTCTAAACAGAAATTCCTATCTTCTCAAACAGCTCCAGCTCCTCCAAAATAACCAAACTATCCTGAGCTTTCTAGCATACTTACCTGCCAAAAGAAACACACATTTCTAAAGGAGGAACAGTAGAAAAACGAGAAGGTCTATTTAATGGCAATGAAGTTTGAATGAGCAAAAAATATTGTTGCTTTTC
Source organism: Ciconia boyciana (assembly GCF_034638445.1). Classification (NCBI taxonomy): domain Eukaryota; kingdom Metazoa; phylum Chordata; class Aves; order Ciconiiformes; family Ciconiidae; genus Ciconia; species Ciconia boyciana. The sequence continues at coordinate 21,632,262 of NC_132941.1, forward strand.
TTGGAATGACAGTTATCAAAGGTTTAGCCTAGAAATGCTCTTTTTAAATTAGGCTCCTAAGATGAGCTGCCTTTTCCCATTTGTTTTTTCCACAGATTGTTATCTTTAAAGATCTGCTATCTGCAAGTTAGACATGATCTGTGTTAACACTTTAAAGATTTGTATTTGTGCATGTGAACATTAAGTCATGTGCAAGCTATCCTGAATTTTCTAGATCAATATTTTCCTAAGTTTTGGGTTTTTTTTACCTCAAAGTCTCACTCATCAATAATTTGTATTTGCACATCCCATTAGATAACTTTTGATTTAAAATCTTAATGACAACATGGTCCCATTAGGCACTTCCTAACACACAGTAATGGGCCATATGTACCAGCTATTTTGTGCTATATGTAGTCAAGAAATACACACACCATATATACTCACATGGAACAGAGTATAAGTACGCACCAGAGGATCTAACTTTTCACCTTCCCAGCCTGCATATTACTCAGAGGGGATTTGTGAGCTTATGAACCTTATTTTTCACACGTACTCCTCATCTCAGACACTAAAAGTTTTACAACAACTTTCCCATTCATAACAGGTCAGAACATTTTGACTACAGACCACAACACAAAATGCACAACTTTACAGCTCAGGTATTTCAAAGGCTACTAAGATGCTGTGTAAGTTACAAAGGTCATGGTGCTTTCAGCCACCCTCTAGGAACCACCAAGCTAAGAATGCCAGAAAGCCCCTCTTCCAGCTCAACTGCAGTGGAAAATAGGGTTCAATATGCACATTTATTGTCCTTGAAAGTTACAGCACAGACACATTAACTTACAAGGTGTATACAGAATACAGGAAATAAGTTATCCTGGAATGGAAGAGTCCCATGCTTTCTTGTAGACAGGTGAGAAAGATTACACATATAAATTACTTTCTCAACTGGCTTTCAGACCAGTATTTGTAAATAGTAACATTTTATTAGGTATTTCCTTCATTAAGTTATTGACAATCTTTATTTTTCTTTCCAACACTGTGTGGGGTTTTTTTGGTTTGGTTCCCCCCCCCCCCTTTTTTTTTAAACAGGGGAAGGTACATACTCCCTGAGGGTCTTAAGTTACTTCGTTGCTATAGATTAGTTTTCTCTAGTTTTACTCCTTTATAACTCATTCCTGTGTTCAAAAAGATTTTTCTCCCTTGGTGAAAAAACTAACATAACATCAAAGTTGTTATGCTACGCTTTTCCCGGTAGAAAGAGAAAGTGATACGTGAGATACTGGATCTTTTATACTGGAATTTTGTATGGTATTTTGTGATACAATTTATGCACAAAATCTGACAAAGCTTCAATATTTTCTACTTTATGATTTGCAGTTACTGCATACAGCAATAAAAGTCATTAAATATACAACATCTTAATGAAAAGAACCCAATGTCAAGTTCTCAATTTTAAACATAGCACAATGTAAACTCTTCTGCAAATGCCAGACTCCTACTATCTGTAGACACACGCAAGCTCATCTCTGTACCGCTACCTCTTTCCTCTGTTGAAGAAAGCCCTGAAATAAAATAAAAAATGCTCTGAGGGACAATTGTGGAGGTGTTCCTGAGGGACAGTTACAGTTTCATGGCTTAATCACTCCAACTTTCTATTTCGTTAATAATGTAGCTGAATAAAAATGATCTGATACTACTTGTGCATTCATTTTAATGAGTCCCTGGAAAGAAATGCCTGGAGCCAAGCATGCCCAGATCTCCTGAATAAGCAGGAAAATTTCTGCACAAAGATTAGAAATACCTTCAGTTTATATACATCAATAAGTCCTTTTTGATCCTGAATCCCTGTTCTGCTCCAAAGACAAAAAAAAAAGTTTTGCAGAAAGTTTCTTAAATACAAAAATCAGTGCCTGAGCTAACAAAATCCTCCAACCCCAGCTTCCCCTTCCAAGTCTTAGTATATTATTAATCTCCTTTCCTTTTAGCTGCTCCAGTTCTTGCATAACAATGCCATTTCCTGAATTCAAATCTCCACAAATAAACCTTAAAGCTGAATAATACTTCACTAAGCTCTATGAATATTCCCTTAAACAGGACATCCTTTTAAAACTGGGGTACACTGTCACAATTCAGCATCATTTTCTTAGCACTTTCAGAGTAAGAATCAGAAGCACTGCAGCAGTCAACAAGCTAAAGATCTTCTGAAATATAAAACTACTACCCTCTCCAGAGGAGGTTTTTAACAAGCTACTGATGTTTTGTTTAAATTCTCATCACTCCATACAGCAGCCATTTATTTCTCTGTGGATATGTATTTGGGCAAGCTCATAGGGAAATCCTTCACAAGTATTTTTAAAGGAAGAGAAGCACACTGTTAGCATCTTCCACCATTCTGTACTGCATGAAACCATGTACCTTTCCCAAGTGTTCAAACTGTCAATGCTTAAGCCTTAACATAAGTGGTTATTCCAGTAAAATACGAAAACTAAAAGAAGTATTTTATCTACAAAAGATGCTCAGTTTTGATCTGTCTGCTAGGCAGTTCTTTTCATTACTGGTATTCCTAGTGAAAATGCTCACCAGAGGCTAAAAACAAATGTGTAATTACTGTGTTCAAGCTCCTACCTGAATGCAGGCTGGAGTTTCTGTGTGTTAGATATTATCTAAAGTGTTCTACCTGAAGTGTGACTTGCAGGATGAGGAGGATGGCAGTTGATGGCAATGAAGACTGTTGATGGCAATGAAGACTGTTGATGGCAATGAAGACTGTTGATGGCAATGAAGACTGTTGATGGCAATGAAGACTGTTGATGGCAATGAAGACTGTTGATGGCAATGAAGACTGTTGATGGCAATGAAGACTGTTGATGGACATGGTCCAGAGGAGACTTTTGACTAAAAGTGTATCACAAGCAAGGAAAAAATAAATCACCTTGAAAAGCAACTGCTGGGGGGGGGAATCTATTGGGCTTCAGAGGGCAAAATTTATTTCACAATTATGTTCATTAAAGCATTAAAGCAAAATATTCACTATCACAGTTTTATAATCTACTCAAGACCCATAAGATATTTTTTCTCAAAGGGGTTGGAGAATAAAACCAGTACTACTAAGAAAAGATTAATTACCTGTTGTAGGTTTAACACTTAAAAATGTCTTTGTAGTAATCCCCAGTGAAAAACACTGAATGACTTTCAACAGGACAAGACAGTGTTTTTCCCACTGAAACTGTAAAAGTTAATTGCACAAGGAACGGTAAGTAAGGACTTAAACAAGAAAGAAAAGGACACAATCTTTCAGTGTCCCTAGTCTACCTTGGTGGCAACTTAAATGTGGGGTTTTTTGTGTGGGTTTTTTTTTTTTTTTTTTTTTAAATCAGCCACACAGCAATATGCATACTGGTCTGCCCCAAAACATGCTACTTGCTTGATGGAGCAAGTACACAGTACCTTTATAATCTCAATTATTTAGCACTGCTGTGCTCAGCACATGCTGAGACTGGAGTATGCCATGGCAAGATGAAATGCCAAGTAGTGGAAACAGCTAAGCCAAAACCATACTGTGCCAATCCAGCCTAAGCAGCGCTTTCCTAAGGAGTGAGGAACAGAAAGCAATGCAATTTTTAAAAACTGATCTTGAAGATATACAAACCAGGAAACAGCTTTATAGCTCTTGGAGTGGTGCCACTATGATCAGCACATCATCACCTCCCCCCCCACCATGCCCCCTTTAACATAAGTCCTCTAAGACAAACCTGAAAAATCAACTGAAATGGAAGTGAAGAATCTAGAATGACAGACTAGATCTTAAGGTGCAACTATCTAAAAAAAAACCTCACAAAACACCACAAATAAAAAAATCAAAAACAATGGAAGCCTGAAAAAAAATAATTACAGTTTAATCCACCATATTTCAGCTCACTGTGTTATTCTGACATCTCTCATTCCTAGTATCTTAGAACTCTTGACATCTGTATCAAACTTTTAATTTGAAACTAAAAATTGGGTGAAATTTGTGTAGGACAAATACAGCAGTGTACAAAACATTATGGACTACAGAGCCTTTTTTAGCCTGCAAAGGTACAAAACACATTTACAGGGTTTTCTGCTCTGAAACAGCTGAACTTATTCAGTAATAAGTTTACTTTCAAAATGATCTATTACTGCATACTCAAATATGTTTAAAGCAACAAGCTTTTGGATCTTTGTTTTTCTCTTTAAACAGTATGCAAGCAGCTGAGCCTTTCTGAGCCCATCAGCACATTAACAAAGCATTTCTTAAGGTGCAGATTTACAATCCACGTAAGAAGATAAAAATCTGCACTTTTGGTTGAAGGGACTATGCCTCCACTTCTTTGGCTGTGTGTTCCCAGCTGTAGCTGATGAAAGTGCTTGTGGGTTGTGTAATCAGCTAGATAGATGTGGTTCCTAATCTGGCTGGAAACTAATCCCCCACACAAGGAACTTTCCAGCCAGATGAGGAACTTGATTCAGCTGTTTACATCTGCACAAGTGCTAATACCACCGAGACCCCCCCTTTCTTTGGCAGTACTGCCTAAGATCAGCTTAACACAATCAAGAAACTGAACCCCAGTTAAGTACCTCTGGGATGTTCACTTGTAAACAGCTTCATATTTTTAATATTACTCCACTTCAAGATTATATGTAAGAGGCAACTCTAATTTCCTAGCATGTAATTTCATCTTTCTTGCAAGTTCTCTCTGACCATAGAAACACATTTAGAGAAAACACTCTTCCAAATATTACAATGATCCTTAGGTAAAAACTTGAATTGGGCATGGTATAACAACATATTTTCAACAAATTCTAAGACTTACTCCACTGTACTAATTTCCTATAAATCACATGTCCATATTGGCATTCTAAGAAAATGCAGTTTGTTGCTATGTGTCCTCCTTTAACAACTGCCAACCAAATAAAAGGAGAGTTAGGACTACAAATGCATCTTAAAATCTGCAAATTTTGCAAAAAGTACCAGCTAGTAAAAGGCAGAAAGAACCAAGGTAGTACGCTGCTGAGGAAGACTTGGCAGAGTTCAGTAACCAAATGGCCAGCCAAACAATTCTTACACAGACAGCTCCAGCCTAGCCACAACACTGCTGCCTCGTCCTTGGAAGAGGTGACAAAAAGGCCATGGTGGGATGCCCTGGGTGCGACAGAAGGGGATGGTGGTGGTGGGAACAGACTAGAATGGGGCAATGAGGAACAAAAGGGCAAATGTACTGGAAATTAAGCTCTCTCCTCTACTCACAGAGATAGTTAAAAAACCCCAAACAACAGTTTTCCATGAACTTGTTTTTTGCCCCAAACTGAAAGAAATAAAAACTTATTTTCAAAGAAATTAGATATTCCACAGCATTTTTTAGTTTTGTGCTTATGCCAAGCAATACCACCATGCTAAACAATTCAAAAGGTTCAACAAAATATATTTCAACTCTTTTTGGGGGGGGGGAAAAAAAAAATGTGTAAAGTAGCTCAGAAAAATTAATGCACTTTTGTGAAACATTTTGGTCATAAACCCGACATTTTTCACTGCAAAAATTTCTATCCACCTTTTCCAAACATGAACAAATTGACTTGTATTTCCACCCCAAGTCTTATCTTTCCACCCTAACACTTAAAATTTTCCAATGACCTCAAGCGCTTCCATTTCCCTCTAAGTCCCAAAAAGACAATCAACATCATAAAAGCTCCATCTGAACAGATACCAGATCCATTACTGTATAATCTATTCGATAACTGATCCATAACTATAAAATGTTTATTTACATTTGGCATGTGGATATCAAACAATCAAGTTCATTAGGCAGTTTGGTCCAGGGACACATTTCTTGCAAGAATTACTCCAAGCTTTCACAAGAAGTTGGGATATGTTTTGAATCATCTCAGTTTATTTAGAATATAATCAATCTGCAGAAGAATAATTGTTTAATTTACAGATCACATATTCAATAAATTCTCACAGAATCACCTCATTAATTCCTCCCCCCTCACACAGAGTAAAAGTCACAGGAAAGAGAATGCTCATACTGTTTTAAATTGGTCACTTCAGTTTTGCTTTGTGTCTTTTCATCCTGAATAGATAAATGGAAGTCATTTGCTTACCCTGGCGACAGCTTGTCTCTTGAATACACATTAATAGCTGGCTTTCAGTTTTGAAGATCAGATTTGAGTAATCCTCTGAACAAAATAAAAAAAATCAGCAGCTAGTACCTAAAGAAACTATTTTCTTTTGGGGAGAAATTTTGCACCTTTTTTCTTAGACACTCACAAAAAGGATGTAGTCATTACAAGAGAGAGAGAATTTCAGGTTGGTAATTTTTTATGTGGCTCTGAGTTTGGACTGAGTCAATAGGATAACAAATTCACTAAGTCCATCTCCCATATTAGTTAAGCTGAACTTGTGGGAAAATGGAAAATGACACCTAATTTAGCATCTGGAGGGAGGTGGTAACTAAAGTTATCAGTATATGGATATAGAATAACCCACTTGTATTTTATGCATATGTAACAACCCAAGTAGGAAAGAAAAAGAATTGAAAGTTACCAAAATACAACAACTGCTGCAATGCATTATGTCAACAGATATTTACTGTCATAGCCAAATTTATTTGTTAATATGTAGTGAATATATTTGGCACATCAGAATGAGATTGCTAAATAATCCTGCCAAAATGTTTTTAAGACAAAAGTCCTTCAATAAGAACCTGATGGTAAACAGACAGGCTTTTTATTCTGATTTTCATTAATAATGCAAAACCAGCAGGACCAACCATCAACTGCAACAAATTACAACCTCACTTGTGAAAAATGAACCATTCCAAATACTAGAAAGATGATCAAAATTATCTGAAGGACAATGCAGCCTAGGACGAAGACCCATTTTGAAGACAGGGATTACAGTTTGACAAGTTTCACTTTTGTTTATATACAGTAGAAGAGTACAATCAAGAAGGTTCTTCAACAAGCAGTTTTCTCAGTTTATAAAAATAGTATTTTCTGTTATATTCCTAATTCCATGAAGATGAAACTACTAAAATTTTGAATAGTGGGGAGCATTATTTTAAACCCCCAAAACCTAAACAAAAATGATTTTTCCAGAACTGCAACACCACTTGCAATACACTCAGAAGACAAATTCTGCTCATGTTTTCCAGCATTAAAAAGTACATACTTTTTCTTGCATTAACAACATTTGATTATAAAATAAATTTAGCCTCTGTGCAAAGACAGGAGTGAATGTAATGGCTCCCTTAAGGCACAACTTTGAGGTATGAGGGATATCAACTCAATTTATTTTTCAAATGCTGTAGAGAAGGATGACAGAAAGAACGAGCTTCCAGTTGTCATGCTCCTAATCCGTCTTGTCTATAGATGGCTTCGCTCCAGATTTCTCTAATAAGCTCTATGACAGCACAACCCTTCACTGTCCTTATAATATGCATACTGCAATCTGTGTGGTCTAGCTAGACTAGTTCAGGGAAAGCATTTTGGGTTTTGAATTATTATTTTTTTTAAACCTGGGATAGCAAGAGAAGGTCATTTCATTTAAAGAACCACAGGAATCTCATATTTCAAATATTTTTATTTGTGTGTGAAGATAGACATTTGTGCAGGATGTGGTGGGCAAATCTTGGGTTTGTATATTAGTTTATTTTGGGCAGAGGAAGATTGCTAGTTTCCTACCAGTGTTTTTGCTAGATTGTTTTGCAAAACTGCCTATAGTATTAATTGCCCATTAAAATTTGAAATATTTAACTTGTGGAATTCATGAAGCAGAAATAAGACATGAATGTAATTGGTCAACAGTAAAAATTACCAAAAGGGGAAACAAATCTGTGTTGTTTGGGGGTGGGAGAATAATGAGTAAGTACCACTAGTACATTTAAGTAGAAGAGCTACATTTAGGGAAATAGAGTGCATTTAAGTATATACAGAAGGAGGAGGAAAAACAGGAAGAAGCATGAATAAAGGGCAGAGGAATGAACAGAATGAAGACAAAACCCATACAAAGTGGACCATCTTGGAGAGATCTGATCTATCGTGCTATGAATTCTTTGGCAAAGGACAGATAACATTTAAGACAGTACACAGGACTTAAAATTCAAAGCATGCTGTTTCACTAAGCCCAAGTCCTGAAAATAACCTTATTTTAACCACATCCTAGATTTCGTCACAAATGCTACATTTAGCCTACAAATGTTTCACTGCATTTTTAAACAACAAATTACTGACTATGTCTCCAACTTTTTCTTTTAATTCAAATAAAAGCATCAGAAATGTACACAAATAATCTGAGAGTATGGATAAATAATATTTTCTTTTGTGACAAACTCAACTTGGAATTGTCATCTCCCCACCCAGCTCTTCCAAATCCTGCTGCTATCATCCTGCAGATTTGCTGCTCCCTTGGGTCCACTGACACAAGTTGTGAGAAGCTGTAAAACAGGGTGTTTGCACCCTCTGAATTTATTCCATCCCTACCTCTGACCCCCCCCATACCAGGTACGAAGCCCACAACGTTTCCATGGCCTGCTTTCCAGTTTAGCCCTATGAATCTGTTTTCAGCACAAATGAGGGGGCAAAAATTTGTGATAAGCAGATGGCAATGCCAAGATGGCTAAGGAGATGAAAAAAACCACGTAACGTAACTCATTCTCAGTGATGCTGACAACCTTCTGCATGGCCACAGGTTGAACTGATATGGGTAAACAGTAACTCAGCTCAATAAGCATCACTCATCATCTCATTCCCAGTTTTTCTGGGATCCATTTCTTGACACAGCTATACGAGTGCATGTGCCAGCACAGCATAAAACCAAGAGACGAGGGGCAGGAGGAGTAGGGCTACTCTTTAAGACAGCTTATGCAGTATGTCTGCCAAAACACTAACCAGAGACTGAGGGTGCAGATTCAGGTAGCAATTAAAGGATTACATGGCTAGCAACAACCAGAAACGATAGTGCCATTTCCTTCTCTTCCAGCCCTGGAGCATGTTCTGTTACCTTTGCACATGCTTCAGTCCTATGTTCATCTGACTCACACGAGCTCTTTCAGGGACAAAAAGCAACATAAATCTTTACAAAAGTTACGGTTGAGCAGAATTAACAGCTTGCTGTTGTTGACAGGGATATTGCATAGGTCCCTTCCCCTTACCACATTCCTGGTGTCAGTTCAACTCCCTCCTTTGTGTTGGTTCAGATGTTTATGAGCCCCCTCACTGACTCAGTTTTGAATTGCAAACCTATTGCTAAAACTATCTTTTCTTCACTGGATTAATTTTCTATTGCTTTAGCAAGCTGAATCAAGTTCAGTGGAGGGTCCACAGGTGCTGGTGTCAGGGGAAGAAGCAGAAGCATGCAGCTGGGGAGAGGAAAGAAAACGGAAGGAAGAACTAGGCTATTATTTTTGGATTAATTTAGGTGCTGTTTCATGCTACAGCTGAGAGAAGGAAAGGAAATAAGATCTATAAAGAAAAAGTACTGCTGCAGGGTAATTAAGACCTAGGAGTAAACATGCCAAATGGTGTTTGCCACATGACAACAAACAAATGTGAATCAGAATGTGAATCAGTACTTGAGCAGAGGAAGGGATGTTTTCTCCACTATTCAGGAAGCACTTCAATTGTTTGGAAAAGGTGTGAGTCATTAACTCCCGCATGTATAAGTGAGACATCCAAAGCTATAAATACCTGACATACTTCAAGGGCTCTTTGGAATGGAAGAATAGAAATCTGTATGTACTTTTTCAAAATTACAGAAGCATGAAGCCATGCATCATTTCACAGATTTTGATTTGTTGTGTTTAGGCTCTTCTGAATTGCATTATCCAAGCATGACGAGCTATAACCTTGAAAGGACCCGCGTTCTTGCTTCTGATGCTTTGGATAGCTAAACAGCTATTTGGGGTAAAAGATGAGAGGTGCACAGGACTTGACGGTATGCTATTTTAATGCAACATTTTTGTATGTCTGAATTTGTAGCTCATCATAACCATTAAATGAAATTACCTTTCTGATGGCAACCAAGAATCTCATTGGCAACAGTTGCATGTCATAAGAACAATCCTCCTCCTCCTCCTCCTCATTCTCTTTGATTTCATGTCTGCTTGTAGCAGCTCAGCATCAAGACAGTAAGAAAGTTTTACTGCGATCTTGCAACATCGATTTTTATGGTAACTGTAGGATTCTTTGGACTATAATACACTCAAGCTCTTCTTAATCTGTTTATAACTGCGAACATAATTTATTGCTTTTAAACACAGGTTAAAAGGCTGGTTGGACTTCAGAGAGGGTTTTCATTCTCAGGTGAAAACCACCACAGCATTACAGAACACCAGTGCATTATCAAGCACCATGAAGGGCTTGGTTCCTAATCTAGACATAGCCAGTCTGGCTGCTTGAAGCCAAATATTACTATACTAATTGAAGTATAGATCCTGTTCCTTCAGATATGCAGCTTTGACATTTTTCCCTATGAAAGTCATCAAGTTGAGACAGTATTAAACTCCTACACAATCTTTCTAGAGAAAAGTGTGTTTTCTCCACATGATGTTTTCTTCAAAATGATTCTTGCAATGCCTTCTACCTTGGACAAAAGAGATTCCAAAAAATACTGATGGACTATACATGACCATGCTACAGGCACCTTCCAGAAGGGTATCATAAAATGCCCCCAAGAGTTCAGGTTAACCCAGGTTCAGGGAGTAAATACGCATTACTCCGCTGTGACAAACTCCTGGGAAAACTGACTGCACAACAGGAAGAGGGTAAAACAGGACTTAAGAGCTTGGATGTACATGCAACTCATTCATTTACTCCAACCCCAAATCGCAGAATAGGAATACACAAGAGGGACACAAAAAATATGCTTGGCTTTGTGTAAGCACATGGAAAGTATGATTTTACAGTATCATAAATATTTAATTACACTTTTATATCACTAGTGATATCCTTTCTTAATTCAAACACTTTAAAAAATTCCTATTAAAAAACCTCTTTAGTACTATATTTCAATTTTCCTTAATTTAATAAACAGACTTATGAAAGAAATACTTTTATGAAGAACCTATTTCCCCTATTTAAGTTATTTTGTCTTCACAGAGATGGATCAGGTATCATTACAAGCCAAGGCTATACAAAGTGATCTGTAAAACCTTTCACTCCTTTGATGAAGAGTTTTTTGGAATATAAACCTGACTGCCCAGACTATTGTTGCATTTGAAACAGCGCAGTCTGCATTTAAATAGTGCTACATCACACACAATTTCGTTACTGTTGGGAAACCAGTAGAATATAAGGTGATATCCCTTCCTTTGCTAGTAAGTTCCAAGTTTTGTTAAATTCTGTCACCCAGTGCAGGCTTTCAGCTGTTGCACACTTCATATTACAATCTTTTCAGAAAGTGAGCGACCTTCTATACATTCAATAAAAAATGAGGCTGTTTTAAAAACCTAGAAGTCTGAAACAAATATTCACATTTATTGGTTTGGAGCAAGTAAATCAAGAAACACTGATGAGCTCATCATGAAAAGTTTCTGCATGCCAGAGCCGCCCAGACTGCAATGTGATAACACAGAGAACCTCACAACTACAGCTGGATTATCCTATTGATATATTTGTACATAGTCACCAGGGTAATGCTAACAATGTGTAATAAAAGACATTTAAAGAACAATTAGCTTGTACCGTGCCATTTATGAATCTTATCTCTCCTATCATCCCAGGAAGCAGAAGCAAACTGCTACTGTACTGAGACCTGATGCAGTTACCTTTGTGTAAGCGTCTGAAGGACAGTAAGGCTTAATTATCTGTTGCTGTTAAGTCATGAGCTCAATCTGCAGCACATTTCATACAGTGGTTCTCTGACATGGCAGCAATAAGAAAAACATTAGTTTGTCTCACTTTCAAGAAGTCTAAGGTAGTGGTAGGGCTTTTCAGACTGGAATCACAAATCACTTAACACTGTGCAATTTAAAAAGAATCTAGAGGATGCAGGTTTTCCACAGCAGGGCCCCCGTCAGGCTGCTGAGCCAGCTAGCAATCTTCCATGATCTCCTTGAACACACATTCTTGGATCAAAATGCACAAAGTGGAAAAAACTAAATCTGCAATGAAACAGACATACATGTATAAACCCATCTAAATGTTTAAGAGAAATATCTCTTAAAAAGTCTCACTCAAATGATGGCAACATACTAAAGTAATTCTTCTCAAAACAGACAACTGTAGAAACCTACCACGGAAGTACATTTCTGGGTTTATGCAGTAGAGGTACACTGTCAAACAGAGGAGGCAGTTGCTGTTCACTCAGCCTAACAACTTTTGTCTTGAAGTGGGTTGATAGATTTTCCTACTGCATCCACATATTGTTTTCTCACATTACCACTCATCTGAAGAATGGAAAAAAATACATCATTCGGGAGTGGGCTGAAGGTATCAGTCAAGAAGTAAAAACTTGCTCTTGTCAGATGGAGTGATTTATCAAGCTACTGTCTCTCAGTGCAAGCTCATTTCAGTGTAAAGTAAAGCAAGTTAGGTTTAAGATGTTTAAATCCCTAACAGTGATGCAAGTTAATCTGCTTCACTCTGTACTGAAATTAACTAAGAGGTATTGCAGCTCCAATCCGCATCTTGGCTGCAGGGGCAGTAACCTGTAGTTGAGGTATGACTGACAAGTAAGGCACAATAACCCCTTCATGGGTTCCAACTTGATCTAGAAAGAATTTATCAGTCTGCACCAACAGTGAGCAGAAGCGAGAGTTGAAGGAATGTGGCTGGCAGGTGTAAGAACTTCATAAATATCTGAATCAAAAAGAAAAGTCTAAAGGTATTAAATATTCTGGAAAAAATCTTTATTAACCAATTTATTTTTTTTTTAGTAAATGGCCTCATTTTTAGAAATAGTAGCAGTAATGAGACATACACAATGGTCAGCAATAGTCATCCACAGGAAAGATTTTGGGAACATATCAGCGTTCCAGGTTCTCAGCTTTGCCCCATCCCATTTTCTCTTTGATGTCAGTAAGTTACTCATTTTATTAGTTCAAGCTTTATCTTTTGATCAAACTTTTGTAATATATAATTTGGAAATTAGTTTCTTAGAGGGACAAGAGCTGTCAGATAGCAACTCATATCAGATCAACCCCAAGAAAGTGGTAACAGCTTAGGACAAGTCAGAGCCAAAGGTGCAATTTCAGAGCATATGTGCAAATTATTATTTTCTAAAAACCACAGTGTTGACATTACAAGGGAAGAAAAGAGAGGAAAGATCGTATCTTCTGAGCCCTAGATCAAATTACTTCATAATTTACCCACTAAACCTATCCCCTGGTTCCCACAAGAGACAGCAATCTGAGACAGAACAAGCTTGTGGATTTTAGAGCATCAAGGGAAAAAAAGGGAACAAACTACAATGTTGCAACTAAATCTCCAGAGGATGTAGAAGCATTCAGAGATATTTAAAATAACAAAGTAATTTTATGGAATTTTTCAGATACAAAATAGGGGGTCAACTTGAAATTATCCACAATCTATGTGCAAGATATACAAACTAGGAGCACAGAACTATATAGTGTCTGCAATTTCCTACGGTTTCTCTCAGCGAACTTTTTTCAAAGTAATTGTCAAAGATATTAGATTCCAGTATTTCGAAGATGGTATCTGGTAGTTCTTAATTTATCCTAGCCTCTCGTCTTTGAAGCAATTCTGTTTCTGCCTCAGTGCCTAATTTCCATTTTACACATCCTATAATTGTGTTTGTCCTTTTCTCCTTTAAAGTTGACTTCTAAAACATTCCCATCATTAACGCATCTACAAAGAACAAACAATTTGCTCCCTTTCTGGGTCCTTTGGTTAAGAGATGATTATTAAAGTTATAATTATTTTTCCTTACATATTTTAGAAAGTTGGAAATTGCTTTAAATTGCTCTTTTACAAGAAGTTGTGGGCTTGGACATTTCTTTCTTCTGGAAGGGATGTATGCTTTGCAGAGGTTTCAGATCCTTAACCTGTAAACTAACTTATTGGATGAGTTACTGTTCACTTCGTCTTCTATCAAGTCCTGGCTATTTTTGATCATATTTAAATTCTTACAGTTTCCCTTTGCATATTTAGAAACTACTCCTCTCAGCCCAGAGATCTTATGCAGGGTTTCTAGAATTCCTTACTAAGATTTTAAAACATTTTACTTCAGCCCATCTACCTTCTCTCTCCTTTCTTCAGTATACAGTGTTCTCTTCTTATTTTCTTAATGGGTTATGCACAATCTTTTTCTTCTTAGGGTATGGACATGCTAACACTTTTAAAGCTGTAAAACTAAAAGCTGGCAAGTCCTCACCAAGATGAAAAAAAAATGTGAAAAGTAACTCACAACATTGAGCTATGCCTATTTCATGATACAGACTCTTTTCTATATACGAAAGTATAAATAGTGTCCACAGCTGTGCAATTTATCCTTAGCCATTAAATGTCTCCACCATCTTACAATTTCTAAAAGTTTCTGCATTGCCTACAAATGAGCTGCATTAATATAAACAGCACATGAACAGCCAGAGAGCCTATAAAACAAAAGCCCTAAGTACAGAACTTAACTAAACTTAAAAGTGTCATCTTCAGATTTAAAAAATAAGAGCTCATAACTATTTCACAGTTGATCAATTTGCCAAGAACACTTTCCAGTGTTTTGATCACACAATCTTGAATTCCTGGTTCATGCTCCTTGAGGAAAACCGAGAGCTTGTCTGAAAATCATACAGCCAACCATCTCCTCTGTACTCTGACTCATCAGCGTGCTTACGTACTGGAGAGACTTTGCATCCTGCTGAAAGTTCGAGAATTGTCTAGTTTGACCAAAACACCCAACACCCTCCTGATAGGAGAGATGATGAAATAACCTGGAAAGACATGACAGATTAAAACAAAGGATCAGTCTAACAGCTAGGCACAGTAACACAAATAAACATGGGTTCATTGTCTCTAGTCCTAAATAAACAAATTCATCATATAGCCTATTATAAAAACCAACACACTTCACTTACAGTACTTTGCAGAGGAATAAGCAAGACTAAAATAAGCTGTACATTGTATCTTATCTCCATTTTAAGAATGAGCAAGTTTCTTAACCTCTTTGTCTCAGTTTCCAAGGCTACAAGTGAGGCATGACAAAGGCAGGAAGAAAAACCAGATATTTTTTGGCTCCTAGGTTCCCCCCCCCTCCCTTTTTGCTGTTCAGGCATCTTATTTTCCTAAACTGTAGGCTTTAGTTATTTAAGCATACATATTATTCTATGTGCAGCCTGTTTTTTTGGTGATTCTAATCAGCTTTCCTTTTTGCAAATCTGGCCAACTGGTGATTAAATTTGATCGCTTCTTGCTTATATGCACTTGGAAATAATCAAGGAAACAATACTCTGACCAGTACTAGCTAGGGAAAGGACACATTCGTATAAAATAAAGTTAAACCAAACTATTTTTAAAGGTATGCAAATGATGTGAGAGAAGACAGGAAACCACATTTAAAGTGTAAATCAAACCCATTGTTTTGTACAATTTCGGGAAAAGCTTTGAAAAATGGCTTTTTCTACTTTCCTCCCCTAGAATTTCTTTGTTCACTACAAAAGGAAAAACAAAGCAACAGGAAAATGAAGTGATGTCCCTCCTCCGCAGAGAAGTAATGAAGCCTCCTCCCCCTTCCAAAGGGGATCACAGTTTGCCAGCTTTGGCAGCCACTGTAGTATTTAAAATAGAAATGAATCCCAAAATGTGATTTGGCAAACCACCACTGAAATATTCAGTAAGTCTGTTTTCCTTCTTTTCCACTTCCTTTCTACCATTCTAATAATATCTAGAGAAGCTTTCAAACACCTCAAAGATTAAACGCATGCGTTGCTAACATCTAGGCAAAGAGCCCCATGAACTTTAACACACATGCAACATATGAATCAGACAGACCTATCTTTGTAAGGAGAGTGCTCCTTGTATGGCCAGTTCCAAGACTGCTGTGACACTTCAAACAGCTGCTCTTATTCTTACATACAGCTTGAGTTTTAAGGGAGGCACCCTACATGCCTCCTAGACCTGAAAGCATCAGTTGATTCCTCCCACTTGATTTGTCATCAGCAAAAGCCAACACTATCAAATTTTGTAACTGGTTCCATCAATTTTTCAGCACACATAGGCAGGCCTAAGATTTCCACAAAACATTAAGTTTTCACCTACGATAAGGTGAATCCTACAATCCAGAACACATGATATTTTATAGATATTTTCGAGAGAGCATGCAATGCTGTGTTGAAAGAAAACACAAGGGCAAAAGTTGGTAGATGAATCAGAAAGATATGAAACCTTCACAGGGATATCCAAATACACTGCCAGACTGAAGCATGCTAGCTGGAGCCAGTATGCGAGAAACTCCTCCCAAAACAATTGTTTTTGAAAAAGATATTAAATATGAAACACAACTTGGCACAGGGTGGGAACCAATAAGCCCGTTATCACAGATGTTTGAAGCAAGAAGAGAAAACACATTTTACCAACGTAGGTAAGAAACTAGATGTGAGGAAAACACCACAGTTCAGCTTTAAACAAATGTTTTCAACAGGAAGAGCAGATCATGTGGCAGGTATAACAGCTATTTCATTGGACTTAAATCTTTAAAACCACTGACTTCTCACTAACTAGGAAGCGTTGTATATAAATTAATCCATCTTATGCATTTACATAATAAAAGCAGTGAAGTATTTCCGAATCCACAAAATGTTAGTTTAAACATGCAACTAGCCAGCAGACTGCTTCGTATAGTAGTTTCAATTTTTAAGGTGGGCAAAATGTCTTCAACATATTTATGCAATATAACAACATTACCAAAACATTCCTGTTCAGTATGTTGCAACATACCTCCAGAAAACTTCAGGACCCAAATTTTATCATTCAAAGAGTAGAGAAACTTTCAAAGCGTTTTTAACCAACATTGTCTTCTGTATGTTTTAAGTTTTAGATTTTTTTATAATCCAGTCCTGAGGCCTGACAGTCATTTCTACTTCACCATCAATGAAACTGTTCAAAGGCAGCATCAGGAAGACTCAAAGATCGATTTCACAGATCATTGGTCCAGGCAGTGTTTGCAAACTGCTGACCCAAAACCATGGAGAATTGCTAGGGCCTTGTGGATCAGAGGGAGACTTAGAGCTTGGGAGACAATTTAAATTGATTTGAAACCTGAGGTTAGCCTGTCAGTTTTTCCCTAAAAAAAAACCAAACAACTTTTAAAAGAGTTCATTCTAAATGAGTCATGTTAGCCCACACAAGCAAATCAGCACATTGTTCTGGTTTCCCCTCCCTCAAAATGCATCGTGTTTCTCTCAGTACAACACTACTGCACAAATAATTCAGGACTTGCCAAAAGCTGCTACCAAGCTCTAATTACAGCAGTCCTATTCTGTATATTCTTAAATCAAACAAAAACTAAATCAGCCTGCTAAAAAACAGCCAGTATTTCAAAATCTCCAATGCAGATTAAGAAATAAATCTCTGCAATAAAGTATTAGTCAGATCAGCCTGCTTCAGAACCTCAGTGCAGAAATAGCCTCACTTCCTTGCTGCAAGACTGTGGTGCATGTATGAAAACTGCTATGCAAAAGAAATGACAAAAAGCATCAATTAATTTCACCAAGTTATTTTAATGCAGATCATTGCTACAAAATGTTTCAGACAACGGTACTTCCACTTTGCCTTTTTGGCTGCTGTTTCCAACTGATTCAGCTCCACGAGTGAGAATGTTTGCACTGTCAAAGTTTTTGTCATAGTCAGCATTCTGTTGAGAACACGATACCCTATGTTAGATTTCAGTATATTTTACAGAAGAGTTAAAAAAAATATTATGGGTGCATGTCATTCTGCCAGTCATTCTCATCTTATCAAGCTTTAGTCATGACCTGACAACACCAAAAGACTTGAATGCATTTTACTGTTTTGCAGACAGCCTGTTTGATCCCTTGTCACAAATGATGGAAAAAGTGATCTTGAAGTCAATGATTAAACTTGTAAAAATGAGGCTTCCTTACTTAAAAAGTATTTACTCAGTCTCTGACTTGGGACTTTAAAGGCAGGATCTTCCATGCCCTAAAAATGGCAAAAACCTATTTACTCTAGGTGCTCTTCTCCCATCTTAAAACTGAAATTTCTGATTAAAACAATCTGAAAACTGAGCAACAAACTAAGCATCATCCTAGTTTCAAAGTTTTTCCTGTTGCCGAACAATACAGAAATTAACTCCAAAGATTACTCCCAAGTCACATGCTAACTTTAAGTATTCAGCCATGAGAAAAGCAAACACCCACCAGCAGGTTTGACTGCAAGCTTCTGATACGCAGTGTAGCTCTTCCAACTCACAGAAATATTTAACTAGCAAAACCTACAGTTGCTCTGAACAGAGCATAACACATGACCCGGCATGTGCTTTGACAGCAAGTTATAAAGAAAGATGACAATACAACAGAGTTACAAAACCAGAATGTAACAGTGCCAGGATAAGCCTCTAGAAATACACTTTGTGATATAAAGCCATAAATCTTTACCATTTGAACTAGAGACTTAAACCTCTTAGAAGCAGTAGCCTAACTCAATCTAACTTCTGAGGTCAAAAGACATACCCATACTGTATTATGACAACTAAATAAATATTTACCATAGCTGTTTTCAAAAGGCTGGGTTAGCAAAGTGAGTAAGACTATGATAGTGTTCTGGGTCCTCTTTTAAGCTCTGGAGTAATTGACTTCAGGCAAGCTTTTAGTTCTCTTATTTGTTAAATCAGTGAATTATGGAGTTTTGGGTTGTGATTGGAGATGATTGAAAAAGCCATTTCACTCTACAGCCTATCTGCTTCCAATGCACAGACAGGTGGGATGCTCATTAAATGTTTCCTTAACCAGCACTTTAAAGGAAAAAAAATTAGCAAACCAAAGTCAGACCAAATTTCTGGAAAGAGATGGGAATTTTAGTGACACTCCCCAGACAGTAAAACGCTAGGTTGATATGCTGCTATGAGGAGTTTTTAAATCACCATTACCTTCTACTACACTACGCAGATAAAAATTGACTCTTCCTGAAATATGAATATAACTGCAGATTTAACACTACTTCCTAAAATAGCATTAATAGCCACTTCAACACAAATATGTCTGTAAGATACACATACACATCCAGATAAATTTGACCTCAGCCATACAGTTCTCAGTATGAAGAGAATAAAAAATGTCTCCTCTTTGAAAGAAAGTTTGCAGAATATATTTCTTCCCAATAACACTAAAAAGTTGATTTTGAGATAGAAATCTTTTCTTAACCTGTGGATTTCAGAGCAACATAGTGTAGAATGATCACGCCTGTCCAAAATCTTCATGGCCAAAGTTATTCACAATCACACAGTCCTCTTCAACTATCAACAGAAATTATATACCTTAACTTTCACAAATACTAAAATGGATCTGTTAATAACTGTTTTCTATAAAACTATAAATATATCAATACATGTAAGATATTAATTAGCAGAAGTTGGTGCATGGAAGTCCCAGAACTGACTAGTTTGCAGAGCCAAACAACAAAATAAAGCACAGCTCCTAAAATTGTTTCTTCAGTTCAATGACTTCCCCCCCCCTCTCCCCCCCCCCCCCCAAAGGCATACTCTCTTTTCTAAGTCATCACCTTTTTGCCAGATTCCAAAGTAGGGCCTTCAGCCCCAAGTTTGCTTTGTCCACTAGCCTCTACCTATGAAGCAAAAGAAGAAATAAAGCAGAGAAAATGAGTAATTTGAACGAAGTTCCCAAAACTAACAGCTTCCACAGTTTGTGCCAGTATTTTCTCAGGAAGTTATAATTCTATACAGAGCAAATTCCAATGATTTTGAATTCTAAAAAGTACTAAAGAAAATAGTTTCTACTCAAAGGACTGCACATTTAAGCCTCCCATATGAACTGTGGGGGACTACAGGTCTTACAGACCTAGAAGACAGGAAAATCTCTCAGGTTTTGCAGGGCTAAAAGCAGCAAATACTTTACTAAAACCAAAATAAAAACCTGAGGTCACACTTAAAACTTCAAAAACATAAATGTTATGTAATAAAAAGCACAAAGCTCAAGAGAGTTGCTCATCTGAAAAATATGCAAAAAAACCTTTCAAAAAGACACATTTATTCCAACACATCTTAAAGAGGCAGAAGAGATTATGTTCCCTTATTTTCACACTGTGTATAGCTTTTCCAAAAGGAAATGCTTATCACAGATTCTAGCATACCCTGTAAAACAGTGCAGGCACATTAGGGTTGCACCAATTAGCAAAGCAGCATTTAAAAAGATAGTTATCTTAATAATGAGAAGTCTTCACTTTTCTCTCTCATGGAAAAAATAAAGAAAGCAGACTTATATTTCAATACATTTTTTCCCTTATACTAAAGGCTAGATTTCTGATTTTTCAGGTACCGCTCAATTAATTTCAAGAATCATATCCCTTTTGTTCTCTGCATATTTTCTGTTCTTAAATGACACTGTCATGTATACCCAAGGATCTCAAAGTGATGAGTTAATGTGATGTATAGAGTGTGTTCCTTATCAGCCTGAGAAAGGTGCCTTATGAAGATATGATTGTCCATTCTCCTTGTACTTTTTAAGCTCTCAGAATTCAAATTGAGGTTTAGTTCATCTCTCAAACTAATGATCAGAGTTTCTTTCTTGTGGTGTGACAGCTCTCCCTTCTAAAATAGATCATGAAACCACTACCAAGAAAAAACCAAGCATGTTCAAGAAAAGCTGTTACAGGTACAGATTGATGACTGCAAATGCACCTACGAGACAGCAAGTCCCATACTGATTAGTCCTTGAAGAATACAGGAGTTGCCCAGGCTTTTAACTGTCCACTGGAAATAATTTTTCAGAACTCTTAAGATTGTGCAGGCAGGGCAAATATTTTACTGTGCATCATCCAATGAATATACATATACCTAATACACATTTATCTTCCCTGAACAACAATTACCCCTGAAACTTCTGGGAGAGCACATGGGAAAGAAACCTTGAACCATGTGGCAAAATCAACTAAGTTAAAAGTAGCTGGGATCTACAGATTTAAAATACTTAGGTTGCAGACATTTTGTAAACTGGCAGGAAAAAGCCAAATAAAAATTACAAGAAACCCTCTATTGCCTCATGTTCACAAAAAGGAAAGAAATAAATTTTTTAAATGATAATCAAAACTGTTCCCATATCACCTGAAATACAAGTTTGAATGGACAAGCATCTTGCTCATTACAAGCAAGAGAAATCCAAGAAGCCATATCCATCTGCTGGAGAGAGACTGACTGATACAAAACTGTGCTGATGAATGCTCCTCTGTAATGCATACACTAAAAACATCACAATACTATGATTTTTGGAAAAGCAGAGCATACATTTGTTTAGAAACTGTTACTGATTTTCAATTATTTCATTTGTTCAATATTTTTTTTTTTATCCACAGCTCAGCTATTTGCATCCAGCACAATCACTGCAACTATAAACAAATACTGGCTTCTTATTTTTCCAGTATATTTTCAACCTTTTTTTTGTGATTGTTATTTGATGGAAAAAGTAAACCAACTCTTTTAGCCAGCACAATATAAAAAAATGTCAGTGTGTTATCCATACAATGCAATTTCAGCTGAATTTATAACCCCCCCTCAGTAAGCAGTGCTTGCCACTGAAGACAACATTATTCATTATATGGATTCATATTTCCTTCTGCATTCTATAGATTTCATTTTATTTGGATGTTTAACAACTTTTATATGAAGGCACCCAAAGTCAGCCTTCTATGTAGACAGACCGTGACTTAATATGCAAAGAATTGCAGGTACTCAACTCTAGGGGATAAATCCAATTATGTAACATTTGAAATCTTAAGAAATTTAATTCCCACTAATATTTAAATGCTGTTGCTTTGGTATTTCATCTGTTTACTGTTATTTCCCATATGAATTATTAGTGTATGCATGAACCTTCTATTAAGTGCCCTCGCAGTTTCGTAGGAATGTTTTAGAAAATACTACTACACAGCCTTTTCCATAACCTCCTCTGTTAGGGGTTGAGCAGAATCCCCTGATAACCCGTGCTGGTTATCTTCTTCAACATGTTTCTATACAACACTGTTTCTTGGTCTACAAATTTGGCTTCAAAAGGTCTCTCCATTGCTATCTCCATTGTTCAGGAATAGCTCTGTTGATTTACACTGATAAACAAAAGATAACATACAACCATAAGCAACGAAGTCAATCTGCAAAGGACAGCGTAGGAAAAAAGCCTGCAATGTTATCACCGTTATGCACTACAAAGAAAAATTACAGGCTTGTAAAAAAAAAAAGGGGGGGGTGAGAACTGGGCTTTTTTTTAAACACACCACTTCGTGCTATTTACAATATTATGCAATCTAGTACAATTTGCAATACTGTATTTAAAGAATGTATTTACTGAATACCATACTGATGCAAAACAATCAAACACTTCCCACATTCCAACAAGCAGAAAAACAGAGATAATTACACAGAACACAGGAGAACTCACCATTACTAAAGCTCCAGTGCAGCTGAGGAATCTCAGTCTAACCACTTCGCAATCTCACCTTAAACCTGCAAAGCTGTCGCAGGAGGTTTTTCATGGCAACTGTTACTAACAGTATCTCTCTATCAACTGCTAAAAACAGGTACTTTATATACCAGAGTGCAACATTGCTTCTGATGTACCAGTTTCTGAACAACTCTCCTAAAAGAGCCATCCTTGGAAGAGATTCGCTCCCACTCTAAGAAGAGAAGTCGGTTAACTTGTAAGGGAACCATGAACCAGCACCCTACCTGCCAACAGGTTCCCGGAACAAGATGCCAATTACGATACTGCAGCCAGAACCAATACAGATTACAGAGCAAACGAAATGTACTTCAAGCTCTGCTTGTACTGACATTTTCGCTAACAGGAATACTGCCTTTGCTGTACAAGAAATACTTACTAGGCAAAATTCATAAGCACAAAGCACTTCAAGCTTCAGCAACCTTTGTCCTAACATGCCTTCGTTTTCTGCGCTTCCCAAGCAATCTTTTCTAGCCAGAGATAGTGACCTTTAAATACGAGTCTGCCTCATTTTAAGAAGACCTGCCATAATATTTTTTACATTTTGCTGTTACAATTGAAAGATACATTACTGACAGCTTCATTAGCAGGAGCACAGGTTTGAGATTTTCTTGCTAATAATCTGATATTGCAGCCCTTTAAACAACCACATTTTGAAAAACCCCACATTATGAAAACACAATTTTACAGATATAAAGCTCTATAATAGTCAGCATTTATGCCTTGGATGTATATTTAACACAAAGTTCGGCAAGTTGTTCCACTGACTACAACAGCAGATCAAAGCATATGTAACTGATCATATTGAGAGTTTTCATGTGCCCCACATTCTTTACTATGCTTTGCATCTTTACTATGAGCTATCTTCCTGCTTCTAAAAACTGAGAACGTCTACAGTTTACAGTACAAAAGTCATTAAATAAACTGTCTTCTCCAAGGATCATTCCAAGCAGTAAGAGTCACACTCCTTAACCATATAGTTACAGACTTAAAGCCTGAGACTGGAGAATATTGTGCAACCTGTTTTTAAGCAAAACTACCCAATCTAGATGAGGGAGGCAGAGAAAGACAATTAGGAAGGCTTAAAGCAAATGGAAAAACAATTACACAATATGACTTACTCCTCCATGGAAAACTCCTATACTAATATTTATTCTCTCTGAGCTTGTATATATTTGCATTAAACTTCAAAGTTTATTAAAGCAACTTTGATGTAATTCTGAGCCTTTACAGAGAGAATCAGTGATTTTGATGGGGTTCCAACCAGGCTCAGGGGTTACTCTGCAGAAGACAGTTAGGGGCTGATACAAGGTACAGAGAAAGGCAAAACTTGCCTCAGAAACAAAAGTGCTAGAAGACCAATAGTAACACAAGGACAGTTTCAACTCAAGAGCTATAGGATTTTTAAGTGTCTCTGTTACTGTCAGACATGCATGTTTTTTAATTTACTGGCCAATCTGAGGGGGTGATTATAATATTTTTCCTTTTTTAAAATTGTTCTTCCTCTTGCCACATTAAAAAAGCCCACAGAAAGGACACCAACAAGTATAAAAGCAAAACAATGATACTCACTAAGAGGCTATTTGGCAGCTGAGACAACAGCAAGAGCATCTGTGATATGTACAGAGACTTACAGTAAGAGGGAATATACATGTAGTGAATGCAGAAGGATGTCTGTATTTGTTCATAGCGTACATTTCAATGTCTTTTAAATGTGTATGAAGGTTATTCTGACAGGAAGAGCCTCAGAGCTGGAAGACTGGATATAAATATATACATGCAGAATTTACACTTTTTGTATTATATGCTGTCTTCCTTCTTTGGTGAGCTTTGTAGAGAGGCCTGTATAAATACAGGCACCTATCCAAGAAAGAACATTTTAGGATTGAGATTGGCACTTATTCAATGGTTTTACAAAAACATTTAAGGTCAAACTGCAAATGTATCACTAAATAGTTTCTTATAGAACCTCTATCAAATAATATAATCATGCAAATCTGCTTAAACACCAATAAGGTTCCACTTGGCAAATTATGTGCTAGTAGCAATGTTTTCTGAACTAGCACTAACTTTATGAAGTCAGTGATCTTACTTTTTACCACCACACTGAACTCGTGTCTCAGATAAGATGTTACTAAAACAAGTATTGCTAGAAGCCTACAATGTTTAGCCTGGCACGGGTTTTATCCATTTGTTTACTGTGATTTCAAAAACTTCACAAAGGATGTCTCCTGCAGTCAACAGTGACTGCATTAAGATGGTTAAGCATTTTTCAGCATTTATGTTTAAGTGTATGTAAGGTTTTTAAACTGAAATATTACTCTTAAGTAAAATGTGGGATAAAGCCTACAAATGGGAAGATTTAAAAATGTCTTTCCCAGGTAACATTTATAATTTTTTGCACTTTAAAAGGATAAAAATATTCCCCACCCCTACCCCCCCATGGTGAGCATTTCATGTGGAAATTAAACATCCCCTGCTCTAAAAGCTGGCAACTAAGAAAAAGACTCCTAAGCAGGAAAAATCATTAATTCTGAAGGCATCTTGAGGTACAGATAGCAAATGAATGCTGTTAAACACTTTTTACACCCCATATTTACACATCTTTGAAGTGTAAACATAACTATTTGGTGATCAAAGTGCAGATGTTCAATAAACATAATTGTAATCTTTGTTACTGCTACTATAATTCATGCAAAACCACCTCAGTTAAGGCCAGGCCCATACATGACAGGCATGAGTAGCGAGCCTGCAAAGGGATCTACTATTTGGAGATTTTTCCAAGTACTTACACAAAAAGTCAGGATTAAAATTTTCCCCAAAATCAAACACTTTAAAAAAAATCAGTAACAGATTGATTACAAAATAGTTCTCCAAGTGGTGCACTTTAAAACTCATTTTGCACTCATCCTGCACAGTAATATGTGATTACAGGGAGGAGAGAAATGGTGAAGTAGGCTCCAGAGGGGTTCTGAAATTCTGTTGTCCTTGGTGTCATCTGAACAGACAAACCCAAAAACATTTGCAGTAAAGCTGTTTTGTTACTCAGTGTTTGAAAAGCTAACATGGTAACTTTTGTAATAGTCGATAGAGTCCCATAAGAAACTCAATTTAAAGAATGTGA
This sequence comes from Ciconia boyciana, assembly GCF_034638445.1. Taxonomy (NCBI): domain Eukaryota; kingdom Metazoa; phylum Chordata; class Aves; order Ciconiiformes; family Ciconiidae; genus Ciconia; species Ciconia boyciana. The sequence goes on from NC_132941.1 coordinate 21,658,029, forward strand.
CCTCAGAGCTAATCCACTGTGTAGTTTTCCTCTATCCACCATCAACAATCAGGCAATCTCAAATCCACTCAGTCCACTTAAAGGGATATGGGAAAAGAAATTGCTCTAGTGACTCAGACCCTTATCTATATTAGGAAAAAGGAAGACTGAAAATTTCTTGCATGGTTGATAATTTCTGCTTATGATTTGAAAAACCCCAAAGGAAACACACAGCCTATGATACTAAACCACAATTTATTGAAATTGCAGCTCAAATATCAGACAACTAATTAGAACTGTTACCAAGTAAAAACAAGTGATTTATCCTTGTCACTAACACTCCAGAAATACTAAAGCGCTCTCATTCTTCTCAGTGTATACTGTTTACTTGTTCTACTTCACCCTGCTTTAAAATAGTGAAAGTCTTCTTCCAGTTTGCAGTCTGTATTTTTCCACTCTAAATTTAAAACTGTATGGTAATGGAAATTCTACATTATTGTGCCGATACACATGAAACAATTGAAGTATATCAGTCTCAGGCCAATGTAAACCCCATTGCAATGCTTAGTCCTTAAACAGTCATCATGTGTGGGAGCACAGAAGGGTGGGAGAACTGGTAATACCAATAAAAACTCTACAGAAAATGTCTCTGTATCATTCTATCACAGGTAATGCAATCACAGAAAGTGGCACCATGTAACAGCAACCCTTTCTGGTACTAGGATGGAGAGAAGCCTCTTTCCCTTGGCTGTGGACTGGGGCCACGCATCTCCTCCTCCAAAATCCATGTTACTTTACATACATATAGAGTGGATTTTGCATCACTGGTGATTTTTGGCTGCCACTAACAGGTAGTAAACACTACATATGGCTTGAAAATAACTTGACATTATTGCTTTGAACTTTGCTTCAACTAATAAACCAAAACACATTTTATAGATTATGATTTTTGTATCATTAGTAGGTTAAAAACATCTGGAGTTATCACATATTAATAGCAGACAGATAAGAAAGTTTTATTTTCAGTTTCCCCCGTCAGGTGTTTTCTTTACTATCTCTTTTCACATCACATGTACTCACAATGTCCACATTACCAGTGCTTTTCACAAGTGCAACGCTATCTCCTCATTATACCCACGTCATTTGCATTTCGATATTCTGCCCATACCCGAATGTCAGCTATGACACACTGACTACACGGGAGGGAGCAGCTCAGCAGGATTCCTCGGGAGCAGCAGCAGCACAGGAAGTGGGAACAGTGTGGAAGCTGGCAGGAGACAGACCTCATCTCTGATCCGTACCTAGAAATCCCCAATTTAGACTTTTTTGTATGTCTTTTCAAGGGCTGTGGAAAAGAGGGTCTAACAGCCATACATACAAAAAAAGAGAAAGGACTATTGAGTTAACACCACCTGAAATCCAATCTCATCAGAAAGCAACTAGAACAAGAAAAGCAGTGACAAGGAGTAAAGCTGCAGATCCCTTCAGAGGAAAGGGGAAAGAAAACACGGGCAACTAGCAGGGATGGGAGGGTCTAATTCTAAACTGGGATGAGGGGCAGCTCTAGGAAAAAGGGAAACCTAAGAGCAAAGACTAAGCAGGAAACAGGAAAAGGAAAGTAGAGACATAGGAGTATAAATTCACCAACAAGGTAGGGAAAACATGTTACAACTTGTTAACTTACAGTAAGCTTTGCATATACATATTTTTCCTAGCACGATACAGAAGGTTAGCAGTGATTACCAATGTCTGTGACCCTAATCAACAACTTACAATAGTTATCTTAATATTTTACTATCCTGTTTAGGCAAGAAAACATTTAGGAGCCATTTAGCCAAACGGCATCCCCCTCTTACTTTGCTTTAAATGCCTGATTCCAACCGATTCCTTTATTTGGAAAGTAAATATAAAAGAATAAATATTTTGGTAAATATGGTTGCAAGTAGGTATTCTAAAGAGCTGAAAAGTCAGAAACACAAATTACCTAATAAGCTGAAATGGTATTTTGCCTCTTCACTCTCACTGAAGCAACTGTAAGACTTACTGATACATAGGGAATGCTGTTGTTTCAAAATAACCGTATATTAATTTACATGGATAATGTATGTTCTAGAAAAGAAGGAAATGCAAACATTGCGTCTATGAGCGAAGCTTGCTCTCTTATCAATTGCTTGTTTCCACACACGTGCAGCTGGGTGAAAGTGCCTGCTGGCTCCTCACTCTACAGCTGGTACCTCCTGCCCAGGCTCAGGAATCACACCCTACCTGCCACTGCTGTTCGGGAGAGGAAGAGGTATTCGAGCCAAACAGAACAATCCAAGAAAGTAATTTCGGAAGTCTGTGAATTAAGTTATCTACGTGAGATATCTTAACAATAAGGTAAATCCATCATGAAATTAATACATAAGATTAATCATGGAAAGTTGCTAACGGAAAAATTGGTAATTCACTTCTTGCATACTTCTACATTTTAGAGAACAAAATGAGGTTTTCTTGAAAACACACTGGAGCAGCAGCTCTGCCAGGAAGATGTTTCATCTGGATAAGTCATCTTAGCTACTTTACAGACAAAACCTTTTAAGCCAGTGTAAAACTAGATTAAGAGCTCTAACTAGTCAAAATGACCAAATAAAATATCCACAAGTACTTCCTGCTCTGCTACACCACTGGAATCAAACTGTCTAGATGAGATTGTAAGTCAAACAAAAGTCACATTGAATTAAACGCATCTAATTTGTAACAAAGGTAGTTGTTCAGCTAGCAATTTTATACAAGTTTAAGTAAACTTTCTAACTATAGAACCTAATTATTGGAATTCCATAAAGTGTTGGCTCCTAAAATAACTGTGAGTTCTTTCCTTCCTGCCCATATATCTTGCGTATTATTTTTTCCCCAAATATCTAAGAATTAAGTGCTTTAGCAGACACTGGACAGCCTTTAAGCCACAATGAGTAAGGGGAAAAACTCTGGAGCCCCTTATGAAGTGATTAAAGAATGAAAATCAAGCTCTACCAAATAAAACACCGAAGACCTAAAGTAAACAGAAATGATGTTCTCTGAGAAGGAACCCCTATTAAATTCGAGGTCAGAGATCCACCGGGCAACGCTCCTCCTCGTGCTCACCTAGGAGCAGCCTGGCCATTCTGTGTTATAGACATCAGCTGCCTGATGAGTACCTATCCACTGCAATGTATTTACATCGTTTCACTTGCTGTCCCAACGCAAATCCCAGTCTTTTCAGTCTAGTCTCAACTTCACCCACAATAAAAAGAGGCAAACAGACCGACCCACCTAAAAGTCCAAAGTAACCTTCAAAAGGAAGCACCGAAAGCCTGAAAGGAGGACGGAACGTAGCTACACACGTATACGCTAATACGTAAAGCCTTTTATGCCAGGAATACACAGTAATAACAGAGCCCCAATAGGGACCGCATCCACCTGGCACCTACAGCGGCTTTATCGTCGTGAAATTCCTAGAAGGTGTCAGCTCCAAAGCCGCCCAGCGCTCCCCGGCAGGCTCAGGCACAATATATTTAGCGCAGGATCACGTCGCAAAACTTCCAGCCGAGGTGTAGGCAGAAGAAAGCGCCCTTTGCCGCCGCGGGCCCCGGGGGCTGTCGGCGGCGAGCCGGGCGGCCCAGCACCGCGGCTGGGGGCGAGGACGCCGCACGGCCCCGCGGGGGCCCCGGGGCGGCTGCCGGCGCCAGCCGGACCCCCCGGGCGCAGTAACGACCAGCACCGCCCACTGGGGCTGCGGCAGGCTGGGGCGGAGGGGCGGGGAGGGCGCCGGCGGGACCCCCTCAGGAGGAGCGGGCAGGCGGCGGCTGCACCCGGCCGCTCCCCTCACGCCCCGCCGAGCCGCGCCGGGGCCCCTTCTCACTCCCCCCGCTCGGGGCCTCGCTGAGGAAACCCGAGCCAGCGGCGCGGGCAGGGCACGAGCCGGCGCGAGGCCACCGCCGCCACCGCCTCCCAGCCTCCCCTCGCAGCGAGAGGGGCCGCCACCCCCCTCCCGCCCCGGACTCGGACCGGCCCCCTCACCTAGCAGGGGCTCCCCGGCCCCGCGGCACCTCCCGCGGGCGGGCGGCGGAGGGGAGGCGGCGGCTGCGCCGAGGAGGCTTCGTCAGGGCCGGCTCCCGCAGCCGCCGGGCCCCGGAGAGGAACCGACTCCCGGCACGGGGCTGCGACCGCCGCGCCCGCGCGCAACAACTAACTCCGGGCGCCGCCGGCCGCGGCCCGGCCCCGCCCCCCTCGCCCCGCCCCCCGCGCGCGCGCCAGGGGAGGGGGGCAACCCCCTCGCCCGCGCAGCGAGGCGGCCCATTGGCTGCGGAGCAGCGAGGGGGCGCGGCACCGCCGCGGGTGGTGCGAGGCCCGCTGGCGGCCGGAGAAGCCGCCGCGAGGTGGGCGGGGCTGGCACGGGAAGACTACAACTCGCAGCGTGCCTCGCGCTCGGCGCGCCGCCCGGCCCTTTAAAAGCGTTTCGAGTATCTGCGCGCGCATTAGATGGTGTGCTTCCGCCCGCGCAGAGAAAGTAGTCCTGGTGCGTTGTTTGGACTCCTGCGCTGGGCTGCTGGGCGTGGGGGGGGGGGGGCGGCAGGTGCTCCCGGCCCGGCTTTATCCCAATGGGTTCCTCCGGGGGAGGTGAGAGGGCCGCGCTGAGGCGGGAGGCTGGGGCGGAGAGATCCGAGCGGGTCGGGGGAGCGGTAAGGCGGCCGGGCGCGTGAAGGGGTCGGCAGCGGCTGTGCGGGCTGAGGGGAGCGAGCTCCGCCAGGCGACCCCTCGGCCCTGCGGGAGAGCCGCCCTCCGGCAGGTCAGTAGGGAGGGCCGCGGCCGCAGGCCCTTCTCCTCTCCCCCTCTCCTTGCCCAGGGCGGGAAAAGGGGGTCGGTGGGCGGCGGGGAGCGGTCCCCCTCGCGGCGCTGCCGGCGGCCCGGGGCTGGCCTTCCCCAGCCACCAGGCCCGGCAGGTTTCGCTGCCGGCCTCCCGCCCTCCCCGCGCCCCGAGCTTGCCGGCGGGCTGCCTGTTTGCTGTGGCTCGCCCATGAGGGGGCTGGGGAGATCCGCCAGAGCTTGCGCTGGGTGAGGGGGAAGAGCTGGGTGAGGGTCTAGGCACTTGGCTGTCTGTGTTCTTCCTTATGACCCTCATCTCTTCCCTCGGCTCCCGCAAAGCGGTAAGAGATAATAATATTTGATGGCCCCTTAATTCTATTTATTTCTTGTTTCGGTATGTCCCCATTCGGGTTATTGTTCCCTTGTCAAGCAGGTCATTTATCATAGTATCGTTTTTCGATATTTCTTTCCAATAATAGGTTTTCACGCTCAATTGCTTGTTCTTGGGGAACTTAAGTTTCTTATCATTGAGGTAGCAAAAAAAGCCCCAACCCTAGAACTGAAAACACTGGAGCCACGTGCCTTGTGAGGCGCCATTCATTCAAGTCCCCTGAAATACCAGCACTAGTGTGAAACTGGCCTGGTCCTCACTGCCTGGATCAAAGTGAAACTGATTAGTATTGTTATGGTGTTGGACCTTTGAAGAGAGCTAGGACTAGATGTGGAGCTGGCTGTTGGAGACACTCTAAGGGAAGAACCCCAAAATCATCTTGTGAGTGAGAAAGATTTGCATATCTTAGTGTTAACTTAGTGGCATCTAGGAAAATGAGGGAAGGCAGGACAAATATAAATCCTCTTTTTTACTCAGTAGAAGAAAGGAAAATCTTGTTCACAGAGAAAGGGAGCTTCTGCTTTCTAGAGAACTGGCCTCCTATTTTTTTGGCTGCACATGTCTATCAGTAAAAAAAACTTTTTCACATGCACCCCCAATATATGTATATTTATTGATTTATCAATTATATACAGGTACTACTGTACTGATATATATATTACAAAACATACTCAAAAATAGAAATTAAGAAAGGATAAGGTAAAGGTGAAACAAACACAATTTTAAAATACTATTTATTAATGTTACAAAAAATGTTTTCTTCCCACACCTCAGTGGATTGTCTTGCATGTATGGCCCACTTTAGAGACCACTGTTCTCGAGCACTTAGGTTTCAAAATTGGTTAGGACTACTCTTTTCTAAGCAAATAGAAGCTGGGTGTCATGTCAGTGCTAGTGCCACTGCAGGGGAAACTTTTTCGTTGGTTTACAGTTACTGCCTTTTTAAGCAGGTAAAGTCTTGTTCGAGCTTTGAAAACATCATTCTGTCCTGTGGAAAGTAAGTTGTGTAGGTGGACTAAGCTTGGCTAAGGCTGCGTAGTGACAGAACTGGGCACAAGAATTTGGGGGAACCGTGCTCGAGCAAGTTTATGTATGTTCTAAAGTGATCATTCTTAATTTCATAAGAATATAAACACAACCAGCTGTTGAAAGCAAAGAATTTATTTTCATGATCTGTGGTTGGTTTGTTGTTTTTTTTTTAAATCCAGGCCGTATGTGTACGGACACAAACTATCTGGTCTTTGAAGATATTAGTGAAATGCTGTTTTATCTTTTTTGTTTTCTTGCCCACCTTATACACTTGTTAGAAGGCATGAGATGCGCTGCATTTCTAGAACTATACCAATTGCTGGCAAATACTGTAACTTTAGAGTCCAGGAAATTGAGGGAAAATGATTAAATTTTTTTTTCTGTCCCTAGAAATCTGTCATGTCTTGAAATAGAAGTTGAGATTACTAATTCTAAGGAGTACTAGGCTTAGAAATGGTGGCTAAGGCAGGGTATTCAGGTTAGTCTTAAATTTCTTAAGTTAGCTTTTTTATAGGATACTAGCAGTTTTCAAAATAGAAAAACTGAAGATTGTGTGATCTAACCCCATTGTCTTGATGGTAAATTGAATATTTTTTTCCTTTGGTTGCTCATGGTGAGGCATGTAGAGGGTAACGTGACAGGTACACCATTTATGGCTCAGAAAAGGGAAAAGAAAATCATGTTTCTTACAGGGATGTTTCTTTTGTACCTGAGAATAGGGTTCAATTCCTCTATGTGTACCTGACTGTTAGGAGGTGACTATAACAAATTCTAGTACTTTGCAATAAAGCAATCAAGAGGAGAGAGATTCTTACTGTCTTCCATCTTCTGTTCTTGCAGGACATCTTCCCTCGACAAGCCCAGGCTTTCTGTGTCTGATGGCCAGGGACTGCGCTGAGAACTGAGAAGACGTGCTGATTTCCCCAGTGCTCCTAGACTTCTGAATGAAAGCAGTGACGGTGAGCTCTGTTTTTGCTTTGTACTCACATCACAGTTATTCTTAGTATCAGAGCACAGGAATCAAGAAAATTGTGAACTAATGTGTTCAAGTTAACTTTGTAAACTTTCTTTATCAGTGCTCTGTTCACAATGTATTTAAATAAAGGGTCACTTTAAGGTCACTCAAGGTGTGCCCAGTTAGCAAGGTATACCTTCTCACCTGCCAAAGCAAGCTCAGCCTTCCATAGTAAGTGCTTCTCTTTGATTAAATAGGGTTTGTCTTAAGGCCAGTTCTTGGATGAGATTTTTCTCAAGCTTACCACTGACTGGGACAAAGGTTGCAGGCAAACTTAGAGAATGTTTCACTAAGACAAGCTGGTATAGGTTTCTGAATTCTTGCTGTACCTCCTGCCCTCCTCAGGCTGTGGTTGAAAAACTTAAGTACTCCCACTCACCATTACTGAAGTGCACACAGAGCTGTGCTGATTTTTTTGAGTATTGTGGCATGTGCTGTAAGAAACTGTTAGAGCAGAGGTGAAGAGGCTGCACTTAGAATAATGGGGATACTCTTCCAATAATGATCTGTGAGAGAGAAGGGTAGCTCAAGGGAACATGCATGTACTTTTTCGAGGACAGTAGGTGAATGAAGAAAAGTTTTCTTTTTTTGGTTTTGCTAGTTGTTCATGTACCCTAATAAAATACCCTTTCTATCTATAATTTGATTGGCTTTGGAGAGGTCCCAAAACTGGGTTGCTTTCTGCATTCCTTTAAGCTTTTTTAATTTTTTTACTTCCATGATTTCCCTTACAAAGAGAGGGGGAATATTTCTTGCATTCATGGGAACTGTTAAGCTTCAGTTCTTTTTGACAGATAAAGAGGGGTGGATAAAAACACTTCAACACTAAGTGTTCCCTAGGTATGAATTTATTAAGAATAGTTTGTTTTCAGAAACCACTATTATTTTCCCCAGTGGATTTGCCCATGAAAGCAGCTATGGCTAGTTGGTGTCTATTTGAAATATACAGTGCAAGTGGTAACTAAAACTTTTATTAGTAATGTAGGTCAGCCTCCAGTGGCAAGATCTGCAATGTTGGCTGTGTTGTATTATTGTCTGACTACAGGACTGGCTTGTTCCTTTACCAGTGGCGTCAGCAGTGCAGCCATTAGCTCAGATGGCAGCCATTAGTTTTTACTATGTGTAGTCTGATACTGGTCTTTGAGTTTTGAGGGCAAAACAACTGGATATGAGTTTGTACATGTACTGCCAGTGTTACTCACAGTGGGGTAGGTCAGGTGGTAATCAATTTAAAACAGACTAGCCTTGTAATAGTCTCTTTAATAGTCTCTTCTATGATGGGATTGTTGGGATGTATCTGTTAAAGCTTTTTGTATACAAGCTTTTTGTATTTAAGAATTAACCCTCCCACAGAGGGTTAATTCTTATTAAAGGAATAACTTGCATTGTTCATACCTATGTATTAGTGACAGACCTGAGACTGACATTCTGTTTCTGAAGGGCTACTTAATAACAGTTTGATAAGGACAGCTTTTGGTGAATTGCAGCTAGAGCTAGTTTTGAATGACTGTTTATCTGGGAGAAATCTTCGTCCTGTGTTACAGGGGAACAAAACCCATTACAGTGGAATAACTGAATACTTCTAAGTTCTAAATTTATTAAATCTTCCTTGTTCCCTTGACCTTAATCTCACAAATGTTGATGCACTTTGAAGAAAACTTGTCTTTCAGAAATGACATTAAGAACATTACTGACTAGGTTTTTTAGTAGTAAATATGTTAAATGGAAGCTGTGCTAAGTTGTCTTCAAAGAGGCTTATTAATTATTTTGATCCTAGAAACAAATGATCCTGCTCTCCTTTGCAGGAGACTAGGGCAATAGCTGACTTTGGCTGACTGATTTCAGTCTTTTGGACCATACATCTTACATGGCTTACCATGAATAAAAAAATAAACCTTATACTTCACTGTTTCTGAAATTCTTATGACTTGGATTGTTCGTACTATTTCTTCAGGTAAAAGGGAATCTAAAACTTTGGAATCTGTCTTTTGGGCATTATGGCTGGGATAAGTAATGAGGTGAGCAGCTGACACCCTTAGCCTGTAGTTCAAAAAATTGCAATAGCATGAAAATGGGAGGAGTTGCTTTAGTCAAAAGACTGAGTGGCATAAAGTTTTGTTACTGATCATAAAAATGTGTGAAGTACATAAGAGAATGAGTATAGTGAAAAGTGTCAGTTATTAATTGAATTCAAGAGACTTAAGACTGGCAGAATTTATTTCTGAATGCTTTTTCCATTTTTTTTTTCTTCTGCTAACTAGTTCAGAACACAGAGGATTTCTTGGCCATTTAGTGAATTACCAGGGGAAAGTCTTACTTTGGTTTATGGTTGTGTTCAGATATGAAAAGATAAATTTGTAGCTTTAATTATACTGTGGCATCTGAGGGATTGTTTGCAGCCACAAGAAACTCTCAACAAAGTGTTCTTAGTTGCCCTTCAAAATACTTGTCATCTACAGAACTTGCTAGGCCTTTAAGTAAGTGGTGGTATATATGATTTGTGCTTTCTGCTTGGGGATGTAATTCTGAAAGAGCTTGAGCCAGTGAATCTTTGCTGCTGTTGCCCTCTGATGCTAGTGCTCATGCATGTTTTTGGCAAACTGTTTTGAAGAGTGTATGAGATGAAAACTTTTTTTTTATCTAGCTGGTAAATTAGTTCAAGGACTCGGACAGTTGAAAACCAAGCAGTCTGTATGAACACCAGTGTATGCATGGGGGAGGTGAGTGTGGCTGGTTGTGAAGAAGAGTGGGAATAGTAAGATGGGGAAGTGGTAAGGCCCATGGTTTAACTGTAACATAAAACTGTATGATGTATGAAATCGAGGGAGTACTCAACCTTAGCTGCTCTGTATCCGTACTGATACAATAAACAGTTGCTGAAAGGCCAGTTCTGTTCCTTTTCTTTATCTTGATGCTTACCTGATTATGCAGCAGTTCAGGGGATGTTACTGTCAGGAGAGAGCATTGCTTTGCTTCCACTTTAGCCCCCTGAATCAGCTTGCTGCATTTGTGTGCATCACTTCTGGCTCAAGAGAAACAGGCATGTGGTTTGTGGGAGCAATAGGACAATCCCCTTAGGTGCCACTATCTGTGATGTTAAGTTAAACTGCACTGGATTACTAGCTACTCAGATGGTGTAACTGTTACCTGGTTTGTCCCCTGGATGTGGTAGATGTCCCAGCAAGTGCAGGGAATGAGAGAGATTTGGGGATTTTTTTTAAAAAACAAGCTTAATGGGTAACTAAGGAAGATTTTTTATTATTATTATTATGGTGGGACCTAAATATGTACAAAAGCTTGCAGTATGGTTGCTTGCTTTAGTTGGATGGCTTCTCAGACAGTCTTAACCAAATGGTGGTTAAAGCAGGTCTGACTTAGCTGTGGCTGTTCTGTAGTTCCTTGTATTTCAGGTAAGTGGTATGACATTAATTAGTGTTTTCTGTCAATTTTTGTGTTTGTTGCTTAAGAAAGAAACAATTTGTTTCCTTGGAATTCCCTTGGCTGCTGTTTCAAAGCATTGGACATAAGATGGTGTCTTGTTTTCTAACTTTGGAGTACTGTTTGCTGAAAACTAGTAACTGACACAACATCAGTAATGCAAATGAACTTGTCTTTGCAAGCATGGACTGTCTTTGTCATTTGTGTAAGAATAGGCTAAGTAATAATATCAGGCTTATGACTCTGGAGCTATAATTATTTGTTGATCAGAGGTTGAATTTCTGATGTAATGGAATTTAGTGTCCCATACTAGTGTTCAAAATATGCTGTGCCTGACAATGTATGGAAAGAGAAAGTGTCAGTCTCTATAGTTGGAAAAGCAGTGGAGAGCTGTGGCAAAACAATTTCTGGTAATAGTAGGAGACTATACAACAGAGAAAACAGATCAACACCAAGCAAACAGTAAACTGTTAATCTTTCACACTTTTAAATCTGGAGTTTGCTAACATCACATTTCTGCCAAGAAGACTGGGGGGCGGGGAGGGAATGTTCCCACTACAGGGTAAATGGCACACAAAGGTAAGAGAAGAAAGCTTAGTGTACATTTTACTTTTAAGGGTATTGGGTTTTTGTTTTTTTTTTTTTGCTGGCATTCTAAACCTTTTCCCTTGGTGCAGTGCTCCTCTCATGTCCCACTTCTCCACAACTTACTTTAAGAATAAGTGTAATCTTCCTTGTTTGCACTTTCACCTGTCCAGCACATTGACAAAGACATCTTCGGATACCTAAAGGATGAAAAATTTAAGACTTGTTGTAGAAGGATACTCCATTTAAAGCTACCGTATCTTCAAATACACAAGCATCTTGTTGGAATATCTCGTTAATCACAAATTGTATAGGATTTCTAGAGCAGATGAGCAAATCTTCAGAGTCTCCAAAAGTCCTGCACTATATAGGCATATTAGAATTCTCTTATTTCTCCTTCAGGATGAGTAGGAATTCTCTTATTTCTCCTTCAGGATGAGAAGGATCAGTATTTCTCCTTCTTAATGAGTAGGTTTTACGTTAGTTCTTGCTGCTTGGATCTGAATGTTTGTGATTGTCTCAACAAAGGAGGGCTCTAAAACAGGCACTGGAGGTTTGTGATTCAAAACAGAGTACCAAAGCAGTGATAAACTGGGAGAAATGTGGAAAATTTCATGGAGGCAGTGTAGCATTAGAAGATATAATGTGCTTATTGTTTCCGTTGGAGTTTAAACTTTGCCAATGCAAAATCAAGTAATAACCACAGGAAAAAGATGTTCTTCATGTGTGCCTGGTTAGCAGTGTAGTTATGTAAAAAACATGGCATAGCAGGTTTTTTTCAGTCCTGACATCTAGTCAGTTACTATTGTAGGTAACCATACTAGAGTCCTTTGGAGCAGATTTCTGGCTCGAGGTGCATTTACTGCAGTATACTTTAGTTGGTATTGCACATGACTCATGCTGCTGATGAAATGAAACCAAGATAACCAATATTTGACTAAATTCCCACGGTTTCAATATGTGGGAAGCATGACAGAATAGACTTTAACTACTCTTCTGCTGAGTTTAATTAAGATGATAAAGTATATTTGCTGCAATTCATATATGATATGAAGAGCCAGTGTAATAAGTATCCCTTGTTAGAACAAATGAATCAGAATTTGTGGAATTCAAGTTCTGTTTCCAGACTCATGGGAAAGAATCTCAGCTTTTATCAGGAGAATAAATGTTTAGCTTTAGATTTGAAAGAAAAAAACCTGAGAATGTCAAGTCAGCTTATGAGATAATCCTAATTTTTTCTGGTAATCATTTTTCCTCCCACTTATGACTATTTTGGGGCCCTCAGTTACTGGAATAGTTTCAAACGTTCTTCATTTCTGACACCACTAGAATTTTAGTGAGAGAGCTGAATCTCAGGCTACAGGGTTCTAGAAATGTAAGTTGCTAACTCTTGGCTGTGCTACTTGCATCCCTTTTTCTTCTGTCAGCTGCAATGCTTGTTGGATCCTTTGCTGAGCCATTTCATCCTTTAATCTGGCATAAACTGATTTGACAAATGAACTAAAAGCTATTCTGTTTCTTTAGCATGCTGAAACACATGACTTGTCCAGTGAACAGAGGTGCCAGGCTGAAGATGATGCAATATGAGTAGTTAGTAGCTAAATAGGCTTAGGCTGCCATAGAACTGTAGCCTTAGGCAGTGGAGAGCTATTGTCTGCACCTTCTAGCACTTGACTTATCTTCATGCAAGCAGGTGACCTTTCTGAATGCTTCTCTTGATGTCATGCGAAAACTTTACAATGTACTACTAGCAGAATGAGTCCAACAAGTTATCTTTGGTGATTGCGGGTGGCTCATGTAGCTTAATATGACTGTTTACCATGCATGGAAGTGGGACGTTCCAAATGCATTCTTTTTTTAATAAGCTCTGGTATTTGAGCCCTCTGAGTCCTTTTGACCGTGTACCTCAGCTGTTGGAAGATACCTAGCTTCCTCTCTTCCCTGCCATTCTCCCAAAGGGAAGAGTTAGGGAGTTAGAGCAGCACTGTGAAAAGTCCAGTAAACTGTGGAGATTGCTATAACCAGGTGAGAAAGGAGGAGGGAGCAAGACCTTCCCCTCTCTGCAGCAGCAAGCTACTACTCTGTAACCTATCCTTAAATCTAGGTTTTATCAAAATATGCAAAGCTTGAGAAAGAGGCCTGAAAATTGTGTTCATCTAATGCTCAACTTATGGCAACAGTATTTTGCCAGTTTCCCATTCTGCTTCATCAGTTGGCTGTAGTGTATAAATCTTTGTGACATTATTAGGATTCTGTAAACTGTTCACTAACACCAAACACGTAATTGAAATGTGGAAGCACAAATCTTTTTTTTTAAGCTCTGAGTATAGGAAAAAGAAAGGCAGAAAAAAGCTTCTGAATCATATTAGTTTGTGATCCCTGGCTTTTTAAATGTCAGTTTAAAGTCACAAGTAGTGCCTGATTCATCCTGCTCTCTGAAATTTGATGTCTTTGAACAAAATGGCATCAGTTTAAAACTTCTTGGTTACTTTGGGAGAGGTAATGTGACAACTGCTTTTTCAATAGTTGTGGTTTACTAACCTGGTTTAGCTTTTTGTTTTTAAAGACTGTGCTCAAGCAAACCAGACTTTGTATTTGGTCACATTTAAACTAGTATACCTCGGGACAGGTATAGGCAGGGGAAGGCCTCCTTGGAAGCAGTGACATGAAGAGGTGACTGAAGAGTTGGAGGTGACTGGATAATCAAGCTGAACATAAGTGTTTAGTTAAGCTCTGAGCAGCTAAGCCTTAGGTATAAGAACAGATGAGCCTAACAGGCAAGGTAGTAATACATGTTGTCTTCCGCAGCTGGCACTACTACAGCTACGTTTGGAATTCAGAAAGGGTTGCTAGCACACTGGAAAAAGATCAGAGTCCGAAAATGAGTTAAAGGCATATTCAGTCCTGAAAATGAATGCAGGCGCTGCATTTGTTGAACTTCTTGAAAGGATACATTTATCAAATAACAACTTAATCAGAATTTATCGATATAGGTTCTTAGGTTATAGGGTCTAGCCTGCGAAAGCATAACAAAATCCAAGTGACTGCTACAATAGAAAGTTGTACAAATTTATTGTGTGCGTAACTACCATGTAGGACAACTGATGCAGTGATGCGTCTCTTACTGTCAGTCTTTAAACCGAGACTGGGTGACCATCGTGTAGATTTGAATTCCCCTTTGTGTTTCTTTTTTTTAACAGAGGGTAGGTGGCCGATGCTAGATGGGTCAGTCTGGGTGATCACAATCATCCCCTCTAGCCTGTGTATGTGGGTATACTGCAGCTTTACAGACAGGAAATAAGCTTTTTCAGTTCTAGCCCAGGAAACTTTCTTGAAAGTACAACAATCTTGCAAGTATTTGTATTAAACTAACAAAAGTGGTCTTTGTCTTGACATAAGATTCAATTTCATTGTTCATCTGTTTACATTTGGATGTAAAAAGCCATAGAATTAATAACTGCAGGTTAAATTTAGACTGTGTGACTTTACATGAATTGTTTTCAATGAGCAGTGATATGAAAATCATCCTAATATCAAAGATACTTTCCTTACTTGAGAAGCCTTTTCTGTTAATATTGTCTTAACCTTATAAAAACTTAAAATTCATAACAAGTATGAAAAAATGTGAACTCGTTATAGATGGCTTACTTGCATTTTCTCTATAGGAAAATACTTTAAAAGTTTTGGGTTTTTTTTTAGGTAAGTTACTTCCCTAATTTTATTGCCAATTGTAAAAACATACATTCTGTCCCAATGCCATTTCAGCAAAGAATTTCTCAAGGGAATTACAGAAAAGACATTTATCAGAAGGGTTTGCAAAGCATGCAGAAAATATCAGATTACAAGAAACTTTCCAACGTGTTCCTAAAGTTTATGTTCTTGCATCTTGCATTGCTGTTACGTGGAAGAGTATTGTAAGTATTGATATGCAAATAAGTACACACAAAGGGTTTAAATTTTTATCGTGAGGAAGAGTGCGAAGACAGGAGATTTAAAATGCATAATAAAGGCTAGAAACTTTAAAAAAATCTAACTGCAGCTTTTATCTCAGTGTCTTGATATTAGAGACTTCTGGGAATTATGTTTAGAAAAATGTTTTTTCTTTATTGATGCACAATTCTTTATTCTCAAATCTGAGGTCAGTAATGTTTGTCAGATAAGTGTCTATAATTGACTTTTTATGGAGACATTTAAATAATGCTATATAAATGTAGGAACTTACTGGTCTATAGCTCTTTTGCATGGTTGGGTTTTTTCCTTCCAGCTTGTGTGAATGTGGATCGGTGACTGACCAATAGAAGACTAGGCAAGTGACGAGGCAGGATTGTGATAATGTACCCTTGCAATAATATGTTAACTGAAAGTTATCCTGAAAAAGGTATGCTCGTCTGTCATATGCAGATAAATTTTACTCAAATGAGTTGTCAGTTTACAATAGGAAATGTATCTGTCATACCTCCATTTTTGAGGCTTTTAAGTGTCTCTGGTTCTGAACTTGCTTGGTAGCATCTCACTGCTGCAGATGTATTTGTATACCATTGTAATTAAAAATACAGAAATTTGAGCAATTGGAGGTTTTTGCAGATCAGAGAAACAAGTTTCCTGGCATTTGCTGTGGCTTTCTACTGCTAAATAACTTGGTGCTTAAAAGATAAATGAAATGCAAAGTAATCACCCCCAAGAAGCTAGACAGTACATCAGCAAAGCTGACAAGGAATTAGAATGGCAATTTATTTGAAGGAATAGAGAAGAAATGACAAATCAGTGAAATAGTTGACAGATCAGTTGCTTTTTGGATGTTGAACGTATAGGAGGGGTTGCAAGTGTATTGTGTTAAATACTGCAGTGACAAACAATGATTGGTGACAACTGCCTTTGAGAAATTCAAAGACTATGGGAGGCTCATTGAAACCCATAAGGAGGTGGTGCCATGTGGGAAGAAGGTGATAGAGTTGAAAGAAATTGTATCGATGAGAGGATGCAGAGAGGTTGATAAGATCTAATTTTTAAAGCCATAGTGAGAAATGAAGGCATCAGGTGCCAGTTCTCATTGTAAAAATGAATTTGTCTCAAGTGATGTTGTGTCTACAATCACTAGATGAAGCTAATGTGCTTCTAGCCTTCATTTTAGAATTAAATGACCACTCTGAGATTGCAGTATGGTCAAACAGCTAGCTGATTCTTGAAGGAATCAAGAGACCTGAATGTTCCCTGGGTTCTTTATTCCAGTGAGTTCTCTGGCAATTTTTTCACTTGTCTCTGCCTCTGACTTTTGTGACCTTTCTTTCATGCAGATAGATCTACCTTCAAACATAATAGCTCCCAGCCTTACTTGTGGCAGCAGTCACCCTTAAGTCTGAACTGCCGTACTTGTAGTAAGAAGGAAATATTTGGTTGTTCAGGTAGGGCTTGCATATTGCTATGAAGGTGGTTACATGCTACTAGTGGCATGAGTGTTAGTTTGTGAACCTTAATCTAGCTTTGGCACAGAATGTCTCTTCAATTTTTGATATAGTGGGCACTCCCATTTCTTTTGAGATTTAAACCCCTATTGTCATGCAAATAATAGTATATCCTCTGTGAGGCTAAAAATGAGAACTTACCTTTTGCTTGAGGAGCTTGATGTTACAGTATCTTTTTGGTCCCTCAGTTATCTGTTCCTGTAATCTTGTGGAAGTGTATGCAGTTCATTATGCTGTGTCCTCCACTTGAAGGACAGAATATATTGAACAAATGGACTAATTAGCAGAGTGGCAAGCACAGCAGCCCCAAGCTAAGCTTTTCATTTGAAGAAAAGAAAAAAAACCTACTTAAAATTGCTACTGAATTAAACCTACTTGAAATCACTGAAAGTTGGGTTCTGTGTAGTGAGCCTAACATGTAACTCCTTTCTGAAATGACAACTTGTCATTGTTTTTTACAGTTTATTGAAATGGTTTGAATTGAGGTAAATACTGCTTGTTGTACTCAAGAGTTGAGAGTAAATCTGAGCTTAATACAAAGAGTGAGGGAATCTTTTTGTGTAGGAGCGGTATGATATTGGAAGTCTAGCTCTAGCTTCAGTAATTGGAGAGAAGATCCTGGATTCCTTGCTAAGGTTGCTCTTGATGGATTTTTTTCTAGTTAATAGATGAATAAAGTGAAACTTTCCATCTCTGTTCTGGTGGTAGAGAGAAGAATTAATTGTCTCTTTATTCTACTGTCCCTCAAGCTGTCAGGACTGGGAGAGGTGTTGTCTGATACTCCTCTTCTCTCTTCTTGTGGCCATTGTAAGGAATTTTTTCAACTGCTTTTATGTCCTGTCTTCTATTCATCACTGTCTCTGTCCTGAGAATAAACAGCGCTTATTTCTTCAGCTGTCGGTAGCCTTCCTAACAAAAAAAACCAGTGAGGGTGTTTGCTGGTTTACTTCTGTGTTGGCCAGAAGCTTTGAGCTAGATGGTCTACCATCGTAGCGTCTGCCATAAAGATGACCTTCACTTAGGTTTTGAGTAGGTGTTGGGACCAGATGACCTCCAGCAGTCCCTTCTAGTCTAAAGCAGTCTGTGAGTCATTAAATGTGAAGGATACAAGAAATGTGTTTCTTGATTTATGGAAGTGGGATTAATTCAGTAGAGCAGAAAATGTGGACTTTTCTCACATTGTTTCCTTTTTCTTCCTCCACAACTGAGCAGGAACAGCCAACAGAGAAAATGTGGTGACTAGACACATGCCTTGCTCATTATTGCTTTCTTGGGTGGATCTTAGTCAGCACAACTAGTTGGAATCTGCAGATTTTTTTCTATGGTTAGATATTTATGTATAAAATGTGTGATTATCATGTGATGTTAGGAAATGTTACTGAGAAAGGTATTTTAAATAGAAATACAAGTTGATAGTGATTAAGACATGGATACTTGAGTAGAGGAAAATTTCAGTGTGAAGTGGATCAATGTTTCTGCTTCTTGGTAATTGAACTGTTAGCTGTAAATGAAACGTACTTCAATTGTACAAAAAAATACAATTTTTATGAGCTGAAATTTCTAACAGTCTCTTCTAATTAGCTTGATTACTTGGTATAGTTTCAAATAATAGGCTTCTCCTTTAATTTGTCTTTTACATGCTAAACTCCAAGACCTAGGCGTATTATGCTGTGGATGGGAGATATTAAGTAGTGTCTGGTGCAGTAGTCCTCTGTGGTCTCTCAGGACTCTTTATTTACACATTGCAACCTGCTCTCGGAGGTTTACTCATTGCTGTTACTTATCAGGAAGCAATGGGAGAGGTGACTAGCCTGTTTTGAGAACTATGTACTCATTACTGAAGAATCAGTCTGTGCTACTTATGGCAGCCACGTAAGGATTACTTAAAGGTTTACTTACTTAAGGGTTTCTTCTGGAGTGGATATTTTATCATGAAAAACAAAGCTCAGTTGAGATGCGGACCGAACCTGCAGGATTCTTTTTAGTGAGCTTACAATGGAGCTTTGGAATGCCATGGGCATATTTTGTCTACAGTTATACATACATGACCCTTTTTAGAGGTCAGGAAACAGTTCCAGGGTGGGAATTAGCTGTTTTGGGAGACTGGTAAAGACCAGGAAAGCCAAGCTTCCATTACTATAATAAATGTTTTATCTCAGGAAGTCCGTAAGCTCAAATATGGTTGTTAAAGTCTTCATAAAAGCTGAATACTTTCTGCTTTTAAAAATGTAATGTTTAAAATGCAATGTCATGCTTTTTTGACTTTGTTCTGGGAGATGTGGGGAGGAGCAAAATACAGATTAGTGCTTTTTCAGAGCGGACTTTTTTAAATGAAAAGGGAGTGCTGGTGACTGAAAAGACAGTTGTCTAACTGAAAAGCCCCTGAGCTAACTTTTAGGATTAAATGTGGTAATGGATCCTCAGGTAATGCATGTACTCACTTCTAACAGGCTGCAAAAGGTAACCAAGAAAAGTAAGTTTCCTGAATTTGCAGCACTGTGCTTGCACTTCTGTTGTAAAACATTGAGGCTCCACAAATCAAAAAAGACAGAGTATTGCCTAAACTCTTGTTTTCCACCAGTTTGCCTTGTCTGTTTCCAATCAAGGCAATGAACTTTGGATTATGATGTTATACTGAGGTGAAATCTATGTTGTAGCCCTTCTGAAAATACAAATATTTTTCCATTTTCCCAGTATTTAGTGCTGTGTAAACCAGAGCGTTACTGAGCTTTTGTCAAGGATCACACAGACTTTAGTTCTTACTTCTCTTTGTCGTAAGAATTGCATAATGTGTATTCAAGTCAGGTTCTCACAACTACTTCTAGATGTCTGAAACCAAGCAATGACTAACAGTTAGTTGAGATGTCCAAGATAAAATGCTACCAGTCTTAACCCTTTTAAAGACTGTTTCTGAAGTTTAGTTGTATTCTTAGCTCTTAGAGATTTCCTATATGACCTTCTTTAAACCAGCTATGCCTCTTTACCCATATATAGGGGCATTGGGATAATATTTATGCTTTAGCTCAGAGGAACCATATTTACTTAACAAATATATATAGAAATGAAATCATCAAAAAGAAATGTGAAAGCAATATAAATCTTTGCTGTTTGCTAAATATGGTAAATACTCAAACCTGAATGCCAAATATCTTTCAGAACATTATAACTAAACATGAATTAGGAATCCTTTCAAACATAAGTGCTTGAGACTGTGTGTTACATGCGAGACCTCCACACTCGTGTCTGTTCAGTCTTCAACCTATTTGAAAAGATTTTTGTTTTCAAAAGACATTATCTTTTAGGAATAAATTTATTGTGTACGTAGATCAACTCTGTTTTGCAGAGCCTGTGCATGTTTCCCATCTGCAGTTCCTTGTTTTCAGCATCTAAGGAGCAGCTGTGGAAGATGGAAGTTGGAAGAGCAGATTATTGTAGGTCTTAGTCACACTTTCCCAGGTTCTTGTTTGCTATTTGGCTCCAAGCTCTAGGCAGTGATGCTCTGCTCTTAGTCACTATTTTCCCTTGGCTTCTTTTGACTTCTTGCCTATGATATGACAGGATAGACACAAAGAAGAGATTGCAGCATCAGTAAGACAGTAGGAAGAAGTTAGCCACTGTCCTCACAGCAATTTGTTCGGGCTACTGGAAGTGGCTTGGGGATCACATGAAATATTGTGACTGTTCACCTGTTGTTTTGAGCACTCAGCCTAGGATAGTTAGGCATGCTGCTGTCATGGCTTCTTTCTTTTCAATACTACTTCAGGTGCAAAATTAAGTATTTTCGTTATGTATGCCACAGGCGTTCCAGAAACGTGCTCTCTACTTGCCCCTTCCCATACCTCACACGCATCTCTGGATGTCTGATTTATTGCTTAAACCTGGAGAGCAGTCGGACAACTCCAGTAGGCTTATGCAATTTTTGGGTTTTTTCCCTTGTTTTCCATTCATGATGCTAAATAGTATAATTTCCTGTTGCCTTTAGAGGATGAAGATGAGGATAGGTAAAGCTTTATTCTAACTTGTCTACATTCAGCTGTTGATATAAGTTAATTCTTTTATGGAGCCATGGAAGTGTATGAGTTCTTGTATGATTTTAAAATTTCTGTGTGCTTTCCCTCTTGGTGGTGAGATGGGAATCCTGGTATGTGCTTTGTAAGAGCATATAGTTACAGTCTCTTTCCAATTTCCGTAAAAATTTTTATTAATGTTTTAGGTGTAGTCTTTCCCTATAGTATCTTTACATATTTCATCTGTGGCCTCAGACAACTTTAAAATCTTGTTAGCACTGGTCAAAGGAGCTATCTGCTGCTCCAGAGAGAGGATGCTTTGGCAGGAGAGTGCTGTCATTTCTATTTTTGTTTCTTTTTCTTTCATGAATCCAGACAAGGTTTTGTGAGCGGTGTCCACTGATATCTTGATACTTGCTTGAAACTTGTATCTGTTCTTTTGTGCTTGTTTTCCTTCTTTGTTTTTCCATCAGTCTGTTTCTGAGATCTATACAATTTTTATCCTGTGATGCCAATGATATGTGTGCGAAACAATCCCAATTTAAAGATCGTTAGAAGAGCCTTGGCTGAAAAGGGATTTTGGTGTACTTCATGCAATATACATCCAAGCTTTCTTTTCTGACACATATTTATCTATTGCCAGAGTGCTTTAAGAACAGATTAGAAACAAACAGTCCAATCCAGATCTTCACTATTCTTGCTATTAGAAAGAATTTGCTAGTATCAGTTCTGTTGATCTTTTACAGAGATAGAAGTAGCAGATCAGAGCGAATGTTTATATACCTGTTATTCTGCACAACTAAGGTTATCTAAAAATTGCAATTTCTTCTAAAATGACAGGTTTTTGTTTGCTCAAACTCATTTGTTTTATGTTGGAATAGTGCAAGGCAACAGCAAGAAAATGAGAGCAAAAATATATGGAAGCTGGCATGTCATATCTTTTCCTAAAGATGGGTCTTTTCTGAAAACAGGCAGAGTTAGTTGCCTGTTTTGTGTGAGAATCACTGACTCTTCCCACACTTCATTTCCTCTAACCTTTGTCCCTGTACCCATATCAGTGCATTTAAAATATCCAGTTCCATGCTGTCTTTGTGGCTCTTGAGGTCAAAGTAGATGCTTTTGTGTTGGGTCATGAAGCCTGCGGCGAGTCATTCTTTTAAGTATATACTGAACCTCTTTTTCAGTATATTTTCACATCCAAAGTATTCAACCCCATATTCTGTAAAATGGTCAGTAATGACTTGTTTTGGTGGGTATGTGCATGAGAAATTCCACTCTGTATTCCTCTGTGGCAGCAGCCAGAGTTTCCTCTCCCAGAATTTAAGTAAGCTAGGAGTATATGCTGTACTTTCCTCACAACTTTTGTGATGAGTAAGGCTTTGAGAGAGAGCAAAAGTGCTAAAATACCTTTAAAACAACTCTTCAATCTCAGCAGGTGTATCCACTTTTCAATTATTTTATTTTCATATATGTAACTTTTCATTTCACTGGCCAGTCACAATCAGGATTCCTTGACATAGAGTTATCTCTAGTTCAGAATACTTGTTTGGTATTTTAAATCAAAGTAGTCCTCAAGCATTAATTAATACTGTTTCTTGTTTCACTTGTGTGATGCTGAGAAATGTTAGAGCTGGGCAAATGCCATGAAAAACTTCAGTCTGTTCATTTACATTTTTTAATAAACTGCTTTGCTCATGGCACTTTTATGTTTGCATTCCACAAACAGTGAAATGATTGAGTCTTACTGACATAGATGATCAGAGGAACTGAACTTTAATTTTGAAGGAAAGAAACCATTTACTTACTGATGGGGAAGATAACAGGATCTGGTAAAGTCTTGGATGATTTATAATTTAAATCATCAGAGAAGTGTCTGTGCTCCAGACATGGTTTGTGTCTGTTACATAGTTGGTGGTTGTGGGTTTTTTATGAGTTGCCTTGTTAATGTAAAAGTAGCTATTGGAAAACTTTGTCTTGTGAAATATGAGGTCCTCAGATCCTAGAGAAATTTTCAAATGACAGAGCAGGTGAAGAGGTAGACTAAATTGCCTGTAGTTACTGGAAATTCAGAGGAGGCTTTTACGGACAAATTACAAAAGCCAGTGCCATCCCTGGTGGTCAAATACTGGACTTATCTTGGGTAGAGTGATTAATTAAAATAAAAAATTCTCAAGATTTATTTCAATACTTATTTTCTGTGATCTGAATGGTTTATATTTTCTCATGTGAGATCTGTAACATGAGGATTAAATTAATTTTGCGAAGTTATATATGCTAGTGGCGTTATTTTAAATGGCATCTGGTACTATCATTAAGGAGGTTAATTCAGAATAAAATGAACTATCCTAATCTGTCGATGCTTAATATCTGCAATGAAGGGCTGGATAACAAAGCCTTCCCTCTGGGTACCTGTACCGCAGTTACTGATTTTAGCTATCTAGGGGTGGATAGCACAACTAATTGTACAGTCATATCATTGTGAGGTTTTGTTTTCCCTTGAGTGATCTAAAAAGCTTGTTTATTGCTGATGCAAAATTTCTTTCATGTATTTGAAGGGAGAGGGAATTCAGTGTGGAGCTGTTCTTGCTTTTGTCTGCTGAGTTGAGTATATACCTTTCCTGTGTGAATAAGGGCTTAAATTCCAGAAAACAGGAGGATTTTACATATATATGAGATGTCTTGTATATGCCCCATCCTAATGCATTTATATAAATAAGAGTAGAATATAGAATTGAACACTTGTGGTTTTTTTTAAAATACACTTTTGCAGATGTTTGGCAGCTGTTACTAAGGTTTGAGTATTAATAGCTTTGTTAGCATTTGCCACAAAGTTCCAAATAAACTAAGCATAAAACTAAGCTTTACATCTTTCCCTTCTTTCCTTAAGCTGCTTGGAAATGCAGTGGAACTCTGGAATTTTTTCCTGCAAGTCTTTATTTTGGTCTCTAGTGTTTCTTTGTTTTTACTGGCAAGAAGTAAAAATAAAAGCAGTTGGCTGTTCTCTGAGATATACTTTCTGGCCTGACAGAAAAACCTTCATCCCATTAGGGTTGGCTTGCAATTTTCCTGAAGTCACAAAGACCTTTGTCTAATGAGTTGCCTGTAGGGAAAAAGTCAAATCTGATTTTTGCAGTCAAGGATGTTGGATAATATGCTTCTGCTCCAGTTTGATGGAAGAAAACGTGGCTGTTGAGAGAATCTCAACTTCCTCTGACAGCTCCAGAAGCATTGTGGTTTTAATTGGAGATGTACTTGCTTCAGTTTTCTTTCTGATATTCTGGCTACATGTGGACAGACGGAGGAAGTGATGATCCTATGGTTTTTTTCTCTCAGTAAATCATCTGAGTTTAAATTATTTACATTATGAAGTGCTTGGATTCTGATGCTTAGATAAGGAATACTGTGATTCTGCTGTGACATAGCAGAATTTTTTTTTTAATCTGTTATTCTCTGAATGGTAGGGTTTGGAGCTATTTGTTCTGGCAAAGAAGGATGAGAGACTTCAGGAATAAGTATGGGAGAAAAATCCTCCACTCAGCAGTAATGTTTCTAAAACTAGAGCTGGCAGTGAGGTAATTGGAACTCCTGCAGTGTTTTATAATCAGGCTAAGTTGGATTTCTGATGCTGACTTTATATTTAAATATGCTTAACTGTAATAAATATTTATTTATAACCTTACCTTTTCATTAGGTGACTAAGTAGTTTATTATTTCTTGATTCCCCCCCCCGCCCTCCCCCCCCCCCCCCCCATTAAGATCATCTGATATGATGTAGTCATTGAAGAGGCAACATCGCTAAGGACTCTTTTCACCCTTATTTTCCAGTGTTCAGGGCCATCTTAAGACTCCATGTGGCCTTGGGATGACTAAGAAGTCAGTCTGCATTTGACAGTGACTTATTGCATGACCAGACCTGTGCAGACACTGTAGAGTCTGGCCTCATTTCACATATGTTGTGAATCACTTTACACGAGCAAAGCAAGTTACATTTTGTGGAAGCAATGAACGTTTTGGAGAGTGTACAGTAATTGCTTTGCTTTGGGTCTGGAAGAGACTGTTTCTTCATTTGGGGTGAGCCATGAGACAGCAGTGCACAGTGTTAGTGAAGAACGGCTGCTTGTAGCTTGCATTGTTGTTAACAGTCTGGCCATGAACATGTTCTACTCTGACTCTAGTTGTCTCCTTTGAAAAATAAGAATGCAGATGTGCTACACTGCGGTGGTCTGCTAGATAAAATTGTTTGATTGCACATTTTAAATGGCATCTTTGCTGTTTGAGTAAAATTATTTCATTCTTTGAAGAAAGGGTTGATTGTGAAAAATTTTACCCTTCATTTATTGCATGCATAAAAGGCTCTTGAAAAAACTTGGGCTTTAGATTATGCATCACCCATGTGTTTGGGTCTGCAGCCCTATAATAGCATCGTTAACAATGCAACCATAGTAATGATGTTATGGAAAAGTCAGTCATTCTGTCTAGCCCCTATCGTGGATTTGTTCTCACCCTGATTTTACAACTACCTTCTTTTAACTTTTCCTTTCTACTGTACGGATGTGACTAGAAATTAGATCATATGGTAGCTTTCAGTCTACCCAAAATACAGTCAGCTACTTCATCTTTCCTACTAGAATAACATTACAATTATATGGCATGATCAAAAGTTAATGTGAGAAGAAATTAAGAAAGTTTATTTAAACTATACTTCTGTTTTTGAAAGGTATTTGATTACCTACTGCTTGATTCTTTCCTGTGTATTGATGGGTGTAGTAGCATGCAGATCTTTATGCTGTATAAGTGCTTCTTTCATTTCCCAAGTAATACTGTGAAACCATGTTGATCCGCCCTGTAGTATTAAGTATGATCTCTCAGTGCATGCAAGTGAAGTGTCCAGCTAGAATATTTAAACTGAAAGTTACAGAATACTGTTGTAGATTTTCTGCACCATGAAGCCTTTGTTTTCCCTGAGAGATGAGGGAAGGGAGGGAAAGAAAATGATAAATTAAGCCAGATTTTTGATGGCTTAAGATAATGTAGGCTCTTCTCTGGGCTTATAAAGAGGTGACTCATGGATCTTTGGAAATCTTATCAATGTTTAAACGTTGAGAGCATGGAATGTTAGGAAACTTGTTCTTCACTGGTATTTTACTTGGTCTCATCTTGGATTCTTGCACACATAATGCTGCTTTGTTCTCTGGAGTTCAAGCTTGCACTCTTCCTCCTTGATCCTTGTACTTGCTTTTTTTGCTTTTGTTTTTTTATCCTTTTTAAATACTGGTTGGTAGTGCACACCAAACCAGACATCCAAAAACTATTCCAACCTCTGTAGGTCAGGTTGTTACTGCTGTTCCACAACTGACCACTATGATGCTGGATGTAGGAAATACAAGGAAAAAAATCCCTAAATCTCAAGTTCCTCTGGAGTCTGCACTTGAGAGTAAAATCAGTGCACAGGAGAGCCTGGAGTGTTTGGAACTAAGGTAAAGTCAGAATAATGTATTGCTGACTGTATTGGCTTATCCATAGTAGAGTCGGAGGTATATGTCTGCTGCTGGCATTCTGAGAAGAGTGTTTCTGGTTGAAGCAGTGTTCTGCTTGGAATGGAAGCAGAATCTCTATGAAAACTCCAAGTGGTGGTAAGATGGAGCATTACGGTTTTGGTTTGGCTGTACTCTTTGCTCTACCCTACAAAAGTTGTAAAGGAAATATAATTGAGTACATGCCGGATCTTCCAGAACTGATCTATCCAAAATAAATCACGGTTCTTCAAGCACTTTATCAAATGCTGCTGTTAATAAATAAATCACTCTTTCTGTATTCCTGCTTAGCTGTTTGCTTCCTTGAGCCAATACAACTAGTAGTATAGCAGCACAGTCAACTCAGAGCTGCTCTAGTTTGAATTAGTTTTCTTTGGAGGTGGTGCTTACTTGCATTGAATTGTAGTGCTTGTAAAGTTTAACATCAGTTTCAGTTTTATTTTTGCATTTGGGTAGATATAGTTAAAAAATGAAAATAGGATATATGTGTTAGGCATTAAAAAAGTAAGTGTACATTGTTTCTTGTGCCTTGAACTTAGTCAAATGTGTCCCATTAGGTGCTTTAGCCAGAGTTTAAATTGAGAAAGCTGCACAAATATTCAGAACAAATCTATGTGGGACTTGCCAACTGTCCTTTTCAAGTGCGGTGAATTCTGTAAAGACTCAAGTTTGAGAAGCAGCAATTCCCTTCCTTCCCCATTACTGTTCTTTTCCTCAGGTTTTTGTTTTGCCCATTTTGTTACATCCTTGAAATGAACATGTAGTTCTGCAGTAGGGTTGAAACTAGTGGATAGCAGCTTTGGAGCAAGGGCATGGGACAGTTATCCATGAGACATGTGACTGAAAGACTTGTGTAGGTTCCCGTCTGTTCTCAGTGAGCTTTTGGGGAACTGTCTTGTTTTCTTGCTTTCTGGAATAGATTAGAAGCCATTGTAAATTCACTGATGTTAAATTTTCTTTAGGACGTGGCTCAGTATCAGCTGAAAGAATGGGTATCTAAAGCGTATGGGTTAAATAATAAAAAAAACAATAATTAAAGAATGAAGTGTATGTTCTCCCAGCTTCCTGTGTTTGTGTTCTGTTTATATGTTGTTAAGGTCAATGTCCAGCTGCCTCCCCACAGTTTGAAAGCAAGCTTAGAGTCTGCTGCTGCTGACTAGGACCAGATGTGAACAGGCATATCGGGACCTGGTGAGAAGGTCACAGTGGGCATGAGGGACAGAAGCACTTGGTAGTGGTATGTTCAGATGCAGAGAATATGTATTCTTTTAAGGCATGTGTGGGAGTGCTAAGTGCCAGTAGATTGATGTGGTGAGGCTGAGAAGAGGTCCTTGACCCCAAGAAGGCTGCTGGAGGTGCCTGGACAACAAAGCAAGCTGTTTTATTTTTTCAGACATGCATAAAGCTTTTAATACATATATATTAAAATAGATTTGCAAGGTTTTAGTCTCATTGCTTAAGCTTCCTTTTTTGAAGATATTAATTTAGGACTTTTGACTGACAAAACTAAAAGATTGTGTAACATAAAGCAAAACTTCATTACTCTCTTACTTGACAACTTCATGAAGCAATTTATGTTGTGTATTTAGTAGCTGTTCTTAAACAGCTTTCTGGGCATCAGTGAAGAGCTCATTCTTCAAACTGGTTGAATTTTCAGATTTTATTGTAATACATAAAGCCCCAGCCTTGCTGTAGATTCTTTTCTACGTGTGAGGAAGTATTGTTTGTGCTTCCTTCTTTAAGAATTAAAATCCTATATGTTCCACCAGAGTATCTTGCCACTTTTCCTAAAAGCATTGTATTCTTTGAGATTTCTTCCTTTTTGTCAGAGATGCTAGTATTTGAAAGAAAGCATAATATAGAGTTCGGTTCAGAGAACTGCAGATGTTGCTTGGAAGGGACATCTGGAGGTCATCTTAGTCCAGCCTCCCACTCAAAGCAGGACTATTGCCAACACTAGTTTAGGTCAGTTACAGCTTTGTGTAACTGAGGATTTAAAATCTGCAAGGATAGACTCCACTGCCACCTCTCTGGTAACCTGTTCAAGTGTTGCACTACGTTCCTGGTGTCCAATATGAATGTGCAAAGCCAATATAACTACTGAGAGTTTGGTTCTGTTGTCTCTGCTACTTCCATCAGATAGCTTTAGGCACCTATTAGATTTGCCCTTAGCCTTCTCTGCCAGATGGAGCAAACCCAGTTTCCTCAAGATCCCTTATCAGGTCAGGTGCTCTAGGTCCCTGACCATCTTGGCAGTGCTTTGCTGGACAGTCTCCAGCTTTGCCGCATCTCTGTTGAGGCTGAGGCCCCAAAACTATACTCAGTTCATGGTTTATAATGGTATAGCAGGAATTAGATTTCTTCATTCCTCGTTGAGTCTTTCCTATACATGAGTAAAGGATGTTTCTCTGCTAGAGGTCAATGTTTGTACCACCTAGAAGCAGTCTGCTTGGCATTAATTATTTTCTAGATAAGGAATCAGAATGATGGGATTCTTAAGGATGATCTAAGGATCTCAACAGTTGGAAAAGCAGAAGAGAAAAGGTTGAATGTCATCTGAAAAATGAGAGAAGGTGACTACTCTTCTTTCTTGCACTTTCCTTCTGTATAGGAAGCATATTCTTCTTCAGAAACTTAAATGAACTTCATGGTGGAAGTTAGATTGACACAATGCCTGTTTCATGGAGACCTTCAACTGATCTACTGTGAGCTTTAACTGAACATTTGCTTAACTGAACAAATTGGAGACTTACCAGAGACTCATTTATCAACTAACATCTGTAGTAGCTTATGAAGGTGTAGAGCTGTTGCTAAAGGGAGTAGATATTCTTATGTTTTCAAATGGAGACATGGAATGAATAGAGCAGAGTTCACGATCTCAAAACAGAATGTCAGATGTATGATTACACTTTTGGCTCCTGAGAATAGCCTTTTGAGTCCTTTGACCAATTTTAACCAAATATAGCTGTGGGATAAATGTCTGTCACATCCAAAGTCCTTTGAGTAGGAGCACAGTGCTCACCTGTTTGGGTGGCCTGCTCTATTCACTGGTTTGGCACAATTTTTGCACCATATCAGATGTAATACTTGTGATAGGGATCTGCAAGTGATATAAGATGCAAGAAATGGTGTCATTACTTTTTGTTTGTAGAAAACCTTTACCTGTGGAACTGGGGTGGGGTGTGGGAAAACATATACAATAAAAATATGGAGCCAGATTTTGTGTCTTGGATCACTTAGATTTCAATGTTGAATGGAAAGCATACCAATCCAGGAGAAAGCAGCACAAGGTTATAACTCGCATCAGTCCCTCCAAGCTTAAAGCCCAAGTATACTAGCTGAAAGGGATAGCAATACTCAAGTTGAATATCTGCTTAGCTCATCAAAGGTGACTTCTAAACTGAAGGAACAGAAAGTTACCTAGTATGGCTCTTCAAAATGGGCTGAAACTGCAACTCGTAATTGTAGAGTGAGTTGGTTGAGGCTTTTTGGTTTGGGATTTTTTTTCCCTACAATACAACAGTTCTGTATTTTAGTAAGAAAGGGGATGAATAAATTTAATTATTCTTTGGATTTCTTATCTCGCATCAAATTCCCATGGCAAGCTACAAGGATACAAAAGAAACTAATTCTAACTTGGGAATGGTTTGTATTGAATGAGAAGTATGTTGTGCCTTAAACTGCTTGCTTCTGTAACTGTTCACAGACTGTGAAGTTCCACCACTGAATTAACTTAAATAATGAACCAAAGTTTAAAATAATCTAGCTAACATTGCTGTGTTCTCTTACTTAGCAATAACATTCAACTACGTGCATAGATATATTGTGAAAATGTGAACAAGGAATTATCAAATACAATCATAATTTGAAACTTCAGGGGGGACAGTTTCAGTTTTCTTTTGGGGTCAGCACAGAAACCTCTGTGGTGAGGGTGCACAGTTGAGGATGAACAGGAAGGTGAGGGTGCACAGTTGAGGATGAACAGGAAGGTGGATTGCAAGAGTGGGATCTACGTACCTATGTGCTGGGTATGATGAATGAAAATTTCTCTCAGGGGATAAGGTAGAATGCTACAGTGCGATTTCTAGCAATACTGTGTCATTGGCATAGAGCTCAATTAAGAGGGAAACTCTGAATTTATGATCTTTCTTCTCTGACCTTAAGCACAGCTGCCTGTAGGATCTGTCCTGAGGCCAACCAGCTATGACCGGCCAATTGGTTTATGGGGTAAAAAATCTGTCATATGTTTAAAAGTGCTGCTGAAGGGAAACAATGAGATAATTAACTTACCTTTTTTTTTTAACCAGAGGTATGGAGAACTTGGTGGCTGGCTCCAATCTTCCTCCACTTTTTGCAGATGAAGATGGATCTAAGGAAGGGAGTGAAATTACTGTAACTGGGTAAGCAAGTACTCTTTTTTTTAACCTTCAGCTGGTAGATGCTATCCCTAGACTTGCCAGGGAAACTGTTTCAGTGGGAAGAGGGCGTTCTAAGTAATTTAAAAAAACTAAACAAACCCAACAAAAATAAATCCTACAGCACTCCCTTGGCATTAATAGACCATCACAAGACTCCATTTAGGAGAAACCAGGACTCTTCTGCACAGATAGAAATGATCACAAACTTTTATTTAATTTCTCTTATCTTTAGAAGTTTGCTTCCCTAGGATTTTTGTCTTTAAGACAGATTTAGACAGCATGATGGGGGCAGAGAGGGAGGGTGTATCTGTTGGCTACAGTGGTCCCTGCTAAGTAAATTATTTCTATTAAAGATATACTGTTCATCACTGATCCCTGAGAATCACTGAGAAACTGATGTCTTTCACTTTTGTCAGACTGACTCTGCTTTTACAGACTGAAACAATGGCCTCTTAAAATCATAATGACAAAAGAAGTTGTCTTTTAGGAATACATGAGATTCTTGCTGTGTTTTGATACTTGAAGTTTCTTTTCTGTTTTGTAAAGCACCAAGCAATAAAATTCAGACTTTGCAGGCAGGTAAAAATGAATATGGACACATTTACTTCAAGCAGGTCTGAATTTGGATTTACATATCTGGGACTTCAAACTTGCTGGTGCCAAATGAGGTACATGTTCAAATTACATTTGTGTTTAAGAGGTATTAATGTGTTGAATGAGCTTTCATCAGCTTTCATTGCAAATGGCTACATCACACTGAAGTTTTTCCTGTATGTGTAGTTTAGAAAGCTTCCCTGCTAAGGGGTAACGGATGGGAAAGCTGAAATGTTCTTCAAACCCTAACAGTGATTCTAAGAAACTGTATTGTTCCATTTTCTTTTTGACACATACCAAATGTAATTAACTTATAGGAGTGTGTATGCTTTATTCCCTTTCTTCCTCTCTAATTGTTAGTACTATGAACTCAATCTGATACCTGAAAGTCAGGCATGGATCTGTCCAGCCCTTCTGTCTTTACCAGTAATTATGCCACAATTAGTGATTATAGTAAGTAATGAAAATATGCTGTTCTCTGTATATAAAGACAAATTTTCCTGTAGGCATTCAACTCACAATTCTGTTAATATATCTCAACTTTCTATATTCTGTATGCTACATTAACAGGAACAATTATTTTGAATACTTAAAATTTGGCATGCATGTAAGCAGCTGTAGATCTGAGTAAATGAGCAAAGTAGACTGGAAGCATATGCTGCTGTTACAGTAATTTTCATGAATGTAACTGGGCAAGGTCAAGTAACCTTTAGCCTGGCTCAAGAAGTGATTAGAATCTGAGATGAGTCCCTAAATCTTGTATTAATTTGCACACTGAGCACAGTGGTGAGAATGACTATGGGGTTGTTACCCCAAAATATGTGCTCATCTCTGTCTACCTACCTTCAGAAGTATTTCTGCATGCTTGCTTTTTTTCTTAATTTTTCCTCCAGACAGCTTGCCCTTTCTTGGAGTAAGGTTGATTGATACAGCTCTCGCAGAAAAATTAAATAGTGGCCATTCAGTGGGGAGCTAGTCATGTTTGTGCTTTAAATACCCACATGTATCATCAGGAGATTATGTTGAATGAAGTTCAATCCAAAAGCATGCACAACCACAAACCTTTAAGTGTGTTTGTGGAGAAATATATTAAATGCATCCAGAAAGGTGTATATTGGTTGAAGATGAAACCATTCATTTCAAATTCCTTACGGTATTTTTGAAGAAGTGTAGATTCATGCTTTCTGATTTCTGATCCAAACATTTACTTGCTTGACAGTTGTTTGTATAATCAAAAGCTTCACTAAAAAGGAAACAAAATAACACTTTAAAAATCAACCTGTCTTTGAAAGTCAGTAGTAACTATGGTAGCTACGGCAGTTGCTTGGATGGAACAGCTAGTTCTTCAAAAATGACTCTCAAATCTTTTTTTTTTTTTCTTGCTAGTGTAAGAACTGAATATATTTGCAACATTTTTGCATGTTTGAGAAGATTAGGGAGGAAGTGATTTAGCAATATGAAGATTAAATTTTTTCTTTTGCTATTATGTGCTTTTTCAGATTGGCTCATTCTGAGAGTTCATTCAGTGGTGGAACTTCACAGTCTGTGAATAACCCAGATTTGGTGGAGGATTTGTCACAGGTTCAGCAGCTGCAAAATGAATCCTCTAATACTGCTGAAAACACTGAGCAGAAGCCTGAGGAGGAGGTGAGGTGAAATAATAGTGACTTCTCAATGAAGCAAAAGCATGGAGTTTTGTCTCATTATAGTTTCTTACCTACTCAAATTTTTTTTTTGATAGGTTCACAAATTTTCATCCATTTGCCATTTTCATCTTTCGATTCTCTCTAGTTTTCTCCTGTGTTGCACAACTGCACACAGATAGCCAAGGAAAGCTGGCAGTCATACAGAGAACAGCACATGTGTGTCTAGCTTAGCCAGCAGGGTCCACAGACTGGTACTGTATTCAGTCTTTTTCTGAAGGCTGAATGTTCAACTGCCACAACTTATTTTATCTCTTGTGAGTCAGGAAAGTGAGACCATTGTACTCTTCTGGGAGCTGATGTCTTTGAAAGCATTATGCTTACTACTTTAGACTATACCTTGTGTACCATTCTGCACTGATTTTTGGTGACTAAATCATGAAGGAACTGAAGTTTGACAAGAAAATGTTTTTTATTTTTTTGATAGGTGCATTTGATATTCCTCCTTGTAGTTTGCCTTCAGCTGTGAGGTCCTTGTTTAATTAAGGAAGTAGTAAAATTCCAGAAAGGAAACTAAAACTAAGATGATGGCAGGAACATGTGGATCTGGGGAGAGATTAGAAGTACTGAAGTAGTTGTACGTACATAGCATAAGAGAACAGTGTTGTCCAGAGATTGCTATAGTAGTAGTATGAAGCCAAGAGGTTGAGTGGTAATTAGGTTATTCCTGTGAGCTCACAGTGTGCCACAGGCAAATCTTAGTGTTCCCTCCTTTGGAGTTTGTTCATCTCTCTATTGGAGGCAATTAGTGGGAAAGAAAGCCTGTGGAATAGACTAGAATAGAAAAGCCTATATACTGTTCTTTCACCCACATTTTGGGCACATAATGCATGAAGGTGAAAGATTTGGAAGGGGCAAAATAACTAGTTAACAATTGTTAACTAATACACAAAATCTCTCCAAACATGATATTGAGGCAAATGAGTTGGGGGGAGGGTATGTGAGGGTGAGTTATTTTATTGTCCTTGTGGACCAGGGAGATACTGCAAACAAATTTTCACAATGAGACTTGTTTGTCTTTGCTTAAAGAAAAGTCAGGGTTGCTCTAAAGTAAGGTTTGGAACTTGCATCCATGGGGAGGATGTATTGCAGCAATATAGTTGTGATGAAAATGTTTGAGACATGAATATTTATTCCTTCCAGAGGTGGTAATTCTTTTCCTTCAATCTGAATTTTCTTCCATTTTCATTTTGCAGCAGCAAAGAACTAAACGAGGAGGCTGGGCCAAAGGGAGAAAGAGGAAGAAACCCCTTAGGGACACCAATGCCCCCAAATCCCCCCTCACAGGGTATGTGCGATTCATGAATGAGCGTAGGGAGCAGCTTCGAGCGAAGAGGCCTGAAGTCCCTTTCCCAGAGATCACCAGGATGCTGGGCAATGAATGGAGTAAACTGCCTCCTGAGGAGAAACGGGTACCATTAAACTCCCTTTTCCTTGTTGGATTATGTTTACTGTTAAATGGGAATATTGTTGTTTAGTGAGGAAGTTAACATAGGCTTTTGATTAAAGTTGTGTTTAGGAATATATTTCAAAATAAGGGCACAGGTTCTCCAGAGTTCAAATAGTGAACACTGGTAGAGCCATAGCATCTCATCCAGGTGTGACTTGAGAACTGTATCCTCTAGATAGTGCAAGAATATATTCAGAACAGGGGGGATTTCTCTAGTGAGACATCCCTAGTGATTCATCTGGATGTAACTCTGTTGTACCTAACTCAGATACAGCTGAGACCTACCAGCTTCCAAGGCCAAAGCCATTGGAAGGATGCAGCGGACATTAATTTGCTGTGGCTGAGGAGAACTCAGTGGGATTTCAGAGCTACTTGAAGGATTTCGCAATTCTGTTTATTTTACAAACTCATTGATGTATATAAACATCTGGTGTCTTAGAGTAAGACAAGCAGACCTGAAAGGACAAGTTACTGAAGGACATGGTTAACATGAATAAACTTTTAGACAATGTTTTAAAGTATTGCTAGCCCTAGAAAGAAAGTTGAGATCTGCATGATGGGACAATGAGAGTTACGTATTCTAGTTTCTACACACATTACCTCAGGAAAAGGGTTTTTTTCCCCACCTTTCAGCAGAATGTGATGTTTTCTAATTGGGACTACTGTGGCCTTCTGCACTGTCTGATACATGAGTGATGTATCAGACGTCAGGCAATGTTGTGTCTGGTTCTTTAACTCCTTCTGGAGTGGACCTTGTTATTGCTAATGGGTGTCTTACCATCCACACCTGACTGCCAATTGGAGATTACAGCAAAGCAGTAGTTAAATCACAGTGCAACTTGATGCTATCATATGAATTTATCAGGACATTTAAGCTTTCAAAAATACTTTAAGGACAAAATACTTTAAGGACTTAAAAGTTTTTATGATGGCTGGATGAAAAATGGGATGATGCAAAAAACAAGTTCCTTTTTGTCACTTTTTACTAAGCTTGTAGAATACAAGTTATACGGAGATATTATAAAATGGTGCATAGGCATAGCGTTTTAACCATAATAGAAAATGTGTGTCAAGGCAAAGCAGTTGATTTGGTAACACATCTATAGTGAGAATGATGTTGCTGTCTGCTGGGAGGACAAGGGAGGAGAGAATAAGACATTCTGCCCCCCACCATTAACTTATTCTTATCATGTCTGAGACAGATTTTTAACCTAGGAAAAAGGAGATTGAGTTCAAATCTCTATTCTATGTACTGCTTTTTAAATCCCTAGGGAATCTGTCGTTTTTTTGAGTAAAGCTGTGAGTCTCTAACCTATAGCAGGTCAGGGAAAGACTGCTGAGCACTTCCTTCCCTTCAGTTTCTCTTGCCCTTTTTATGAAGGCAGTGAAGGCCACTGCTGCTTCAGAACTCACGTCTCTAATACAACGGCCCAGAATTCTTGTTGAAGCTGAGCAAGCTTGGTTTTGGTTAGCTAACAGCTATTAAGTCATTCTCCTGAAGCAAGCAGTGGAGTCATAGTATACTACTGCTGTGTGGGTTAGCATCCCATAATCCAGGGGAAAAGCATGTTTGACATTCTGCTCTTGTGGCTGATCTCCAGCACTTAGCAAACTAGCTGTCTGATATAAAGTTGAAGGGCAAGTCTTGCATTTCCCCTGTTCCAGCCCCGTAGTCTTGCTATACTTCCCTTTGTATTTGGCGAGCGTAAGGACGGGTCAGTTGAGCTGACTGTACTGACCAAATAGTGAGTTTCCTCCAGAAAAAGACCATTACTATAGTCATAAAGCAAACACCCTAATAATAATTCTTCTTGTTTTTCCCGTATGGGGAAATACCTAATGAGATGCATAAATCTGCACTAGAAAACCTAGGACATCTACTTACAGGTAGTGCAGCAGAACTCATTCTTACTGATTGAAAACAATCCATCCAAAACACAAGGAGGAAAAACTTGTGTTGTTTTTAACTCAGTTACTGCACTCTTTCAGCAGCACACTGGAGATGTAAAAGAAGAATTAATGTCTTATGGAAGAATACAATATTCAAAAGCAGTGCAAACCCAGCATCACCAAATTTTAACTCCAATCCAGAACATTAACAGTGTCCTCAGCAGGGTCAAAACAATGTTGCAAATGCATGGAATTTTTAACTCTTATGTGTCTTGTTGTGATGACTTAATGAAAATAAAAGGCATACCAGGTGACTAAGGTTCACTCTGATTTAATACTTACTTCCATTGAATTTTAAACTCATTGGGGAAAAAAATTGGGAAGGCAACTTTTTTCTTGAAAGGATCTCATTAGTAAGTGTTGCAACCACTCCTTAAATGGTTTTCAGTTCATCAGTTCCCCTAAAGAATCCTCCAGTTAAGCTCATTCCGTTATGCAGATGTGTGAAATATCTTCAGGCTAGAAAAAAAAAGATTTCTTTTAACCTAAATCAGATAACTTAAATTGATATAACCTAGGCTCTTTTATCTTTGTTACTCTTTTCCAATAGCCATGTTTTGTCCACCTCTCAGATGGGTGAAGTGTGTGGTTGTAGAATGGTAGTGCTTTCTGTCTGTGGGGCATGAAAACAAGAGTGTATTGGAACCCCACTGTTACAGATCTGAACCTTAAAGCATGATCTGTTAAGGCGTTCTTGTTTGGCGGTGCTTAATCCTGGCCACAGAAAGGCAATTCTTCAAGTATTTGGTCTATAATGTGTAGGCAGTATTCAGTTGAGTAGCTTAGTAGCAGGTTACTTCTAGGTCTGACAAAAAAGTGTTAATAGAATAGTGATCTGAATTTAAAATAAAAGAGAAAAAGGGACATGAGAATACAGTAATTTTATCCAGAAATCTTATGTCTTTGCATCTCACATACATTCTCATTGTTTCTTCACTCCTTTCCTGTTTGCGTAGGTGAAATGGAATCAGCACTTCATCTGACAAGTTGTTTTTCTTCCCTTCCTCCTGAAGGGGAGGAAACTCCCTGAAACTCTTGGACTTTTTTGTTTCAGCGATACCTTGATGAAGCAGATAGAGATAAGGAGCGTTATATGCGGGAGCTGGAGCAGTATCAGAAGACTGAAGCCTACAAAGTCTTTAGCAGGAAAGCACAGGACAGACAAAAAGGCAAATCACACAGACAAGGTATTGAATGGGACAAAATATGTGCCTAGCTAGAACTACAGAGGATTCCCAGCCAGTCACGTAGCCTGACACTCATTTGAAGCCTTCGATTTAAAGGCTTGTTGAAAAGTAAATGTGTTCTTTCTGTGGCATTTGCATCAGCTGTGTGTAAAGTGATTAGATTTATGTAAATTTAACTGTATCTAGATTGTATTGGAGGACATGCATTAAAAGCATCAAAGTTAGACACAGTGTCTATGTGACTTATTAGGAAAGCTGCACAAGTTTTCTGTCTAACTGTTGTGTAATTATGGTTGCATAACTGCTTTAATTCTTTGGTTCTTTTTTCCTCAAATCTTGTGTATTTTGGGGGATTTCTTGTTTGTTATTTCTTTTTCAGATGGAGCAAGACAAGCAGTCCATGATCATGAGGTAAACCTCTTCATTCTACCCTTACATCAGTGGGTAGATTTTCAGATGATGGAAGTTTCTAGTTAAGTCAATAAAAGCCAGTTTATGCCAGTTGAAGACCCTAATCAGAGGTTTAGAGTATGAATTCTTCCTCTTCCTATGCAGTTTTTGATCAGAAGTTAATGCTCACATTAGTGTGGTGAAAGCTAGTAAGTCTTGGGCAGGTGCAAATGATCTAAGGTATAGTGGGAGTGTCGGGTACACTTAAAACATAGATCTGTTCTGTAATGTTAAATAAATCAATGGGTGCAAGTCAGTATAATTGAGCCTTTAAGTATCTGGTGTGTTAGAGGTTCAACGTGCAAAATTTTTACTTTGAAAAATTTCAAAAACAAAGCAGAGAATTTTAATTATTATTTGGTAAGTAAGCATTGAGGTAAAACTTACAAATAGCTTGAGACCTAGGTAAAGCTTCGAAGTTAGCACCTTTAGGTTGCTGTTTTGAGGTACTGATTTTCTGCAGCAACATGAACACTTGTGGCTTCCTTGAAGAAAATGGGTAAAGTAACCAAGTCATTGGGAGATCTCTGGCTTAAACCTGCTCCTGTGCCCCCCCCACCCCCCATGTAAATATTGGAAGGAGTAATAATGTCTGGAGATAAGATGCCTATGCTTTAGTTGATGAAACATATCACAAATCTTGTGCATCCTGTCTGACTATGGTATCTCTCCCAATGAAGTGCTGAAACTTTCTCCAGGTGTATTACCTAGGGCCACAGAGCTTCTTTGATGGTTACCAATAAATTGCAAACAAAAAGCAATGAAAAATCTTGTTTATACACAGCCTCTTCACTTGTCAGCAATAGGCCTTTCTGAAAGGTCTGTTTTTCTTTGTGAGGTTTTTTTGCCTTGGGAAAGCAATCAAGTTGCTTTTTAATGTGTTCATTACAATAGTGACAAGGCTGTGCACTGCTGAGAGGCAACTACTGGTCTTGTCTATGTTAAGGAAAATAAGTTTCACTTCCAGGAAAATGCTTTGGTAGCATGTTTCCAATATGTCCTTTTTATTAACTCTTGAAGGAAGTACTTGCAGTAAGATTAATCTTTGGAAGTATGTGGTCCCCAGGATTTCTGATTCTATAGTCACTGAATCTAAGTTTGTCTTTAATTGTACAAAAAGAGATTACTGAAGGCTTCAAGTTATAGGCTGACTGTGATGTTTACATAACCTTTACATTATACAGGTGGCAAACTACAAATTTCAGAGTCTTACCTCTCATCCTTCTAACTCAAGCTATCGTTGCTGAAATCTCATGTCATAAATGCAGTTAAAAAGGAGTCCTCCATACCCTGTGGGGCTTTTAAGCTTCATCAGATAGTTATTACATAGTTGAGCTAGCAACATGTTAGGCAGGCATCCTCTTCTGAAAGCCTGCGCCTTTGACTGCTTAGCATTTTTCACCTTTATATTATAAAACTCCACATGCTTATCACCTGATATGCTTTCACATCTTTTCTGCAAGGGAGTCAAGTATTATAATCCTGCACAAGCAAGGAACCAAGCAGAAAAGATTTAGATTGCTTTTAGAAGTATATGCTCAAGTTGTTACTGGAAGCAAGACTAAAGCTTTTTGTTGTCCTGCTGCTTTCTCTTATCCACATTGACTATTATTACTGTGTTTATGATTAGTAGGTATGATCTGATTAAATTATTTTTTTGAGAGAATATAAGAACATAAGGTCAAAGAAACCTTTCCTTTTCCCCTCGATCCATTTAAATGTTCATGATTTAGTTTCTGTGAATCAGTGTTGAACTAATTTTAAATATTTTATATAGAGATGACCTCCAAAAAGTATTGCAAGAAACAATTCAAATACTAATTATAATAAAAAAATAACAAAAGGATGAGGTTTGGGAAGGTGAGAGAAAACTTTTAATAGGCAGATATAGCCATGAAAAACATGGAGACACTGTCTCAATGAGCTCACATGAGGGCATGAATTAGAACATTTTTTTTCCTCCAAATCCTACTTTCATAAATATGACATATAGCAATATACACTAGAACTATTAATTTGTCATCAGCAGTGACCAAACCATTGTTACTTGTTCTCCATTGTTCTGTTATTGCTTCTTTCCTTAAGCTGTTTGATTCAGAGTAGGTCTAGCTTCATGTGGTCAGTTATGCAACATCTTGCTGGCAAGATTTCAAAGATTTATACACGTACGTCAGGGAGATTAGGCATTGCCTGGTGGTATCTACCAGGGTATGGTAGGGAAGATAGGGTAATGGCTGCTGTAGTATAAGCACGCAAGAAGAAAACCATCTACTCTGAGAACATTTTTTTATGAAGTAGTTTATTTATTATGTCTGTTCCTTACATTGTCTGCACCTGACCATACAAGGAAGGATGAGCTTAAACCCTGCCAAAATCTCAGCTTTCTCTTTACCATACTCATCATGTCTCTAAGAACTTCCGATTTGTTCTGGAACCTCCAAAGATCAACCTCAGTTTTAATAATCAGATGAGAATGGTATTATTTGTTGACACTCTGGAAGCATTTCAGTCTTATTTAAGGCAAATGATAGAAACAATAATTTTGGTTCTCTTTTGATTTGAGGGATGACAAAATGATATGCAACCTGAACAGACTGGGCCTTTTCAATAGGAGGTAATCAAACCCTTATGATTTTAATCCTGAGTGAACCTCAGAGTGGCTTAAGTACTTCAGAGTTCTCAAGAGGATCTCTTACGTGCTGGGTAATGTGTTCTGTAATGGAAGAGCACTGATGGTTTTCAATATCACTCTTCTGTTTAGTAGAATTTCTTGGTTGCCTTTCAGAAGCTGAACAGTTTCATCTAATTGCTTTAATTTTTTTTTTTTGGTTTTACCTGAAGAACCTGTATCCTAGGGCTGCAAATAGAATACCCTGTCCTCCTCGCAGTACCCTCTCTTCCACCATCTGTTCTCTAGGAGCCAGCGATGATCCAAGCCAGTGCCTCTTTGCACACAGGTAGCAATAGTAAGCGTGAATTAGAACATCTAAGATGGATGTCCTATAAGTGTTTTAACCAAGCTTCATAACTGCCAACACTTCTTAGTGCACATTAATGTTGAGATCCCAGATTTTGGGGTGAGATTAATTTGTAGCCATCGAGGGAGTGTTCAGACAAAATGAATGCATTCTGCAGACTTTTGTACATGACTTCTCATTTCTAAATAGATACTCTTGGGACTTTTTCCCTATAGTAGCAAGTATCAAAACTTCAGTGAAGAGCATGTGTGATCATGAACCCCAAGCGACAACCTACTGTGTCTCACAAGGCTGGGAAGGTTTGTTCTGCCTTCCTCTAGTCCTGCCTGTTTCTAGTGCATCTTCAGTTGATTCAGGCCAAGGGAGCTTTGAGTTCTCACTTAGCAAATACAGAGCTTCCCAGCTGTAATTCTACCAGACAATAAAGCTCAGTTTACCTTTTACTTTTAAAAACAATCAATTTACAGTCTCCTCAGGTAAAGACAGAGTATCTGAATTTCCATCTAGCCTTGTCTATCTTGGTTGACTGCCAAATGGCATTCAGCTCACCCCATCTAGCCCCTTTATGTGGCAGACCAATGTGACACTCTGAGCTCAGGTACCAGAATTCCCTTATAAGCTGTTAAACATTTAGGTTTTCTGCTGGGCATCAAATCATGTTTGACACTACATAATTTTGAAGGATGAGTTCGTGGTACATTATCAACTGTGGTGTTTCAGAGGTTTGAAAAGCTTTTGTTCTCCACAGATGTTCTCTCATGCTTAACTCTGTTTCTATGTTAAGTAACAGGTTGATTGTAGTTGCTGTGGTTTATCCAACCAAATTTGCATTGGCTTTGTCAATAGCAATGCAGGCTTTAAAGCAAGCATTAATTCCCATTGATTTTGACATGCAGAAATTGTGACCAAAGTATATTGTGGTAGTTTTTTTTCCTTGAGTCAAATTAAGTGTTTTAGGTTTTTTGACTAAGTTGTAGAGCATTTCCTGATTTAAAAGTATTTTTTAAAGAAAGCCTATTGTAGTCACAAATGATAAATTGGTGTCAAATCTTCTGCACCTGAAATGCTCTCTTAGATTTTTAATAGCCTCAAGTTCACATAGTTGAATTCACCAACTTTATCAGAAATTCGGTGAAGAGATCTGAAAGTTGACAGGAAACCCTTGACTACAGGCTTTATCTTAAGATGACAAACTTCTCTTGTGTCTTAAAGTGAAAAAATTTTGCAGCGTTTGGTTTTGCGGTATGCAGGAGACAACAGTCCAGTTCCTTGAAGCCCTCACATTAATGTATACCTGCCATAGCCAGGGTGAACGACTGCTTTCTAACAGCAAAATATGCCTATACATATTCACCTTTATCCTTCCAAGATACTACATATTCTGTAAGTTTTTCCCATAGACTCTTATAAATCGTGCTTATATACTTTCTTTTCAATAGTGGCAGCATCCATCTAAATGTTTCAAAAAAGATGTGGCTTGCTCGAAGCACTGTGCAGCTCCCATCTCTTTTGGAGCCAAAACACACATCTCTTCAGTTTGGAACAGACATGTGGAATTGGTACACTGTGGAAAAGTTGCTTATTTTACCTTTAGCTGTTCTTTTTCCTGGCTGTTTTCTTTTTTTGCTTTGGTAGTGAAAGACAACCTTGAAACTTACTGTGCATTTTGCTCGCTTTATCTCCTGTTTGTTGATATTCCTGTATAGACTATTTCAGAATGTGTCAGCTGGTTGATGGTGGAATGCTTTCCAGTGGAAAATACAAGTGAATTCAGATAGTTTTAAAACTGGA
Source organism: Ciconia boyciana (assembly GCF_034638445.1). Taxonomy (NCBI): domain Eukaryota; kingdom Metazoa; phylum Chordata; class Aves; order Ciconiiformes; family Ciconiidae; genus Ciconia; species Ciconia boyciana. Next base: position 21,700,814 of record NC_132941.1, read on the forward strand.
TGATTCTGATGTGTAATATCATTAGGGCAAAAGGGTATATTTTAGTATGTTATATGATATTTCTCGATAATGGTATTTGGCCTTTATTAAACCTATATCTTAAAAAGCTGAGACCTACCCTTTGCCCTTTCTTGGTAGGAGCTACAAGTGTCTTCCATCCATCCAGCTCTCTATCTGCCTCAGCTTTTGGTCTCCCTTCTCTTTTCCATCTTCTTGATCAAAACAATTTCATGAATTCCTGAAAACTAACAGTATTTAGCTAGGTATTACCCTTTCTTTGTAGAAAGAAGCAGATACAAAGGAGAGATCTGTTTTTGATATTCCAATCTTCACAGAAGAGTTCCTGAATCATAGTAAAGGTAAGTTAAACTTTTGCAGGGCACCCTCTTTGCTCTTCCAAAATTTTTGCCAGGTGCTGTCCAGCTGAAGAGTCCTTGCACTCTCCCATCTCAGCTCAAGTAATGACTTGGGTATAGTTGATCAGTGTTTCTGATATTATTTTACCTCTGTATGAACACAGTGGCTGCAACAGCAATTTTTCCTGGCTTTGTCTTCCAAAACTATCCTTTTTGGAGAATGTTTCTGATGTTTAAGTTCCACTTGCTGTTATTCCAGCCAGTCCAAGCTGGATCTGCTGTTTTGTATCATTAAGAAATACCTAAGATATAGCATGATGATGATTCAGGCTAGTTAGCAGTATATTTTTTTTTTTTCCCCCTGGTTATGTGAAGATTCCACTGATATATTTTCTGTTACCCCATTTGATTTTCATAGCTGTATGTCCCAAGAGTTTAGGATTTTTTTTGCCAGATTTCCTGGAGACTTTCTTGACTGAACAGACTTCAGATTCAGATAATTTTCCTGATGATCAATAGAAATGTATTTTTGTAACTGGTATCTTGTCTGTAGGCCTCTTACCACTGCTGCTAAGCTGTGTCATTCTGAATGCATTTGAAATCAGTCTTGCAGTCTTCCTTCCTAATCAATTCCCCTATTCACTTCCATTCTGATGCTTTGAATGTCTTCTAATTTGTCTGTCTCTCTAGGAATTAAGTCTAAGTACTACTGTAGGCACTATTGATGCTCCATGATATGATGCTTTTTTATCTATAAACCAAAACTGCACCATTTGTAATCATCAGTTGAGCACTCTAGAACATTCTGCTTCACTGCCTACCAATTATAGATATGGTTTTTTATAGTTTTTTGACTACATGGGAATGGGTTGATATTCACAGCACGTGAAGCTGAGCTGCGGCAGCTGCGTAAATCCAACATGGAGTTTGAGGAGAGGAATGCTGCTCTGCAGAAACATGTTGAGAGTATGCGTACTGCAGTGGAGAAATTGGAGGTGGATGTGATACAAGAGCGGAGCCGCAACACAGTGCTGCAACAGCATCTAGAGACCTTACGCCAAGCACTCACAACCAGCTTTGCTGGAGTCCCGCTGCCAGGTAAGACTTTTTTTCCTTATGGCTGTCTGACATGTTAAATTTAACTTCTAATGTTTATACGATGTTGTGAATTTACAACATGTGGCCAGCTATTGTAGTTCTATGGTCTTGGCTGTTTCTGAACTTTTGTTGTATTAGGTAATGAAATCTTAAAATGCATGCAGAGGAAGGTTTAGTGTTAGTGCTTTATTTCAATGTGGCATTTTTTTTCCTTACTACTCTTACTCTTCCTAATAAAGTAAGGCACATGTTCAGGCCTTGCTCTCCTTCACTTGTTTTGTGAAAATCTTACTAAATAGAAAAGACAGGACCTGCAAGTTCCTTGATTAAAAGAAAGGCTGCATCTGTATTGTCACATGCCAGAGAATCCACTTAGATACTATGAATGCCCAGCTGAAAGAGTTTGTTGTAATCAATTATGAGACCCAAATCAAAGAAAACCATGCTTCATTAGTCCTGGTATCCTTGGAACGACTCACTTTGTGGAGTTAGGAGGACATTGTTTTACAGTAGCTGTCACAAGAGGTAGTGTGTGGCAAAATCACCTCCTATAACAGTTTGCATGTTGGCACAAATTGCCCTTAGCATAGTCTTAACTTTTTGGAATTGCTGTGGTCATCTAAATATTCTGTGGCTCATTTTACTATGTTAACTATAGGTAGTGGGGAAACACCCACGATGGAAACTATTGATTCCTACATGAATAGGCTGCACAGTATTATTATGGCTAACCCACAGGAGAACGAGAACCTCATAGCCACAGTCCGAGATGTGGTAAACAGGCTTGAACGCTAGTGACTGGGTAAGTGCTCGCTCTTAGGCTGCTTTTGTTTGGCATCTACTCTGTACCTCTGGCACTTGTTCTGACACTGATTTTTTTTTTTTTGTGCTGATCACCATATTTTACAATCAAAAAGTTTTCTTCCTCAAAGCCACAGGAGCAGGCTAACTTAGTGAAAGTCAAATGGGGTTGAACAACATCCAACAGCATTAAAGGGTTCTGAAATTCCCCTTAGCTCCAAGATCTTTTGTATAAAGACATAAATAGCTGTTTGTGATATTATTCATTGTATTTGTGTAAGGTGAATAAGAATACTGACAGAATGGTGTAAAAAAAGAAAGAAAAATTATTTACACTTTAGTAACAAGGTGACTAATTTAGAAGAAGGTTCCTTTCTTGAGTGAAGTAAATCTGAAAAATTCTGCATTAATTGTAGAATCTGATGGTCACAGAGAAATTTTATTTGTCTTGAGGTGAACAGGTGAACTCAACTCTGTTATAAACTGAAAATACCCTACAACTACCTGGTCTGTAGCACCTGTAGTCAAGCTCTTCCAGTTATGAAGGTTTACATGTAAATGAAGCACTGATGTGTGGTTCAGGTTATATGTAGCATTTGCTGAGACTCTAATGATTGTGGTTTATGCATAGATTATTACTGAGCTCATGATTCTATATTTTTGCTTCTGTTTAACAGCTTAGAAAACTGTAATAGGGAACTGAGTAGAAAAACAAATCAACAAGAAATACCAGTCTTTCTGCATTACGGTGCTTGTTTGCATTTCCCACATCACTTACTCCCCCATTTTCCCCATGATGCACAGCACTAGACAGCCATTAGGAGTTTGCCTACTTCTATTTTAACTACGTACCTACCTGCATTCTTTAGGCATTTCTTATGTAGACATCTTATGTACATGTCTTGAATACTGTTTAGAAATGCAAATAAAGCTGTGTTGTGCCATCTGCAAATATGAAGGCAAGGCTTTTCATCCTTTCTGATTCTGACCTTTTGTGGTACTGTTTAGAACAGTTAATTACACGTTCCCCATTATAGTCTGGCTTAAGCTAAAAGATCATTGTCCTTCCAGAGGGTAGCCAGATGGAACGGACTATAGTTCTAAGAGATGACTGAGCTCCCAGCAGAATAAAGAAGTGCCTTTACTGCTGCTATTTATGAAGGGAACAGCTTGTCGATCCAGGTCTGGGATTTTTCAGTAGCTCATCAACCTCCTCATTTTCGTACACTGTTTTCAATTAGCACGCAAGCTCAGAAGGAGAATCAGGGGATGGGGAGGTTTTACAGAATATATAAGAGGGAAAGCAGTTTCTCATCAATCAGTTATTAGAAGGGCATGCCAGGCCCTGAAACAGATGTTTGTCCTTTAAGCACCTTGCTAGAAAAATCATATCTCAAGGTGACTAAAATCTAAACTTTGGTTCTCATGTCAGGTGGATTCATATTTCCTAAATGATGGACAATTTCTGTGTTCCTAAAAATGCAAATATCTTTTTCTTGGATAAACTGGATTCAGCTGTAATTGGTTTGGAAAAAATAATTATTGCTTTAGAATTCTTCCTTCCACTTTATAGTTGAAAAACAGGACTCCATTCCCTTCTTCGCCCTCCCACCAATACCTTCTCTCTTTTCAGCAGCAAAACAGTGTGAGGCAATTAAAAACGTGATTAATAATCGCCTAGTTTCATTATATAAAGACATGCATGTAACTGGATATAACGATCAAGTAATTCACAGGGCTATTAATTACACTGATGTTCACTTGGCAATGATTATATTTTTGTGACAAAATCTTAGAAGGGAGAAGGTTGGGCTTTATTGGATGCAAACCTAGAAAAAAGTAGAGGTTCCCTAGAAAAGAGGAAAGCTTTGGATAGAAAGGTTCAGCTGGCATCTGATAAACTGTATCAGCAAACTGTCATCATCATTGTCCCTTTGTTAATGTGCATATGAAGTATATTAATTATCCTAAATGTAATCTCTATCAACCAAATGGTCTGTTTGAGGTTGTAACACGTTACAAATCAATTTCATATAAAAATCTTTTTATTATGATACTCTTGAAAACCACTGTATTTCACAGAACTGAGAGGTTTTTTGATGGCTTAGTACATTGTATTTAGTGACTCTCTGACTATACTAGTGAATGTTTTTGTTTTTCTGTACTGCAAGGTAAAGAGAACTTCTCTGTGCAAACAGTATATGGGGCAAGAAGAGGAAGTTTTTTGTTATTTAGCACTCTGTTCTTTGGATGGAAACAGGAATTCAGTTACAATTCTGTCTCTATAGGCTTCTTTGCTATACTTCTTAATATTGTGTTTTCAGATAAATCATCGAGAAAATAATGTCATGGTGCCTGTTTAGTCCTGGCAGAGTGTAGTTTTCTAACACTTATTTTTCTGTTTCATCTGCAGGTCTCGTGACCCAGGGATGCTTTACAAAATTTTTTTGGCCAGTGTGGAATAAGAAGCCATGAGGGAAAGACTAGGGGTGGGAGGCAGATTTGCAGGTTTGTCCTGGTCCCTGCCTTTGTGGTTTGTCAGCGAGACAAACAGATCAATGCATTAAAAGGTCTTAAGAAGCCACGGACACCATCCACTAAACATTTGGAACTGTCCTCTGTGTAAACATTTAAGAGCATGCAACTTTTGTGCAATCTTCAGTTTCTTGTTAATTTTGCTGGGTGTGAGGGTGTATACATTCTGTGGACTGGCTGACTATGGAGATGAAATCTCGCGGTTTGTGAAATGAAGTCAGCCTATGTGTTGTAGTAATAACTTTGATATGTTATACTGCCAAATGTCTTCTAGTGTCTATTATTTTGTTTTCATGATTATTTTGTGGGATTACCTTCCTCCACTTTAGTTTTCTTCTTTTGATCTTGTTATCTGATACTTGCAGTACTGGATAGCAGCGCTTGTGTTCTCTGCTATAACAGTCAGTCTTCCTTGGTGCACTGTCTTGTCCTACCCTGCCTGCTATGTTTATATAAGCTTTTCTTAAGCAGAATCCTGTTTTTTTGTTAGCCTGCAACTCCTACAATGTGAGTTTGCTCCTTGCTAGAGACTGGCTGTGGTTGATGCTTTGTGACTTGATTGTACTATGAGACAGACTTCCTCTCTCCCCCCTCTCTTCAAGCACCTCTCTTGCACATAGCATCCTGCTCTTCTGTGAAGGTCTCCTGTTATCTCTTGAAAATGTTTGGTGGAGCATTTTACTACTGCAAAAGTCAGTGGTAATCAAGATAGAAAGTGATAGACGTTAGTTCTTCTCAGCAGGGAAAATAAGAATCTCCATTTTAGACTGAAATCACAAAGCTTGACCTTCCTCTGATATATTGCTCAGTCTAATGTTACTGCCTTGTTTTTGAGAGAATGATCTCATGGTGAGAGTGGTATTCTATAACAAGAGAAATGGACAGGGGGATTGCATTTTGTTCTGCCCTCCTGAAATCACAGTGCTGGGAAGCAATATGCCTGCAAGCAGCACATGTATTTTTGCATGAATTATTAGAGCAGAGAAGGTTATTAGCAGCTAGGTCCACATAGCAGCCCACAGAATTCTACATTACAGCCCGTAAGTGCTTTCACCTTTTGTACAGTTAAAGTACAGCCTGTGGAGCCTATAGCATTCAGCATATTGTGTTCCAGTGTGACCTAAATGGCCTTTCACTTACATCAAGTAGAACTCTGCATGCCAGAGTCTATAATCTTGCTGAGCTACGCTGCACCTCCTGTCAAAGATGAAGGCACCTACTGTCTGCACTAACTTATGCAAATCATTTGCTGCCCTTTGGTTCCTGTCAAATTGTTAATTCAGACTTCGGTTGAGCACTTGTTGGACATCTCTGGGCTTTAATGGTAGTGGTTTAAATGCTCGCTCTTCCACACGACAATCTCCTTGTTCCTCCTTAAGAAATCTTAAAGATTTCCCTTTTATGAATTGGAGATTGCTTTCATTACCAGAGTGCATTGCAGTCAGCATCACTTTAATGTATCTGTAACGCAAGTATTTGAAGATTAAAAAGCAGTTTCTTCTTTTCCCACGCTGTACCTGCGGACTTCATGCTTGCCTGAAGCCATTTCCATGTCAATACCTTGTATGTCAGGTCTCCACTTACTCATGGGCTTATTGCTGTAGCCAAGCAGCAAGGATTTCCATGTAAATTCAAGTCTTCCTTCAGGGAGGAAACTCCTTTCTCTTGTCTTCGGTCTCATTTTCAAGACTTCACAAAAAGGAACCTCAATTTGCTGCATTGACCTCCATTTTCCTTAGCGTGGATGAGACCAACTGATGTTGGCATGAACTTTTTTAGTGGATTCTATAACAAATATTGTGTGGGGAAGAAAATCCTACAGGTTAATAATGTCTCCAGAATCAGCACTGATACCTTCATCTCCTCTGTGTGTCTTGGTTTTTTTAGAATTGGTGATATTTGACTTTTATTGAAGTGGCCAAAATGCACTGCATAGCCAAAAGTTGATTTACAAAATTCTAAAGTTCAGTCTGTGGCATCTTACCTAATGCCTGGAGTTGTATCCCATAAAGACTTCAGAAATTGCTATGTAATATGATGATAGGATGCAATTCCAGGCTGCGACATACGCATGCCGTAAATAAGGTATGGGTGGCTGCAGGCTGCCCCTGCTTACATAAATTCAATGCAGCTATCAGCTCGTGGCATACTGCTAATACATCATTGTGTTGAGTAGCATGCAAGTGTTATGGGATAGCAAATTTAAGGTGATATTATTAGCTGGAGGCTGACAAATCTCTTGCTTTTTCCCACAAGGAAGGAGGGGAGGTGGTATACCTATCTTAAAGCATCTGGGGGAAGACTAAGTTCTTGCTCACCAATGATGTGACAGATGATGCTTTGTCTCATTAAGAAGCTTCTTATTTACATTGGTTAACCCTATAAAAATGGATTTTGTCTTTCCAGTGTTTTCTGAGTGTCACTTCAGTTTACATTTTTCAGTGTTGGCTGATGATAAAGTAAAAAATGAAGTGGGTGTCAAGGAGAAGAGCGGGATAAAATGCTTTTGTCACTTAGATAAATATATGAAAACAGAATCCATTTGCTGGATTAATGTGTTTGGAATTGTTGAGATGCCAAGTTTCCTGTATGATGTTTTTGTAATTAAACTTTGGAGTTCCATTGTTTTTAAGAAGTTGATGTGCTTGTTTGACACTTGCTTCATTAAAATTGTTCAACACTGAATCCATTCTGATTCAATTTTAACTGTATTTTTCATGAAAGAACTATTACTAGCATTGCTGTCTTGTTTGAGAGATTTTGGCAACTCCACATTAACCTTTGAAAGGAAATAATGTGCCACTTCCCCCTCTTCATCCCAAGTGTATCTCTCTCTGAAAAAGCTAAAGGAAGTAGTTATTATTTATAGTGATGAAAACTTCAGAGGTCTTTGGTTATAGCTAATTGTTATCAGGGCCCTTCCTGTCATCTTTGTTCCCCAACTTGAGTAACTTTAAAAATGTGGTTAATATCTCTCCCTCAGCCCTTTTTTGACATCCTTGTGTTCCTTTGTCCTCCCTAATTTCCCACCATCGTATTTATTTTCTCATCCTATAAGAACCTTCTGTATGATACCTACTGCCCCCCACTTGGTTTTCTTTTCCCCTACTAGATTTTTATCATGTATTGTCCCTTTTGCTTGCTGAGTATGGAGCCAAACTGTAGCCTTATGAAATTTGTACTTCGGGTGTAGATCCTCTGTGGAGGAGTTTGGATGACTTCTGCCTGCACTGGTGCTCTTTCTGAGGTTATAGTGCTGTAAGCAACCATGTCTTTATGTTACTTTTGTGGTCAAATCTCATTATGTTGATTACCAAATTAATGCCTGGTCTTTCTGTATACCAACAGGCTTGGTTCAGATACTGTCTGCTATCTGGAACAGACTGCACATTTAGATTTACAATGCTTTGGAGATTTTGTAAAACACTGATTATGAAATGATAAAGATACAAAAAAATATGGCATCAGGACCAGATGGTAGTCAATCATGCTCAATTTAAGACAATGTAGTGTAGTGTAATATTTCCACCGTTTTTTTCTATTTGTTACCCCCTGTTTACTCTGCTGCTGGTCAATTGGACTGATGATTAATAATCATTTAAGGGAAGTTAGGGGAATTTGAGGGCTCTGCGTTCTTTTAAGAGGAAGAGATCACTTCCCCTTTCCTCAGGCAGGTTCCTGTTGATAATGTATTTGGAATCTGAAATTAAGTATTTTTTTTAATCTTTTGCTTCAGTTCAGTTGTATCCTTCAGAGTCAGTAGTGCACTCAGGCCTGTCCTCTACTTCTACCATCGAATTTTTCTGCTTGTGAACCATGCTGTTTCTTTCTTCATCATTGCTCATAGTATTGAGGCTTTTTTAAACTTTAACTTTTTTTGGAATATATTCATGATTTGCCATCTTAATTGCAAAATCTCTGGATTTTGTATGTATTGTACCATTTTGATATGTGGTAAAGTATCCACATCTGTTATGTAATGCAAGGAATAACGTTTATATAAACTGATTTATGGGTTATATTAATAAACCTGTAATTCTTATGCTGTGGGTTTTTGTTTTTTTATCATTTAATGTGTAGACACTGATGATTTATGTATCTGAAGATATAAAAATTGGAGTTTGTGAAGGTTTGAAGCTTAAGTCTGTATTATTACTGGCATATGGAGACCTGTGCAATGCAAGTTTTTGAATATTTGTACCAAAGTAATGACAAGCAAATGCAGCTAGGATATTTCTAAGCACAATTTTGGAGAGCAGCAAGAGGAAAAGGTGGCTGTGCAAATCATACTAGACATGAAGACACGCAGCTTCCTGCTCTAAAGTTTTCTGACTTAGAGAGGTATGATGCTGATGGCAGATATCACTGAACTATGGCTAGTGTGTGATCTCTATTTCAAAGTTATGTTGGGAGGGAGGTGGGATGAATGATCTACTATTCTCTCATCTTCCGTCTTTGTCTTACATTTCACCCCAGTACGAGGACAAATGCAACACAGGTTTATTGTGTTTGTGTCTATTTGTAGCCACAACACAGTGTTCAGACAGCTCTGAACTATCCAGATTTTATTTGCATGCGTATCCTAATAAGGGAAACTTAATACTGAAATGCCATCACTTCTGTTAATTACTTCATGAAGTGCTGAAGTAATATTTAAGAAGATCTGCATAGAGATGGAGAAGTAGAGAAACAATGTAGAAGGGATTGCTTGTTCAGTTGAGTAGAGAATTGGGTCATGCAAAAATAGTTAAACTAGGGTTTTAGGTCCTGATCCTGAAGTGCTTAAGCATGAGGTCAACTTTCTACTTGTGGATGGTTCCATTGAGTTGACTAGACTTACACTCATAAAAATTGACTCCCCAAATTACTTGCCACATGAGTGCTATAGATCAGAAATAGAAAAAATAATTAAGCACATCTTAAACCAAAAATCCTGAGGAAGCATGTATTCTTCAAAAAATATCTGGAAATACTTATTTTATGAGAATACATTTAAGAAAGTACTGAAAGCAGTGAACCCAGTTAACCCATTAATAGGATTTGAAGCCATGTCATGTTGCTAACCAGATACGTTCTATTTAGAATGCTCCTTTTCCTTCATCTCCTTCATGCTGTGTCTTTATATTCAATTTTGTGTCATCAGAAATTAAGCCCCCATCCTCCTCTACAAGTATGTGTAAATAGTTCACTGATATCAGAAACTGTTCTATGTAGCAAAACTTCTGTCTTAGCTTTCATGTTTTAGGGGAACAGAACATACTCTCTTCTTAACATGTTAAGTAGTACAGTGGGATTCTGAAGGGACCTGCTGGTGGCTCCAGCAATTCATAATAGTAACATGGGACAAATTATTTTTGCAACAGTAAAAGGAAAGTTTTACGGTAGAGATTGTGGAAATACAAGGTTCTGCAAGAAAGTGTAGGTATCAGTACATTTTGTGAATTTGTTAGGCAGGTTGCTTGTGGTCTGTGGAAAGGAAAGCTTTGATTAAAGAGTTGGAAAGCTGTCTGGTTTTAATAAACAGAAAACCTTGAGTCTCCTGCTGATAACTGGAAAAGATTCCAGCTGGTCACAAGCACTACTGTTTCTAGAATATAGGCTTTAGGAAAACTAAGTAAAGGGAATTATGCAGAACATAAGCAGGATACTCTTCCAGACTTACGAACATGCATATGTTTAATTTGAATATCATAAGCATAAATATTTAAGCAATTTGTTACAATTCATTCCTTATGTGCATATCTGCTCAGGCCTGGCAACAGGGTCCTGGTGCTGATTTACCCTGGCCTCATAGCTGGCCCTGTGCTTATGCTGGTATAGCGTGGTTGAAAAATTTGGTGGTGTTGATATTAAACCATACTGGTGTATACATTACTGAATTGATGCAAGTTATTCTAAGATGTAAGAGGGTTCTAAGAACCTCTGCTTTATCTTTTCCTGTTGATGAAATGGTTCATCTCCTAAAGTTGTTAAATACTACTGTATACAGGTTTGTAGCTTTAGTCACTCATGCTCTGGAAGGTGAAAGGCATTCTCACTTTTCCCTAGAAGTTATGTCTGTGCACTGAAGTCGATCAGATCTTTTTGTTTATAAATTTGGATTCTGAATACTTACATATAAAGAGTTCTGTCTGTCCAAATCCTTGGTGGCTAGATATCCATCTGGCTTCCTTGAATTGAGTAGAAGAATGATACTCACATCAACTGAATACCTGGCTGTCTGGAATCAGAAAGAGGTTTAGTTTTCAATCTGGAGTAATAGTACTATGGGATTTCTCTTTCTATCTCATATTGGCAGTTTTAGTTTTATTAAATCTGTTCCAGTGTTAGTCAAGAGAGAATTCCCTCATCTAATTTATTTGAAATAATATTGCTTAAGCCCAGGACACTGGCAGAGAAATCCCAAACTGAAATTTTAGGCCTGTAAACATACTGTTTCAACCCCTCACCCTTCAAAATGGATGTTAACAACTGTATTAGTATTCTAATTCTTCTCAGAGGAAGTTTCTTTTCCTCTATGACAATTCAAATTCCTGCCCAAGTTGTTTTTGTTTCTTTAATATTGGAGGAAGAGAAGTAAACTGTTTGGACTGGGGGAAGAGATGCAGGAAGTTTATCAGAAGTGCAAGCCAGCAGGATGGCTGAGTCCAGGATAGTGAAAAGCTCTGGAAAATTAATCTAACGCCTTTCCCGGAAAGGACTGTGGCTTTTTTAGCATGAATGTTGTATACACTCTGAAACAGCAGTACACATGCTGTTTTCCTTGTGTGTAAGTATGGATTATGGAGAGTGTTGACATTGTCCTCAAAAGATTTCAGAGCATCTCTTAAAACACTTCTACAGAAGTAGAGCATCCTTTAGAAGAAATGTAGCTGTGTACCGACATGTAGCTTTCAAGCCAATGCTATGAACTTGATATGCAGGAGGGAAGGGTGTCATTTTTCTTCTGTTTACTAGCATTAATAATGAGTGGCCCTGGCATATATAAATGCACAGAGTCAAATTCTGCTTACAACCCATTTTTTTCCAAAAAAGGTGAGTAAGAATTACCTTCTGCCCTCATACCATTAAAAATCTGTTAAGGGACTTTGTAGGATAGCAGAAATAAGACAATACAGGAATAGAATTTGCATTTGTTCTTGAGGTTAATGTTCACCTACTGCCAGTGCAGAAATGGTTGAGTTTTTAGCCTCAGTAAGTTTGGATTCAGACCTGCAAATTCCATACATTCTTGAAGTGCTTTTGAGCAGGAAAAAGTAGCAAATGTGAAAATGGAATTCCAGCTGCACCCGAGTTTCAGGACTTCACAGTTATGTGGTAAATGTGCATTTCCAGATGTCTGAAATATCTACCCACATAAGGAAAAGAACCCATTTTCTACTGGAGGAAGCAGTGCCCTCTAATGATAAATCTTGGTATCTCAAAATGAGGGTGAAAAAGCCTGTTGGTGAGAGCCAGAGAGCTTCTGCATGTGGAAACTTAAGTCAGTTCCCTGGTTTTGTTCTAGACAGATGGTAGTTTCTTGGTTTTTGTGGGTTTGGTTTTTCTTTAATTATTTTATTTATTTGTTTCATGCAGATACATTATCCTTTTCCTACTGTGCTTTGAGGGCTGGTCAGGGTGGAAGTGGTACAGCAAGCATTCTTGTGTTACAAGGAAATGCTGGTATGGCAAATAAAACATGAACTCAGTTTGCATGTCTTTGAAGTTGTCGTTCTGACAGCAAGGAATGGCTGTGAAAAAGGTTTCTAGTTGGCTAAAGCTGATTCTGTGTGTTGGCTGATATGTAAAATCAGCACAGCTGACTTCTCTAGCTTCCTAACTAGCAGGAGCTGTGACTACATTAATCCATGTAATGGAAGCTTTGCAACTGTTGGTATTTACATAGTACTGTGTCTTTGTAGAGCTGGTTTTCATTTTGGGAGCCTGCAACAGCTTTACACTTAAACAGCACTGCCAGCTCTCTGGAGCTAGTGCATATACAGCATGGTGGTAGCTGCTTCACTATGATCTTACTCCAGCCGAAAGCATCCCTGCCCAACTGTGAGCTTCACTAACTCATCAAAATAGTACAAAGCTACCCATCTTTTTTCTTGCTGAAAGTTTTCTGTGTTTCGTGAATTGGCTGAGCTCATGTAGAGGTCTGAAAAGCACTGGGGTTTGCCCAAAGTAAGCAGAGGATCAGAGAGGGGAGAAGCAGGAACTCCTTTCTGGAGGGATCTTGCTGCATTTTGGCTCACTGTTCCATGGAACTGTACACTGAAATGATGTGGGAGCACAGACTATAGAGAACCATCCCCTTTTCAGCATCTAAAGTTGTCAGTAAATACATGACAATTTAAATCTAACTCCTGATGTCATGCTGTTGCCCTTATCTGTATGTTTTCCTGTGCTGCCTTTCTTTCCCTCTCTTGCCCTCTTCCTTTGTGCTAACTGTTTCAGCTTAAAACCAGGTAAAATTGACTAAGTGCCTCTGCCAACAAAGATTTTTCCTACAGAGAAAGTTTTTTCTCAACGAATGTCACTGGAGGAGTAGTGAATTTGGAAGGGGCCCACAGCTACTGCAGTTGAAGTTAGTTAGAAAAGGCAAAACTATGGAAATAAGGGGTTTGAATTATCTTGTCTTCTGTGAAATGGGGGCAACAAATGAATGCAGAAACAGTGCCATTCTCTCTGGTACCAGTTTCCAAGCCAGACACTGACAAAACAAGCTGAAGGTATAAAATCAAGACTGCTTAATCTGTGGGGGAGGAGGGCAAGGGGCAAGATCATGTTACTGATAAAAGAAAATACACAAAATAACAAATTCCTAGCTTTCCCCCTTGGGGTATGAGTTCAACTGTAGAAAGAATGTTTATGGAAGAATATGTTGTGCTGTTTAAGCATGCTTCAAAGAACGTATCCTTTCTTACCTTGTAGAAATTCCTCCTAATGGAATTCACTCCCAAGCATCTCAGGTTTTTTCTTTTTTCTTTTATTTTCTTTTTTTTTTTTTTTAAAGACCACAAGTCAGTAGACCTGATGTATATTACCCATGGGCCAGGTTGTACAGGGGTAGCTTAATCTGGGCATGTCCTTACCTTGAATTGAAAGTCTGTTGTATTTAATGGGGTGTTAACTCAGTTTATTCTCTGGGATTTGTGCAGTAATTTTATTGCCTGCAAAAGGAACAATTTGAAGCCAGATGAAGTGTAGGTATATTCTGTAACATACCTGCTGAGCTTGGCAATGATGCCTGGACATGCTTGCCTTGTTCTGGTGTTTATATTTTCTCATCACATCTCTTACATCTCTCTTTCTGGTAGTCCTGCTTTGAGTTTGAGAGTTATCTCCCTTCTTTCAGGAAATAGATCTATATGTACTGCATCTTGTCTGTTTCTGAATCTAGTATCCCATCTTGAACTAATGCAGCCCTTTGATTTCTGCAGGTTTTCATGGGCACAACTACAGGCAAGATTTGGTCTCTACATCTTCCTCAATATATCCCAACTCTAACTTAATCTTTGTCCCTTCTCACCTTCAGTCCTGGCCTCCCGTATGACTGTTCACTGCTGGAGTTTGCTCTTTGGCTTGCATGGAGTGATTCATTTGGTGCTTTCTCCATCTCTCTGAATCCTTTTGACGTTGTATAAACTTCCTTTTCTCATACAAGTGACTGCAGAAGGAATTCCAAGATCCTCCTTAGGAAGTGACTGTTATACAGATGCAATTTTGCTTTGGTACCAACCAGCAATACTGAGTGTCACATGGTATTTCATGGAAAATTGCTGTCTAGGCATTCAATTTTTAGTTAAACTATGCTGTAGACTACCATCTACCAAGGCTTATCACACTTTGTTTTTGTTTTACCTATCTGGTTTGTCCTGATTCAGTCCCATACAACAAAAAAAGATGTGTCAAATGTTCTTGGCAGTGCAGACAAGCATAAGAATAACGGTGGATTCTGAAGTCAGTTTTTACTAATAAGGCTCTTTGATAGTTGAGTTCAATGATGTAGCAGAACCTACAGTGAATTACAGCCCAAGGCAGTGATAATGTTAAATAAATGGGTTCTTCTAACGCTGAAGCACCAGCAGAACAAAGACAGAGGGGAAATCAAAGAACAAAAATCAACTTAAAGTTGACTGACTGTGCAATGTGACAGACTTTTGTAAAGACCTTTCTCAGATGCAGCTGTTCTGTGAGGGAGAATGGCGTAGATCAGCATCCATGCCTTAGGACACAAAGCTGAATTGTTCAGTCCTCTGGTCTTACAACTTCCTTGCGATAAGAGCACAGACAACAGTTTCATGAACATTAAAAACCATTTGGATGTTGCTAAATTACTAGGCAGTATGTGTTTAATGTGAATGAGATGCACAATGTCACTTCTGTTGAACAAGGCCTGAATGCATTATGTGGTGTTTATGCTGGTTATAGAAGATAGACAGCACTAACTTCATCAAACTCTTCTGGAGCACACCTATGCCCTGAACTAATATGAAGTATCAGGTTTGTTTGTCTCAGTTCAGTTTGTTGTCTTGTGGTTTTGACATGTTGGATCTAGTAGTAGATACTTCACAACTAGATCAACTGTTTTGTAGAGCCAAAGCTTCAGAGGAAAGTTTTGTCCCCCTTGAAATTAATGAAAATTTAGTCACTGAATTTGCTGGAGCCAGGATTTCATCTGCAGTCTTCAGCAATTATATATGTGGTTATGTATTATCAATCTGTAGGGAAGCTAAGACTGGCTCTGCAGCTTTTCCTAGGCTCATCCAGTATCTCCAATCCTGCAATACAGCTGTACAGAGGAATCTGCATGGGGTTTCTCCTAAGAAAAATCAGAGGAACTCCTGCAATGCAATACAAGACTGAAGAAGCATACATTTCTTCAGCTAAAATAGCAATGCTCTTTCACATATAATGGGGTCACTGTTTCTCTGCTGAGTTTCTCATATCATTGATACTTACCAGCTGGGTTCCAATTCGATGATAAAATATCAGCACTTTAAAATCCTAGCAATGAGAGAGTTTCAAATCACAAAAATGTCAGTCCTGTCACTTAAACACTTTTGTTACTTTCTGTTACTGCTGCTACTTTTTCTTAATTATAGGAAATTTCAATTTGACTCTGAAGTTCTCTAGTAGTAAATTCCCTGAATCCAGTATTTCACTAATGGCCAATGCTTTTTCACATCACAAGAGATCTGTTGAGAGGAAGGTGTCCTCAGGGTGAGGTGGGAGGACTGAGCCTGGATCCAGATAATCTAGGTTCTGTTTCCAGGCTCTAAGATAGGCTTTCTGTGTGTGACAGATGGTATTTCTGTCTCATGGTCTGGTCAACATACTAGTGAAAGATACTCGGATACTTCAGTAATGAGGATGATAAAAGAACTGATGTAGACAGAGTTCTTGGGCATGTAACTTGTTTTTCTGTGCTTCAGTTCTTCATTGTGCAAATGAAGAGAGTAAACATTGTCCATTTAGCCTGAGAGCTGCCTGAAAAAGGTGCTGTGTCTTAGCCTATGTGTCAGCAATATCCAGGAAATATCACTGTGATCTGAATGGGAATCTATAGGCATTATTCTGTTAAATCATCTACCTCCAATGATAGTTTTGGATATGTTGAAGAGGATTAGGGATTGGAAATAGTAATTTCTTGTTGGTTTTTTAAATTATTATTTAAGGGAGACTTGTGGTATCTTTTTTTCTGTTTGAGATGTGCTGCCTAAAATAGTAAAAATATTGCAGTTGCATCTTATTTTCCTTATTCTTTCCCAAGCTCTGGCCTTTAAGAACACAAGCAGAAATGATATCTACACAAGGAGGTGGCAAAGGTCTTGTGTAGTCTTCTGAAAACAGTCCTTTTTCATTTGCATGGCACAGTAGTCAGAAAATGCATCAGGAAGGCATAGTGGATAAAAGAGAATGAATGACATGAATGAGTGCGGGAGCCAGAAATAACTTTTTGACTGGGCTTGTTCACCTAGCCAGAAATTATCAATATAATGAAAGTGTGGGGTTTTTTTTTTTAACCATCTTTAAGCATAAAGGTGTAGTCTGTCTGGACATATATTTATGTCAAAATACTTAATTTTTGTGTGGATGCATTAATAAAATGAAATGATCCAGTATTAAAATCAGTATCCCTACAGTCTTACATAATTTAACTGTATCAGTTTAGAAACTGATTTTTAGCATACTAATGAGCCCTGTCTGGGTTTATTGTCTACAGAGACTGCATAGTAAATACCATTACAGAAAATTTGTTTCTCAGGATCCTAAATTCTCCACTTTTCACAATCTATAGCTTCTTTTCACTGGACTGCTTAGTCTCTTCTGAATTTCAGTCTTGCTCCTCACTCAGGTCAGGGCGAAGTGTGTTTCCACTGCTTTTTTGAAGATTTAGGAAAAATGACAGGCTGCTACAAGGGGTTTAGCTGGGGAGATGTGAATACTGTGTGGTGTTTCAGCTAAGGAAGGAGTAGCACTGCCAGGAAGCTTGCACTGTGATTAGAAGCTGGTCATCATGCTGGGAGGATGGAGCTGTGTACAGAAGAAAACTAGTCAGTCAAAGTGACCTTTTCCCACCTTTTCTCTTCTATGCAAGGGGGAAGTCACAGGTGAGAAATCTTGTTTTATTAATGTGGTGTGGAGTTGGGAGAAGAGGAGAGAACAGGATAAAACAGATCAGATTTAGGCTTCATTGGTAGATCTAGAGCTGGCTTAGTTGCTGCCTATGAGGGAAAGGTTCCCGTCAACTCCAGATCTCCCAAGAGACATTGTTTGCTGAGCTTCTGTGATGAGAAGGTTCAGAGCTAGTGTCAGTCTGGATGGTTCATTAGTTTAAATGTCTGGTTTTGGGAGGTATGTTCTCAAGCAAAGGCTTCTAAATATAAAATAGTCTAGTGAAGTTATAATCTTATGAATATTCACTTGTTGAATTTACATTTTGTTTTTCATCTCTGAGCTTCTAGAACAGAGCCTTACAAAGAGGACAGCCCACCCATCTGTCTGAATAAACTATGATGGAAAGATTTTGCAAAAACAGTACCTTGTTGTTTAGTATGTCCATACTCTCTAGTTAGTATCTTTCAGAACACTTTGAAGACCCAGCCATTGTCACTTGCAAGCTCTAATAATCTAGGACTTGAGCAGAATTTTGATCTCCTGTGGACCCTTTAATGTATTGACTGAAGTGGTGGAGGCGCAGGTGGAACTGCTAATACAATTTTGCCTTGAAAGACTAAGGTTATTGGGGTAGCTGTTCTTGATGAACTTGGGAGAAAGAAAACACATCTGACACATGCTTGTTGGGCATCTGGAGTGGGTGCTTTGGAACTACAGGGAGGACTATCTGTTAGAATGGAGGGTTATCACTAGAGCTTGCAGAGATACCTGCCTTCTCTATCCAGATGTGCTCACCATGGTTCACAACCTCTTCTGAGAGCATTAGCTATTGCTGTCAGTCCTGTGCTTTCATATAGTCTGTAATCATTTGAAAAAGAATGAAATACATAAATAAGGGTATGCATTCTTCACAACCCCCCTCACAATACTCTTGGATGCTTGATTACTTCTAGGCAGAGGGTTTTGTTATACTGTTCTCATTTACTTTCTTTTTTAAGCTATGTATCAAGTTATTTCCTAATCTGGCTTCATATGGTGGCTAATGGAACAGAATTGATGCAATT
Organism: Ciconia boyciana; assembly: GCF_034638445.1. NCBI lineage: Eukaryota > Metazoa > Chordata > Aves > Ciconiiformes > Ciconiidae > Ciconia > Ciconia boyciana. The sequence goes on from NC_132941.1 coordinate 21,719,277, forward strand.
GCTCCAAAAAAAGGCTTTTAGTCAGTAGATTCTAATTAAAGCAACCCTTTCTTTTCAGAGGAGAAAAAAATAAGGCCTTCTAAGAGCCCACTTTGTTTGTATCAGATGAATATATATGCAATAATTTGCCAGCCTGATGGAGACAGAAGTTGAAATATGCTTGGAGCAGTTATATTCAACCATATGTAAGTGCTGGCACTACCTGGAGCTTATTTCTCCCACAAGGTGGTATTTCTACCATGTAATCTTGCTGCTTCCTGCTGTAGGCAGTATTAGGGAGAATGTGTCAGAAAATTTGTCAAAATGGCTTTCTGTCAGAAGATTTAATTTTAGTTATGCCCATGGGAAAAAAAAATGCATAGATTCAGTTGAAAATTCATAGTTCTTGGGTTTGACCAGCTTGAGTTTTAGGGGCAAGTCCATATGCCCAATTGCAGAAGCACTTGCATTTACAAATCCTACCCTCAGGTTCTCCAGGGAGATGGGTTTTTTTATCTTTCCTGCTTCTTCCATGTGCTTAGTTGCTCAAGCAGAGATGGAGGAGAGGAGCTTTTCCTAGTAAAGCTTTGCTTCCAGGAAAAAAACCCCCCCACACCTATAAGCGTTATTATTAAAACTAACCAACTGAATTTCACATGTTTGGTAGGTTCTCAGTGACCAAAGCCAGGTGCAGCCATGACAACGATGGGAAGTGATCTAGGTTGTAGTTAAGGAGCTGTACTGCCCTGATGTGAGATGCACTGCTCATTGTACTGGCTGGGTCTAATCTGGTCGTGGGTGGGGAATTACCTTATCTCTAAACCTCATCTCCCTTCCAAATCTGCCTGTAATGTCAGACTGAGAAATCAGTGCTTAGGAGAACAAAGAGTCATCACAAATGCAGCTTCTACTCCAAGTGCCAGGAGCATTTTTTTTTTAACTTCCTTCTGTATTAGTGAATCTACTTAAGAAGCCTTACCAAGGTAACTCATTGCCTGACCCACAACCATCCCCAGGAGGAAAGGGCGATGGAGTGAATGGATTGCAGCTAATACTTACTAGCCTCAAGACTTGGTGGAAAGACATGGTGGATAAGTGTGCAGGAGGCTCACTACATGAGAATCTGATTTTCTTCCCTCTATAACTGTGCCTGTGCTTCAGAACAGCTCTTCATCATTCCTTTCCTGTACTGTCCTAAAGACCAAACAGCCTCTTACTCCCCAGTTGGAGCATTTAGGCACTCTATTCATGGGGAACCATTCCCTATCACTCCCTACAGAGCCCAGTAAGTTATATCCCTGAAAATCTTTCCTGTCCAACATTCCCTGGTTTAAAAAAAGAAAAAATCCTTTCTCCATTTCTCCCTTTCTGCCTGGTCCCTTGCACTTGAGCTGGCTGTATCTGTGAAGCTCCAAAGCCTGTAAGTGATGCTCTTTGCCTCTGAGTCAGAGAGGCTTTTAAATCTGAGTGTAAAATGAGACTCCTACAGCAGTAAACAGAGAGATCATATACCTCCTTTGAAGTTACCATTTAAATAACCTCCAGGGGTTTACTAATGCGGGAAGCGAGCAAGAGGAAATAATTCCCCCTTCTCCCCCCTCCTGCTTCCCTCTGCAAAGCAAGGAAAATGAAAATGAATTCCCTGGCAGAGGGGGGACACTGGTTTTCAGGGTATAGCAGAAGAGATGAACGGCTCTCACTTGCAGCTCAGTTAATGAGTCAGCACATACTCATTCATGGACACAATTTATTAACCCATAAACACTGCAGATGATGGTGTTATCACTGTGATAAAGTAATTTTAATTTGCAGTATAATTTATAAGGTAGCTGCTGCATTAGAGGGAAGCCTGTGTCTGCTCATGTGTCCAGGTTCTGGCTTGGTGTTAGGGAGGGAAGGGATCAGGGAAACAAAAAGGAGGGGTCCTAGCAGGACTATGGGAACTGACCTGGTTGCAGACTGTTTTTTGCTGGTTCCCCACCCCTGTGGGTTGTTCCCGGTGCTGCTAATTCATGAAAAGGCAGATGTGTGTTTTCAGGCCTCCAGCTCTACATCTGATTTGATGTGTGGATTTTTCCTGAAGGCAGACAGACACATAGCAAGAGCACAAGTGAGTGTGCATGACATCTGACAGCACTGGGAAAGTGTTCAGTGATGTGCTGGAAAGGAGATCATCCTGTGTTGAATGGGATACTGTAATGTTGGCTGGCAGCATTGTATGCTCTTGAGATTATAGTAGGGTCTTCTCTGTGGGCTGATGGCATATGGCTACCAAATATGAGCATAGTGTAGCCTTCTGAGACCTTTGTAGTTAGTGTGTGCTGCAATGATATAATGGGACAGCTTTCCAGTGAGACAGCAGGTTTACCCAGTACTGGAAGGATTGAGAACTGAGGAACCTGGAGAAGTAACACTCTTACTTGCCTGGATATTACTTGTTTGCCAGGTAGTTCAACTATTCAATACCTACATGAGTTCACTCCTTTGTTAAGTAATTTATTAAATAGTAAGATTTATTCAAATAATTAAATAGACTTTGTTAGTGTAGCATATTAACTGGAGAATGCCCTAAAGACATCTTAGCGTAAGTCTGAAGCTTACCAAGCTGCCTGAGATCAGTTTCTCCTGGGATCAAACATGCAGTGCTCGTGGATTCCTGTGTTTTCAGACTGCTCTTAATCAACTGTTTGGGGCTTATCTTTCATAAGGAGAAATACGTGCTTGCCTGAACATGTTACTAGCCAGTCCTTGGCCTGACTGAAAACGTGAAGAGTTTCTAAGGCAATTATACCTGCGCTAATCATAATTTGCTCCTTAATCTAGAAGTATCTGTCTCTATGTCTGTGTTTATGTTAAGTTGCTGAACAATTTGATTAGGTGCTTTGAATTAACTGTGTAATTATGCCATAGATGTTCCTGATGCATACATTAGTTTCATTACCTAAGTTATCACTGCCCATTGTTGTAGTGCAATAATGCTTAGAGGCTGCTATTAGAAGTGGAGCTCCATTGTGATAGATATTGTACAGACATATAGTAAGCTGCAGTCTCTGTCCTGGAGAGGTTACAGCTTTACTGTACTGTTGTACAACAGCCCATTATAGCACCCTTATGGACATTAGTGCCCAAAATAGCTCCATGGGTTCCATAGTAGAAATGGCCAAGCAGACCTTTTAACCCATGAAGGCAGCAGTGTTCCTGAATTCGCCTTTGTCCATATTCTTCCAGCATTATCAGTGCTGAGGCTTGTTAGACTGAATTTTAGGAAAGTATAGTTTCAAGTGTGCTTGGGACTGGCCAGTTCTGCTTTCTCAGTGAGTCTTCCTGAGGGTGGAAGATTAGAGCCAGGCCATCCTCTTTCATATCTGCAGTATGGGTTTCTGTTTTGTCAAATGCATTTTATTGCGAGATGAATTCTTTCCCAGCTTTTTTGTACTTCACCAGATTCCCTTGACCTTGCGCCAATCAATAATGAATTGTACAAGTCCCCATCGAAAACACTGCAGAAGCCAGAGGAATACCAGCCTTACTTTGTAGTACATTAAGTCAAAATATTTTAAGCTTAAGACTGATGGGTATGATTCTTTTATTTCAGTCTGCTCCTTCAGATTAAAAAGCTGCTAAAAGCTTCGGCTTGTCTTGATGCATCTGTTGCTTCGTGACCAATGAATGGCATGTCCAGGACTGGAGGCTGTGGGTGGGAGGATATTTTGTGGTAAATGTATCTGATGGTGTTTTATGTTCAGAAAGTTTTTTAAAAGCCTTCTACAGCAAATGATCAATCTGTTAGAAGGATTGCTGAAATAGCATCGTGCACTCCTTTGACTTTGAGGAACAAGTTAAGTCTAAAAAGACCATAGACCTCTAACATATGCAAAGTCACTTTTGGCTTATGCCTCTTTCTTGCCTTCCCCTCTGTTGTGCTGTTACTGTGTTAGATTGGCTATAACTGCAGAATATCATTCTGCAATATGTTATGTATCAGATCTCTTATTAATTCTGTAACACTTTTTACAGTTTTGTGGCTATATGATTAAATCTACAAAGCATTTAGATGAAAAACTATAAAATAACAGATTATTGTTATTTTTCACTTGCCCTGCATTCAGTTTTCAGCATCAAAGGTTCAATGAACCAGATTCTGTGGTGATGGGAATCAGTGGTGGTAGAGTTGATTGATTTGAATTTAATGGTATGAGAATATGAGGATTTCCTGAGTAAACTGGAAGGCTGGAAACATGCTCAAAGATGTAGCTGGTAGAGCCAGTCTGTAAAACCTTTGAAATGATGAAAAGGTATAAATATCAGGCTTCTTCCTGTCAGATGACTGTGATCTGTCACAGCACCAGTGGTTGAAGGAGGAGAGATGCAGAAGCTACAAAAGGCAACTCATATTTCTGGAAATGGCTGGTGGGATTTAGAACTGGTTTTAGCTCACATGAAATTTTGGGACTGAGGCCAAGCACTATTTCCAGAATTTGAGCTTGACCTGTGGCTAGGATTAAGGGCTTGAATTTGGTTTAGTTTAAATCTGAGGCTGAACTTAGTTGACATCTACTGGTTGGGATTCTAGGAAATCAAAGGAAGCTTCATCGACTGACATGAAACTCAGTTTTCAAATACTGGTGAGAAATCAAATACATTTCAGCCATGTTCCAACAACAAAATGAGAACCCAAACTGGTCTGACCTCAACACTGTCATTTCTCCTGCGTTTTGGAACTGGGGGGAGGGGGAGGCGCAGAGAGGAGATGAAGATGTCTGGTAAATAGAAATTCAATTGGTTTAATATACAGACTATTTTGCTGCAGTCAAACTGGAGCCTCTTATTAAGAATCTGATGGCACTTCTAAACAGGGAGAGCTGCTCCCTTGATGGGGACCATCTCCAATCATAGGCCAGCATTGCTTTTGACATATTTATGACTCCAATAAAATCTCCCATCTGGTATATTTTAAAATAAAATTGAAAATTTATCACTTTCCTTTAGTTGGTTTGTCGTTCTCCCTGAGAGAAGATAGCCAGGCTGAGATTATTGCATTGGCAGCCTGTCAGCTGAGGTTAGGCTGAGGTGTGATTTAAATTTCAATACTTTCCACATTACAGCTGTCTGGGGTGGGGAAATTACAAGGAGAAAAGCAGAGAGTCAGTTATTTTTATTCATTAGTCTCTCCTGATTTGTTTTGTTTTTCTTTTGGTTAGCTCTACTCACCACATAGGGCACCTGGGGAAAAAAGTTATTGCCCATTTTTCTGGATTTCCAGAACCTTTGCTTGATCAGAGGCACTTGGGAGGGGATGAAGCAGAACCTGAGTGTGTCTCCCCCTTTGCTTTACCATTAGGCTGGGCTGTGATAGCAGGAAGAGATCCTTCTCCTTATGAGGTACCATGCAAGTTTATAGCATTTATAGAGCCTGTAATTTTTGGCAGAGCAGAGCTAAGGGAGCAGTGTTTGTTCTGATTTCCCTGACGAAGGACCAAGGGAGAGATGTGGGTGGCATTTTGTGTCACTTAACTTGGACAGCTGTATCTAAGCAAATCTAGATTTCATCACAACAGAGAGAAATGGGTATTTCTGGAAGCAGGAGCAAACGTGTGGATGTGCCTGGCTGTTTCTAAGCCTTTATGATGAGTTTAGGTCAGGCACTTTTAAAGGGTCTGCAATAGGTGAAATGAATCACCTGCCACAGGATATCTTTGCATGTCCAGAGCTGAAGTGGGTCTGGAACTTGAAACAGCTGAAGCTGAGTCTAGTGTTCTAGCTGCAGGGCAGAATCTGGCCCCCAGTGGATCACTGGGATTTCACATTTAGCCTGTAGTGGACAGAAACTGTGGAATAGGGGTGACGTGAATAAGGTGCTTCCTTGCAAAATTGTATGCAAATCTTTTTGAAGTAGAAGACTGTCTCTAGGCCTTATGGGGCCCAGGCAGGCATCAAGCAGTGTATTCTGCTTCATGCTTTTGATTAATACTGGAGTCATGGCTGGCTAGCTGGTCTGGCATTGCCCACTGATACATTTGATTAGGTGCATTTGTTTCTGTTTAGGTACTCGATCATCTGACTGTAAAATTATCGGAGGTCTTATCTGGGCAATATAGGGGAGTAAAACGCCTTTATCCTCCACCTCCTGCAATTGCTTCATTGCTCGGATTGTGACTTGAGCTACAGTGGAACTTGTGACTGATGCCCTCCACTGTAGTTGTATAAGTAGTAAGGTGGGAGGGCACAGTGGTGATTAAGATGCCTGTGTGAAGGTTGCAGTAGTTGACCCCCCATAAGCTCAAATCCTGAGTCCCCTAGTCAGGGGTAAAGAATGGGAGAATTGCAAATGAGTCTCCAAATAGTCTCTTGGCTGGTGCAGCAGTATGGCAGTCCTGACACAGTAGCTTATATAGTTAAAGGCTAGCTCTGGGGAATTACATCCAGCATGCAGGTGCTTACTCTGGGAGAAAATTAAATCCTACGCATCACGCAAAACTATAGGTATTGAACCTATGTGGGGCCAAGTGGGACCTCAGATCCACTGATGTGCTGTGGTGTGCTCTGAACTACAGGGTAAAATGCAACCCACAGTGCATTATGCTTATTAAATGCAGCCTTCATTTAAGACATATAAATTATTTTCTACAGAGCGCATATAAAACTTTTATGTGTGAGTTGTGTATTTGTGTAGTGTAGTGTGTTTCTCATTTCTAAAGTGTGCATTTTGGGCTCCTCATTATGTGCAGTGGGCTTTTGTTCTTCTGATGTATATTTGTGCAGGTGAACATATGGTTAAGGATCTGCCTGCGTGCATTTGAGCACAACATTAGTGGATGGATAAGTCTTTTGGGAATACTGTGTTTGTTTATGGCATTGTGCTTTCACCAGCGTACATTTTGTACACATACAGTGCACGTGTGTGTCATTTCATTTAATTGTTCTGTTTTCCTATTTTCTGGACTGAACAATTAAGGGTGTTTTTTGAGTGCATCAGACATATTATTTCCTTTCACAGCAATGGTACATTTGCTAATGTCAAATTTATTCTAAATGGGCATACAGGTGCAATTCTTCATTTGGTAGACCTAAATATTTGTTACATAGAATGACTGGATGTTTTGTTTGCATGCCTAATGTATGTATACTTGCTCAGTACCCATGCTTTTTGTTGTCTATAGAAACAAGAATTGCTTTGCACTGAAAATAACCCTGTGTCTTCCTTATGTGCTGTAAATGTGTCTTTGTGAAGGTGGGGGTTATAGCATGTGTGTGCTCAGTGTGTAGTGAAAGTGTGTTTTATGTCTAAAAATCAGTGTGCTCAGTTTTATATTTCCGTAGTGTAAGCACATATTTTCCTGCATTTGCTGGCAGAGTTACAGAACTGTTGAGTCTTCATATTGTTAAAATAACAGAAGAGTTGTCCACATATTTTCTAATTTTTTAAAACATCCTCCAGCTTCCATGGTTTAAATTTCTAAATGTCTGTCCAAGTGATGTATGTCAAAACATCAAGAAGGATATTTAAGCAGTTATGTCAGTGGAATAGAACAAAGCCATGAGTTAATGTTTTTCTGATGCTATATAAAAGGGAAAATGGTGAAGAAGAGCCACAAGTAAAATACAAAATGAACAGGATCAACCAAGGTAAAGTTAGAAGGTTTGTTCTTAAATAGGAGACCTCTGCAGCAAAAGAATTCACATGACTATAGTTCTATTTTATGCCATCCTATGATCATATCATCCTGTCCCAGATCTCACACCCTGTAGGGTCAGTCCGCAGGAACCAGGAAGGATGATGTAGCCCTCCTAACCTTGTTGCTTCCTCTTGGCTGTCCTGTCAGGTGCTTTGAAAGTGAGTCAAGGCCTTCATTATCCCACCATTTCTTTTCAATGACATTTTAAAAGACCTGACAGAGTAGGAATGATTGAAGCGCCTGCTGCTTTTCTCTGTAATTATACAGTTTCCTTGTTGGGACTGAAATTATTGCCCTGCAAGCGTGCAATGTCCCTATTACCACGTAAGAGCTAGCCAAACACAAACCTGCCTGGCTGCAACTAGCACCATCCCACATATTCAGACATAAAAATTATTTTCCTTGGCTGCTGGGCTGTACCGTGGAGTACGTGACCCAGACTAGAGTGATGGAGCTGGAGGGAAGGTGGTGTGTGGCTGGAGAGCCAGTGTGCTTTGAGGCTGGGAAAAAGAGAGAGAAGGAGCACAGTGAAAGGAGATGGGCAGAGAATGGGGATGTCAGGAGGCAAGCAATGCCAAAGGATGGGACAATGCCCTGAAGACAAAGATAGGAGGGACACAGTACGGCTTCAGGAACAGGGAACTGTGAAGGACTTAGGAGGGCTGGTACACTTGAAAGCTCTGTTGGCATGGCTGGAGCAGAGTGTCAGACCAGGCTTGGGGAGGTCTCCAACCTGCAGGGTCAGTGCACCAATCTGAGCAACAGAGAAGCTCCATGCACAATCGAGGGGAGGTGGTGGCATGCTAGTAGATTGCTAGGAGATGGTTACAAGTGGCTTATCTTCTTTTTTCTGTGTGTGTCTCTCTTAATGGTAACAGTAGTACACTGAAACAAGGGAAATGTGTTCCCTGAACTCCAATTAGCCCTTAAATAGCCTTTGACATGGATTTCCCAACTGAAGGCCTTGCCTGTTGCCTGTAGCCTGCGGTAGGAATAGGAGAACACAGCCAGGAGGATAAACGAACAAATATGGGGAAAAATGAAGAATGGGTTGAAGTCAGAGGAATAAAATGATGGTTGAGGAAAAGTCTCACTCAATTATGGAGTGCCTTCTGCAGCGTTTGCTTTTTAGATGTTCAAGGAGTGTCTGCATCCATTGCCAAGAGAAACTAGATCTGGAGATATGAGGAAACACAAAAACTGGGAACAGTTGAAGCTTTCTCAGCCTTTTAGCAAAAGGCAGGAGTGTGCCAGGGATGGTGTGAGACACCAGAGGGAGCTGACAGGGATTCCTGCAGGTATTTGTTGCCCAGCTGCTATTTTGTTGTCAGATCCTGAAGAGTCAACAAATAACTAGCCCTGATGCTCAAGGACTGTCTCTCTGCAGTCTGTCGAGTTCCCCGTCTCCACCTGGACTGCAAATTCACCTCCAGGATGGATGCTGGAGTGTTAGCAGATGTGTAAGGTGAGAGAAGGAGGGAAAGAATGGGAGGATTAGGCTGAAGGATCAATGCAGTAAATGACTTCCATGCTCAGAGAGCTTGCAAGCTCTCTGTAATAAGGAAGGAGGCAAAAAGAGATCCTGCATAACCTCTGAGGTGTGTGGATAAACCCTATCTCAGCCTACAGGGTTTTCATGGAGCTCAGCTCACACCCCAGATGCCTGTCCCTCGCTTCCCGCTTCCCTTGGCAACACATGCTGCCTCTCCCCTGCCCCCTCTCCCTCCAGTTCCTTGTGACAGGCTTACAAATCCTGGGACCCCTGATGCTGGAATGGCATTTTGGCCTAGCTGGAATTGTTTATAAGCACAGAGCTTTGATGCTGTCTCCAAAGCCTCTGGAGAGCTGAGAAGGGCTATTTTTCATGTGATGCTTTTGGAGAATGCTATGGGAAAAGGTCAGGGGACAGAGTGGGAACTAGTAGGTCACATACTCATTGGTTTAGGGCACCACGACAACATCGGTTCTTTAAGATCTCAGAGCCTGCTTTGTAAAAATAAGCACCTCTCATGGAGCTGCCTGGGAAAGAACAAGGGCACGCCTCCTGCAAGCAGATGTTCGCTGCGTTCCTCTGGGTTTGTTCTCTTGCCTTGGCAATCGCTGCATCTCAGCGTCCCTGTGAACTGGACAGATCCCTCAAACGATGTGCAGCATTTTAAAAAGCGTCTTTGCTTGCTACTTTGACCTTTGGTAATACAAGGAGAAATTCTGTAAGAGCAGGGGCTAGCCTTCTGCACCTGACACAGATGGCTATCTTTTAGTGGGGTCTGGGAGCAATGCTGCAGGATTCCTTAGTCCATCCCTATGTCACCACACTGGGTCTGTGGGCAAAAAGAGCTGAGGGCTGAAACAGCTATTTGACCTTTGTTTTTGCATATGTTTTCTTTGCTCATTTAAATTGGGGTGGGGGGAAGCAGTCCTAACAAGGATTGTCCTTTTTCCTTTCTTCCTCCCTGATGCACACATATTACAGATATCAGCTGGAGTGTGGGGAGTGTGTGAAGGAACAGGAAGCAGAGGGGTGAGGTGGCAAGTCATTTACATTGGAAATATAAGCTGAATGTGCATTTCCCTTCTCTGCTGCCATCAATCACTCAGATTTCCTGTACGCTACAGAATAGAGGAGTGGAGTTTGCTTGCTTCCCACTTCCCCTGGGAATGGAAACACTCATTTGTTTCACTACCTAGAAATGCTGATCACTCAAAACATTTATTGTTTGAGACACATGTAATTCTGAAGCTGAACTTTTCAGCTTCCTCTTATCTGGTCTTCAGAAATGTCTTCAGATGTCCTGCAGACCTGGAGAATTACTCTGCTGGTGCTCTAGCTGTGTCAGAGATGTTAAGGTGCTGCTGCAGTAGTACAGAAAAGCCCATGGCCAGCTGAGCAGATGCTTTACTGCAGAGCACTGGCAAATACCCTCTGTTCCCCATCATACCAGTTGCTTTAACTTGTTCATGTGATCTAGCACCTGATCCAGTGAGATGAGGTTTTCAGAGGCCCAAGTCCTGCTTGTCATTGGAAACCTTTTAGTGACTATTTTATAAGGCTAACAAATCTGTTGAGAGAAAATTATAGTGGGGAATTACGTGGAATAGACAGATCAGCATGTGTTCACTGTTTAGCTCTGTTGGAAGGGATGGGGACAGTAGTAGAAACAGAGTGTGGGACTGGGAAATTAATAGAAAAAGAAGAAAAACAGAAATAGAAGGAAGGAGTAGGACAAACAGCAAAGTGAATGAAAAGTCCATCTCTTTCTATAGGAAATAGTAGAAATTAAATAAGTATGGAAGAATTCAGATAGCCTTGCCTACTGAAGAGGCACAATAGAAAATGCCCAGCTGTGTATTCATTCACCTTGTGATAATGCTAAGGTCAGGCATACTTCTGCAGTTTTTAGATGGTATCTGGTCTCTGATTAAGAAATGTCTTCCTCTCATTTAACAATCTCTCGTTAGCCACATTCTTGTCCTGCAGAGGAGGTGCTGACTTAATTCCTACATGGGGGCACTCAGGCTACGGACCATTTGGGACTTATGGATGACCAAAGGGATGGGGCACTATAAAACTCTTCGGTGACTTCAGCAGCCCTTGTTTGGTTATGGCATGGTGTCTCTGAAGCTTCTGTGATATGGCTGGGACTGGGATGTTACTAGTATTCAGTTCAGTTGCTGTAATAAAGAGGCTGATGAAGCACCATGTCCTTGGAGCACGGTTGTGGCTAGGAAACTTCTCCTGGCTGTTGGGGACTGGAGCCCCATTCCCTGGGGGTGTGAGGTCAGCAGCTTTTATGAGCTCAGCCACTGTGGGTCTGGGCAGTAACTCACAGGGGAGACCTGTCGGGAAACCCAAGGGCTGGAAGGAAATGCTGCTGATGACTCAATAGGCAGAGCTCTTCCCTCTGTTAATGTTGGAGCTGAGCCACACAGACACATCCCTCCATAATTGCCTACTGGTTACTTACAGTTCATGTTTTGCAACAACTGGCATTCTCATTTGTTGTCCATGCATCCAGACATGCGAGGCTAGAATCCATACCGTGAAATCTGGTATCGCACTGATGCTTACAGCCTCCAAGAAGCAAGGATGTGTTTGCCTCTAGAATGAGGCATGTGTGACCCACATGTACACGTCTCAAGCAAGTACAGATGTTGTGACCATGCAGACAGATCATGGACAGTGTTAATTGCTGTGGCTCCGTCTGTGTTCTGCTTGCCCAGGAAAGGTTGCGTGTAGGATTGCATGCACGTAAAAACCCAGAAAGATGTGTCATTAACTCCTCGGTTCGAGACTGGTGAGAGGAGATGATGTGAGGTGTTAGTGGTTTGGTGTTCTGGGGAGCTGTGGGATGGTTAGGTAGCATGGGTGGGGGAAGGGATGAATTTGGATGACAAAACATCATGACAGAGGAAGAAAAATCTGTGCTGTGGCCCATATTAAGCAAGAGAGACCCTTAGCGGTCACCTGAAGAAAAACAGTGGTGCTGAGTTCAGCGCTGTGTGAATGATTTGTTTTCTTTTCCATTTGCTCATTTCAGACATTAAGTCATGTAATAACCTTAAAAATAAAGAAAGCTTCTGTTTCAAGTGGTTTAACTGCAGTGAATAGTTTCACTTTTTTTCATTTCTTAATGATCTGCTTTGAAATGGGGAGGTGTTTTGTAAAACTGACACATTTTCAATCTGTATTGATTGCTGTGTGATATTGGTGTATTTCATTGCAATTGCTGCCTTATTCTGAGAAGTTACTTCAAATCTTCTTGTAAATCTGTTTCACCTGCCCTTGTGCTTCCATCCAGCCACACTGGCTACCTCTTCTCCTTTGCTCCCCACCAATCCAGTGTCTAAGTGTAACTGAATTTGGTGAATACCTTTAGCTGACCTGCAATATCCTTAACCACCTTGCTAGAAAATGCAAATAATCTGCTTGCTTATATAGGAATTATTTCTATGTAATTAGTCTCTTTGCTGTGACTGGCAGTGGGATCAGCCCACCCATGCAGTGGATATGTTCTGGCTCTGCAGCAGCACTGCCTTCCTGTCCCAGCAGGGATGCTGACATACATGGGCTGCCCTGTGCTTTTGCCTCTGACAGCTGTTTGTGAGAACAGCCTCTCTAGAATTTACTCAGGTAACAACCAGCAGCAGGAAAATCATCCCAGCTCCCGTGCTCTTCATGGGGTTTGCTTGCTGTCATCTCAGTGGTCAGGGACTGCTGCCTTCCTGGGGATCTGTTGTTGTAGCTTGATGAATGACAAGCTGTGAATTGGAAAAGATGGGCTGGACATCTTGAGGGGTGGCTCATTTTTGGTAAGTCACTTTGGGTAAATCAGATGGAGATGTGCACAACAAGGATAATGGTCTGACTCACCTTTGCAAAGAGCTTAGAGAACTCAGCTGAAAAGTGTTTTGAAAGAGCTATGCTCTGTTACAGTGGCACTGCCTTTTTCTGCCACCTCCGAACTCCAACAAAGGCAGACTCAATTCCTCCCTCAGGACTCTGCCAGCAGGATTTCTGCTGGTCTAGTAGGGAAGCGCAGCAATATATTGCAGGGCTCTTCCTTATTCTTCTGTCTCTTCCAGTGATGTTCAGCAGTGGTACACAAGTTACCACAAAATCATCATTACCACCATATTGCCATCATTAGGTTGCTGTGTGTAATCACCACTCAGTGTGTTCACTGAGTCAGCTCTTTCCTGGCTTCCACAAGTAGAGCTGACTGATCAAAATTAAAATGATCCTGCAAAAAATCTAGAAAGCTGAGATTTCTTTTCAGCCCAAATTCCCTTCCACATTGTTTTTATTATCAGTGCTATAAGTAGTGAATTTTCGGAGGTCATGAGCTGTAACTGCATCAAGTAAAGCTGCAAATGATGCTGCATACAAACAGGTGATGGGCAGATGGGCTTAGAAGAACCATGGGATCCCAAACAACTTCTCTGTAGCTGGATAAAGGATTCCAGTAGAGACTAGACCTTAAAGTTAGTGTCTTGATCACTGTTAGACCTCTTCACAGAACTTCCAGCTCTCATATCTGTAGGAGACAATGTGTATAAAGCAAGTGGTGGTTGTTTCATTAAGGTCCACCTCCACTGCTCCTCTCTTGATATTCCTGCTGACACAGATTGCCCTCTCTTGCTCAGTTTCAGTGCACCTGCTCATATAAACTAGGCTGCTCAGGGTTTGATCAAGCTGAGCTTGTATATAACAGAAGCAGCAACCAAAAGCATATTCATAGGCTGAGAGGAGCCATTAGTATGCAAACTGAAGCCTGACTTAAGCAGCTCCACAACTGACCCACAGAAACTAGTCACTATGTGAAGATGTGCCCTTAGTTAAAGGTCAAATCAGCTGACATAGGAAACTACAGGGATATTTTAGAGAGGTAGTAGTCAAACAGGAGGCTTTCCGATCAGATCTAGATATTCAGTCTGCCTACGTATCATTATTATTACCTTAGATACTCAGTATGAACTTACCTATCTACCTATGTATGCTAAAGGCATTGCACTCAGATTCAATATCACAGAAGACAAGCTGACTTGAAATGTGAATTACCATGTTATGTTCTACTCGAGCATCCAGGACAAGCTGCCTTGTCTTCACTCCTGCTTTAACCTGAGTTAACTAACTTTGGTTAGTCAGCCTGCATTAAGAACACATATTTTCTTTTTTCCTCAGTTGTTTTTTTTTTTTTTCTTTTAAAACCCATATCTGTGTAACCAGAAGGACTTAAAGATGGGTAGGAAGGCCTTTGTGGTCAAGTTTCAGGAAGCTGGAGTGTGCCAGGTGGGAACTGGTTAGAGGGAGCTGTGTAGGAAGCTGGCAAATGGATGGAGAAGCCTAAGAATATCGGGGCAGCAGTGTCCACTGAGTCTGCATACTTCCAGCCTGTCGTAGTTGTGATGAAAAACATAGTCACGTAAAGTGTTTCTGTGATAACTTGTTATGCCACGCTGCATGCCTGGAGAAGGGAGTTACTTAGTCAGAAAGATAGGTACAGATCAATTTATATCTAACTTTTGAAACATAGATGTGATCCCTGGCAGGATCTTCTTCCTCCCATCTTTCTGTGTGGCAGACCTCCCAAAATGCACTGCCTGGCACATTACTAATAGCATTCTGTGTTCTTGGCTGTTCCCCATGGCTTAGGGGCTGTAGCACAGTCCCTAATCTTCCCCAGTGCGCTTATGCAAGCAGGGCTTAAGAGGCTTGGGCAAGGCCAATGCGATTCAAGAAAAAGCTGAAGTGCTCCCCAGGCCTTGTGAACTGACAAAATAACTGTGGTGAGGTTCAAAGTTATATTGCAGAGAAGGCAGGGTTCCTTGGAGTCTGGGTGGGGGTTAATCAATGTACATTCATCATTAATTTATGCATGTAAGGGGGTTTTGGAGTAGAGTTATCATGCTGGTTTTGATAATGCTAACTCTATCCACCCTGCCAGCTGCTGCAATGTCGTGGTAGTTTGTGTTGCTGCATGCAGAATTATGGTGCTTTTGTGGGAATATTATGTTCCCTGAATAGAGCCCCACAGAGCAATTTGCTTCATCCTTACAAACCCATCCAAATAACTGGCAATGCCTTACAAATACAAAACAATTGAGAAAATAAATGTATTATACTGTACATCTGTGACAAAACAATGCTTTCATGTGCAAAGAGAGAAATGTGTTTGTTTAACTTATGGTCTCCCATTTGGAAATAAATGCATTCATTTAAATCAAAATGGGACGTTCTTCACTATTACAGTATTTTGCATGCCAGATGTAAGAAATATGCTGCTTGAAGAGCAGACTAAAAACTTGGAGTGGTTGATATTACTAGGAGTGCACATGTGCTGGCTTATTCTAGACACTGCCTCTCTTCCTGCAGGGTGTCCTCTACACTGGAGTGGGAATCTCCGGGCTTTGCGTATGAGGGATCTATGTATAAAAGGTTTGGGAGTGTGCTCCTCCCTTGCGCGGCACTCTGGTGTCCTGTGCGCACACAGGAAAGCCTACTTTTCACCTGGGTTGTGCTCAGAAGAGAGTGCAGTCAGTTGTCACGCATCAGAACTTTGCGTTGCCACGACCATGAGGCAGATGAATTCCCTGCGAGAGTTGTAGCAGTCCAAAAGATTTTTGATCATTTCCAGTTTTTGTGTTAAAGAAATGTTAGTTTCATTTATATGCAGCAGTAAAAGTGTTAGATGGGGAAACGTAATCAATAAAATAGAGGTTGAGTGTTCCAATATTTGTTTTAAAAAATGTGCCCCATCTTGTATTTTTCATCTTTTTGAATGGTTAAGCTCTTGTAATGAAAGTCTGCTGCATTTCAGTTTACTCATAAGCTTAACATCATCAAGCCAAGTTTGTTCTGGGAGTTAACATTTGCATTTTTGAAAGCAGCAACCTAATCCAGAGCAAAACCAGGTGAGAATGTACTTTAATACAACGCGTTACCAGCTGTCTGCTGGTAGGTGTGAGCATTCTCAAAAAGGTGCTGAAATTTTATTTGGGTAGTTTTCCAAGACTCTGCACACTTAATTGAACAAAACTGAAGATCACTGCTACCAGTAGTAGGAGTTGTAAACTGGAATTCCACTGTGACAAGATTACTAGAAGGAAAAATAGCAAGAAAAAAAAGTACATCTGAGCTTTTCTAACCTGATTTTTTTAATAATAATAATGTTCAGACCATCTTCTAGGCTCATTATTCTTCCTTAATTGAAATAACTGCTCATATTATAGATGAGAAGGAAAGAGTTAAGAGTTTTAGCCCTCGCCAATGTTGTCTGACACACACTGTTGTGTGATGGTATTTTTCATGTGTAGTATCAGGTCTGTGCAAGCATGTGATTGTATTTGTCCTTTAGTAGCTGGAGGGCCACAAGTGATGAGGATCACAATTCAGCAAGTCTGGCATTAATAAATATGCTTTAGTTCAGTTTGAAAGCATTGTGGCCTGCATCTTCCCCATTCAAATGTTATATCCATCTTATTGTTATATCCATCCAGTCAGAGGACTTGTTATGTTATACCCAGCAGGAAACATGTCACATTTCTGAAAGCCAGCACCTATGTATTGACTGATTGACCAACAGGGCTATGCAGCAAGGGTAGTTTGGCCTAGCTCTGTTTTTCCTCTGGATTGATTAATCAAATACTTCAAATAATTGCTGTAGTTATGATTAATGTCAACTGCATAGCTAATTACCCAGGAGATTAAAATGACTCTGTTTTAAAAAAAAAAACCTGTAAATGAGTTAATTTACTCTGCTCACCTCTCTAAGCTTGTTATGCTCGTAAATGAAGAGAAATCTTGATCTTGGAACTGATTTGGGTGTTACCCATCTTGTATCAGTTTATTTAGGAGTTTCAATGTAACCCTGTTTGCTCCTTCTGGTCAAGCACACACTCTTTCTGCTTTGCTTTTGTATAAACCGTGAAAGTGGGGCTGAGAGGGATCATTGGGGTATAACTGACCTCCAGGATTTGTAGGACTTCCCTGCATTAGCACCGTTACCGCTAAACCACTGTTGGCCCCTTGCAGCAGTGCCTTCTTGACCACATCTCTTGGTAGCAGACTCTACCACCCAGTGGCTGTTACTGTTAAAACAATTTTCTGTTTCCTCAGGGAGCCATTTCCTTCCATTAACTTAAAGTCACATCTTATTTTTCCATGTTCTCAGTCTGCGAGTACATTTTTCCCCACATATGTACAAACTACATTTTAATTACATCCCTGGGTGCTGTAACAGGTTTCTCCACCATGACAGCACAATGTCAGAAGGCTACAGATTTGCAAATAGAGATGCCTGCTATATTCACCACCATGTGACAGAGACCTGAATGCCTCCCAAAGTATGGTTCAGCTAGGGCTTGTGTGCCCCATCACTTTTTCCTCTCCCAAACTGCAAGGCCTTGTGAGTTCCTAGCAAAATGTGGGGTTCTTTATCAAACTGGCAAAAGAATACCAATTTTAGGAACATTATCAAGAATGTACCACTTACTGAAGGGACAGCAACCCAGAAAGCTCCTCTGCTCTTACATTTATGTAGATATAAGTAAAAGAAGCTTTAAGGCTAGCTGCTATTTGAGGTCGTGTCAACTCCCTGTGCTTTCATTTCCTTGCAATTTGGTTTCCAGAGTTTCCAGAAAAAGGTTGGGTCCCTCAGCTGCTGGAAGGGCTGTTTCAGATATTGCCAAGCTTAGGTCTTTGTCCAGCTCTAATAGACTCCCTCCACTGTGTGGCCATCAGGATGCTTTGGTGGAGCTGTGTCTGTCTTGCTGGGAGACATTAACATCTCTTCCAGAGCTCTGCTAGAAACTTCTGCCATTTTGTGTTTACTTCACTAGAGCCTGATGCAGAGCAGACAGCCATGGTGTTCCCTCTATGTTGGGGAGACTTTATGTAGCACACTGGTCTGTGTCTTATTTTTTCCCTTTGTTTTCAGTCCAAAGAGGATGCAAATCAGACATGCTCCTCAGCTCTGGAGTCATACTGTTCATATCAAGCTGTAGAGACTCATGTTTGCCCTATGAACTGTCGTGTGGCTCATGGAGAGCTAAAATGGTGGCTACCACATTTCCTTCTCTTGCTTTTCCCTTTGTTTCCTGAAACTAAGGTTTTGAAAGGAAAACTACAATGTGCCCGGCAGACAGTATCTGTGCATCATGGGGCTTGTCTCAACTCTCTCTCTGTTATGCAAGCTGATGGCATTTGAACAGGTTGGACAGTGACTGTCAGAAATAGCCTTTCAGAAATGCAATACCAGCCCTCAAATCCTAAACCATCTGTCATGGTCAAGTTAATGTAACCTTCTCCCTGCCATCAGTGAGAGCTGGGAGAGTATAATAGCAGCCAGTGCTTGGTCCAGTAGGATTTGGTCTGTTCACATGGCTTTCTCACATACTTGGGTCTGTTCCACTGGCTGCTTTGTGGCAGACTCCATTCTCAGTCCCTGCCCAGACAGAAATGGTCTGAGTTGGTGCTGAGGGATCTAAATTTTCTTTTTTTTCAGCAGGAGGCTCAGTTATATATGCAACCTGAGGGCTATATGGACTTGGTAGGGGCATAGCTGGTGCTACAAAGATCCGATGCAAGAAGGACTTTTGCTGTTGGACTCAGTGGCTTGCAGTACTCAGTGCCATGATTTCATAAGTCATGTGCTGGGTGCCAGCCTGGAGCTAGCAAAGTTTGCAATGCCTGTGAACATGACTATTGCTGGAAGGGCAAGTGGTTGTACTCTGACAACCCAGTTCTGATGTGGTCAATGCCAGGTGCCATCATGGGAACTTGGCTGCAGCTCATTTGCTTGAAAGTTGATATCTTTTCTTGTAGCTTTTGAATGTGTCTATATTTTCTGGCAGCGGGAGAAAATGGCTTTGAAAAATAATAGCAGCTTTTAAGTCAAATTGGTGTCAACATTCACTCTAGGCTACTAGAAGCTGATCAGTTTAAGTTCCTACTTGGCAAATGAAATTCCTGTCTTGCTGGCCTCTCTCTGCAGCCCAATTCTCGTAACTGCTACTTGTTCTTCACTCTCTTTCTTTCTAATGTGTCTGGTCAAAGAGGTGTTTAGTTGCTGAGGTCTAGGATCTGGTGTGTTTTTGAAGGTACCCATGCTTGGGCCTCTCTCCTTTTTTTTATAGGAGAACTCTTGTAGGAACAGAGGAGAAAAGAAGGCAAAAGTTGGTGAAGCTTTAGCACCTGCCTTGAATATAGTCCAGCTGATGAAAACCACCAGTCACTGCTCTCAGCAAGGCAGCTGATTCCAGACATCATGGTTGGACCAGAGACAGGTGGGTAGTGAGGATCCATGGGGGAGCCATTACAGCCTATTCCAGGTGAACAGAAAAACGAAAGAAGCAAAGCTGCTTGTGAATAGAGAGAATCAGGAGAGCAAGAGGTAGATGGGCTGATGAAATAATGCTGTCTTTAACTGTGAATAAGTAACAGCATCACAGGAGGCATTCAGGGCAGCAGTTTTGGGGGGTTAAAATGAAAGTTAAAGATTACATTTAGGATTAGGAAAATCAGGACCGCTAAGGCATACTCAGTGAATGCTAAAGATCAAGGTATAGGCAAACCCAGATATGTCTGGAGTAATGTCTAGTAATTAGATATGATGTATATATGTATGATACACTATATCATCTTTTATGTTAACAACACATGTATATGATATCTATTACATGTACGTGTATCATATTTATACATATTATTAGCAGATTATATGTTACAATATATGCAGACTAATTCCTTGGATTTATGGAAGTGTTAGAAGTTGCTGTGCCAAGAAAAAGGTTTCCTCTGGCAGCTCTTTACATCAGCTCCTGTATGACAGCAGCTTACACATGAGGCTTTTTTGTTGCTCTGAGTGACTAGCTGTGAATGCAGCCTTTGCTGAGACTGTAGGTTTGACTGGAGCTCCTCCTGCCTTCCCTTGAACGTTCAGGGATAGTGCAGACTGTGTTAGCATGCAATGCAGATGCTGGTGAATGAATAAAGTGGAAAACGAAGAAAGAGCTAGCCTGTCTTTCTCATCGTTTTCAGAAAGTAGAGGAAGGCATTAGCGGCCTCCAGAGGGAGTTTCTCTTCTCAGCTGGTCTCTAAGCACGGGGAACTGATGCCTCAGGGAATCTCTTGACGTATGAGCCTATTTTACTTACTTCTGTCATGATCCTTCAGAGGGCATTTGTTTCCTGTTTGGTTTGAAAAGATTGGGTTTACTGTATGCTAATTTTGTATGAGGACATCAAACCTTGCCGAGGAACCAGTGCGCCAGAACAAACTCACTTCCAGCTCTGCTGGGAGTCTGTATAGCACTTTGCATACCAGCCCTGCACTCTGCAATGTGGAGCTCAAGTAATGAACCTCCCCATCAGGTTTGAGACTGATCAGCTGTAACTACAGAGCCACGTGTGTGGTGTGGGGACCAAATAACACAGTCATTCCTTCCCACTTCTACAGCTGTATCAGGTCTGCTATGTAAGGGTTGACTGAGTTGTTCTGTAAATCTCAGCAATAAAAATGTGTCCACAATCACCCAAATAATGGAAGGAAAAGATGAGAGCATAAAATGATTATGCTGGTGAAAGAAAGGAAGACTAGTGGAGTCTGAAAGAGATGTGGGCAGGTGAGCAATGGGCCTTGTGAAGCAGAACGAAATGCATTATTATTTTTAATGGAAATTCAAAAAAGGCTTTGTAGATGAGCTGGGCAGAGGATGAGTAGAGAAATTGCTAATTCTGTTTCATAAAGATGGTGGGAGTGAAACTGTCTTTGTTCCACTGCTCATGCAAATGGATGTAGCAGCTGGAAAGGACTATCTGGCAAGGGGTGGGAGGGACCTCCCATGGGGATTGCACTTCGCACCTGCCACTTTTTCTTCCCGTTTGTGCCACAGAAATCCATTGTGCTGGTGTGAAGTTCTGGATTCCCTGTGGAGGGAAGGAGATGTCTCAGAAATTTCAGTGAGATGCTAATGCCAGGCTTCTTGCTGCCCCTCTGGCTTGAGTCTCAAACTGGCCACACCACATGTTTTCTCTGGTTTACTTAGTCCCTAAGCAACCTTTCTGGCCTAGGCCATCCTCCATCTAGCATCCTGCCAGTATGCTTGAGGCTTTCTGCCCTCAGAAAACTTCCTGCATGTGGGATTTGCGATAGAAATAATAGGATCTCTGGAAACTGTGAGCTGAACCATTAATAACATTTGCTCTGAGATCATTAAGGGAGGAATTGCTGCATAGCAGTTTTGCCATCAGAACCAAATCTGTATGGAGGCATTCTCCTACATAAGTAGGTTAACTATGTCTTCCGAATTACAGGTAGCTAAAGCTACTCTTAGCTTCAGGCTCATGAGTTACAGGGAAGGATCTCTTTGGTTCTGATGCCACCACCAGGGAGCAGAAGTCCTTAGACTTTCACAGACTCTGAGGTGTTCTCTCTCCTCCTTTCTTCTGGGTTGGGTGCCTAAAGCTCAGTTTGAAAAATGACAATAATCTCGCTAGGATACATGATGGTGGTGTCAAACAGGACATTCCCATGGTGTTCAGTGCTCCTTACAAAAATGGACCCTATCTCCTATTCCAGAGGCTGCTAGAGAATGTGGCACAGATTTAAAAAAAAATACATAATAAAAAAATAGTCTGTGTCCATGGGGAGAGCGTTCCCAAGAAAAGCATTGGCTGAGAAAGAGCTTTTACTCTGCTTCAGGCAGAATCAGAAGTAATTAAACATCCTAGTGAAGCACTGGGAGTGGGCACACTTTGGGGAAGAGGCTGATCTCTCAGGTAAGAAAAATCTCAAACCTGAGAATAAACGGCTCCAAGAGAGGTAGTTGGTGAGATTTTGGAGGTGAAGGAGCTAGAGGTAGTTTTACCCTCTTACTGGCTTGAGACAGGGGAGAAGTGGAACCGGTGCTGCTGGTGGAGTGGATTCTTCCTGCCTAACAAAAGCACCTTCAAGCTTTTTCTGTAGTGTCATACCCAGTTGCCCAGCTGGCAACTAAGCACCCCACAGCTGCTCGCTCACTCCCCCCTGGTGGGGTGGGGGAGAGAATCAGAAGACTAAAAGTGAGAAAACTCGTGGGTTGAGATAAGGACAGTTTAATAAGCAAAGCAAAAGCCACACACACAAGCAAAGCAAAACAAGGAATTCATTCACTACTTCCCATGGGCAGGCAGGTGTTCAGCCATCTCCAGGAAAGCAGGGCCCCATCACATGATACCGTTACTTGGGAAGACAAAATGCGATCACTCAGAACGTCCCTTCCTTCTTCTTCCCCCAGCTTTATATGCTGAGCATGACATCATACGGCATGGAATATCCCTTTGGTCAGTTGGGGTCAGCTGTCCCAGCTGTGTCCCCTCCCAACTCCTTGTGCACCCCCAGCCTACTCACTGGTGGGGTGGTGTGAGAGGCAGAAAGGCCTTGACTCTGTGTAAGCACTGCTCAGCAATAACAAAAATAGCCCTGTGTTAACACTGTTTTCAGCACAAATCCAAAACATAGCCCCATACTAGCTACTATGAAGAAAATAACTCTATCCCAGCCGAAGCCAGCACATGTAGACATAGAGATGAAAAGTAACTCAGCTCTTAGAAGCCTTGCTGCAGCCCAGCTACATATGGGTGGGATGAGTCTGGGCCTTTGGCCAGATGTGTTGTAGAAGGTTAAAGCACCAAGTATGAAGTCCTTTGACTCACTGAGCTCCTTCTCCAGTCATGATGGCTGGCCTACCTGGGACACCCTGAGAGCCTTGTGGGGACCTGGAAAGTGTGCTGTGATGTGCTGCAGCAATGCCCTATGACTAGCATAGGTTGGTTGTGATGGGTGCTGCGCTAACCCCCTCTTGGATTTGCAGGGAAGAAAGCTTGAATGTGGGATCCTCAAGGCAGTGAGGTATTCAGATGACCAGCAAAGAGTGAGTTAAGGAGTCGGAGAAATACCAGACATCATCTGGAAAGAGGGTGATATTGGCAGGAAAGAGCTGCCCCAGCCTTTGGACATGTCCCCAGTTTGAACAATGGTCTGGCTGGTTAAAGGAAGGTCAGTGCCATGGGATGGGGGAAGGGGTGTGGGACTAAATATTTGGGAGGAGGGGGAAGGAGATGCAATGTCTATGGCCAGGGTTGGAGCAGAAATCCAGAGATTGGCCATGGCTGTGGAGTTTGAGCCTAGAAGTACCAAGAGCTTTGACAGAAGGAGCAGACAGCTGAAGGTAGAAGCTTAGAAGGAACACAGCTGGACTGAGCCTGCAGTTCTGTGCATTGGCTCTGGGATCAAATGCAGCTCTTTGGTATGATCCAGTTCAGTTTCAGGAGCTAATATGTGACTGTGAGAATGAAAGAGTGTGCAAATACAGACTTGAAAGACAAATGTAACATCAATTTAGCTTTTAGGCTGCAGTTTTTGTCTGTATCAGATATTCATTTACAAGGAAGGATGTATGCCTTTTTCCTGCCTTTGTGAAGGCCTTAGCCCTAGTGATGGGGAGTGAGATTTTGAAGTGTGAATTCCATACAATAGCAAAGCACAGATTCTCCAGGGGCAGGCACAGCACCTGCCCAAGGCAGCTTCTAGGGTTGATGGTTGGCTAACTGGATAATGTAGAGGGATTTAGGTGGTGATAATGGTCTATGATGGTATTTAATAGAAAATGGTGGTGGGGTTGTTATTTCTGGGGAATTTAACCATCCCGGATGCATGACCTTGCACAGCACAAGCTTCCCTAGCGTGAAGTTATGCTACCTGTTGTGGAGATGCTAAGGAGTCCTGAATCACTGTGTAACTTCCCTGTGCACAGCTACTTGCCAGTCAGATGGTACAGGTGCAGGGTAGGACCACTCTAACCTGATGAGAAATAGGTAACAGATAATGTGTCTCAGGGTGCACTTGATTACTTGTGTCAAGCCCTCTTTTACTGAGAGGTACCTGTGCCAGGATGGGCTGGACAGTGTATTGGGCTACATATTCTCATTCTAACTCAGACAAATTTTCCCTGTTTGTGCCTGTGTAGATACTGGGCATTCAGCCTGACCTTCGTCTGGCATTTCAAGGGACAGTCTGAGCAGTGCCAGGGTCTTCATGAGAGAAGCGCTGTACCCTGGTACAAAAATAGGAGCGTTTGCTTTTCATAGACAGCTCAAGCTGGATCTTGAGACTACAGGACCAGGCTCACCTCCCCTACAGCCCCCCAACATTAAGCATTTCCTTTGTAATAGTCAGTGCCCAAGGCCTGATTTCTATGCAGAGTCTGTAGGGAGGGGGAAGCAAGAACAAAAAGAGAAAAAGGTTTTAGGATTTGCTTTTTCAATGGCAGTTCATTCTGATCATTTGTGTGTGTGCTTCCAGAGTGCAGGAATGGAGGGGATGCCACTGCTTCATTTGGTGCTCCAGAAGACTAATGGACCTTGACAACTGCAGCACAACATGGAAACTATTAAAAAGGGAGGACTGATTAAAGCCCCAACCATCCCAGCATTCCCCTGGGCTCTTAACCCCGTGTTGGAGCTGAGCAGCCTAGCAATGCGTCCTCCCAGTCTGCACAATTAACATCTCTTGTCACTAATTGATTCCTGTGGTGCTCACAGGACAATTAGAATTTAAATTGCCTTTTACAAAGGTCATGAAAACATGATAAAAGACGAATCTATTAGGAAGGATCACTCAGGAGTCTCTCTCCTTTTCCACAGCACTGGCTGTTGGTTATCATACAGACATGAGTGAGGGGAGCTAAGAGAGCGGTTCATGCCTTGGGTTCATTTCTTCTTTATTGTAGTTCATGGCACAGGCTCAGCTCTTTGTGACTTGTGAATATTCTTGCACTGAAGATGGCATTTAATTTTTTTTACTGCCTCTTTTAGAAGGGTTTTGTGTCTGTATGTGCTATCCCTTGTTTGTCTTTTCTGATAAACGTTGAAATAGCTGGTTTTGCATTTGAGTCTTGAATTCACTGCAGGGGGGGAACCTATTTGTAATGGAGGGCGAAAGATTTGCCTTCACAGGGCAAAATTGTCTTAGTACCAGCCTGTCTTTAATCCCAGAGGGTGGAGTAATGGATTAAAACCTGACATGACTCCCTGGAAAGCAAAGGCTGTGAGGGAAAGGGCAGCTGGAGCTCTGTCTGCACAAGGATGCATATGAGGATCTGAGTACATGGTTCACCAGTATTGTTACTCCAGCTTTCTGTAAAATAGTCCTCAATAAAGAGGTCCTAGAAGAGAATGCATGAATACAAGTGCATGAAAGCATCACTTCTAAACCCATGCTTGCAGCTGTCCCCATCTGCAGCTGATACTTCTAGGAATGGCATTATGACCTTAGAAACCTATGGAACTCATGCCATCACATCTGAGCTGGGTGCAAACCCTGGATACAGGTGCCTGTAGCATCATGGCTCGGCAAGCTGTCTGAGTTTTGCCTCCAAAGTAGAATATGGCAGTTTGGGGTGAGCTTAGATGGGGAGCTGGTATTTTGCTAGCAAACAGGAATATTCCAAGTTGTTACAGTTATGGCAACACTCCTCTCTGTCAGCCTCAAACCTCAACAGTGGAAAGAGATTTAAAGCCTTGTGTGTCAGGTTTAAGGCAATGTCTTGTAATTGCAGCAAATCAGCCTGGAATGGATCTTGGCAGGTTACCTAATTCATCTGCCTTCTCCAAGGCAGGATCAGCTCTACTCATATCCCTAATCTGTTTTCCAGGAAGCCTCTCACACAGGTGCCTTTGCTGCAGTGAGGACTGGGTTGGGGGGCAGATTACCCCTTGCAGGATTTAGCACATCTTGTTCTGATGTACCCGGTCCTGCCTTCATAGAGACAGCATTCTGGACTAGCTGTATTTCAGGTCTGGATGCAGTGAAAAGCAGTCTTAAATCTTGTAGTTCAGTAATTTCTCTTCTGTCACATATGCCCCAAGTGTGGGCTTTGACAGGGAAAACAAAGTTTGAGAGCCACTGCTGTGGTCCAGAACCAGCCTCATGTAGCTACAGCAATATTTCATGCTGAGAGAGAAAATCTAGTCAGAATATCCAATTGCCCATCCCATCCTATCCCAGTGGCATCCCCATTATAAAGAAACCCGTCTGGCTATTTGAGAAACTCATGTCCTTTCCAAGTCCTGCCTTTGACTTCTTGCTATTCTGGTTATTGAAATTGATTTTGCACTCCAGGCATGGGATTTTCCATTGCCAAGTTTAATGTCGGAGATAATAGAAATTATGTTTCCACTCACACATAAATCTCGGGGCTGTTTGTGCTCAGATGACTGGACAGTAAGTACAGGTGAAATTGCTCCTGTGATTGTTTCAGTAAAAGTGTATTATTGTTGTAAGGTTTTATAAAGTGTGTTTAACTGTTTTACACATATTTCTAGCAGTCACTGAGTAGGTTATTTTTTTTTATTAGAATAAATATAAACCTCTAAGCAAGGCATCTAATTTCTCTTCTTGACAGTGTGGTAAACCAGCTGGCTTTGGAAGTAGGCCAAAGAGTGAGCAGCAAGACCACCCGGGAGTTGTGCAGTACCCCTCCGCTGTGCTTGCCCTGCAGTTTTGCACTCAGAGAAGCCAACCTGTGCAAAAGATCACATGGATATCTCTGCTTTTGCACACCTCCTCATGTGGGGCAATCATCAGGCTTTGTACTGACTGCAGCACAGTCTGGTCTGCACTAAATCTTGCCATCATTAGTCAGTGCACATAGGACCTGGCTTTGAAAAGCTTGGGAAAGAATAAGCAAAGGTGAATCTCTTGAGCTTTAAGGGCAAAACAGTCTGAGAAGGTTTCTTCAGCTCCCAAGAGCTAATGGAGATAACGGTGTTAGTGTCAGGCCCACAGGGATCAGTTACTGGATTGTGGCCTGAAGGCACTCTAGCCTTTGGGGTCCCCATGTCTTAACCTGGCAGCTTTTTCTGCTCCCAGGAGGAGGAAGGACTTGTTGTTCCTTTTCAGAACGTATGAGAGAATCTCACACTCTACAAGGATAAAGGAGTGGGAGGAAGGACTCTGGAGTGATGGAGGGGCTATAGCCTCCATCCACTTCAGCTACAGGCTCCTCTGGTTAGGTGTGAATCTGCTCAGCTCTGCAGTCCTCACCTGGGTGACATTCCCATGATCGGAAGGCCTTGATCAGCTTTCCAAACAGCTCTGTGTAACCCAGCCAGCTGGCTGCCAACCAGCCCTGCTGCCATCTGCTACCCTGTGCCTCTGTTGTGTCTGGGCCCTGGATGCCAAAGATGCTGCCGTAGTTCCTTCCTGAGGGAAGCCCAGACCATGATAATTCAGGTGTTCTTCAGACAATATTCTTCCTGCAATAAAGTGCCAGCTTCAAACAGCCAGGGCATGCTGTGTGGTGATTAGAGCACCGCAATGAGTGGAATGTATGCGAGACATTTCTTACGTGGCTTCCTACCTGTCCTGACCCCATATTCTTTTATGCTTCACACGTCTCGTGTCCTTGGCTCAAGGAATATCATTAGTGTGTGTCAGGTAGTGCCCAGCATGGTGAAGCCTCAGCTTGTGTTGGTGTTTTGGGTATTGCTGAACAGTTAAAAATGATGCACTTACCTTATTTTTGCGCTTGCATGCATTTGGCAATGTTGCTTTGCTGTATTACATTGCTTCCCTCCCAGAGATCTTAACTTTGGCTGGGAGCAAAGGGGCTCAATTTATCTCTTCCTTACCTCACAGGGGTTTGGTGAAGCTCAGCTAGCAAAAACTTGTAAATTGCTTGGAGATCATTAGAGGAAAAGTGCTGTAGAAGAGCAAAGTATTATTTATTAATGTGCCTCTGTCTTACAGTGCCATAAGTATCAAGATTTTAATTGTGCAGACTTGTAATCTGAGTAACTTCCTGGATCTGTTTTATTTTTTCCTTTGATTGCCTTGGTAAATAATTTCATGGAGCAGTCACTGTACAAAGTGATGCAGGAGTGGTGTTTAAAAGCCAGGTCTGTCAGGGGTAGAAGGCAATGGGATGCCACAGTATGACTTTCAGCTTTCCTTTGGCTTCTCTAATCTCTACTGCCTCAGTCTTATCCTCTGCATCTAAACTTGCTTTTCCTCTGTCCTTGTTTAAAATTTCACCTCTGCTTGTGAGAGGAGTGCGCAAAACAGTATTACAATGATGAACAGAGATCTTACATTGCAAGGGGCTCCAGATCACTTCATCAGCAGTATGCAACCATTAATAAACTCTAGCCATGCCTGAAAATTTGCATTATACTCACTTTTGGGCAGGACATGAACAATGCGGCTGAAGGGCAGAGGAGGGAGAAAATCCTTCCTCTCATCTGCTAGCTTCAACTGGCATGGGGAGGTGTGAGCTGGCAGCAGCTGTGGGGCTGCACAGCCTGCCTTGCTCTCCAGACCACGGCAGCAGCTGCCTCTGTTGCAGCCAGTTTGAAGCAGCGAGGCTGGGTGTGAGCTGAGTGTAGTTACTCCAGGAGGAGTTTGACCAGTCAAGATGCAGTTAAATATCTCTTGTGAAAGTGCTGAAGTCAGGGTTTTTCTCTGCATCTAAGAGCTGTTTCCAGATGGGTGATATTAGGGGCATATCAACTGCCATTTTGCCCATCCCACCGGGATTGGGCTGGGATCTTTCAGGTGCTTATCTCTGAGCTTGTGAGAAAGTGGCAAGCGTGGTATTGCAACAGACTGATCTGCAGAGGCTGATGTCAGATGCTGTGCCTGGTGGGATGATATCAAGTGATCCACAAAGAATGACGTCAAACACGGTGGTGTGTGGGCTTAAAACCGAACCCTTTGTGCAGTATTTCTAACGTGCAATAAAGAAATTCCTTCCCTTGTTCTCTCTCTCAATCTCTCTCTCTCTCTGCCTGTTTTGTTTTTAATTGCCTCAAAAACATGGCAAGGCTCAGCCTGCTCCTGTTTTCCCAAGTGGATGGGCAGCCAGCTGCTTGCTTGTGCATTTCTAAGCTCTGGGATAGGCTGTTCTACTACATTGTTCATAGGCCTCTGAGATTACCCCATTTCATACAAAATTCAGCAGAAGCAGCAGCAATTGTGTGTGTGTGGTTTTTTACTCCTTCCTAGCTCTGTCAGATCAACACCAGCTTTAAAATGTTTGCATTGGCTATCAGTGAAATATAGAGCTGATCTGAAGACTTTCCTTTCTTCTGGGGTATGAAATATGAATAGCACAGTGCTCTCCTCTCTGCTCCTTCCCAAGCTTGCTATAGAATTCTGATGGCTGCAACATAACCATCCCATATCAAACTCAAGGGGATAACATCCCATATACATCAGCATTGCAAGGAAATCTTCAGGTAGGGTGATGAGCATGTCTCCAGACAGTCCTAGGGTATTATACCTCCAGGTGTGGTGATCAGACAGTTTCTTTGTGGTCATTGCAAAGGCATGGAGAAGGAGAGAATATCTACTGTTGTGACCTTCACACTGAGACCATCACTGAAATCCCTAGTCTCCAAGGGATGTGCTTTCAGTTGGCAGCAGAACTTAAAGCTACATCTGACTTATCCCTCAGTTGTAACCATCTGCCTTTTTTGCTGCCTCAGACAGTCTCACTTCCCATTCAATTAGCAACATTCCCCAAGGGACTCAATTATGCCACCTGAGAGAGAAGAAGGGGAACAAATGGACCGTGCTTCAAGAGAGAAAAAGGAGCGTCAAGTCCTAATTCAAGCACAGTGGCAGACTGGCCTTTCCTCATGAGATAGCACTAACACTTAAGAGAGGAAGTCACTAATATCTGCTGCTGCCGAGACAAGCATGACTTCCAGAGGCTCCATGGGTAAATGTGAATGCATCTGCAAATGCTGAGGGCCATGAAATGTGCACCAGGGGAAGATCTCCAGTAATGATTGCCCATTACATGGGCAATATCAATCAGGACAAGTCCTTGTCCCTTTAGCTATGCCAACAATCTTCAGTGGCAGTGATTAATACACTCTCCATTTTGTTTTAAATATGTGGTCAATATTGAAAAGATGCATTTTAAGCATGAAAGGTCTTTCAAGAGCTGTGTTTATGCTTACAGAAAGGGGATCCATGTTTCAAAGGTGTAGATGAAATGATATCAAAGTGAAAAAGGAAGAAAACAGCACATTTCTTGACTCTATGAAGATTTGAAAAGTATTTTGAAACCTAGAGAAACTCTTTGCAATGGGAAATGTGTTTTCCTCATGCATTTTGGCTGAGATTTCCAAAGATTTTTGTATGTGTAGGAGCACCAGCAATTACAGTGCTGCTCAGCTCACTGGGCAAGCTTTGGTGTTGCAGGAGAGAGATGTAGCGTGAGGATTACAGAGGAAGTTGGTATTCACAAGGATGCGCTCAGGAGCATCTGTAAAGGTAGAGCCAATGGCTGGGCCTGGCCTGGGCTTTATTGAGGATGTGTCTGGAGTTCAAGAGTTGACTGAATTAGTACATCGAACAAACCCTGATTAACACTCGAATTCTGTCTCAGCTCAAGATCCCTCAGCTAAGAGAGTGATCTCTGTGCCTTACCACATGCATGTGATGGCTTCTGGCCTTGCCTTTGAGCCTGGTGCTAAAGAAGTGGATATGGAGACTGGTTGTGCTGTATGCTAGGGCCTTGCTCATGCAAGGCTTGCTAAAGTCACAGTTATTGCCTAGTAGGAGAGCTGGTGTGACCTGGTCAGCAGTGATACCACCCTGTCCTGCCCAGCCCAGCTCTGAGCAGCCCTGGGGTCTCAAAAAAGTCCATATGATCAAGCTGTAGTAACTTAAGACTCCTGCTTACGTGGCTTCTACTCCTTGCCCTTCAGCTGATCATTGGTAACTGATCCTTTTAGTGAGGGGACTTTGAAGTTATTATGAAACTTTTTAAGGTAGTTGGGTGAACTGCATGGTGAAGCCTACCAGGGGTGCTCATATGGCCATCTATGATCACAGTTGGTGCATAGAAGCCAAACGGCAGTACTTTTATCTGGGTTCTTGGTAAAAATATTGACACCCATCAGCACATTGTTGCACTTGGCTATTACTGTTGCTGGCAGAAGACCTGTGGGCAGGCTGAGGAGCCTGGTGGTAAAAGCATGCTGTCTGGACTAAGGAGCCTACCAGCATTCAAACTGTGGCTGAACTCAGTTCCAGCCCCCTGAGTATGGCTCAGCTTGGGATTCCCAGCCAGGTCAGTGCTGCAGGCATACTCATATTTATGACTGGAATCAATTGCTTTTATATCAAAGAGCAGATGGAATAAGGCAAGAGGGAGAAAGAGGAGGGGCTGTGGTGCAGATCTGGTTCTCTCAGCTTGAAGAGCTCTGCAAGCCCATGTGGTTGTTGCTGCTGTGTTCAGCTGAATGCATGCTGCAGTGGAAGGCAGCAGTGAAATGGTTAAGATGCATTGGCCAGGCTGCTTTAGAAATCCAGTATGGAAATAACAGGGGCTCTTAAGACTAGGACTAAATTGTAATGACAGGCTTATGTGGACAAAGCCAGTGGGGAGACTTTAATTTCACCAGTGCTCAGGAATGGAAAGAAATGAAAGCTGGCACATGATTCTGTTTCCACTTATGAAGCACCCATCTGCCTTTTTAAAATTCAATTTATGGGAATGGTGAGTAAGGCTGGGCCAGTTCTTAGCTATTAGATCCATGCCATTAACATCCCAGCCGCTTCATTGTATCAATAGCATGCACTGAGCAAGGAACATCTCTCATGCAGGATTGGCAGAAATTGATATTAATAAATGGATCTAATATTCTTAAATTTGTATTCCTTCCCAAGACTCGCAGTGACCCCAAAGGGCAGAAGAAATAATAAGTAAAGGCCTAATTCATTATTTATAACCAGGCAAACCAGGGAAGTAACTCAGGGAGATTACCCAGATAATCCAGCATTAGCATCTTGTTTCAGAGATCTTTATTAGGACTCAGGAAAGGCTTCTGGGAGAGTGAAAACGGTACAGTAAATTCATATGCTAGCCTTTGACCCTGACTAGTGCCCTGACCTTATAATTTACTTTGGGATGTGTGTGAGTTTAACAGAAGGATAAACACTGTTGGGTAAAGAGAGAGGAAAGGAGGCTGAAGAGGGGCAGTACCATTTTAAGCTGCTTGGAGTGGATTTCAGAGTCGTCAGCAAAGCTGCCTTTGCAGTCATGCACCATGAACGGTGTCCAGCTGCTGTCTCCTCTCTTGCCTGGTTTATGGGGCCAAATGAATTTTTGGAGGCATTCCTCAATCTTTTAGACTGTTTTACAGAATAGAAAGAATAATACCACATCCTAGAGATCAGGCTCATGAGGTTAATGTTTCTGTGATGCTTTGAGGTTAAAACACATCAGTTCTTGTAGTTCAGTGTCTGTTATTCTTTCTCAATGCAGGGACAGCCTATAGGCCTTTTGAAAAATTATTACTTTACTGTCCTGTCCCTTGTTGCTTTTGTATATGGTATGTGGTTGATTTTGCAGAAGGAGGGGACCAATTGCTGAGCTGCAGGTTGAGAAATAGTGTCCTCATTGGATTTTGGTTTTTTTTTCCTGAAGAGGTTTAGAATAGTCTTAGGTTGCAGGAATGAAACCAGCTAAAAGGTTACAAATAAATTTTTGCAGGAAGATGTAGAAGATGTACCATGGGATGGAGGGGGTGACTCTCCGTCTGAGATTCCCAGCTCAGTTTTGCAGATGTGAAATGTCTGAATAAGTTATGGGAAAAGAATTTAATGCATGTTTAGTCCTGATAATGCCTTCAGCTCTTTATGCTTTGCCGAGCAGTCCTTTATTGCGTAAAGAGGTTTGCTTTTGTGTACTAATAGCAAGGAGATGGGAGATACACTTCTTGGAAAATTCATGGGAACTCCTCTCTGGATGGCTTTTTGATTGGGACTGTTACTCATCTTAATTCTTTGCATTCATTGTTGGTTCAGATACGTGGGCAGACAGTTCAAACAGGAGCAGAGCAGGCTGTCAACAGTTAATAGAGTAGCAGTGCAACTACTTTGCATTTATATTGTACCTTCCCTCAGAGGAACTCTAAGTGTTTCCAAATATTAACTAATCCCCAGTAGACACCTGCCAGGTAGGTACAGTCAATAATAAGCCCATTTTAGATGAGGAAGGCTGAGGCAGAGCAGTTTAACGGTTCCGTAACAGATCAGTGGCAGTGCTGGGAATAAAGCCCAGGACTCCCAGATGCCAGTCCCTGGCTCTGATACACTCTGCTTCTTTTTAATCTGAATGGATTTTACCCATCCCTAATATAAAGCAGATCAGATCACCTACCATGTCTGCATACACAAATTTCCTTTAAACACTGGCTGTCAGTGGGCCTTTTCGTGAAATCACACACAGAGGAAAGAGAGAATATTACCATCTGGGATATCATATCAGCACTTCTAGAGATCTTTGGTACAGGATGTATCCAATTATAAATGAGCTAGAAGCCTACAGTCTAACAAAAGCAGGTGGAACCTTATCAGCAGCAATGAACAGTTTAGGAAAGGAGAGTTAGCAGGATTATTAACCCTCTTGAAATAGATTTTGCCTTCCAAAAGGGAAAATAATAATGTCCATAACTAACAGAAAAACAATTTGCAACACTTAATTAAATTAATAAGAACATGCTAATGCAGAGTTAAGACTGCACAAAGACTTCTACTACATTGCATGCTAAGTATGCAATTTTCATACGCTCATAACTTTGTTAAATCAAAGCCAAATTTCTTCCAATTTAGGAAAGCACAGACTCCTCTTTGAGACTCCATGTGCCAAGTTTCAAGCACGAGCTATGCTTTCTGGCTAGAAGGCTTTTGGGGTTTGTTTTTTTTCTCCCCCCTCCGTGTGCTTTTCATCATTCTGTAACTCACAAGCAGCTGAAGTGATTTTTCTGAGATGATTCAAAACACTCTTCAGCGCTGGGAAAACATTCGATTGTGAAGCAGTTTTTCAAAAGTGTGTTGAAATGGACTGGGAATGAGTAGTGTCTCCTAGCCATACCTGCTGAGGGTGCTGGCAGCTCCGCCTGCAGTAAGCTTATCATTATGAGAATTGCATTACTACTACAAATTGTGCCTGGAAGCAACGGGCACTATATTGCTGCCAGAGCTGTGCTGTGATTCCAGATATACCTGCTACCAAATGGCACCTAAATTACTAGGTCTTCATATTGTTGTGGTACCAGTTCTGTGCCACTATACCTGGCCCAGCTGTCCCACTTGCTGATGCGGCCTTGTCATTTTAGCTAAGGGCTGGCAGGAAAGAAGAACCCAGTCCTTTCCCTGAAAGGGCTTTATGCATGTGCTAAGCACGGTGGGGGGTGAAGTCTAAGACTGTTTTTAGGGCCCTCCCTCAAAGTGCTGCATGGTCAATGTGCTAGCTCGCTGCCTGAGATGTACCAAGGAGTGCAAGCTGCAAGCAAGCTGATTCTGCCCTGTTCTGCTGGTGTGTGTCATGTAGCCAGCTCTGTCGTAGGAGTGTAGTAAACTAGGTGGCTCTCAAGGTGTCCTGTAACGTGTCTATGCAATTCCTGAAATGGTGACAAAACTGGGGTAGGACTCAATCTGAAAGGTGCTACTGACCTCATGTGTGAGAAGAGCAGGAAGAGGTGCTGCTCATCTCTCAGGATGAAGTCCTTTCTGCTCCAAAAGCTGACAAAAGGAAAAGAAACTAAAAGAAGAACATTTTAAAGCTGCTTTTGGTATCTTCTTTTCTGGGTTTCCTCCCCTGCTGTCATGGTTTAACCCCAGCCGGCAACTAAGCACCACACAGCCGCTCACTCACTCCCCCCCGGTGGGATGGGGGAGAGAATCAGAAGACTAAAAGTGAGAAAACTCGTGGGTTGAGACAAAGACAGTTTAATAGGTAAAGCAAAAGCCGCGCACACAAGCAAAGCAAAACAAGGAATTCATTCACTACTTCCCATGGGCAGGCAGGTGTTCAGCCATCTCCAGGAAAGCAGGGCCCCATCACGTGTAACCGTTACTTGGGAAGACAAAATGCGATCACTCAGAACGTCCCTTCCTTCTTCTTCCCCCAGCTTTATATGCTGAGCATGACATCATACGGTATGGAATATCCCTTTGGTCAGTTGGGGTCAGCTGTCCCAGCTGTGTCCCCTCCCAACTCCTTGTGCACCCCCAGCCCACTTGCTGGTGGGGTGGTGTGAGAGGCAGAAAGGCCTTGACTCTGTGTAAGCACTGCTCAGCAATAATGAAAATAGCCCTGTGTTATCAATACTGTTTTCAGCACAAATCCAAAACATAGCCCCATACTAGCTACTGTGAAGAAAATAACGTGATCCCAGCCAAAACCAGCACACCTGCCAACACAGGCACATTTCTGAAGGTGCTGGTAGAGGATTGCCTGTGTGCATTTTCTGGTATCAACCTACAAAATTACCTAGTGACACATAAAATGTCCTAATAATCTTCATTGGGCGGTGTGCATTTTTTGGGACCTGCTTGCCTTGGGATGAGAACTCTTTGGGGTTTAGATTTGCTTTCTCAGTGGTGAGGAGACACCATTCACCACAGAAGCATTTCCAAACAAATAGGACCTCTGTTGCAGAATTGAGCCCTATTATGGGTTAATGATAATTTTAAGTCAAATGTATCTCCTTACATTTGCAGTGAAGGCAGCGTACTGGAGCTGACAAGCATACATGATAGCAACGATGTTTTCCTGGAAAATGCTATTAAAATACAGCCCAGGAAACCATGTTCTGGACACATCAATAATCTGCTTTGGGAGATAGTTCAGGCCTTTTAAGCTGATTCCTGATATTGCAGGTTTCTCTGCTGAGAGTCCCACTGGCATTCCTTACATCTACTATTCTTTTATGCCTGGAGTCAGCTGCTGAACAACTAGTTCGAGGGTTGGGATGTGGGAATAGGGGGATTTGGTTAGGAAGGGTGGATTGGACTGAAGAGGACATGAGTGGAGGGCTGGGGACTTTCCAGAATGAACATGAACCACTGTTCTTCCTCCTCTGCTGTTCACAACACTCAGGCTGACTTCAGCAGGTGGGGACTGTGGGAGAAAAATGACAAGAGTATAGGAAGAGGAGTGTATGGTTCTTGTGCTTTCTTTGCTGAGCTCTGTGCTTACTTTTTCCTCCTTGTGAGAAGGTTGGGAGAGAAATTCCTGCTGAAGTCCCAGGCACAGGGATTTTAAGGGAAGAGTACAGCAACAAGAGGGAGGAGAACATGTGAGAATGGATTTTAGCAGCTCATTTGAGTCAATGTGACCCAAAACAGAAGGCTCTGGCTCTAACGCAGGATGACTTATTCCCATGCTGCCAAAATGCATACTTTTGCTTATGCTATCTACAGCTTCATGGCTCTTTTAAGGCTGAAATGATAGAGAATTCTCTCCCACAGTATATGATTGCTGGGGTTGCAGGCTGTTTGGTAGGTCTAACACACCATAAGTGCAGGTGCTTAGGTAAATATTGCCTCTTCCTTGTCTGAATCAATACCCATGCTGATCACTTTCTAAATTGATGTGCTTTGATGAGAGAAGAGGGTGCAGTTTGCTATTTCACAGTCATTCTGGAATATATTTTTCTAAAGATTGTTTTGCTTTTATGGGACTCTGGCCCGTATTCTGCAAATAACCCTGAAATTTTAAATAGTTAAATATAGTTGGCCAAATTCTTCCCTTGGAAATACCCCTGTAGTTCCCATGGCATTGCTAAGAACCCAGAACACATTTCTGAGGACAAGCTTAAGCCCAACAGAGCCATTTCACTCCAGGCATAACACTGTTCAAAGTCAATGGAAGCATGATTTGAGCACATTGTGTTTATATTTTTACAAGTGCTTTTCTATATTCCTTTATTTCCAGGCTAGAATCCAACAATGCAAATGCCAGACAGAAAATTGCTGTTTTCTTCTCAACCCTTGTTTTCAGTGAGCTGTGCATGTGTTTGGGGAGTATAGCATGGTGACGGTGGGATGTCACAATGGCAAGGTGGGGTTGTGTTCAGGACACTCAAGCTAAAGAGAGCAAAAGGTAGGAACACCAGCTTGGATTTTTGGAGATGTTAAGGTTGCCTTGATTTGCCTCCACTGAAGCTGGCTTATAATGTTGGCTTCCACAGTGGCAGAATGAAGCTGGAGTGGAGTGCCTTGGAAAAATCTCATTGCTCCACCAAAAAGGTCAGTTTCTGACTGGTTAAAATAATTTTTCTCCCAGGTTAGCTGTCTGAGGTCAGCTCTAAGTGCTGAGAGCCCCATTCACTTGGCTTAAAGCAGCAACTGCCTTGCTTTCACAAGGTTTAACACACGATTAGCAAGATTGACTTGACATAGGTTAAAAATTCTCCGAGGGGAGACACAGGCTAGTGCTTGTGTCTCCATCACAGTTGGCCTGGAAGGTACCTAGGCTGGATCAAGCTGTCTGTGGTAACAGCCTCCACCCTGCAAATTCTACCTGCATACCCGAGTCTTCCCTGTTTGGTCTCTCTTGCTGTGTGTACTCAGGGCTTTTTTGCATAGTTCTGTGTCCTGAGATGCTGTGGGAGCTTTTTGTGGCCAATTGTAGGACAATGTGTCTCTTAAGGGAAACTATGAAAAGGCTGTGGAAGACTACCAAGACGGGAGCGATTTGGACTGCTGAGAGGAAGCAGTATACGGCATCCAATCTTTACTCACACCCACAACAAAAACGTGTCCAGACTTGGGCTGAGAGCTGTCTGTGTAGATGATGGGGCATTTTATGCTAAATCCTGGGTCAGAGGGAGTCCAGCGTGCACTGTGTGCATGCTCTAATTGCACAGTTCTCTGGACTCCACTTAGATAGGTTTGGGCCTATCTTGGGAAATTATGTAGCACCCGTGTAGTTCTGTTGTGAGGGCAGTTTAAGATGAGCAAGTCCAAGGTAGTCAGTGCAGTTGGGCATGCACAAAGTGTCTGGGCATGTGCAGCAAATCCTTTTTCTTGGAGATTCAAAAAATACTCTTGGCAAATTCAGCTGTCTCCCCAGCAACTGGCAAGGTGACAGGAAAATTGGCCAGGCAGATTTCCAACTGGCTTGGTGGCAACCCTGATTTAAGATGAATATTCCCTATTAGATTTATTTAGAAGCTAGAAATATCTACTTCCTGGTCTCTCCTCATTGCTTCTCATTGTTTTGCTGCCTGCTTCTTGCCATCCTATTTTCTGTCAATTTAAGGCAACTGTTGGCTAGGGTGAGTGTAACCTGCAGTTACACAAGACATGTGACAGCACCTTGCTCAGCATTCTGTGCTCAGACCGGTTCACATAGGAAGGGTTCATGTGTTGGGGACATTCCTGCTTCCCTGTCCCATGGGACTTTCGGGGTGGTCTTGCTCTGGGTGGCTGAAGACTTGTTCACCTTTCAGTGTGCAGTTTTGGGGGGGACCTTGCTTTCTCCAGGACCTTCACACTGGCAGTGCTGGTGGCCAGCAGGGCAGTGAGCACCTGGGGACAGCCACCCTCGGGACTCAGCGCAGAGTTACACTGCATGTAGAGATATGCTCTGGGTGCGAAGACCTGGGGTGCCTGCGCCCTGGTAGTACTATTTTGACAAGTCACTTAAGCATGGGCATTTAAAGCCTGTGATAACTGTGTGTTGAGAGAGACAAATTAAGCCAATTCTGCTAGAGATAAGTGGCTGTGAAGCTCTCTTGGGTCCTTTAGATCCTCTTCCTGTCCAAGCTGTGCTCTGGAAGAGCTCTTAAGGTAGAGAGGACTTTGGTGCAGGCTGTGCCCCCAAACCAGGCTCCCCTTCTGCCTCTGGGCTGCAGCTGCTGGGTGCCAAGGCAAGGAGAGGCAGCACTGCGGGGAGCCCCAGCTGCCGGTCACTGCGGGAGGGGAGCGGTAGTGCCTCCTGAGCAGTGGCAGCTCTGTGCCCCGGCTCTGTGCAGCCCTTGGCTGCCCCCCCACCCCGGTGCTGGTACAGAGAGAGCTCCTGGGGTCCCTGAAGTATTCCTGAAGTCCCCTGAAGTCCCTGGGTGCCGGTGTGTGCCTCATGCAGTCTGCAGGGCTGCTAGGGAAAACCCGCATGTGTCTAGTCCCTGCTGTCCTTAATCCATCGTGGGGTCACTCTTTGCTTTTCCTTCATATTGCTACTGTACCCTAAGGAGGAGCTGTCCTCTTTGCCTTTGAGCAGCTGAAGAAACATACGAAAACTGTGAACTCAGGGTTTGATATTGCAGCTTCTTCTCTGGAGAGTTCAGGAGGACTGTTGGTTCGTGCCAGGCCTTTTTCATGGACATATCCTTGGGAGATCATTAGGGGCTGGGCATACTTGGATACTAACAAGAAAAAAACATTAAGCTGAAGTTTTGCAGCTCAGCTTTCAAAGGTGCAGCTTTGCAATAGCCAAACCTTGCTCTACATGGCCCCATGGGTGTGTAGGTCTCTTTGCATATCCAGGGTGCATGGGACAGAGGGCTAATGGCCTGTACTAACAGTAAAGGATGCACTGAGGCTGTCTTCCTCCAAAATCTTTGAGGTTTTGGTTTGTACACCTTGAGAGGTTTCCTAAGTGAGGTGCAGATTGCTGCAAAACGAGTTTCAGACTTCTGACAGTGGGCCTGCTAGTCTGATTCAAAATTAGTCCCTGAGCTCCCAGGGACATGAGGAGCATGGGCTGAACCCTACTTCTGTAAGCTGTTATGGAGGGAGGCAGTGTCCTTTTGAAGCCTTAAAGCTGCTGTGCTTGTCCCATGCAATTTCCTTATTGTTCAACCTAAAGGCCTTCAGGAAAATGCCAGAGACACGCCATTGACCTCCTTGCAGTACATCCCAGAGCTTTACAATCTGATATTAATTACAGTGAGGCTCTATATTAAAGCAGAGATTTGCCAAGTTACCATAGGGGTTTCAATGCTTGATTCACATTAATTTAAAGTGGAACTAGATATTCCCTCAAGCAGCTTTGGAAATCTCATAAAAACAGAAAGATGGAAATTTTGCTGAATATGCCCTGTTTAGCCAGGGAGCTATCTAGTGCTCACCTGTGTGAACTACAAAGGGCTGTCCATATTGCTTATTGTTTGCTCTGTCCCTTGTTTTCTCCCTTGTGCTCTCCACATTTGGGCCCAGCTCTATTGCCTTTAGGTCTATTGCTTTAGAGACCCTAAAGAGTTGTGACACCTCCATATGCAGAGCCTGATTCTCTCTCACTTGGCTTAGTCCAGTGGCTCATGCTGCTGTCTTACAGCAGTCCTCTTGCACTTAGATCTCTAATGTAACTTCTTGGCTTTTGGAGCTTGGGAGAACCTGGCATTCAGTCCCACAGGGCTGGATAAACATATGAATAAGCAATGATGCAGCTTTGTAGGGCTTCCACTGAGATAGAAACTGATCCTGGGATGCTTCTGCAAGGCAAATCCTTTTTCCAGAGAGAACCCAAAATGCACTCTAAGTGTGTGCATCGGCAGGTGAAGTGATGGTCTTTTGGGACATGGGGAAGCTGGCTTTGTTTTGAATGCTCCAGGAAAAGGGCCAATTTTTTTCTAGTTTAGTGAAGTAAGCTGTCTGAAACAAGAAAATATCCTTCAAGGTACCCTGGAAGTTGCTAGCAATACACTAATTTCAACTATCTGTAGCAAGAGCTGGCCAGGGCATCTGCTCAGCATCCTTGTGGGATCTGGGTCACCTCTCTAAATGTCCTGCAGCAAAATCTCTTCCTGGGATTCTCAGCAGAGGAGATGTTGCCTCTGTGGTCCCAAGATAGATACTCCCACTATGCTGCCTGCTGAAAGTTGTCACTTCTCTTAATCCTGCCACTGAAGCAGGAAATGGGGTCAGTGGGTCACAGAGGTACTATGCGTGGTGTGGGCTCCAGGCAGCTGCCTGTCCTGTCTGCACCAAAGAGGAAAGTTGCTGTCAAGTCATGGCAGTGCTGGCTAGTGATCTCAGTGGGGCTTGGAGGAAGGGACTGGCGTGAGGGACTTCGTTTCATGTGAGCAGGAAGGATTTCCTGCCTCTCCCTAGTGATTATAATTTGTCCTCTGCCTTCTCTTTCTCTTAGTTTCCCTTTTCTTCCCTTCTGTCATCTTTCCTTCCTCCTTCAGCATCTGCCATCTCTTGCAGCTTCCTCGTCTTCTTCAGTTTTGACATCATCATCTTCTTTTACTCTTTGACAGCAGCTGTGGAAGGAAGGAACAACCTCAAGCAGCCCTGTTCCCTTCAGAAAAGTCTTCCTCACGAAAAGGGGCAGCAGAGTTGGCCCCTAGAACACAGGATTTCCCTGTCAGGGCACTGAGTGCACTAATAGGCTTTATTTGCCCTGACCACCCTCCCGTGGGACCTCCAGCCACCCTTCTGCCCATCAGCCCTGGAGCACCATCTAAGGCCTCGGCTTCAGCCCTCTCCTGAGTTTTGGTGTACTTGCTCCCAGCCCTTTCCTGAACTGAGGACTGTTTGGATTTCCTGGATTGACCTCAGACCTGATATGTTACCTTGCTTTTGCCTGATGATCTGTTAATAGCACCCGTTTTTGTCTGCTTGGCTCAAGTGCTGTGGGACTATACCCTGTTGGTGAGGTTGTTGCCTAGCCTGGCTCATGGCCACCCTCTGCTTCCAGGCTTGTCTGCATTTACGGAAGAGCTGGACCTTGCTGTTTCCTGACACTCCTCTGAGAGCTTAAACTTGGAGTAATTCTGTCTCTCAAGTTAGATACAGACAAAAAGCACTATAAAGCTTAGTCTCGCTCATGGACCTAGGGCCTGGTTTTGCTGTGTTGATGTTATTGGCTTGGCAACTATGTGCCATGTGGTCTGCATGTGAGGAGACTAAGAGTATCCTGGAAGGCAGTGGCCGTTGCCTGTACTCCCCAGCTGCGCAGTGCTGGTGGCAGTCCCAAGCAATACTAAATTCCATTTCACTTATATCTACAAAAGCTGATGCAGTCAAATAAAGCTGTTCTGACAGCAGCATTTAATAGCCTTGCTGTCTGCAAAACCCCAGGTTCCTGTACTCGCTGACAATGAATGTGTGTTTTTAGAAAGCTGAATTTACTGTCTTAGAGCTAGATTTATAACCTAACCATCTACTGAGTACCTGTATACACAGACTACTATAAAAGACCGTGGAGGAGAGAAGGGAGGGGGGAGGTGTTGCATGTTCAAACAGACCAATGGGAAAAAAGGCAGCAGCTTTTGTGCGTCTTGGCATACTGAAGTCAGCATATGGTTAATTCCTCCATCCTGGGGGTAAGGAGGAAGGCAGCAAAGGGAGTCCAAGCCAAGCCAGTGGCAGCCAGACATATCTCCTCCTGCAGCGCTTTTGTTTTCTGTGGTGTGGGAGGGAGATGTGATTGAGGACCTGCTACAAGTTGCAGTGTGTGGAGCTATGCCTCGTGCAAAGTCCAACAGGCTCTTCATCTTCCTAGTGCTTTGCTCTGTCCTTACAACATCCTCAACCCCTACCACGTTTATGCCAGCGAGGAAGGTGCAAATGGTCAGTAGTGGGGGTGTTTTCAAGATGGGATGTGAGCCTCTGAGGTGTCTCTAGCCCTTGGAGTCACTAATGAGGGTCACTGTGCATCAGGGCCAGCTGCAGGATTAATAACAAGAGATCTGCTTCTGGTTTCTCCCTTCTGATTTTAAGAAAGTTGTGGCAGGGAGGAATTTTTGCGCTCTCTGCCTTGTTTCACCTCTGTCTTCTGTTTTGGCTGGGTACAGCCATGCTCATTTCTGCCTTAATAGATTAGGTGCTGTCACTGCACACAGTTGCAACCCACCCTAGGGATGGCTGCATTTTGGTGATTCATACTAGCCCAGAGGAGTGCCTGCTTTTTATTCCATCA
The DNA here is from genome assembly GCF_034638445.1 of Ciconia boyciana. Taxonomy (NCBI): domain Eukaryota; kingdom Metazoa; phylum Chordata; class Aves; order Ciconiiformes; family Ciconiidae; genus Ciconia; species Ciconia boyciana. The sequence goes on from NC_132941.1 coordinate 21,762,145, forward strand.
GTTTGATGGAAACAGGCAGCTGAACTTGTTGTTCATACAATTACTAGAATGCCTGCATGGCAGAAAGCTGTATTTGTAATTAATATCTGTACCAATGGCCTAATAGTAATCTTTCGTTACCGTATGGGGATTCTCTCTTCTTCTGCAGCTTTGATAGCTGGACCTTTCCTTGATGTTGTGGCTAACAGCTGCTCACTGGTCAGGGGCAGTCAACTGTCCTGATAACTTTTAGACTTGAGCAGAAGCGGTTTAAATGTGCTGTATGGCAAGGAAGGCATTGCAGTGTTCCTCTTGTTGCTTAATATCTAAATGAAACTTCCAGTCAACACCTCAGGTAGGATGTTAGAGACATGTTCTCGCTAGCCCAGCTAAGGCAAAGGACAAAGGATTTTTTCTGGTGTTTTTCCTAGGAGTATCTCTTATCCCGTTGGTGGGCAGAGTTGGTGTGGTGAAGACACACACGCTTCTCCAGACCACAATGCTCTCTCAGAACCAGGGTTTCCTGGCCCATTTCAGGAGCAAAATTAGTGGTAGGTAACTCAGCCTCATTGTAATATCAAGGAAAAGGGACCGATTTGCAGATCATTTTCCCAAGGACTTCATCAGCCTCTTGCCTTCTTCCTGCTGGACTGCTTGCCCTGCATTGAGGTGCACCACACAGCTCCTCTGATTCCTTCTGCAAGTCCACACTATTTCCTCCTCCTGCCTCTGCTCTCCCTTCTGCTCTACTTTCTTCTTTTGCTCATAGCTGTTTGTATTCAGGGTAGTCCTGCTGTGCCAGCCTGCTGGGTTATCCCTGCACAAGTTTCTTACAGCTCTCCTAAGTGTTTGTGTGCTAGTGCATCCACAAATCATGCAGATGTGTGGGTGAGAACTAGGGGGATTGAGCAACCACTGGCTCCCATAGCATCACAGGCCCTCAGAGCTAACGAAGGGAAGGCAGGCCCCTTTTCCAGAGACCTCACAGTCTAGCAAAAGGGCAAAGCTCCCTGGGTCCTGGAGAGCAGCCTGTCAGCTTAGCAGGGAAAAGGGAGGGCGGCAGTAGGTTGGGAAGGAGGACAGCCAGCATTGGGCAGGGTGCTGAGGGCAGGGCTGGGGAAGTGACTTACAGTGTCAGAAGGGCAATGAAAAGGGTATGAGATGAGAAAATGCCTCCTTTTGAGGGTGGGAGTCTCGTCAGATGGAGCGCTCTGACATTTTCCAGCTCAGTCATGCTTCTCCTATGTATGACTGACTGCTGCCCAGGGCTTGGGGGGGAATATGTGCTGTTCTCTCAAGGAACCCTGTCCATAGGGTCAGAAAGGGAGAGACTCTCCTCAGTTGACTTCAGGCCTAGTGAGCAATGTGTCATCCCTTTCTCCTTCAGCACTCGCCTCTGCCTTCTCAGCTGCCTCTTCCTTTGAGAGAGCATCTCTTTTCCCAATCGCTTCTGCGGCTGCCCAGAAATCATGTTCACCCCTTACGCCAGGCTTCGGCTCAGGCTAAGGGAAGCACTTGCTGTGGGCCCCCAAAAAGTGTTTAGGTCATGCGTTATTCACTGGTCTGCTGGGATTTCAGGGGCGCTCAGTGAAGTGGGGGCAGATGTGGGAGTGAAGCAACTAGATGAGAGGTGGGGAATTCTATAGCTGGGGGAGGGGTGGAGGGGATGGAGACCTTGTATGGAGTTCTGGGGCAAATCCTCCATGGGAATAGCCTGGGGTAAAACAAAAAAGGCAAGCACAGCCCAACTTTCTCTAGGGCTGGGTGGCAGTTTTGCAACAGGTCTGCAAGAAGCTTAATCTGACAGGTCTCAGACATGCTGCCATTTTCACCCAGTCCCCTCGTGCTTGTTTTCCCATCTCCCCCTCCTCTCCATTTAGAATGAGCGCTTTGGGACAGCAGCTTCATCTTCCTGGGTGTTTTGAAAACACTTAATATATACTTGGTGCTGAGTAAATTACTGCTATTGTTATTATTATTGCATTAATTAGCTCAGGGACCCTTTGCATGCACAACACCAGATCATAATAGCAATTCGTTTATAATGCCGTGCCATAAAAATCTAGGGCTCTCAAGCAAAGCTCTGGGCCTGCTGTGCCGCAGGCTGTGGGCAAGCAGGAGGGGTATGGATTGAGGCTGGCTGGGAAAGGGCTGGCTGCAGCGCATCCTCCTGCCCCTTCTGCTGGTGCATGGCGGCTGATGCGTGGCAGCTCCCACTCTGCTTTGGCAGGCAATAAAACAGTCTGCCTCAAACACTGCAGAGATGGGCAATCCTCCTTGAAGGACTCCTAGTTGTGTGTGGCAGGTTTTCCACCTTCATTGCACATGGCAGTGGTGAACTAGACCAACGCAAAGCCAACAGTGACCTGAAGTCCTTTGGTACTTTTTCCTTTCCGCAGTGTTCCTTGATTTCCCAATCTTCCTCCACAGCTGGCTTGGCAGACAAGATGTGCTAAGTGAATGCATTGTTTGGCCTAAAGGGTTGGTGTGACTTGCCCAAGACAACACATTAGTCAGGAGTAAAACCCAGGGACTTTTGCTGCCCAGTCGTGTGTTTTAACCGCTCCGTCTCGCTCCACAGGACACTTGGATCCTGTTGGAACCACAGCAGATGGAGCCAGGCAGCAGGTCCAGCTCCAGCTGGCTGGCAGGGAAAGGGCGAAGCAGCAGCACCAGTGACCTTGCTGATTTATTCATTAGACAGTGCTTAGAAGAAGGGGAGGATTGATTTGTCTGTCAAATGCAACACCAAACCATGCGGCCTGCAAGGGGAGGACTAATTGTGCCGCTGACACAGAGGCCAGTACTGACTCACACAGTCAAGCACCTTTTTATTATATTTTCCTGCTAGTCAGCCCTTCTTCTTTTCATCTGTCCTATTATCTTGGGCAATTTATTGATGCAAAGCCAAATTTAAGTGGTTATTTTGCCTGTGAAAATGAGGAAAAAAAAGTCTAAACTGAATACAGTGAGGTGTTGGATCAGTCTCTGCATTACAGTTATTTGGAACCAGTTTGAAGCCATCCAGCTGTACAAGCCACAGTAGCACCTCTATGGTAGCAAAATGCCTTCAAGAGGCTGAGTCCCTAGTTCAAAAGCACTTTGTGGGCTCTTAAGAAAAGTGTCCCAAAGCATTCAGGATGTAGGTTCTTGATTCTTGAATCCAAGGGATTCCTGAAAGCAGCAAACTGCCTGCCTGCCTGCCTTTGAAATCAGTGCCAGAGCTGCTTTTTTTTTTTAAAAACAAGAAAACTTTCTGTAAGTACAGTGTGATTGCTCTGAGGCTGCCATTCTTGAAGACAGGCAAGGGCCAAATTTAAATTGGCTGCTTCACATGCAAGTAGTGGTACTGCTAGGGTAACTCTCCACAGGCAGCACAAGCGGGCTCTGACTATTTTGTGAGCTGCTCAGGCATTGTCAAGTCTAGATTAGCATGATGCTGAGTTAACATGTGCCTGGCTGGGTTGCAACATGGGGCAAACGTGAGTTCATGGCCCATGATATATCATAACTGCCTCCACCACTGCTCCCCTGAACTGCCGGGCAAGTTGCTCTTCGTCCTCACCTTTGCAAGAAAGATATGGCATTATCCTTCCTAAAGACAAATGACCAGTCATGCAATCAATGAGGTCAGCCTTCCTTTTTCAAACTGTTTCCTATCTTGTTTGGCAGCTTCACCTGCACTCCAGCAGAAGGCTTTGGCCTGTTCCCCACAGAGCTGAAGAGATTCCAGTTCATGTGGGATACCTTCAGAGACTTCAGATTTTGTTCAGTCCTGGATGGCTTCTGCTAATGGTTCCTAATCCAGGCCTGGCTGGCAGCCTTTAAGGGTCAGTACAGTCATTTGGAAGATTTCCAATGACTGCAATGGGTGCTGAGTTGAGCCTGCACTGAGGGCACAGGGAAGAATTCATTGTCTTTACTAATTTGGTTCTCAGATTCTCCCCCACTGCTCTGCTAAATGGACCTCAACCCTGATCTTGAAGCAAGCACTTTGCAGAAATTTACACCCCTACAGGAATCGAATAGCTCCTCCTTTCACTTCCAGCCTCTCCTTTCTTTGCAATTTCTGTTCCTCCTCCACAATTTTTGGAGGCCATTTATCCTCTAGTTGCAAAGTATGCCTCCCCCTCCCCTACTTTAGCTCCTTGCTGTCATCAGGCTGTTGAACATGATTCCATCCTGTGTTGCAAAAATAATCACTTTTTAATTATGTAAAGGAAAGGGGGTTGTAAAAGCCCTTCAAAGCCCAGTGTCTCTGAGTCCTGCTGCAAAGCAAAAGCAATGTGAGCCTGGCAGTCTGTTTATGTGTTCACAGTGAGTTGTTCCTTTAAGCCACGTATTACACCCTCCACCAGTGTTTAGTCATGAACGAAAATGCCAGCTGAGAGATTCCTGGGCTGTTTTGAAAGCAAAGAGGGATTAATCTGAGCAAGAACTGAATGCCTTCCTCCAGCTCCTTTCATCCCCACAGAGATAAATTAGGGATACTCTCAGCATGAGGGCAACACAGTTGGAAAGCCAACTGTTCTGTAGAGCGATTTCAGAAAATCTTGTGGATTTGGCAGAGCGGACATCAGTGAAAGTAGCCAACTACCTCCCAAAGGGTAAACCCCCCCTGGATCAGAGAAATGCTGCTTGCAGTTTGATTTGGTGCTTTCTGTCTCGCTATGGTGCTTTTAGGACTTTACAGGGAGTAATGAATCAAGGGACTCAACATACTCATTCTTAAGACTTCATTTTTGCTGTGATGCCCTTGTGAAACAATAATAGCAAGGGCCTGTGAGAGATCTATTAATGTCTCCTATTCATACTGCCTGGTTTACAGATAGTCACTAAATAAGATGCTTGCTAATAGATGCCATCTTGTGCCTTTTTCTCTTTTAGCTGTGCCCTGCTTCTTCTCCCTTCATAGTTCCTACCCAAAGCAGTTAGTACCCAAAGCATCTGTAAGAGAGTAATATTCTGCATTTGTATACCACCTAGCAGTCGCAGAGAGGCTTTGGGGGCAGCAGTGCAGTCTGCCATGGGACCCTGACCTTCTCCTGTGTCCCAGGATGAATGTTCCACTGGGTTGAGTTATTGAGTTACTGTATAGGTTTTTTGCCCTGCTAAAAAAATCTGCCTCTACCTGTGGGCCTGAGATATGACCCGGTGGGATGTGCTGTAATGTAAGTAACAGATGGGAGTTTAAGGGGTGATTGTTATGCATTTCTTATAGATGAGAAAACCTTGTTACCTGAGCCATTCAGATAATACAGGGGCAGATATAGCAGCAGGTCTGGGATCTCCAGTTGCTGGGTCACGTGCATTATCCTAGGTCATACTTTCTGTTGTAAGGTTGAGGAGGAGAAACTCCAGGCTTGGATACTTGCCTGGATTTCTGTGGATGACTGCTCAAAGGGGAAATCCCATGTGACCATGTGTTCTCCTAATTCTCTGCACATGAGCTGTGATGAAGTTGAAAAAGCTACAGGAATACAACTTTCCTGCCAGCATCTTGGTGAGGCTGGGGTGAGAAAGCCCAGGAATGGGTAAGGCTGAAGAACAGACAAGCCTGGCAAAGAACAACAAGCAGACTTGAGCTTTTGGGATGAAGGACTGGGGGAAAGGTACAAGGGAGGTGGGATGGTGAGGGACAGGCAGGAGGAATCTGAAGATTTCTATTCCAGCTCTGTACCTACCTTGGAAGGCAAACTTGGATCAGTGTTTTCAACCTGCCTTGCCTCAGTTTCCTATTTGTAAGATATGGTGAGTGATTCTGAGCTACCATATGGATGCAGTTATGCCTCAGAGGACTGGTAGCTGCAGAGTGTTGTGATCCTTAGTGTGAAAGAAGAGCAAAGTCCTCTTTATTGATACTGCCTTGTACCAGTCAGCAAACAGCTGTGTTCAACTTTGGAATTCTTCCTACCTCAGGAGAGGCCCATGATTAAATCCTTGTCCACCATCCTGAGGACCCTGGAGGTTAGACAGTGTCTTTCCCTGGTGGAGCTGTGCGCTATAAGCCTGTGTTAGCAGTTCATTTACATATTACACACTCCTGCAGGCCTTACTGCAAGACTGAGAATCAATCAGAGCAGTGATGCATTCAGCTGTCGTGCTGGGATTCAAATCCTTTACAAGTCAGTTCATCTCTTGATCTCGAAAAGACAAAAGTAATGAACCTCTTGAAAGAAGGTTGCTGTTTGTCCTGTTGTACTATCACATTGTTTGGACACCAGTTAGAGGAGGCTAGAGTCAAAGCAAAAAACTGTTGAATGAATAAATCGGCTTAGAGAGCTTTGTAGCGATTTATTCCGCTCTGTGGTCCTTTGGGCTTGTATGCAGCTCATAAATGAGCTTATTATTCTATCATGATTCACAGCTTTGTGGCGGAAGCAGAGGGTATATGTGCCGCCAGGGGCATAAGAGGGCAAAGACAGAGGGGCTGGAGATGGAGTATTTGAAGTGGAGATCAGGCAGAGGTCACACTGGAATGTGGAAGAAGAGGGAGAAGCAGAGGCTGTCCCTGCAGACAGCCAGTGAACGACAGGGCTGATGGATCGCTGCGTGCGCAACGCAGCTGGTGTGGGAGATGACCCTCCATGATCAAGGCTTAATTTTGTCACTGCTCTTTGGCATTCATTTTAGAGATTTCAGAGACCTCCTAGTGACAGGAAAATGCTTCATATATCTCCTACTGATAGGAAGCTTTGTGATGAGTTACATACATGCTGTCTTGAGGGAGGCTTCAACCCTCCCATCCGTATCCTGGGACTTCTCTATTCTACTCTTCACAACAGAAATTTCAGCCTTTCTTCACATTAGTGGCAGAGTTTCTTACTGGGATGTTCTGCCCTAAGCATGCACCAAGGCACCTTAGAAGTCCCTTGTGCTCCCCTTAGCATATATGACATAGTGTCCTACTTACAGTGCTGCACAGCTGGTTTATGCATGTCGGGGGCCCCTCTGTCACTGGAGATTAATGCTGCAACCAGAAATTGGCAGGCGGCTTGAGATGGGGCTTCAAGATGTCCCAGCCCATCATCCGTGTGTCTGATCTAATCTGTCAGTCAGTCTCCTTGGCAAGGGAGCAACAGCATGAGCCAGGCTGCTTAGCCAGATGCTGTGGTATGTTTGGTGTTTCAGAGCTGTCAAGGAAAAAAGGAGAAGGTCCGGCCTTTAGCACCTCCCTTTGTTTTTCCAGCGTGAGGCCGAACTGTGTCTGAAGGGATGGTGCACAGCTCCGTGCGCAGGGAACGAGCAGGTGGGCTTTATTCTCTGTACCCCGGTCAGAGGAGCCCAATACGTGCTGCCCATATCTAGTCCCTGTGCTCAGTGATGCCCTTTATTTTTGCAGAGACCTCCTCAGCAAAGGCATCTCAGCAGAGCCTGACAGCTGCTGGTGCAGCTGTGGATGTATTTTCTCCACCGTGACCTTGGGACACCTCCTTTGCACATCCTTCTCTCTAGAATCACGGTGGGACTCTGGTCTTGTTTGCTTTTCCTTTGGCTGAATGCAGGGATTACTCTGCTGAGGTTATTTACCCACACTGGTACAAGACACAGGAACGTGAGAGAACAGCCCTTCTCGTAGTGTTCACAGAGACGCTGTCCTGTAATTCCTCAAAAACATTTTTCATTAAAGACTCAGACTCCGGCAGTGGCTTAGTTCATTGTACTGGGCAATGAGGTGCAGATTCTGTTCTCTACGTGTGTACATCGTTAAAGTTTGGATTCATCCCATCCAAGCTGAGGAATGCAAATAAACTGCGACTGCAGTCATGTATGTTGGTGATGGTATCACAGTCAGGTAGCACACAGTCACTGCACTACTCAGGGAGAGAGAGAAAACAGCTCATCTAAGGCCACTCGTCTTCTGGCCATGCCCTCCTCTCTCACTGGTTATAAAATGAGCTTTGGACGACTGTTCTCCTGTAGTCCCTTGGGTGTTTAAGGTAATAGAGGTAAATGTAGGTCTCTGACCCTAGATATGAGCCCTTTCTGAATTGTATCAAGAGGCAAATCATTCACCATGATACTGTGGCTCTTCGTTTTAGCTCCTGGTGCAGTGCGGTGATGGGCAGACATGGTGGACAGACCTGTGAGAGTTTGTGCAAGTAGTTTAGAGATGCGGGTATATTTGAGATTGCTTTGTTTGCCTTAGCCTACATAAGAGCAACTGCACTATGTGAGATCAAATGTCCATCCAGCCAAGTTTTTTTTCTCCTGCAGTGGTAAATAGTGGATGTCTGAGGAAGAATGTAGGAACAGAGCAAGCATGTAGTGACACCTCCTTAATATACTCTCTTCACTTCCAGAGATTTATGACTTTCCTAGCCAAATGTAATTTCTTTACATTCAGTAGCTCTAGATGGGAGTTTCTCCCTTGAATTTGTGCAGTCACTTTTTCAGCTTATGAGAATTTGTAGCATCCAGCCCCCCTGAAGCAAGGAGTTCCACTGCTCAAATCCTGTTGGTGTCCAAAACACAAGATTTCGTGTTGGCTTCACTAGTAAAGCAAAGCTAATAACTCAGAGAGCTGGAGGTCCCTGGGCAGATATCATTGATTCTTCTGAAAACTGAATGGGTTTCAGTGGAAGCGTGAGTCAGCACAGTGTTGCCTGTAGCTTAGAAATATTTTCAAGACTCCTGACACAAATATTTCTTCTAAAAACCAGGCTCCAGTTTGTATCTGCCTGTGCTCCAGGACTCTGGGATTTCCCTGAAGATGGATCTGCAGACAGGCGTTTCTTCAGATCCGCTGCAAAACAGTAAGGCTAGGAAAGAGAATAAGTTTCTTTTTCTCCTTTACATCGGGTTACAGTTACATTCAATAGTGCAATCACAGGGGCCTCCTACTTACGCAAGGTACAGGCTGTGTTCGACAGCCTCCACTACCTGTGTAGTGCTATAGCAATATTGGTGTAGAAAAGCCAGACGTTAATTGTGTGTTTGACAGGCTCCCTTTGCCAGGTACTGAGGAGGATATGACACTCTTTTTGCTGGGAAGGGACTCTGAATGGGAGAACCTTGCAATGGGACAACAGCAAGGGAGAGCACAGAGCGGCATAGTGATTTGGTTGTGGTGAGAAATGTAAATAAAGGTTCTGCTGATACCACAGGAGCACTCAGCAGTCTCGTCAAACCCTCTGACCCACAACACTAACACCCAAGCTGAAAAGAGTGCATTTACATTTCAAAGAGAGGTAGAAGGTGTATAGGATGAGGCAGCTTATTCATTTGGTGATCCTAGGAGTAGGTTAAAGAGGCGAGAACTGACTCCTTTTCTCCTGCACTTCCATCACGTGTGCAAACCATGAGACTGTGCTTTCAGAAATAGTTGGGAGCAAGAGGTCTCCATCAGGGAGACAACTCCAATTCAGGGTGCACACAGATTGATGTCACTTTGTCAGAGCTGCACCTGCTTATGCCAGCTCTGAGGGTGGCTGAGGGCCAGACAGCACTTGGGTAATCAGATGGGAAATAAGGAAGTGACTTTGATTAAAGCTGAGAGACAACATGTGGGGGAACAGTGGGAGAAACCACTCTGAGCCAGTGGAAGGGAAATGTACTGGAAAAAATGATGGGGAAGGATTTCTGTTGTTCGAATGGATGAAGTAATAAGAAAAGAAAGGCTCAGAGAAGGCTGCGGGTCTTTGGGAGATGTGATGGGACAGCAGCAGGAGAACAGCCAAATTCTCCTGTCATCACGTTTCAGACCCACTGTGGACAAGTGGCACAGCAGCTTTTGGAAAGAATGACAGAATACTGAAACCCAAATACTTTTCCTAGCAGTATGACCCTCTGCTTAGGGGGACACGGAGAATAAATAGGAGTCTGATCCTGGGATGTGCCGGCCACCTTCTATTGTATGCCAAAGGTCGTCCTGAGCCAAGAGTTCAGGATTTGTCCCTATGCTGTCTAGTGTACACTGTGAAAAGCTTATGCTAGGTTATCACTGTGGTCAAGTCTCTGTTCCCTCTGGGATCCTGCAGGGAGTTGGCAGCTAGGGGACTCAAAGGGGACAGTGACATTGTGTGGGTGGTGGAGGCAGAGCTAATTGGGAACACTTCCGTGCAGCAGGTCAGGCTCTGGAATCATGAAATCTCCAAACCTGTGAATTTGTTCCACAAGCCTGCCTTACACTGTTTCAGGACATGGGTGGGCGTGTGGTGTGTGTGTTTGCGTTGGTGTGTCTATCAGAAAATACTGCAGGAGCATGCTCGCTGGGGTGGCTGCTCTCCAGCAGCTCCAGAACTGCATGTGCAGTTTGAATGATGTGAAACTGGTGGGATCAGCAGAGCATGGTGGGCTTTGCTGCACCCCATCACCATTTTTCTCTTAGCTTTGCTGCATAGCCTCCTGAAAGGAAAATGTTTTTATTTAAGAGCTTCTTGGCTGTAAATTTGACCCCCCAAAACAAGTTTGCTTGTTCTTTTAATGAAGTATGTTCCCTCTTGTTGCTGAAATGTATGTAAGATGGCAGATGAGCAGTGGGTGAAGGAGGAAACTCTGAATGAACAGAGAGAACAGTCACCTAACCTTCCTCTTGTCCTGAGGGTGTGACTTGTTAAAGCCATTAGATTTAGACAGGAGGAAATACGGGCAGGAGGGGCAGGTGTGGAGCAGGGGGGAACACAAACTGCATTAGAGCTTTGAGCAAACCATTTGAGACCCTATATGATTGAGTCACTCTGAAGGGAGGTTGAGTCTGTCACACATACCCGCTGTAATGAGTATGAACAAACCCAGAACAGCTGGCTGTAGCATATGGAGCATCCAGAAGGGAACAAAGCTGAAATAATTCCCTTTCCTCTGCTCTTTGCTTATCCTGGCCCTGATTCAGGAGCGCACTGGGGACTGTGCTCATCTTTAGGCCTACACTTTAGGTCCCAATGATTTTCATGATAACGAGTTTCAATTTTACTATTGACTTAATGAGTTTTGTGGGCAGGTAAGCACCTGTCTGAGTGCAGCTGGGGTACAGCATCCCTTAATCCCAGACTCCATAAGGGCTCTGGCTCCCCAGTGACCAGCACTGGCTCCTCTGTGGAGCTCAGGTGGGAGTCCAGCATGCAACCTTGCTCCTGGATAGGAGCTGGGGCTGTAGATAGGTCTTCAGGAAGAAGGCAAGAAAGAAACACAGGATGGAGTCATCTTGTCACTCCCAGTTAGCTAATGGGCCACTTTCTGGGCTGTGATGTTTTTACTTTTCCTTAGAGTTGATCAGTTTTTTGATTTTGAAATCAAAAAGTTTCCTTCATCTGCATGGTACATGTGTGGGAATAGCTGCTCCAGGAAACTCAGAGGTGGCAGGTTTGCTTGAGTCTTCAGAGAGAATTTGGTAGAGCTTTTGTACTCTTTTCCACTTTTTTCCCTCTCCATCAGGAGATGCAGGGACAGAAGGGCTCAAGCAGATAATCGTGCCCCACTACCAGTATTTCTATAGCAGAGCAGTGACAGAAGGAATGAATTGTGGCATAAGCAACATATATGCATGTATGAAAAATGTGAATGTGGCATAAGTGATCTCACCCATCATTTCTGCCTTTAATGCCCAAGAGAGGATAATTATCAGCTGCTCTTGCACAGGGATGCAATGGTGGAATGGGGGAGAGTCTGTCAAAAACCAGTAAGAGGAGCAGCGGAATTCACAGGAAAGCTGCTTACTCCTTGTTAAAAAATCCCTCTGTGTGTGTGCACATAAGCATGTGTGTGTATGGGTTTTGCACTTGCCTCAGCATTTTTGGGTGGGCTGTGAAGCAAATTTCCTAAGCAGTCTGCACCTCCTGCTATGCAAAAGCTGGCCTGAACATTTGTTAGGTTAGTAAAATGCATCTTTGTGGTACCCTTAAGCAACTGCCTCATTTTAGATAAAAATCTATTTGTGATTTTTAGGTCTCTTCTAATTTATTGGTTCCTCTGATATCCTAAACCTATTAGTTCTCAATTCATCCACAAAATCTTCCAGAGAAACAGGATCAACAAGACCTGAATGTCTAATTGGAGAAGAAAAAAAAAAAGAGTAATAAAAAACCCCCAAACAGGAATGAAAACAATCAAATTAAAAAAATCAACAAAACAAAACCCAGCCCAAAGGTTTCAGGCTCTACTTTGTATGCCATAAGAAGGGGGTATAAAAGTACAGCTGTTTTCTTTGTTTTTTTTCCTCTGCACCTGCCTTTTAAACAGAGCATACCTAGTCACTCAAGCTCCCAGTGGATGGACTGGGATTGTACCCTCTAAGTAGCTTGTGACCCGATGGGGCAGCATTCACTGGAGAAGCATCCTGAAGTGAGTCAGAGCAGCTGTTACCGCATGGTCATTTATAGCTAGTAAGTGCTGCTGTTTGGGATCCTGTGACCCCTAGCTCTCTTTGTGCTGTTGTTGAGCAAAGGCCAAAAGATACGAGAAGAAACAGAGAACTGGGAACAAGAAAGAATTTTCAGCAAACCCCAGCATTGACATTACAACATATTTCCTAGCTCACAGGCAGAAGCAAAGCCTTGCTATTACCTGCTATTCTCAAAGGTGCATTTCATCTCTATTCAAATAGTCATTCTACACCAGTTTTTTTAATACAGTCTCCAGAAGACTTTAATGTTAACATTAAAAAGATAATGAAAACAGGCAAACAGACAAATCATGATGCCCAGTGCTCTGCTTCCTCATTGATAAAACATGAGAGCAGCTCCCCCCCTGCAAGATTTTGACTTTCCAGACTGCTAGTCATTTACGTTTTTATTTATGAAAAGGAGAAAAAATGAGTTTCCATCACAGCACCTAAGCATAATAGAAAGGGAAAGCTTTCATGCGTTCTGCATGGGGCTGTGCTGTCAGGCTGTGCAAGTGGGTAATAACGCGATTTCTTTCGTTACAGCCCAAAACCTGCCTTCCAGTTTGATCACAGAGCTCAAAAATATGTTTGCATTTGATAATATCCCTGTTCTGCTCAACCACAACTTTCTACTTCGTACTTTTTTCCCTTTGCAATGTTTTTGGGGGTAGTGCAGCCCCGTCTCTGTCAGTGCTGCTTGCATTGTTACTGTTCATAATTATCTGTATTACAGTAGTTATTGCAGGCTCCAACTGTTACAGGCTCAGTGCATGTAAGAGACAGTCTCTGCCTGAGGAGCTTAAGGTCTAAATAGGCAAGGCAGATAGTGGAAGTGTTATCGGTCTTATTTTTACAGAGAGCTTAAATGACCTGCCGAAGGTCACACAGGGAGTCTGTGGTGGAATCATGACTGGAATACAGATTTCCCAGGTTTTATTTAAGTAGCTAACCCAGGTTCCTTGTTAAGGAAGGCAGTTGTGAGAATGCTGCCTGTGTATGTGTGAGTCTGGGTGCAATTCTGGGTCGTGTACTGGATTTGCATATGCCCTTCCGGTCTAAGCATGTCTGTGAGGAGCTTTGGGTGCTGTAATAAATGCACAGCTAGCAAATAGCAGCTACAAGATGCATGCTCACCTGGAATGCACATCTCTGAGTAGTTCAAGGACAGAGCCTTAAACAAGGTGGCAGATGTTAGTGTTCTTATTTAAGCCTTCATTATTTTTGACTATGTTACAAAAATATGTGCAATACTTGTGAAACATAAAGTATGGTCATCAGTCTAATTTTGGGATGATGAAGAGCACAGTCTTGTGGCTGGTGTGCCTAGTTGTATGAGCCTTGAAGTTCAGAAGCAGGTAAGCTAAGAACCTCAAACTTTGCAGGAAAGCCAATGTTTTAAAGTGTTGTTACAACATTTTGAAACGTTATGACAAAATACAAGCTTTTAAAAAAAGATCATGAGGTGCACAGGTTCACGTGTGATGGGAACCATGTGAGTGCTGAAAGTAGCAACCACCTAGAAAAGTAAGCTCCTACAGAGCTTCCTTCTGCCAGAATGCTCTGTGAAGGACGGGAAAAAATGGTGATCCTTCCTCTAATTCCCTTTTGCCAGGTCAGGAAAGTTCCCTGGACTGTGCCTCTGCTGTATCTGAGAGTGTGGAAGCGGCTTTTCTTGAGCTGAAAACCTATGCTATGTAGAGGTCCTCTGTCTCTGTGTTTGGCTGAAGCAACACTGTACAATAGTTTTGACTGTCATTTCTTGGAAACTAGATACAGGTGGGACTCATATCACAGAATTAGCACAACCACCTTTCTTAGCTAATTGTTTTAAATGACATTTTAAAGAACTACGATTTTCCTTAACATTTCTAGTCTACTTTTCCATTGCCTGAAAGTACAAAATTCAATTTTCTTAAGTGTTGATTTTTATCTAAAATATAATACTTATTAGCAGTTTCAATGCATTTCAATGTATCTTTGTTTTTTTAAATTATTTCACAAAACTCTTTACATGTATAATTGAAATTTACTTTAATTTGAAACTTGGCCTTAACAGAGTCAATATTTCTGCAATCTGTCTTAGCTTGTTTCTCAAGGAAAGTGTTATTTCTGTTGCTGCAAAGGGAACAAAGGGACGTGATGTATGCTACAAGAGTTAGGAGGCTCAAGACCCAGAGTTTAAAGAACTTTGGCCAGTTGTGACTATAGGATTTCTGAAGCCTGCGCTCATGTTATCGACTCTCTCAGTATGTGCTGTAGTCAGGGTAGAGCTCCACAAAGCTTTTTGAGAAATTTCGGCCTTTGAGTAATATTCATGGTTTCCTGAGAAGCCAACAGTTTTTTTCAGTGGCTGAATTGGATTAAGGCAGTTTAGTTAATTGAAATGTGACAGCAGATGTTTGAGAGCTAATGCATATTGCTGAATGCAATTCCTTTCCTTCTTTTTTTTCTGGATACAATGTGTTCTTAGATTGAAGTTTCATTTATGGACAAATAATTTCTCTTCAACTCCCTTTTGTAACTTACCTTTCAAATAATGTGTTTTGCCATTGTTTTAATTTTAAAACTCTATTGTTAAAAAGCTTTTAGCACACTGTGAAAGGACCGTAAGTGGCATGGAGTACTGAAAGTGCCTCCCTGTGTTCGTTAGCCTGAAAGAGCTTAAAAATTGCTACTGAACAATCTGAGCCTCTTCCCCTGCACCAAAGTCACTTCCAGTAGCTTAAGAACATTAAAAAAAATCTTCTCAAATGTAGCATATAGAAATGCCCTGTGGGAACACTGGAACACTTTGGGAGATGAGTCAAAAAGATTTAAAACTTTGCAACGCAGCCTCCTTGATCACAGGATGATATATCCACAGTATACTTGTTAGATGATATATTCTTATATTCCATTAGCCTTGGGAAATACAACTCCATATACAAATGAACATGAACATTACCAATTACAAGTGGAGACACTTTGCCAATATTGAAATAATTTCATTACAGTAAATCTTTAACTTTTAAAAATATTCCAAATGAAATTTCAGCACTGCTTTCAAAGTAATCAAGAAGATAATGGATTGCTTCCTTTTCAGCTTTGTAGTTCTAATTGATTATTGGAAATATTTTTATATTTCCAAAGGTCGTAGCATCAGAGACAGCAAATAAAATTGTCCTTCTCCAGGATGTCTTTATTTCCTGTACTGAAAAATAAGTTAATATATTTTTGTCAATAAACGAAGATTTTGCCTTATGAAGATGTAGCATTTTAGCTATGGGTTAATCTTGTAGAAACAACATTATTTAATTTGCTGCTGCATTCAAGAGATCTGTGCAAACAACTAAATAGTGGCGTTGTGTGCCTTTGTGGTTTCACAGAAGCCACTTTGTTACTTTCTGTATTTCCAACCAATAACCCTTTTCAGAAATGTTGTTCTTTGAAGCTATCCTGTAGTAACCTTTACAATGTTTTTTTTGCATGCTGTCTTGCATCTGCCAGTCCACCATGAACAACTGAGAAACTTCTTCTGCAAAGCCCATTGTGAGTCTTCTGACAATTATAGGTACCTTCAATGATTCATGCAAAATCAGTTCTCCACTCATTTTGGAAAATACTAAATCTTCAGGAGATGTATCTTGAGTTATTGCTATAGTGCTGCCATTGCCATTGAGGTTGTTACCCGACCAAGAATAAATAAGTAAATAATTCTTAGACTAATTTTTTATTACAGATCTCTCGTTGCTTTGGTTTGGTTTGGTTTCATTTATATCATTCTGATTTGTGGGCCAGCAACCTTCCAGATACCGGGACTCAGGATTTAGGCCATGATATATATAGGGGAAAAAATAATCTTTAGAGATCAACAGGCTCAGAAAATATGATAATCCGGGTGAACTTCTCCTTTAAAAATAGCTGTAGTCTGCCCACTTGCCTTTTGGATCCTAGTAACAGTTGAGACCATTTCTGTATGAAATTTGTAAAGACATTTAGGGTCCATTGGTCTTGAAGATGCTGCACAAATATGAACTACTGCCGTTTGAGATCACTTACCCAACACTTGATTTCAAATAACAAGATAGTCTGGGGAAATGAAGCAGCCCCTGCAAGACAGCCTGAGTCACTCCGGACTGTCTCTGGGAGAGTGAGCATTTGAAGTACCTTTCTCAGTCAGTTCCAGTCCTTTGACTCATACTCACTGATTTTCTCCATTCTCAATCTCTAGCCTTGCTGCAGGATCGGAGGGAGAGCCTGTGCTTGCTTTTGAGGAAATCTTAATCTCTTTTGTCCCCAAAAACTTTTGTCCATTTCTTGTCCTGTGCTGTAAGGGAGCTCATTATTTCTGCTGTGCTGCTGGCAGCTCTCCTCCTGCAGCTGGGAAGAGGCAGGCATCCCAGCACAGGCAAGCCCCAAAGGAGATGGAGTTTCCCTCCATACGCAGGATGCTGAAACTGGGCAAATATTGTCACAGTGCTCTGGGGCAGCTTCCACTTAAAAAGTTTGAGGGTCCTACCAGAAAGATCCGCTACCATATTTCAAGCTTCTATTTTGCACATGGTAGCATTAAATTTTTGCAATAAAATGAAATAATACTCACTGTGGCAGTTGTTTGCTTGTCATATTACCTTAGTAAACTCCCGCAGAATTGTTCTTCCTGGCCTTTCTTTCCTTTAACTGGGTTACAAAGCCAAGAACAGAGCTCTGTGGTAGTATCAAGCAAAGCCACCTTCATAGTTCCCATTTCTGGTCTGTAGGCTGGTGCAGGCTTCGTACAACAATTAAAAAGGTTTTTCTTTTTCTCAATGGAAATGTTTGGATAATTTTTGTTAAAAGTTTAGGTTTGTTCAGGTTGAACTCTCGACTGAAACACGGTTTAATCAGCAGTTACGCTGCTTAGTGGCTTTTTTGGCAGTATTTTCTTTGATTCAATCTTCTCCTTTCTCTAGTGATAAATGAATTAAAAAAGGATGTTTTCTAAAAGAAGGGATGCTGGGCTACTCTTTGCGTTGGGATTACCTGGAGGGAGTGAAAATGTGCCCCATGGTGTCTGAGCATTTCCACTATATTGGAAATATGGATCAAATGTGCACTGGATTTCAAAGTGTTTTGTAATCTGGGCAAAACATCTATATGTCCAAACGTGTCATTATTTAAAAAAAAAAACAAACAAAGTAAAGGGAAATGTAGGCTGAGAATTTAGACTTTGGAAATATCCCAAGGGAAATAGTTTAAAACCTGTTTGGGGGGTCTAGAGTGAACAAGGTATACTGGTAAATTTCAGAATTTGTTATCGTTAAGTCACTTATAGCTTAAACAATATTCTGAGAAAGAATCAGTCACTCAGACATGCCTGAGTAAGAAATATTGTCTGGGTATATACCTCTACTTCAACTCTCCATGTCATAAGTTGGACTCCTGAGGGGTTTTGTTCATTTGTTTTGTGGAGGTGCTGGAAACCTGCAGCTTCCACTGAATTCAGTGGGTCTTGAATGAGGTCCCCGGTGAGCTGACAAAAGAGGACAAGGATAGTTGAAACGTTTTCCATCTCAGCCTTGCCTAAGGCGCTGGTTCTGGTGCGTGTAGGTGTCAGTCGGATTTCTGTCTTATTGGCAGTGTTTAAAATGGAGACCCAGCCTTGGAGCAGCTGCTGCTGCTGCAATTCAGAAGTCTGGAAGAGAGGGATTCATTGCCAAAGCTGCTTTTTGCCTGTCTCTGGTCCCTCACCCTCACAAATATTAAAAGTTAACCAAACTTATCTCACAACAGAAAGATGACAAACAGCCAAGACCTCCCCTGAATTATGGGCTGGTTGCAATGGAAAGCAGATGTGCAAACCCCTCCCAGAGCAAGGGGCTGCCAGTGGGCACCCACTGGAATGTTAAGAGGGAAAGAGAGGATGATTTTCTTGCTGATGAAATGCTGCTTTGCTCAAGGGACCATATTATTGCTGTTATTTATTATTTATGCACTGCCGAAGGTGTGCACAGTGCTTTATAGTGCAATAAAAAAAATGACTGGTGTCCAGTCCCTTGAGGTGTTGCACCGCTGCTGGAGTATGGCAAAGGGGCAAGATGAAAGGGTTGATTCTCCCTCTGCGATGACGCAGAGGTTTGTTATTGTTACAGGGTGTCCTCTTCGGACTGCTTGGCTGGGGATGTTAGAGTGGCTTTGTCACCGTTTTGCACAATTGTCTATGATTGTTTTTGCAAGGGCATGTACCCTGTTTGATATGCATTCAGAGTCCGGTGGCAGCGGGAATGAGTGAACAATAAAAGTGCCGCTGTCACAGCCCCAGGTTTTTTTTATTTTTACAGATTCCCAGCCATCTGCTGCCTCACCAGCGGCTCACAGTGCAGCGCAAAACTTCTCTCCATTCAGGAACTCAGACCCTCAAGGAGGGCTTGAAGGTACATAACTGACCTGTGCACTGTCTGCAGGACACAGACCCAGACCTGGTGCCAAACTCCAGAGAGACAGGGAGTACATGCAGGAAAAGGGTGGAAGAAGTGAAGTTCAAACACATGGCCAGTCTCTTGCGTTTACCCCTTACAAAATACTGGCCATAGAGATGTGCTAGCCTGGAGAGCAGTGGGAGCGGGGCTGTGGGCCTGAGAAGAGCACAGGAGATGGCCCAGACCCAGATTTGACACCTCCTTTAGCCATCATTAGGTTGACAGAAATGAGGAAAAGGCATTCCCCCAAGTGCATGGAGAGGTTCGAGCTCTCTCGCTGTTGTGCTGCAGCCAGCCCTTTGCCATGAGGTCAGTTTTGCTGTGGAAAGGGAGCCAAGCCTGGTGGCATCGTAACTGGAGGCAGCGGGGAGAAAGTAGCAAGTTCTGCCTTAGGGAAGCTCAGCAGCTACCAGCATATATAGGGGAACAGAGAGAGACACAGCTGTTGGAGATTTGTGGGGCCAGAGGGCCCAAGAAATCCTACTGCCAAGAAACTGGCATGTATTATTACTTGCTGTCTTTGAGGCACCTAGATGAGAATTTCCTAATTTCATTAAATCTTATTTTTATAATCCCCTTGGGATCAAGACAGCTGACCTGAATGCTCTCTAAACCCACCCCTCGATCCCTCCTGTGCCTGCTCCCCAGAAATGGGGGTGATGCCAGAACAGGTGACGGAAGAAAAGGCAGGTTGGCCGCGGGAGCCGGGGGGGAGTGACCAGGTTCCCTCCACCGTTCCCAGAGAGCTCCTCTGCTTTACGTGTGCCACTTCAGACCACTCAGAGCACCCTCCTCGCTCCTCATGCCTTTATGCATTTTCCAATTAAATTTCCTCCACAAGAAGGAGAGAGGCACTCTGAATCCATTAGCATTAGTGATTATGCAAATGCTTCAGGGAGTTGACTGCCCATCATTACATATAATTAATGTTTCTGGTTATGAATGGAGGGTTTGTTACTTCCCCCCCCCCCCCCCCATTTTGCGCTGGAATGGGGCGGAGTAGAGGTGCAGGGGGGGTGATGTTACTGTATTTCATTTGCATAATCAGGAGGCCTGATTGGGTATGCACGAGGGTAGGGGTGGAGGGGACCTTCTCCAGTGTGCACTCTATTAAGCTGGCAGCAAATCTCAGGAGGAAGATGCAGAATGTAAAGCGAGGGTGAGTGCAGCACAATGACTGCAGACAGCAGGCTCAGACTTAGGTAGCACCACCAGCACAAAGCAGGAAAGGAGGTGCCCTTGGACTGGCATGGCTATGCACAGGTGTCCTATACCTGGACATGCTTATCCTGTCCTTCTGCTTTACTTGCCTGCTAGAAATGACATAGGTGTTCTGCAGAGAGAACCTATTCCTGGCTTTTATCTTGGGCAGCACACTGAGTCCACAATTTGCAACCTCCAAGGCATGTATATACCATGAGCTGGACCCCAGAGAGCCCTGGGGGAACAGGCTTTGAACTGGCAGCACAAGTCAGCACAGCCTCCTCTTGTGCCCCATTTCGCAAAGCTGTGCACAGAGATCTGGATCCAAGTATTTAAGTAGGCATGCTGATTCTCAGAGGGGCTGTGCATTATGTGTGGCAGGAGCTGTGGATGCTCAGTACCTCTGGAAAGCAAGGGGTTTAGAGGGGAAGTGTGTCTGGATGGACTTGGCTGTCCATGTAAAAGCAGTCAGGACAGACAGTGAGGTGGTAAAGTTGTAGCTCAGGCCCGTACCTCTGAGGAGGAGAGTCAGACTTTACCTCCTATGTCAAACACTACAAAAGGCGGGGGTGGAACGTTTCCTCTATATTCTAGCTGCAGTGAATGCCCTGGGAAACCTCCCTGGAGATCTCCCTGCTTCCTGATACATGTGAAAAAAAAGCTTCCTGTCCACTGTAAAACATTTTCCTCATGTTCTTCCCATTCCCTGGTCACTATCTTTTCACTTTTTGTCTCTTCCCTCTTCCTCTTCTCTCTGTTTCCTCTTCTCTCTGTTTCATTTCCCAAGAACTCCATTTCTCCTTGGTCTCCATCTCAAGTCTACCTTGTGTCCTTTCCTACAATCCCTGGATGTAGGCAGTCCGTCACTGGCCTCCAGACTTCCTTGGTTTTTAAGTGACAACTGCTATGTTCCCTCACTCCTCCACGGAAGGCATGTAACCCTTGGTTTTGGCTGAGCAAGGACTTACAGAAACAGACATCCAGTGAAGGGGATCTGGAGGGGGGGACAAAAGATTCTGGAGACAATATATGCTCAATGGGATAATGCCCTGGAAGGGCACTGAAAGGACCCAAGCAAAGGAGAACACAGAGATCCTCAAAATAGAGGGAGATGAACTTAAGGGTACCATAGAGATGAGAAAAGCATCCATGCAGCAGAGATCAGATTGGCCAGAGAGTGTCTCAATCAAAAAAGAAAGAGGGACAGCAATTGCTTAGGTGGAGTCTGGAGGTCCTGTGCTGTCTGGAATATTGTGTCCTCCTACTCTGTGGCTATCATTATTTTCTGTCTTGCTTAGAATCCATTGTTTGCAATGCATATACTGGAAACTGGATGGATCCCTTCTGGCATCTCCCTGTTTGGTCACCATGGGCAAAGTGTGAGATTTCCCCAGTGGTGCTGGCATTCGCAGTGGCTCAGCAGAGGTTCCCGGAGTAGGCACGGAGAAAATTTGCTTTGTTTCCCACCCTGTTATCCCCACAGCTCGTAGAAATGTGAGACAGATTTCCAACATGAATTCCAGTAACCCTTAGAAGAGATGAAGAGCAGGACACACATAAAAGAAAGAAACAATCCAGAAAAAATAATGTGTTTGTATGTGTGTGTTTGTGTATATGTTTTAAAAGGAGTAGAAAAGTGGGGAAAACTTGATTAAAAGTGGGATAAAACTTTCAAAAAAACCTCAGACTCTTGATAGTGGGGCCTTATGAGAGGACACCAATTTTGCTCTAAAGATTGGCTTTTGGTACAAGAAACTTGAGGCAGTACTGGATTCTGTTCTTGTCAAGGTTTTGTTTTCTCTGACTTGAAGCTGCTTTGGAGATTTGTAGTTCTGAGGTTCATGTTGTTCAGTATTTTGTAAAGCATTTGTACACTTGGCCTGCTGCTAGGGAAAACCACTGGGGAAGACTTTCAGTAAGCAGAAGCACCTGTAAAATCTCCAATGTACATAAAACCAAGAGATCTGATTTGCTTAGACCAAGAACTTCTCTTAAGGATAAGAAAGGTTCCAATACTGATCAGGAAGGTGATCTCTGAAGGGTTGGGTGAAATCCCAGAAGGCACTTGCTAGAAGTAGAGTGGAGGTCTTGGGGAATTATGTGATGAATAACTGCTGTAAAATCATAGCAGCAAGTGATGGTGCTTCCTTATGCGGTAGGGAGGGAGCTTTCTGGCTGTGAAATGGGAAGATGTCAATAGCTCTGCTCTGTTTTTGCTTTCTGTGACATTCGTCCCACAACAAAACACGCCACTGAGGCACCAGGACAGCGATGAGAGGCAGCCCTACTGGCAAGGGGAAGGAGGAGTTGCCTAGGAAGTAATGACCCATGGGAAACAAGGTGGGCCCAGCCTCTTGAGATAGTCCATTGGCCCAAGCCTGGGTTTATGTTCCCTGAGGTCAAATCTGCTAACTGTGCCATACCAGGCAAAGCTATACTGTATAGGCCCTCCTCAGAGAAGAGGAGACAAGGTCAAGACCTTGCTGTCCCCCAGAGCCAGTACTGAGGTCAGGAGGGCCAAAAGAAAGGAAGAGGGAAACAATTGTCAAAGCACGAGAGAGACTGTGATGAGAACAGGGGCAGCCTGGAGTCAACCTGAGGGAAGGAAGAGAAAGAGGATGGCAAGTTGCATGATAACATCACAATCACACACTGTGTCTCATCACCCAGGAGGATGCTGAATGTGAACATACTGTGGCCATGCTTCAGGGACCATGAACTGCAGGAACAGAGCTTCCAGTACACACCTGACCTTCTGTACCGTATCAGCCTCCTGTAACAGACTGCTCTGTATTCACTGAAGTTAACAGATGATGAAGTGCTTGAAGATGTCACTGTAGGAAAAGGCAAAGAACAAGGCCCCTCTGAACTGTGCTCAGTAGCAACTCCACAAGGTTCACATCACTGCTTTGTGTGGTCATGGCATTATTTTTTTTTTTCATGTGTGGGTGGGTCAGGTTGTGTACATGCAGCAAGGACAAAACAAACACAGAAACAAACCCAGCAAACACAGAAACACACACATGGGTACATGCAGGCACGCAGTGCATGCATGCACAGACACTTGAGATTGCTAAAGGCATAAGTTAAATCCCACATCAAAGCAGAGAGCTATCGGAGCAGCACTGTTCAAAGGCGCCAGCTTCCTTCCTGGGAAAGACAGTTTGTCACTTTGATTAAGAGATTTTAACAAGAGAGAAAAAAGAAGGAATGAAAGAATGGAGAAGAGAAAAGAGAGAGTTTTCACTTATACCTTTTTTCCCCTTTGGCCATCCAAATAAGGTTTTAGTTTGATGGAAAAAAGACCCCAATTTAAAATAAGTTTAATGTAACAATGAATTATTTAAGGGAGAAGAAAATACAAGCTGCTGCTTAAAAAAAAAATAGAAAAAGCTATTATTGAAATGTCAGAACAAATACCCAGCTTGATCTGCATTAATATGATAAATACTAATATATTCATTTCCCCTGGTGCTTCTGGGCTTGCAGAGGTACATCTGCAGTGCGTTGCTTATGGTAATCAGGTCACAGCTTCAAAGGGAGACATGCAAGGTATTCTGGGTGATGTTGTGGAAGCTGCTGTTAGAGACCTTGTGGATCATCGTGTAAAGTTGAGGAGAGCTAATCAAGGGTCTTCTGGAAGATCTCTGATTGCTGAAGGAAATTGAAAATCTTGTAATATTCTTTGGTGGACCATCAGTTGTGGGACAACACTAGTGTCTGGTTGTCAACTTCAAAGTTGCCATTTTTCTGTAGAAAACTTAGAAAAAAAGACTGAGATGGAGGAAGCAAATGAGGTTCCAACCTTCTGTCTCCACAGCCTAATTCCCAGCATCTCTGTGGTTGGGAATAGATGCCATGGGCAAGCTGTAGAGCACAGCTGCAAGTCAACCACCATCTCAGTTTTTGCTTCCAGAATCTCACAGTAAAGTTCTCAGGAACAATTTAGTGGAGCTAATAGCGTGAAGCTTCACACAAACATGTTTGTTTTTTCAGAATCTAACAATCTGGGAACTGCAAGTAGGATGTTTTCGGTAGGGACAAGTACTACCTTCTACTAGGCATCATCTCTGCCTACCCCATCCTTCTCATCTATTGGACAAGTAGTTCTGTTGTAATGTGCATGTTTGCTCGTGTCAGCACCACCTATGCCCTTGAAAGAGTAACCTGGAGATCAGATCCCTTATGGATCATATTTCTTTTCTATAGCCAAGGACTAGATTTAGACAACTGTGGTGCAGCCAGGTATCAACAGAACCCAATAGTTCAGAATTAAGAGAGCTTATTTGGGAGTGATGTGGTGCAGAAGGTGTTGAACTGTTGTTTCATAACATTACAGCTGACAGTTGAATGACAGATTGGGAGTGTGGCTAAATTAGGATGCAAATGAATTGAGCTGGTCTTCTGGTTGGTAGAATGCGGAGAAAATGTTGGAGAGAAACAAGGGAGGGCCAATTTTAGATGAGAAGATTGGAGCAGAGAGAAGCTCAGAGGCAGGGAGTGGAGCAGAGAGGTGGGAAGTATGTTTGGAAGGAGATGGAAGACTATAGTTACATAATGTGAACCTATCAACATGGCAAGGTGTTTTGAGATAAAATCAGGAGACATTCAGCTAGGTTTTGACCTTCTTGGTCAGGACTTTTTATTGAGTATCATTTCAATTGAGGTAGCTCAAACATACTTAATTAATATATTGGTACCTGAATTCCTTTCCTGGTAAAACTCCTGTTGGGTGTCACAGTGAAACTATTATCTCATGAGACATTGAGCTCTTCCTAACAGTGGACATCTGGATCATAGGCTGAAGCATGGCTCTGTGAGTCGGTCATGTGCCCACCTCAAGGAAGGAGTTATTGCATCCAAGGGAATTTAGCCGGTCGTAGTGCCTGGAGTTCCCAGGTAGATAAAAGAAGTGTGCCTAAAGCCTAGATAAGGCTAGTTAGAGATCTCCAGAAACTGTGCCTGGCAGTCTGTTGCAATAATCTGGACTCACTTGAGAAGCTCCTCTTCTGTGTGTGTGTTCCTCCATGAAATGCTCTAGTTTCCAAGGAGCACGAAGCACTTTTCCAGTAGATTTTACTCACAAATGCATAGAGTCTTAGTCCATCTGCTTCTGTCCCTCTTTCCCTTCATTGCCTAAATTTGAATGTTTAATGTTGGCTTTTGGGCACAAGCGTGCTGTGCCCAAGCTACAGACCAGTTCCTCAGTTAAAAGATGCATAAGCTTTATTATTTATACCTTTTTTTTTCCCCTGGAGATGCTCCACAGGGTCTATAGTTTGCTGGAAACCCCAGCGACAGCCCTTGGCTTTCAACTTCAGAAGGTGAACTCTCCCAGTGGCCATTTTCAATCCATTCACTGGGAAAATGTGATTACTTCTTATTTATTGAAGTCAAGTATTCCTGCTTGTAGCCACTATGGCGTTAAAGTAAAACGTTCAGCATTTAACACGATGAATGCAGAAACATGAGGCTAAATGCACGGCATAAAATCTTTACGGGGCTGTAAACAGACGCCCAGAATATTTTCACCTGTTTTGTTGTGAGTCAGGCTGGGGTCCCCCCTCTGCCAGGCAGCCTGCCCCAGGTCTCCTTGGGAATCAATCAAGACAGTGTCAACACCGCCTTGGCTTTCATAGGGGAAGGGGCCTGGAGAACAGAAAATGAGCTGTCCTGCTTGCTGGCAGATATTGCTCTTGCCAAGACTGGCCTTGGCCACGCTTGGTGGCTGTTGCTGCATCAATGCAGATCTGGGGGGTAAATACAGGCTGTGATTGCTTCAGAGCTGCTTTCTTCAGTATCAGTCTCAGATAAACACAGCTCAAGAGAAAATCAGTTCAGAGTGAGTTTTGTCAGCTTCAAAAGAGATTCATTCCTGGTGTTGTCAGTCACAGGAGACTGATGGCTGAGATTACTGAGGAAAGCAAGGCCTGTGGGCATTAAAACAGATACTGTTACTGGAACTCAAGAGTTTAAGGATGAGATTTAATCTGGAATGTGGATTTGTACAAAATCCCTTCCCCCTTCCAGTTTCTCACTCTGAAGACCTGGTTCCCATGGGCACACTCAGCCTCCTGCGCTCCATTTGCATTTATCGTCTGTCTGATCAACACAAAAATCTACTCCCTACCTCCTCTGTGCACTGGACACCAAGTGCAGGGGTAAACAAGAGAGCTGGGCTCTTACTTGACCTTGTTCTCTGTCCGTGGTGGTGTGGCTGGGCTGTGTCCTCACCCATGAATGGATGCAGGAAAATTCTCAGCAAAATGAGCACCTCCTGTCCCTGAGGAGAGCAGCTAGAGTCCCAGGGAGCCTGTGCCAGGGTTTATGCAGTTTAGCAGCTCCTCTGTGCAGAAACCCAACCAATGCCTTGTGGTATTGCGGCATGATGAAAACCAGTTGTGCCACCCAAAGCGACTGCTTGCTAACACCTTTACTTGCAGTAATCCATGCCACCATTAGACATCTCTGCAAGTTCTAGGTATGATTCATGGTAAGTGAGGAGACAAAGCTGAGACGCAAGCTCTGGGTATCTTTATTGCTTTAATAAAAGGCTGTAGAAGGCATTTAAATAGCCTCCTGAGAAGCATTGAAAGAGCATCATTCCCACAAAGTAAAGTCAAAGGCCACAATTCCATATGTCATGATATGGAATACAACTGGTCATGTTTGTGCTGCAGGGAGGTTAACACAGCACTGACTGACCTTCCTGCGTCCTTTTCTGCCATGCGTGAGGCTTAATGACAAACCTAAGAGAGTTTCTCCAGGGGCTGATCTTATTTTTGATTGTTCCAAAATTATGTCCTGAAATTTGGAGTGGCACATCCCTAGAAAGTTAACATTTTGCAAGCTTTGCTTTTGGTAGAAACTATAATGTGCCTATTGGGAATGCCCCAGCCTATCTGCAGTAAAATGATTAGGACAGCTTTACATCTTCGCCCTCCCTTGATTGCTTTGGATGCTTCATTGCTACAAAGGTTCCTGCCCCACATCCATGCCTCCTCTCTCTTCCCCCACCACCTCCTCTTCCATTCAGTGTCTCTTGCCTCTAACATATGGTCAGAGCATATTCTCAGCAATGCCGACACTTCTGCTTCTTCACTTCAGCAGCCGCAATAACTGTTGAACGGGAAATCTGTCGTTTAACTCGGCCGTTTGCAGTCACTGAAGAGAAGTAATTACAGTGGCCTTAATTGGCTGACTGCAGAGCCACTGCCCAAGTAGTAATAAATAGTGCATGCTTAGGAGCTGGATGAGGTGTAACCACCCAGGGTTTCTCCTCTTCTTCTGGCAGGCCTGAATCCAGTTCACTTAGGAGGCTAACAAGGATGTCAGGCTGCTGCCTTGAGGATCCAGCCCTTATACAAAAGAGATGCTGGTCAGCTGAAGTCCCAGAGGTCTCTCCAGAAACTCTTTCAGGGCATCCTGGCAGGGCAGGCTCTTGGCAGCTCTAGTGCTGTCTGCTTCTGCCTGGGTTCCCTGCCTTCCCCTTCTCCCACTGCTGCCAGGCTAGAGCACGTTTTTTTTCATTAGCAGTGATGCAGGCAGAGCGGGGCCAATTACTCACTGCTTTATGCTTGCTGGAAAACCCACCCAGGACTGGTAATAGCCATTAAGTGAGGGTGCAGCTTTAACTACGTGCCATTACATTAAGTTTCAAGTTGATATATGGCCAGAGCAAATTGAATTCCTGCTGCTATCCCGTCTGACATTTGTTACATTACAATGCCTGCTCTTTTGTTTTTGAGTCAATAGCTGCTGCTTTCGAGAAATATGGATTATTAGAATTTATAGCCCGTCCTACGCGTCTTTTCAAACACTCATATCCTTTTATCATTTCGTTTTGTTGTTATTCTGCCCAGCACAGTTTGTATTTCTTCAGGTTTTAGCACCTGGGACTCTTGATACTTGTGCTAAATCAATACCCTTTGTCCTCATTGCTTTAATATACACAACCATTTGTGTGATGCATGAATTGCAGTGGGTTTTCTGCCTGCGATAGTCATTTACTCCTCCTGCTCAAGCATTCCTTCCCCTGTCTGCGTGCGGGTCGTGCTTTGCAGTAAATATCACACATCTACATTTAAATTCCTTTATATGACGATTTCCAGGCACCTGGCTGCACCGGAGAACATGAATTTGCTGGCTCCTTAGCAGGAGAGTATCACAGGTTTGACAGTATTCCAGTGCCTCCTGGAAAGTGCTGGCACACAGAGTTTAAAAAAATACACCTTTTGCTCTTATGCTGGGTTCACATCTTCAAAATCTATGCTTTAATGCAGCCACACCTTTTCATAAAGCAGATGTGAAGAATCTCAAGAGCAATAAAAAGGTAAAAAAGGCCTTTGGACTTCTGTTCAGATGTCCTTAGGTCAATAGCAACTGAAGTTGTCACTCATCAGTTGGCAGTTCTGGAGACTTGTGGGAGAGGAATTACTCTGATAACTGTCCCACAGGCCAGCACTGTGTGTGATTGGAGTGTAGAGACCCAGGCTGGTGACTTGGGTCCGACCCTCCAGCTCAGAGTGGATTTACAGCGAGAGTAGAGTACAGCCTGTGCTGTCACTGCGATTGCTCTGCCTTTCTGTGCTTATGGAGATGCTCCCAAGGCCGTTCATCTCATACCTTTTACGTGTGATGGGTACTGGAGCAGGGCACCAAGGTACGTGGTAGAGATTTGGGTTTGTTTATGCATGTACTCATCTGCTGGCCCTTTTGGGCTGTTCCCTCTTTCCTCTGCCGGCTGTGGGAGTCCAGCATGTGCAAGGACAGCAAAGCTGCATGTTCCCTCTGATTTTTATACTCTTTTGCCAAATCAGGGAGTTCAGGAAAGAGACAAGAAAGATGAAGGCATAAAAGATGAGATCAGAGAAAGGGAAGGCTTAGCTTGACCAGTCTGTATTTCCCATGCAAGAAGGAAAACTTTGCCCTCTGGCCATTACCCTTCTTCCTTCTTCCAGGCATTCTTCTTTTCCTCTGCTCCATACACTGGCAGTTGCATACCCACCCATTCATCCCCCGGCTCCCTCCTGGTCCTCACCAGCCCCCTGGCCATCCCACGAGCTGCCTCTCCTTCCAGCCTTCAACTCGAGCTGCTCGGCTTCATGCTGCTGTGTTTCAAGCCTCTCTGCTGCTCCTCCAGAGTGATGCCAGCCTGCCCCAGCCACGTGGCTGCCCTGCCGTCACCTCACTGGCTCCGCTCTCCTCCCCACCGCCCGGGCTGTCCAGCTCCCGTGTGGAGCACAGCCCTGCGCCTGCCTTCGTGCGTGAGAGGTGACAGTTTAACTAAGTGTGATTTCTGAGAACGATGAGTGTGATTTTGAATGTCTCATTGAAATGCAGGGCAAATCCTTCATCCCTAAAGGGAGGTACATTAAACACTGCTTCAGAATTAATCTGCGGAGCATGAATCTCCCTCGCCGCGGCAGAGAGAAGCACCACGGCGTCCTCCTTTGTCTCCATGTTCATGGCAGTCTCCGGGTTTATCTCTGCCACTGCTGTTCTTCAGGGCTCTCCCTCCCCATCCTGCCTGTGAAAAATGAGATATCAGCTCCCTTCAGGGCGTGGGTATTCCTGATAATGTATTTTCCATGTAAATAAATGGGAGTGATTTACCTATCAGTTACATTAAGTGAAGTAGAGACTAGGAGCAGCAGAAGAAGGGGTGACCAGATCCTCTGCTGGACTTGACCCCCCCACTGCTGCAGTCTGCTCCTGGGGGGCTGCAGTTTGGGCATAGCTGAGGTCTTCTGCACTGAGTGTCAGAGCTGCCTTCCTCCAGATTTCTAGCAACATTGCTACAAGTGGGATCTAACCCCCCTGACTTCAGGGAGGAGGTGAACCAGCCCAGCATCTGACCTTGACTGAAGGGTTTTCTGTGGGTTTCAAGTCCTCCCCTAAACCCTTTATATTCCCAGTGGAGCCATTTCTATCAAATACTGTTTCAGACCTTCAGATGAAGCACCCATGTCGCAGACCCGGGAGGCAGAGCCCAGCAGGGATGTCAGAAGGTCCTTCAAAAATCTGTCAGCGGAGGTGGCACATGCCTGTGTGTTCCTTGAAACATAAATGCTCCTGAATATAAAGATTATTTACATGCCCAAACAAAGCTGCCAAACACTTTTAAAATGCGTTAACGGTGCCTCTCTCTTTCCGCTGTGCTTGCTGATAAAGGGCCATAAACAAGCTTGACACATTTATAATAACCTTTCTCCCCTCCCTCTTCCCTGTTCTCTCCTCTTCCTCTCTTGCCTCTCTCGCAGGCTGCATCGGGTAATTTTTTATTCTACTGCCATTAGCTGGGATATATTGTTTGATAGGGGGAAATAAAATGTTGAATTTCTTTTTATTTTTATTTTTATTTTCTTGTTCTAGCGGCAGCTGCTTCAAATGCCAACAGCGGATGTTTGGTTTTAAAATTTTGTTTCCCCCAGCTTTTTTTTTCTCTGTTCATTTTCTCCCCTTTTCCTGTGTCTCCCTTCTAAAAGGTCATCTTAAATGATGCAAGGATACATGCTTTTGCAGGTTGTTTTTATCACTTATCAGACTATTCCAAAGGCCATTTAGTCTTTTAGGCAAAGGTTGTAGCTTTCAGCCTCCACTTCCCATCTACAAAGGAAAAATGGATGGTACATTTCTAGGTATATAAATTTGGTATACAGATACAAACCAAAATGGTAACCCATCTAAAATAAAAGATCCTTGTAATTTCTTTGTCTCCAGTCTGAAGAGGTCTCAGGTTCACCTTTTTTCATGTCACCTGTTCCTCTTAGAGATATTGATGGAAGTGTCACATCTAACAATTCCTTCTCCATCCTGTATTGATGGTGCTGTAGAAAGGCGTCCCGCTTGCTGGAGATGAAAGGCAGTGGTGAGCGGTCCGGGTACAAACAGTTCCTTTGGGGCTGCTCTTGAGGCTTTTTTGGTCAGTAACTCGTGGCTGCAAGAGAGGGTTTGTGTGCAATGGGCATGGGGGCACAAGGGACTGCGCCATGGGGCCTGCAGAGTTGGAAGTGTACATTTCTGGAGCCATCTGGCTGGCCCTGGCTTTGCAATTTTGTACCCATAATGATAAAGCACATATTTGTTTCGCCTTCCCTTGAAGCACCGGCCAGAGGGAGAGAAATGGATGTGGTAGACCTGGCCTGGAATTGCTCATCCCCTGGTAGCAAATGAAGCCCTGGTGAGCTCGGCTCAATCGCTGACACTGGGTTAGCCTTGCGTGGGGGCATTGTGGTCCAGGAAATCTGCCAAAGATGCAGCAACTAAGCAACTGTGTATGAAAGCATTACCTGAGACGTGACTAAGATAAGGTGAAAATCTCCCTCGCCTCTCCCCACTTTGTCTTACTTATATAGTATGTATTTTGGGGCAAGGACTGTCTCCAAGTATGTGTATGGCTCCTGGTACCGCCAGGGCAATAATCATGGTGTGTAGACCTTAGATGGAGCCACTTCCAGTGCTTGAGTCTTTCAGATCTGAGTTGAGGAAAGGGTTTTTTATGATCGGTACGTTAAAATTGTCACTTTTCATCTTCACTTGGTATATTCTGTTGTATGTGCTCTATAAATTTGCAGAGAGATGGTTGTGGTTGTGGAAATCACACAATGGAATAATTAAATGGCCTAATTGTAAAGTGTATTATCTTCACCATTGCACTCATCAGCTATTCTACTGCACCTCATAGAGGAGGGCCGTAATTATGAAAAGCTGATGCAAACTTGCACTCAGCAGGTGAATCCAGCCAAATCCAAATTTGTTTAACTGATCCCACAACCAATTAAGCCTTCATGGTGGTCTTTGATTTAGTCAGAGATTGAAGAAATTGGAGGAGGGGACGATAATATACAAAAGATAGATCATGAGGCATTTGCAGCACAGAGAAAGCCGGGATCTTTTTAACTTTGGTACCACCCTGGCCCTCTAAATCTCTTCTATGGGCCTCAGCTCTGTGTTGTGTTCAGGCGTTTCACCCTATGTGGTCCTGGCTGGAGTTCTGTCGAAATAGGCCTATATGCTGGGGCTTGTGTCAGGACTGGGGGCTGATGCTGTCTAAAAAATGAGGAAGGAATGAAGTGTCCTCTCTAATATGACACAAAGCCCTCATCACCCGAGCCATTTTCCAGTGTATTAATATTCATTTTGCACTAATGTGGGATGAATACATTTCAGTGTTTGGCCAGAGCACATTTGTCATTTTTATTTCATACTCACAGAATGCATCAGTGTGATATATTGTGTATTTTACCATAATAGTAGACAATACAGCTCAGTATTTCATTTGGACAAGTAGCAAGTATGAGGCAAGGAGACAGCCACTGCTGGACAAGGGGTGAGCTCAGGAAAACAGAAATAAATTTAAACATATTAATCTGGAGTGAAAAGTCATTTCTCCAGTAAATTAAAAGCAGCAGTCTTCACCTCTTGTTGAGTTGCCCTATTAGGCTGCTTTAGAAAGGCTTGGCCAGGAGCTTCTTCTGGATATGACTTCAAGTGTCGTGAGTTTGGCCATCTCAGCTGTGCAGATGGCAACATCCTTTGCAAAAGGCAGCACCTGAGAATGATGGTGCCTGGGGGAGATGCAGGGCTGGAAGATCTGAGATGGTGCCAGGTGGGCTCAGTACCTACTGCCAGATGTGTGATGGGAGGTACCATCGTGTCTGTTTTCAGAGCACAGCCGTGGTAGGGTGGGTGCCTCTGTGTGCTGGGAGGGAGGGCAGGAGGGGGCAGCTTCTAGGAGGATCTATAGGATGCTCACAGAGGGGAGGCTGAGAGGCAGGGAAGGAGGGAGAAGGGGCCTCAAAAGCGGCCAGTGAAGTCACGGTTACTGAATGGACTTTTCCCTATTGCTTTATTTGTTCCCATGTTTTGCCCTGGGCACTGATGTTTAGTAATTTAGACCAAAGGGATCTAAAGAGTTGCCGTAAAGGGTAGTTCAAAAATCAATGGATGTTAGAAAGGGTCAAATGATGCCATAAAGAGATTAACAGCAGCATGGAGAGATAATATTCCCCTGACTGCAGAGCTGGCCCTGAGAGCTTTATGACAGGGAAAGACAAGAGCAGAGGCAGCCCAGCACCTCTTTCCCTGCTTGACTTCTCCCCCTCCTGAAAGATCAGGGCTGTTTGGGGAGAAAGAGGGCAGGACTGCTGGGGGCAGCGAGCAGGGAATGGCTGTGGAGATAGGAATGAGAGGAGACAGGCAGGTGGGCCATGCTGCTGCCTGATTAATTCTTCTTCTGACCCAGACAAACTGCAGCTCCGTCAACAGTCCCTGCTAAATCACCCAGGAGGAAATGACTTACTCAGCAATCAGCCACAGGTTTATTGCATGAAGGTCAGATTTTACAAGGGTCCCCTGGAAATGCACGGGGAAAACGCGACATGGCTGTGTGTCACTCTCCTGGCATTGGACCTAAAACCAGGGCAGGCAGTGTGCTAGGCAAGGAACAGATCCAGATGGAGCAGCCTTCCCCCCTGCCACTTTCTCTCCAAACCCATCTGTATGGCCTCCTCACTGAGCTAGGGAGTAAAATCAGGAGCACAGCGCAAGGGACCTGAGGGCTGAGGAAAGGATATTTGGTGATCAACTGAATGTCCTTGTCAGGAGCAGGAAAGCTGCTCTCTGAGGATTTGCTTTTTGCTTCTTTTTCAACTGTTGTTTGATTCCATGGCATTTTCTCAGCACTGACAATAGTCCCATGTAGGAACACATTGAATTAAATAGCTCTGTTTTCTCCCGTCTCTCTCTTCCAGGGCACTACCTCCCTCTGTGGGGACAGGCAGAATGAAGCATTGGCAGTTTTTACTTCAAAATCACTCTTGATGCACATAGATCTGCTCAGTATGTGTGAAGGGGCCACTACTTCAGGTTTGCAGTTGGCTGGGGTTGTGGAAGGGGCCTGAAGGAAGTGAAGAGAGTAAAACCCACCATGTTCAGCACGGATTGCCTGGGAAATCTTAGCCTGACCCTCCCAGGAAGCTTTTCCCCTTGGAGAGAAGCCAGAGGCAGCTTCCCCACGTCCCAGCTGACGCATGGAGACCCTGGGCAGGAGCCAGTGACCTGCACACAGGGATCTTGCTTCAAAGCATGTGCAGTCCTTACAGGCACAGCTCCCTGAGCCTTGCAGTGGTGACAGTTGATGGCAGGATAAAACCAAGTCAAATAACAACAGTGTTGTTTTCCTGGCATCTCATTGTAAATCTTAGTGTTGCAGGAAATTACAAATCATACCCAGAGGTACTTGATGTTTCCTGGATGAAGGGTCCTTTCTCCTGGGTGCTGCAGATGGCAGGCCCGGCTGGAGCCCAGAGAGGTGGGGGCTCTGCGGCAGGCACCTTTGGGGTCTGGTAGGAGACTCCCCAGGGTGGGAAGAACATGGGAAAGGTGGGGTTGCATTTGGTGCTGCACTTAAGAATCAATGGTGAATCAATGAGTGAATCAGTGTGTCTGGAAGAGATGTGCTGAGGAGCCAGCAGCCTGGTGTACCATATTAGCAAACCTGAAAGGAAAAGAAAGAGATAGCTAATCCTTGGGAAAAGGGTTGACCTTGATCCACTGCCCTTTAAAGCCATGAAGGCATCTGTTTACTGGAAGAGAGAGCTGCCATTTTATGTGGGAGCATTTGAGTCAACATGTGCTAAGAGGACTGCACATGCTGAGCTCTTTCTGCTGCCATGTTTGGGTGGCTTTCGGCCAGCGTCAGCTCAAAGCCCACTTTCCCCCAGGACGAACCTGCTGTGATTCTCTTGCCCTTGCCCAGAGGGACATTTTTCTCTCCAGCTTCCTTGTTGAATGTAGCAGAGACCCTGGTGGCCATCAGGACGCCTGGTCCCTCCCAGGGGAGCGTTGTCCCTGCTGGGCACACAGCAGGGAATCTGAATTGCTCCAGCTGTTCCTGCACCCTGGGGCAGAGCAGCTGGGAGCCCCAGGCAGAGCTTCCAGACCCTGGCGTGGACCAGCAGTTCGACTTTTGGTCAGTCTCCAAGGAAAGCAGCATTTTACTGACAGACTAAACTTACACATGTGCTGGCTTTGCTTTTGCCATATTGTCTCTTCCCTCTCTTGCTCTGTTCCTTTTTACCACTGTGCCGTTTTATCTTGCTCCCTCTCTCTGCATTTCTCTTTCTTCTATAGCTTTGCTTCTGATTCTCCCCCGCTTCCCATTTTTTTCCCTCTTCCGTGTCCTGCTGGCCCTGACCTTGCTGACCTCATGGCCAGCTGTGCTGGGGCTAGCTCCCAGCCTCGCCCTCTTTAAGACTTTGTTTTCTTGCCTCGCACCCAAGTGACAGCAGATGAGAGAGTAGGGTGCTGCCACGAGATTTCTGTGCTTGCTTCCATCAGTGCTTCCTGCAGAGTCTGGGCGATTATTATCTCTGTAAACGACTGAAAGTAGTGATAAAAGGATTAAGCTAGACATATTTTATTTTATTTATTTATATCTTGCCGCTCCTCCTCCCATCCCCCTTAACAAGTTGTGGAGCATATTGTGCAGCAGCTGCTGCAGCTGTTCCAGGGAGGAGCAGTGACATGGGGACCGGGGGGATGGTGCAGAGTGGTCCTGGAGCAGGCAGAGAGCACAGATGGGTCCTTGGGCAGGGGGTGCAAGGGGCTAAAGCAGGAGAGTGACAGACCCCACTGTGAAAGGGCTGGGGATGCAGCGAGGCCAGCTTGCTCTCTTTTTCCTTGGTAACAGTCTCCTGTGTGTCCCTCTTTTCAAGATGGGGGTAGAGAGCCCACAGAAATGGGGTCATGGAGCTGAACCTGGAGCCACTCAGAGCCAGCGTTTCAGTGTGTTATGGACCAGAAGGGCAGCCAGAGTGTCTCTGGACAGGAACTGTTGCAAAGAAAGCCCACAAATTGCTGTATGCCTGGGGCCCCCAAGGGCACTCCACAGTGGCACAGCTCTGTTCCCATGAGCAGTTCTCACCAAGCTGTTCCTGCAGCAGATCCCTGCAGATGCTTCTGGAAGCAGCCTATTCCCAGCTGAAGTTTACTTCAGGTCTGTGTGTGTGTGTCTGCTAAATAGCCTACAACCCACAGACTTGTACAGACAACCTAGTCCTGTCTGGGAACTAGCAGAGCCCTGCCTGCATCTGTGGCCTCCCTGATTTCCCTCATAAGGGCTCCCATGGCGGGGAGTCAGGGTGACTTCCAGCCCTGCTGGTGGCATCAGAGTTGGATGGGGCTTAAACCAAGACAGAGGTTCAGAGTTATATAAAGCAATTTATCCTGAATATTCAGGTTTTGATATTGCACCCCCCTCCCAGCTCCTTGGCATGGAGGGAGCAGTACATGATTGCAAACCCTTCCCGGATTAAGCCCTAGAGGAACAAAGCTGGAGATTATATTCCTGGCGAGGAATCCTCTCTAAAGCTCATTTGTACCAAGGTTGTCTCTCTTCTAGCAAATATAATGAGCCAGGATCCAGTTTCTGGTCCTGAGGGAGCGTGATGTGGTATGGTTTGTGCTGATACAACTAAACTTTGGCCTCTCCCATGCAGTTCACTGGTGAGAGTTCCTGGCTCGTGCCATCCCCTGAACTGTGTCCAGGATCATCTGGGAGAGTGCTGGCTAGCGCGCGCGCGCCAGGGAGCGTGTGAACAGTTAAACGGCTTGGATGACCATGACACAGTGTCTGAAGCCTGCGCCCTGGCCCTGTTTTAGTTACCAATATAGATCTCTCCTGAGACGCTTTCACAGAGTAAAAGGAGTTTCAGAGACCCACCGGTTGGAGCCAGGCATGCAGGCTTTCTCTGGAGTACTGCTCACTAGCAATGCAGGGTCAACACTGCAGGGAGCAGGAGCAAGGGCGAGGTTGGAAGGGAGTGGTGGAATTTGGATGGAGAGGAAAGAGTGATTTGTGGCAGGCTGGGAAGCAAGCAGGAGTGGGGGCAGGAGGACCCTCTCAGTCTTTTCCCTGTAGTCCCTATGCTGGCATGATTGCACTGCCACTGCCTGTATCAATGGGAAGAACTTGGCACCCTCCATCTCACCGAGTGCTGCGTGGAGACAAATCAGCTCTGTAGTTGTATGACTAAAGAGTCCCAGGAGCACAATCATTCAGGGAGTGAAACAAAATGATGGCAGCATTTGGGCCAATACCTTCAGCAGACCTAGGGATATCGGAGCTCTTCAGGCAGGTGAAGGACCAGCTAAAACTATGTAAAATGACTGCATATTCCCCTGGACACCTGGGACCATGAACTAGCCCTAAAGGGGCAACAGATGCGCTGTGATATTCCCTTAGGAAGTCCCATCCCTGAGGTGGCATTGCAGATATTTGCCTGGTAGGTGTATGGTGGCAGCAGTACCCCTTTATTAAATCCTGCTGTTCTGCCTCATGCTGCAGCTGCAAAGCAGCTGATGTTTGCTGGGCTGTTTGTGTTTGTGCTTAGCCTCCATCACTAAACCCAGAGTTAAAGGACATCTCTTTGGGTTTATGGTCAGCAACATAGGCTGTAGATGTGACATGACCCACCAGCTACCACCTCTATGAGGCAGCCCAGGCGCTTAAGGCCAGTGTAAGTGTTCTGCCTTCACAGCCTAAGGCCAGACCCATAGGTCTAAGCAGAAGCAACAATTTTGTCTTTTCAAGCAAGGCATTTGGGAGATGAAGCTATGTCAGAAGGGTCCTTAGTGGACTCCTGTCCATCCCTGGACAATACAAGCCAGGTGA
Source organism: Ciconia boyciana (assembly GCF_034638445.1). Lineage (NCBI taxonomy): Eukaryota > Metazoa > Chordata > Aves > Ciconiiformes > Ciconiidae > Ciconia > Ciconia boyciana. Next base: position 21,799,763 of record NC_132941.1, read on the forward strand.
GACGGCCGGCCATCACTGGAAGGTCACCTGAGGAATGGACATCTCACAGCCTGACACAACTCCACCTAAAGTCAGAGTGATTCCCCCGGGCTGGCTCTTGCTATGGTGGCTTCTCCTCACAAATCCCTGCTGGCATTTCCTTTGCCCTGCTTTTCTCTGCTCCACCATTTCTACCTTCCCTTCCACCAGTGCCCTCAATGAGCAGAGCAATCCAGCATGGCCCAGTTTAATATTCCACAGATCCTCCCAGGCTGATAAATGAGAACAAGAGAGGGAAGGAGGGGGTGGGAGCCTGGTGCATGGGGGGGATATAAAGCCCTGAGCCTGTATTCAGAGCAGCAGAGATAACAATAAGCGAGAATAATAGTCTAACAAGTCGGAAATGTCACACGCGATCTGGTGCCATTAACACAACATGGATCTGAAATATCACATAATTAGTTTTGTGCCTGTTGTTCTGATTTGGAGAGAAAAAATATTAAGGGGAAGAGATTGGGGGGGGGGCAGAGAGGGGAGTGCCAGCAAAGTGAACTCATAAAAGGGCGAAGCCTACAGCGTCTAATGTTTTTGGAATAGTATAATAAAGCTCTATCTCCTTACCCATGTTTGAGGCAGAGATTTTTATCTGGCATACGGGATAAAAAGAAATGAGAACTTGAAAAGGGTAGATAAAATTGCGATTAATCTCTCTAGGACTGCCTTGCCTCCTTTCAGGGAAGCTTGTGGGCCTCATGAATTGCTCCACCACTGAGACACATGATCCCCACCCCTTCCCATGCCACCTCGCTAAAAGATGAAAAAACCCCGTGTTTTCAAGGCTTCTTTCCCCATCTCTTTATAATGCAGTGCACAAAACCCATGTTTGAAGGCTGTGAAATGACTCAGAAGCTGTTTGTCCCCTGAGAGAAAGCCCAATGCATTGGTGTTTTGGGGATCCCCGTTGCTGCTGAGGCATGTGAGTCCCCATGCCTTCAAACAGGCTGCTCTGAACATTTGGCCTCGTGGGCTGATGTGTGCCGCCAGCTGCTGAGTGCAAAGCTTCTGCCTCTGCCTGCAGAGCCCGCTTCTTGCTGGTGGTGTTTTGTGACTCTCTGAGGGATACAGGCACTATGAGAAAAGACAGAAATGCCCAGAGCTTGGTGGGATGGGCACTGTCTGGGGACAGGTGTATAAGGATTGGAACAGGACTCTTCCTTTTCTCAAAGGTGTTAGGAAAAGAGAAAGTTGCAAATATCATATGGGACAAACACTGTCAGTCCTTTTCTATCCTGCACGCCATTGGGGTGTGAGTAACCTGGTGTACATGCAAAACCCTCATGAGACTCTGTGGTCGTGTCAACTGTACACCTGACTATATCTGGCTGGGGTTAGGAGCAGCTTTAAATTGAGAGCAAAGCCCTCCGGCTGGCTGGGACAGCCCCACAGCCTCACTGAGTTTGGGCACTCCTCCTTTTCTGGCACGAGCTGCCGCTTTCTGCAGGGCCCGCAGGTGCATCTGAAACACACTCATTTGAGACAGGAGCACTTGAAACGGGGTGTTGCACACTTACCCCTCTATCCTGCAACAACTTAGCATTTTCATGGTCAACAAGGTCATGACAGCACCTTATCAGAAGGGAACGGGGAAGGATTTCTTTTGCATGTTGCATTTTAAGTGTTCACCTTTCCACATGCTTTTTTTTTCCTTGCAAAAAGCCCTTTAACTCTGGTGGTCACTGGGCCATGAACAGCAAACCCTTTGACTCTTCATCCAGTGAGAAAGCTGGAGCTGCTTATACTCATTCAAGTGTGGATTTCGTTATCTCCTCTGGCAGAGAAGTCCCCATCTCCATTCCCTGGCTGTATGGTGGCCTGTGTGAGGTTCATGGATGCCTCAGTCCTGCTTGTGTAGACAGGCACTATAATCACCTATCGGTACTTTTCCAGGCAATGTTAGCAGAGAGGCCGAAGGACCACATGGTGCACAGAGCCTGGAGCTGGATTTGCCAGGTTGTTCCAGGGACCAGTTTTCAGAGAGATGGGAAGGACATTTGTCAGTGCAGAGCAGCTTCACACCCATCCAGGCCCATGTTGCCCCTTTCCCTGGTCTCTCCCAGTCTGGGTGAATGGAGAGCAGAGGAGATGTGCTAACCACAGATTTAAATTTTAATGCATAATGAAGGTTTCTGTCATTTTTTTACATGCCAATTGCTAATCACTTTTAAACATATTCTGGGAAAGAGGTACTTTAAAACAAAAGCAGCACTCCTGTGCCAAAGGCACGGATTGCTGTGTCCAACTCCTATCTCTGGAGGATGCCTGTAGGATTGGGATTCAATTAATTCAGTCCCGGTAGATTCATCGTTTTGCCTGCTAATGTCCGCGTACTGACAGCAAGTGCAACAGGAATGTTGATCTACTGCTCGCTGCTCTGGCTAGTCATGACAGGAGGCTGCTGTCACTGTAAGGCTGTCACCTCCAGAGCCAAAGGCTTTCGCACATGAAATGGGGGATTTGCAGAGGGCTGAAATGCAGCTGCCTCTGGGGTGGAGCGCAGCAGCTATTTAACAGAAATCTGCTCCCTGAATTTGCATGGGAAGTGAAAAGTATTTCTGCATTTTGTTAACACTGAACAGAAGTGATAAATATTAGGATTGGGGAAGAAGTGAGTTTTCCTTTTGACAAGAAAGTCTGCGGCATCAGTTTTTCCTTCAACTCTGAAACGAATGTTAAAAATTCTGATGAAGCATATGTTCTTCCAAAATTAACATTTCATTTCTATTTCAGCCTTTGCAGCTTGCCAGTATTTTTAAAATACAAAAACAATGATTTTGTTTGGAAAAATAATTTTGAACAAGGCGTTTTAGACTTATCAAAATGCTTGTTTCATTTTTAAAAATTGAAAGACTATTGAACAGTCTATGTGACATTAGTATTTTCTGAAATGTGCTGATTTAAATGAAAATTGATTCCTTTTTTTTGGTGGAAAGCAATGCTTTGATGAAAAATTTCTGATCTGCTCTAGTAAGATAGGCAAGGTCTGTGTTATATATTGGCCTCTATCCAGAGAGCAAGGCAGCTGTTACTGCAAGAGGTATAGGGAAGTTTACATGAACAATGCCATGAAAAAAGCCTTAAACATGTAAGTCCTCTGTGTCATACCTCAATGTAAAGAATTAAATTTCTGCTAGCAATTCGTAGGGAATTTTATCAGAATGATGCAAGTTGACTTATTCCTAAAGCTTTGTCTTCTGTCTTTTTATGACTCTGGTCGCAATCCTACCACCTCCAGCTGGTTGCGTGTGCACCATTTAAAGAGTCATTGCTTGCATGGTCACAGGCTCTACCACATCAGATGCAACTTCTGGAGCCATTTTCCCTTTTGGAGTTTTCTGGGTCTCCAGCCATGGAAATAGGCTGAAAGATGAGCTTGACAGTGCTAGTTCTCCCATCCATTTCAGTCTGCTTGAGTTCTCAGCAGATCAGCTAAGCCCTGACTTGTGGTGAAGGTTCAGACAGACCCCTAACACCAAGTTGAGCATCTGCTGAAGAGTACGGGTCACAGGAAACCAGGCAAACCCCACCATTTCTGTGAATTTGAGTTGCAAGGCTGAAATCAAGTCCTGTCCCAGCCAAGAGGCTTGGAAATGAGGGTGCAACTGAAACTAGAGATGTGTTAGTAGAGAAGTTTCACGTAGCAGCAAGGACAGGGTGGGGGTAGCCCACCAATAATGTCCCTTGCTCAGCCCTGGAGTAATTGCAAGCAGATGGCATTGCCAGGGGGGAATAGCAAAGAAACCTGATGCCAGGTGAGCATTGCAGCACCTAGAACTGGTAACAAGAGGTAATAAATCTTGTTGTGACCAGAGGAGGTGAGGGTGAGATAGTCGGGGCGCTGGGGAGAGGTGTGCAAGCAAGGAGAAATTTGGGGGCAGTTCTAGTATGTTGTTTCAGCTTCAGGGGAGAGAAGCCTCTGCAAAAGCCTGAGAAGGACCGTGAATAGCTGATCAGTGAAGGGTGAGTGATTTGAATGGGAAAAACTCAGGAACTGAAGGCATGCTTTGCTGGATGTGTTTTGGTGGTAGTTGTGGCTGGAGATGAAGATAGCTCTCCTAGCTCTCATTCCTTCCCTCTCCCTCAAATGTGAAGTTGGATTGCAGTAGTGGACTGAGTTACACCAGCCCTGTAAGCAGGGGCAGGCTGGTGGGTGCGGGATGAGGGGCTGCAGCGAGCTGGGCTGGCTGGTGCTCTGGGGCAGGGGTACCCTGGCCTCAGGGAGGGCTCTGCGTACACCTGGTTTGAGAGGACAAAGAAAGCTAACTGCATGGGGGAGCAGGCTGCAGGCCAGCTGCTTCCTGGGCTCAGAGGAGCAAAGCATGCCCATTTTTCTGCATTTGTGGTTGTATTACCAAATCTTTCTTGGGAAACGGCCTCCAAATCGTGCAACTCAAAGAATAAAGAGAAAAAAAATGTAAGCTTGTTCCATCTGGCTTGCAGCCCTTTGAGGACCAGCTCTTCCCCCATATAGCCATGAGGATTAGAAGCATCCCATCTTCTTCAGTTGATTCAGAAAGTGAGGTTAAGTACAGTGCCTAAGACCCCAGGGCCTGAGGGTATGCAATTCCCTGAACAAGTAAAATCATGACTTGGCAAAACCAAGTTAGCTGCAGAGCTGTTCATGCTCTTAACCTGTATTTCTCCTAAGCCAATTAGGCTGAGTTTCTACTGAGGGCAATAATGGCTGGGCGCACTCTTTTGAACCAATAATGTAGGTGGCTGGAGTAGACAAGTGGCCTGCTAAGCTGCCTGCTAACAATGCATAGCTAATGACTCCTGTCTCCAGCAGTCCACAGCCAGGTGGACCAAAAAATCTATTTCCACCAAGTGCTTCATTACCATTCAGCTACACTCAAATGAACAGCTCGGTTTGGTGGAGAGAGAGGAGGGCAATGAGACTGGGACATGGCTGTTTTAGGGAGAGGTAGCATATTTTCCCTGCATCACCCTGTATAAGTGTCTCTGCCTCTTTGGGCATTGCTGTTCTTTCCCCTCCCTGCCTTTGCAATAGTGCTGCTCCAAGGATAGTGCTGGGAGTGAAATGGGTTGTGATACGTGCTGCAGGTTATGGTGGAGAGGAGGAGTGCCAAAATCTAGAGGTTTTAGTGACACAGTTTGGAGATGCCTGCCTGGTTAGCGTCTGTCACCTCTTCAGCCTCTTCTCAGGGGCAAATGCCCTTCTGGGTTTGGGGAGGGAGCTCTGGGAAACAGGCAAGCCCCAAGATAAAAGGTTTAGTCCCTGTGAAACACAGAGGTTTCTCCAGGATTGGTCCTTGTCTTTTGAAACCAGCATCAAAGATGCAGGCAGGCCTGAACTCTTGTGCCTGGGCTGGGCTCTGGGCTTTGCTGCATCTCTGCACCAGGAGCAGAAGAGCAGCTGCAAGGAGTGTGCACCTCCGGAGCTGGGGTGATCTGGTGTAGCGCAGGGGGAGGCAATTGGTTGCACTGGTATAGGCAGCCCAGCTCTGAGTCCCCGAATGCCGCAGCTCAGGTGTGTGAGGGGCTGTGTCAGCTTCTCTGAAAGGGCTAGGCTTGCTGTGTGCTTCTCAGTTTCCCGATGTGTGATGGTGGGGAGGGGGGGGGAGGTGAGCAGGGTAGAAAAATCTGCTGAAAGATTTCTTCCTTTCAACAGATTAAACTCTTCTTGCAGGGCTCCTGTGCGCCTCCCCTCCCACTTGAAATTATAAATACATTTTTCAGTGAGTTAGTGAAAAATTCAAGCTTTCTACTGTAAAGACCCCATCTTCTAATCAGGCCCTGTGAGATCTACATGTGTCAGTTGATTTAGCCTCATTGGACTGCTGTGGTTGGTAAAATGTATTGAGATGCCTTTAAGATGCTGAAGAAACATAAATGATTGCTGTTAGGCTAATTTATTACTATTTAGCGGAGAACAAATACATTTTTAAAGGGATAATGGCAAATTAAATATCCTATCAAGCAAATTTGCTTACCTAGTACTTAGTAACAACTCGGGCTTAGATCCCACAGTCGCTTAAATGCATGCACAACCTTACTCAAGCATGCAGGCCCAAAGAAATCTTAAATCTCTGTGGAATCAAGAACATGGATATTAAATGTAAAATAATTAAAAATACTCCCACCAAATTAGTCTTTTGCTCTTGGTACCAGTAGTCTCCTCCTGACTCTCTCTCTGCCTTTGCTTGGAAAATGAAAATCAATGAGGTCAATTTTACTTCTGTTTCTAGTCAGCGTCAAATTGGTGACCTCAACATGGTGCTGGTTTTGCAGGAGTGTGGTATTGATCCTGCCTCTGACCTGCAGCACTTGACATCAGCAGAAAGAAACCCATGCTGGCCTAAAAGGGTGGGTCAGGTGGGCTGCGCTCACCCTTTGACTCTGGGAATCTGCAGGATGCAATGCTGTGCCCCCGGTTACATGAGGAGTGTGTTGGCTGGATGGATTTGGAGAGCTGGCTGGTGTCATCCAGTGCAGGTGGTCTGCACTGCCAAGGACTGGCTAGCCAGGGGCGGCCCAAAGCAGGATTCACTACTAAAACATTGTTCTGAAAACTCTTTTTCTTGGGCTGCTGGATACACACAGTCAACCTTCTTCACATGTTCCTTAACTTACCTTCCACACCTGTGTAGCAGCAACAGCTCATGGACTGTTCTGCTCCGAGCAATTCCCACCTCCCCTTTGAATGAACTACAAACACCCAAGTAAGGCTCCAAAAATTAGTAGAAATCAGTCTTGCTTTTCTTCAAGTTCTAGTTTGTATTGTAAATTAAAGCAATAATCTTTCCTGGGTCAGAGACTGGCATTTATTTATTTTGTTAGCTACAGTTTTTCATGTGTTCTGGTGCAGATAATGGGACACCCTCTTACCAATATGTCTTCCTAATTCAGTTGTGTGCAGGCTGCTTCTTGGCATGGGGTAAGTGTCACGGAGGTGGCCCTGACTGCAAAGGACTAGCATGGGTGAGGTGTGTTGTGGCAGGGAGAAGCACCAGAAGTCAGCCATGGTGCTTCCACACAAGTCTGTGCAGATGTGAGCAGTGCAAAGCCAGAATGAAGCCTCAGTTCATCAGCTGAAATACTGCTGGAGTCAGTAACCCTTAAAGAGAGACCATGTACTGAAGTGTTTTGAGCAGGGATGTATGCCTGTGGTGTTTTGTTGTGAAGATGGCTCGAGAAGGTCCTACGTGGCTCCCTTGGTTACACTGATAGAGCTGTTTATGAGGCTTCACTCTACATTTAATCACTGAAACAGTCTGGTTGTAAAACACAGCTCCTGATGGCTGTACCAGCACAGAGGAGGTGTGCAAGCATGTCATGAGCTGTGGTGTGAGGGCAGGAATGAGCTGCTGGAGGGACTGGGATGAAAAACGGTGGTTGTGGGAGGAATTTTAGCAGGCTTTGCATGGCCAAAAGTGGTACGTTCTGGACCTCTGCTGAGACCCAGCTTTTAGGTGAGCTCTGGCCTGAAAACAAAATGTGTAGAGCTGTCCTTATTTCTATCGCTTGAAAAATGAAATTGTGGTGGCAGTGCGAATAAAGTCTCACCCAAAACAGCCATTTAGCACAGGACTGGGTTCTCATCGTGGACACCAGCACTTTGCTTTTCTCCACACAAGCCTCATCCCTTGCAGATCTCAGTGCTTGCTGGAGTCTTCCCTCTCCTGGTCTCGCTGCATCTGGCAATCCAGGTGACAGTGTACAGCGAGGTCTGCCCTGCCCACGCAGCATGTGGGGGCTGGTCGCCTAAGACCGGTTGTTACTAGCTCTTCATTAGCAGTTGACTTGCTGAGGAAGGCCAACAGGAAGGCCGGAGGCAATTCTTGCTCCAGGTACCCACTGGTTTGTGCCTGCTCTGTCCATATTTCAGATTTGAGATGTTAGTGAGTCCTGTGCATGTTCTTGTTGGAAATGACATGTGCTATAATTCCTGTAGCAAAAAATATACTTGTGAATGCATTCCTTGGGAAAAGCAGTGAGTTCAGATGATGGCTTTCAGAAATCCTTCCTCACTATTTGTACAATGACTTCTATTTATGTGAAAGTACAGCTTCTGTGAGCTCCCTAAATTTGAGCTGAGTTTGGTAAAAGGTTTCTTCAGCTGAGAGATGAAATTTTGATAGTCAAAACACTTTGTTTCAGATGTATGAAGGAGTTTTAAATTACTTTTTTGATCAGATTTCCCTGGAACTAATCCTTTCTCTTGGATATGACATACTTTAGATCAACACTTGGATGCTTTGATACAGAAACAATGTTTTTCAGTTGGGGCCAGCCTAAAGCACTTTTGGGAAGGGAATTGGGCTCATTCAGCAGTCAAGGATTCAGACAGCTGTGCCTGCATCTCTCTTAGGTGCCAGCTGGTCACTGCCTTCCAATTCAACAGCAGTGGTCATCCAGGCAAGGAAGAGAAACCACATGAAGTGGCCCAGTGCAGAGCCTGATTAACTACTGAAAAACACAGGTATTGGCCCCACCTTCCACAATGTGACTCTTCTCTAACTGCAAGGAGCTGGGTGGCCCCTCATGGCCATGGTCTGTCTGACTGTACCTTAAATTGTGATGCACTGTGATTGAATTTGATAAAAATCACACCAGGAGATATTTTGATGTGAAAGTAACAACTTCCTATGAAAAGGGACCCCTCTTTCTATTTTTAGTCTGCAACAGTGCTATTGCAAGCTTCTTTGTGACTTGCGGTACACTTTTATTGTGGTAGATCCACTGGGCAAATGTTCTTCAAAACAGGCTTTTTATCTTCTCTGCCACAGGCAGGTGTTAGCCTCAGTTTGCAGGAGAGCAAAGAGAACTCTTAAGGGGAAAGCAGGAGCCTGTTGGTGTATCGGTGTCCTTGGTAGGCTTGCGGGGTGGGTTGTTCTCTGGGATGCAGGAGTGGAGTGGATGTGAGTCATGCTTTGCCCTTGTCATTCCCTTGTTTCCTGAGCCACACTCACTCATCTTCCTGAGCGCAGGATGTGGCTGGCTTTATTTGGAATGTTACAAGCATCCCTGTCCGAGTTAATTGACCAAGACAAATTTTGTTAAAAAACCTTGACATTAATAATGAGAAATAAGAGCTGGGAGGTAAAACACACGCTCTCTAGACATGCATTAGCAGTACCCCCACCCTTCCAGACTCCTCCTGAGGTAGTATGGCAGAGAGCTTAGGTCAGTTAGTTTTAAAATTAACTTCTAGTCCTCAAGGCAGCCTTTAAATAGAGTATTTGAGCTGTGACTATCACTGGTCTTTTTAGGCTGTATAAGGGTGTGAGGCAAGGAGGGATGGAAGAGCATAGACACAGAGAAATCCATAACTGCTAATGACTGGTCTCATGACTGATCCTGGGCAGATCCTTCATTTCAAACCCCCAGGCCCTGCAAACTGATCTGGGATATGGTGCACCAGTTAGCACCAGGAGTGGGGATATTCCTCTCCTCCAAGGGACAGTCTCCACATGCTGTTAGGCTGCCCTTTGCAGCCCTAATCCGTCAAGGTCTTGCTGTGATAATGCAATCCAAATGGACATTGTTCCTGCTCCTCTCACCTTGGGTGCTGGTGTGCTGATGTAGCTGTGCAGAAGGCTTGGCCTTGCCTGTGTGTGGAGGGACAGGCTGATGTTGCTTTGGGCACCAAACATGCACTGAGAAGTTACAGCAGTCCATCTGCGAGGCGCAGAGCCATTCCCTTCTCTTGGAACAGTGGGTTGAGCCCAGGAGATACACAGGTTCCTTGCACAAAGGAACTGTGGAACTACAGGCCTGTCAGCCTGACCTCAGTACCGGGGAAAATTATGGAGCAGTTCATCTTGAGTGTGCTCAACAGGCATGTGCAGGCCAACCAGGGGATCAGGCTCAGCCAGCATAGGTTCATGAAAGGCAGGTCCTGCTTGACCAACCTGATCTCCTTCTACAACCAGGTGACCTGCCTAGTGGATGAGGGAAAGGCTGTAGATATTATCTACCTGGACTTTAGTAAAGCCTTTGACATTGTCTCCCACAGCTTTCTCCTAGAGAAGCTGGCAGCTCATGGCTTAGGCGGGTGTACTCTTCTCTGGGTAAAAAACTGGATGGCCGGGCCCAGAGAATTGTGGTGAATGGAGTGAAATCCAGTTGGCGGCCGGTCACAAGCGGTGTTCCCCAGGGCTCAGTTTTGGGGCCAGTCTTGTTTAATATCTTTATCAATGATCTGGATGAGGGCATTGAGTGCGCCCTCAGTAAGTTTGCAGATGACACCAAACTGGGTGGGACTGTCGATCTGCTTGAGGGTAGGAAGGCTCTGCAGAGGGATCTGGACAGGCTGGATCGATGGGCGGAGGTCAATTGTATGAGGTTTAACAAGGCCAAGTGCCGCATCCTGCACTGCAGTCACAACAACCCCATGCAACACTACAGGCTTGGGGAAGAGTGGCTGGAAAGCTGCCCAGCAGAGAAGGACCTGGGGGTGTTGGTTGACAGCTGCCTGAATATGAGCCAGCAGTGTGCCCAGGTGGCCAAGAAAGCCAACAGCATCCTGGCTTGTATCAGGAATAGTGTGGCCAGCAGGACTAGGGAAGTGATTATCCCCCTCTACTCAGCACTGGTGAGGCCACACCTTGAATGCTGTGTTCAGTTTTGGGCCCCTCACTACAAGAAGGACATTGAGGTGCTGGAGCGTGTCCAGAGAAGGGCAACGAAGCTGGTGAAGGGTCTGGAGAACAAGTCTTATGAGGAGCAGCTGAGGGAACTGGGGTTGTTTAGTCTGGAGAAGCAGAGGCTGAGGGGAGACCTTATTGCTCTCTACAACTACCTGAAAGGAGATTGTAGTGAGGTAGGTGTCGGTCTCTTCTCCCAAGTAAATAGTGATAGGACGAGAGGAAGTGGCCTCAAGTAGTGTCAGGAGAGGTTTAGATTAGGTATTAGGAAAAATTTCTTTACTGAAAGAGTGGTCAAGCATTGGAACAGACTGCCCAGAGAGGTGGTGGAGTCATCATCCCTAGAGGAGTTCAAAAAATGTGTAGATGTGGCACTTTGGGACATGGTTTAGTAGGGATGGAGGTGTTGGGTTGACAGTTGGACTAGATGATCTTAGAGGTCTTTTCCAACCTTAATGATTCTGTGATTCTAAAGGCAAGAGATAATTTTAAGGGGGGAAAATTTCTCACATGAAAAAAAAAAAAAATAGCCCCAGACACCCTCCAAGCCTGGTTAAGCAAGTTGAGGCTGCTGAAAAAACACCTGCTTCTTGGCTGGTTGTCCTGGTTTCGGCTGGGATAGAGTTAATTTTCTTCCTAGTAGCTGGTATAGTGCAGTGCTTTGGATTTTAGTATGAGAATGATATTGATAACACGCTGATGTTTTGGCTGTCGCTAAGCGGTATTTACATTGGTCAAGGACCTTTTTTTTTTTTTTTTTCCCCAGCTTCTCATGCTCTGCCAGGCACCCAAGAAATGGGAGGGGGCACATCCAGGATAGTTGATCCAAACTGACCAAAGGGCTATTCCATACCATATGATGTCATGCCCAGTATATAAACTGGGGGAGTTGGCCGGGGGGTTGCGATCGCCGCTCGGGGACTGGCTGGGCGTTGGTCGGCGGGTGGTGAGCGGTTGTATTTTTTTTTTTATTTTTTTTTTTCCCTTTCCCTTTTCTTTCCCTCCCTTGGGTTTTGTTCCTCTTTCTCTCTCATTGTATTCCTTCTCATTATAATTCATTATTATTATTATTATTATTATTATTATTTTGTTCCAATTATTAAACTGTTCTTGTCTCAACCCACGAGTTTTCTTACTTTTGCTCTTCCGATTCTCTCCCCCATCCCACCGGGGGGGAGTGAGAGAGCGGCTGTGTGGTGCTTAGTTGCCAGCTGGGGCTAAACCACGACACTGGTGTAGTGATGTGACAGTCTAAGCTGCAGTGACACAGTCTTTCCCATGTCAAAGCATGGCAACGTTAATGTGCCTCTTCACCTTCCCTTTACTGTCAGTGGGGAGGAGTCTCCAACAGGACTATGGCTGCTGGGGTGCGAATCACATAATATATTTCTCCAAAGAAGTGAAGTTATCCCCGTTCTCTGCTTCCAGACCCTGATAGAAATTAGTGATTAAAAGATACTCCTGAGGGCATCAGGACAGCAGCAAAAGGAATATCTTCATTTGCTTCTGGAAACAGGCAGAAGCTCGATGCTCGGGATGGCTCCTGTCCAAAGTCACGGTGCTGTCCTGGTCTCTCTCGGGACACTGTGCTCCCTTGCCTTCCCATGTTGATAGGGGTCTTGCAGGCGATCCATCAGCCTGCATCTTTTCTGAAGTGGCAGGACTGCAGCCGTACATCTCTGATCGATACCGCCCAACCTTGACATGGAATCAGTCACTCGTAGCCAGCTCATTACTGCTGGCTAACCATTTGCCTGCAGCAGCCCCTTAATAGCCTTTCCCAGCTGCCGCCGAGTCACAACAGGAGTGTTTAGCAGTCTTATTTACATGCAGCATTTCACCAGTCCCTCCTTCCCCTTGCTCACAGCTTGCCATCTGTTCCAGAGCCTCAGAGGAGATGGAGGTTGCGAAGTGGGGATGGGAGCATCACGCCTGTGTGTGTCTCTATGGCTGGGGGGGCTGGTCCCAGGTCTGTCCATTTTAGGCCTTCTCTGCTAAAAACCTTTCTTCTTCCAGAAGATTTTGGCATTGTGCTTTGCTTTTATTCTGGCTTTGAAGCTGATTTTAGTTTCAGCGATTTTAATCCACTGTTTGTTTCAGTCCTCTCATCTCTGTGTTTACACTCTCCAAGGGGTGGACAAGGCTCAGGATGCTCTTCCTAGAGAGCAGCTTTAAAATGGCAATTTATTATTTATAAACTGGGGGATGGATGAGGCCTGGGAATGGAGCTCCTGCAAGTCTATTAGCTGGGCAGGTTGTGCCCTGTGTCACTGCAAAGACACTTTCCTTTATATCAGCAGCAAAGTCTTAGACTTGACTCCTGACCTTGGTCATGAGCCATTAATAATCTCTGAAGGAAGAAATACACTGACACATACACATTGGGGGATATTTGGTACATCTGCTAGCATGCCATTGATTTACATGAGCAAACTCAGAGTACAGGGTTTTTTTAAATGGCTTTTACTTAAACTGAAGTCCAACTTTCAACCTTGGCCTCTGATTTTCATGAGAAGAAACAATTTCACCCTTGGGAGCGAGGATGTGGATGATGGTGAGAAATGATGTGTGTGTGTGGACAGCAGGGTTGGAGAAGCAGCTGACCTGGGTGGAGAGAGCAGCCAGAACTGAATGGTGGAGAATGGGAAAAGGCAGTGGCACTGGAATAGAGGGAAGGTGGTGGTTGAGACAGGTGTTGTTGGTTATGTGGCACTACTAGGGACCTCTCCTCCTCTTGCTGAGGTGACCTTTCTCTTCCTCCTCATGCAGTCTCTTACAAGGCAGTGTCACAGGCCTAGACAGCACAGTTTTGTGGCAGAAAACCCAGGCAGAGCAGTATCTGCATGTTTGCTGCTTTGCTGACTGTTGTGATATTTGTGATGCTCAGTTGTGGTATAGAAGCCCCATGCTCTGGCACTGCAGTTGCACAGAACTGAGATACAGCCCTGCCCTCAAACTTCTGACATCAGTACTGAGGGTCAAACTGATGTATATGCCATCCCTGCTGAATAAAAGTGATGTTTTTGTGAATCTTAACTAGTTCACTAGATTACTTCAAGTGATTATCCTGTTTCTTTCCTGATTAGGGAAAATCTTATTTAAATACATAGAGGGTGAGACTTTATTCTTAGACTTTCAGGGAGGAACCAGCAGTGCTGTAGAATGAATTGTGTTAAAGGTATCTTTACTCTGGTGTGAAAGATGGGAAGGCTTGCTCCAGGAAGCTTATGGACAAGGAATGTTTTCCAATCTTGTGTCTAGAATCACTATCTTAGGGCCTCAGTTTGTTTTCAGTGGTGAGAAAGAAATAGGTGCTTTAATTTCCTTATTCCAGTGCAAGCAGTGTTTTCAGTGTTGAGGTGCACTGTCCACTGCATTTAATGCCAGGGAGGGAAGGGCCTTTTGCCTAGAGCTTGAGCTTGGTGGAGATTTGAAACTGGAGAAGGCTGGCAGCTAAATGTTTTTCCATGTTATCAGGGTCTGTGGTCAAGCAGCGGGCAGACTCTGGGAGCTTGACCTCTGGGAGCTGAGCAGGAAGGAGGGAGCTCCTGACGAGGCCCCGGCTCTGACTCAGCGTGGGCGGGGACAAGAGTGGCGGCGGCACTTTAGAACGAGTAGAACACACTGGAACCGCCATTTCAGCGAAGCCTCCGAGGCGAGGAGCTCTGAGACAGAGGACCGCGTCGGGGGACCGTTGCTGGATGGCCTAAACCGCGCCAAAACCGCGCAGGGAAGGGAGGGGGAAAAAAAAAAAGGGCTCGGAGAGAGAGGGCTCCCGCAGCCACGCCCGGCCCCTGAGCAGGAAGGAGGGAGCTCCTGACGAGGGCCCGGCTCTGACTCAGCGTGGGCAGGGACAGGAGTGACGGCGGCAGTTCCCTTCCCTTCCCGTACAAGAGCAGCCCCCAGGGAGCGCGGCGACCAGGACGGGCAAGCAGGGCGTGGCGCGTCAGTTTGCACGGCAGGTCGCGCAGGCAGGGCGTGTAGGGAAGGCGAAGGCACCCTACTAGCTCAAGAGGAACTATGAAAAGTGAGTTCATTCGGTAGTCCCCATCCTTTCAGAAGAAACTCGGCTATGGTTTTCACTCGTCAGAAAGCGATGCCCTTTGTGCTCGCCAGAGTGGATGTGGCTACCCAGACGGAGCTCCCACAAAAACATGTGGCCACTCAGGTCTCAGGCTGCAGGGAGTGCCTGGGCCTCTCACTGTTCACGCATGGCAACCATGTGGACAGCTGTGTGAGGTGTGACCAGGTGGATGATTTGCTCTGCATGGAGGCAGAGCTATGGGAGGAGGTAGAAAGGTTAAGGAGCATCAGGGAGGCTGAGAAAGAGATAGACTGGTGGTGCCATGCTCTGCCCCCCCTGAGACAGGAACAGGAGCAGCAGCAGCCACCAGTAAGAACCCACGATCAAGGGGATCCTGTATCCCCCCCCCCACCAGGCTGAAGGCAGCAGCTCAAAGGAGGAGAGTGAATGGAGGCGAGTCCACGCTCGTGGCAGCAGGCGAAGGCCCTCCCTGCCCACCTCGCCTCCCCAGGTGCCTCTGTACAACAGGTATGAGGCCCTGGAGGTGGAAGGCCAGTCAATGGAGGATGGGGATGACAGTCTGTCTACACCAGAGGTGTCGCCCAGGTCAGAAGAACGTACCTCTCGTATTAACACCACCTCCACAAGGAAGAGAAGATGGGTTATAGTTGTGGGTGACTCCCTTCTGAGGGGAACCGAGGGTCCGATATGCCGGATGGACCCTCCTCTTAGGGAAGTCTGCTACCTCCCTGGGGCCCGGGTGAAGGATATCACTAGGATACTCCCTAGCCTGGTACGGCCCTCGGACTATTACCCACTACTGCTCTTCCATGTGTGGGGTGATGAAGCTACAACACAAAGTCCTAGGGCAATCAAAAGAGACTTCAGGGCCTTGGGATGGCTAGTAACGGACTCTGGAGCACAGGTTATTTTCTCCTCTCTCCTTCCAGTTGTGGGCAGTGACACTAGAAGGAACAGAGGCACGCAATCTATCAACTGATGGCTCCATGGCTGGTGTCATCACCACAGATTTGTTTTTTTTTTTATAACGGGATGGCCTACACAGCACCAGGTTTGCTGGCATCTGATGGGATTCATCTTTCTCAAAGGGGAAAGAGAATCTTTGCTCAGGAACTTGCGGGGCTCATCAGCAGAGCTTTAAACTAGACTCGAAGGGGGAGGGGGATAATATCAGGCTTGCCCAAGGGAAGCTGAGGGACGACGTGCAACTGTTAGAGGGAGCGGGTGCCAGTGAGGGCACTCAGCCTCTGTCTCTGAGATGTGCAGGGTACACTGGGGCACAGCTGAAGTTGAACAGGGTTGAGCTAGGGGATACTGAGGCAATAGGAGCCAAGAGGGAAATGCCAGTGAAACACCTCAAAGCACACAAGGGTGTCCTTCTATGAAGGAGACATGGACGACAGCCCAGCTGAAGTGCCTCTACACCAATGCATGCAGCATGGGCAACAAGCAGGAGGAGTTGGAAGCCATTGTACATCAGGAAAACTATGATATGGTTGCCATTACGGAAACATGGTGGGATGACTCTCACAACTGGAGTACGGCAATGGATGGCTATAAACTCTTCAAGAGGGATAGGCGAGGCAGGAGAGGTGGTGGGGTAGCCCTATATGTTAGGGAGTGTCTGGATAGTTTAGAGGTTGATTATGGTGACGATAGGGTGGAGTGTCTATGGGTAAGAATCAGGGAGAAGGCCAACAAGGCAGATATTGTGGTGGGAGTCTGTTACAGACCACCCAACCAGGATGAGGAGACTGACGAACTATTCTATAAGCAGCTGGGAGAAGCCTCACGATCGCTAGCCCTTGTTCTTTTGGGGGACTTCAACCTACCGGATGTCTGCTGGCAATACAATACAGCAGAGAGGAAACAGTCTAGGAGGTTCCTGGAGCGTGTCGCAGATAACTTCCTGACACAGCTGGTGAGTGAGCCAACTAGGGAAGGTGCCCTGCTGGACCTCTTGTTCACGAACAGAGAAGGACTTGTGAGCCATGTGATGGTTGGAGGCCGTCTTGGGCAGAGTGATCATGAAATGATAGAGTTTTTGATACATGGAGAAGCGGTGAGGAGGGTCAGCAAAACTGCCACCTTAGACTTCCGGAGGGCAGACTTCAGCCTGTTTAGGAGACTGGTTGACAGAGTCCCCTGGGAGGCAGCCCTAATGGGCAAAGGAGTCCAGGAAGGCTGGACTTTCTTTAAGGAGGAAGTCCTAAAGGCACAAGAGCAGGCTGTCCCCAGGTGCCAAAAAGACGAGCCGGCGGGGAAGAAGACCGGCCTGGCTGAATAGAGAGCTCTGGCTCGAACTCAGGAAAAAGAGGAGAGTCTATGACCTCTGGAAGAAGGGACAGGCAACTCAGGAGGACTACAAAGGTGTAGCAAGGCTGTGCAGGGAGAAAATTAGAGGGGCCAAAGCTGAGCTAGAGCTCAATCTGGCTGCTGCTGTAAAAGACAACAAAAAGTACTTCTTCAAATACATTAGCAGCAAAAGGAGAGCTAAGGAGAATCTCCAGCCCCTAGTAGACGGGGGAGGGAACACAGTGACCAAGGATGAGGAAAAGGCTGAGGTACTTAATGCCTTCTTTGCCTCAGTCTTTAATAGTAGGGCCAATTGTTCTCTGGTTACCCAGCCCCCTGAGTCAGAAGATAGGGACGGGGACCAGAATGGAGCCCCCATAATCCAGGGGGAAATGGTTAGTGACCTGCTGCACCGCTTAGACACTCACAAGTCTATGGGGCCTGATGAGATCCACCCGAGAGTACCAAAGGAACTGGCAGAAGTGCTCACCAAGCCCCTTTCCATCATTTACCAGCAGTCCTGGCTAACTGGGGAGGTCCCAGTTGACTGGAGATTAGCAAATGTGACGCCCATCTACAAGAAGGGCTGGAAGGAGGATGCGGGGAACTACAGGCCTGTCAGCCTGACCTTGGTACCAGGGAAGCTGATGGAGCAGATCATCCTCAGTGCCATCACACAGCATGTAGAGGATAACCAAGGGATCAAGCCCAGCCAGCATGGGTTCAGGAAAGGCAGGTCCTGCTTGACCAACCTGATCTCCTTCTACGACAAGGTGACCCGCCTAGGGGATGAGGGAAAGGCTGTGGATGTTGTCTATCTAGACTTCAGTAAAGCCTTTGACACCATTTCCCACAGCATTCTCCTGGAGAAACTGGCTGCTCGTGGCTTGGTCGGGTGTACTGCTCGCTGGGTAAAGAACTGGCTGGATGGCCGGGCCCAGAGAATTGTGGTGAATGGAGTTTACTCCAGTTGGCAGCCAGTCACAAGTGGTGTTCCCCAGGGCTCTGTGTTGGAGCCAGTTCTGTTTAATATCTTTATCAATGATCTGGATGAAGGGATCGAGTGCACCTTCAGTAAGTTTGCAGATGACACCAAGTTGTGCGGGAGTGTTGATCTGCTTGAGGGTAGGAAGGCTCTGCAGAGGGACCTGGACAGGCTGGATCGATGGGCCGAGGCCAATTGCATGAGGTTCGACAAGGCTAAGTGCAAGGTCCTGCCCTTGGGCCACAGCAACCCCATGCAATGCTACAGGCTTGGGGAATAGTGGCTGGAAAGCTGCCCAGCAGAGAAGGACCTGGGGGTGTTGGTTGACAGCTGCCTGAATATGAGCCAGCAGTGTGCCCAGGTGGCCAAGAAAGCCAATGGCATCCTGGCTTGTATCAAAAATAGTGTGGCCAGCAGGACTAGGGAAGTGATCGTGCCCCTGTACTCGGCACTGGTGAGGCCGCACCTCGAATACTGTGGTCAGTTTTGGGCCCCTCACTACAGGAGAGACATTGAGGTGCTGGAGCGTGTCCAGAGAAGGGCAGCGAAGCTGGTGAAGGGTCTAGAGCAGAAGTCTTATGAGGAGCGGCTGAGGGAACTGGGGTTGTTTAGCCCGGAGAAAAGGAGGCTGAGGGGAGACCTTACTGCTCTCTACAACTACCTGAAAGGAGGTTGTAGAGAGGTGGGGGTTGGTCTCTTCTCCCAGGTAACAAGGGATAGGACGAGAGGAAATGGCCTCAAGTTGCACCAGGGGAGGTTTAGACTGGATATTAGTAAATTTTACTTCACTGAAAGGGTTATCAAGCATTGGAACAGGCTGCCCAGTGAAGTGGTTGAGTCGCCATCCCTGGAGGTATTTAAAAGATGTTTGGATGAGGTGCTTAGGGACATGGTGTAGTGGTGGTCTTGGTAGTGTTAGGTTTACGGTTGGACTCTATGATCTTAAAGGTCTTTTCCAACCTATATGATTCTGTGATTCTGTGATAAAGGATCAGGAGCAGATACCCAAAGACTTTTTGTCCCCTATAGTGTGGGACAGTCCTTGTCATCAGCACATCTGGACTGCGCTCTGCGTGCACACCATGGACAAGAGGTACCTGACTCAGTGAACTGAGGTTTCCATGCGGAGGTGGATACAGTGTCCCTAGGAAAGCTGGGTCTCTTGGCATGTTTGACAGAATACTGCCAGCCTCTTGGGATAGGGCTGAACCTTACTGCTTGTCTTAGTACTGAGACCAGGCTTGTGCAGGTGCAGAGTGTGTGCTCCCCCAGCTATCTCTGCAGCTTGCCTCAGCAGACCCTGTGAAGTTATTAATGCTCACACCAAGGGAGAGACTGCAGCGTGGAGCTGCACTGTGTTAGCTTACAGGATTACAGAGGAGGATTATGGAGGAGAGCCTCTGAATGCTGAAATCATGGGAGCACTTCAGTCAGCATTTGTGCTTCCTGCCATGGCAGTCATTGAAGTATGAGGCACGGTTGTAGGAGATCAGGCTCAGCACAGTGCCGTGCACCTGCCTTGGTCCTCTTCGGATAC
The DNA here is from genome assembly GCF_034638445.1 of Ciconia boyciana. NCBI lineage: Eukaryota > Metazoa > Chordata > Aves > Ciconiiformes > Ciconiidae > Ciconia > Ciconia boyciana. The sequence continues at coordinate 21,819,271 of NC_132941.1, forward strand.
TTGCCTTCCATGCCCTGAAGAGGCATGGCTCTTCCAGTTCATCTGCGGCTCTGTCCTCACATCAGTCGCTAACAAAGGAGAGTTTTGTGTTTCAGGGTAAGATTTGTACGCCTCTGTTTCTCGTCTTGATTTCAAGAGCTAAATATATGATTTCACAAGAGAGGACTTTGTACTAGGTTCTCTTGTGTACAAATGTAGCTCCAGAGACTTGGAGGACAAAGGCAGCCTGAAATGGCTTTGCAAACCAACTTTTATGCAGCAAAGACTGTCTGCAACGCAACCAAAGTTATTTATTGTAAGTGTTTCTTTCCAAAAAGTTTCCCCCCTCTCTTCTAAGTTGGAACTGGACAGCAGATTATTTTTTTTTAATGTGGGAAAAGTTGGAGCTTCTCCATGGGGTGAAGTAAAAATAGACCACATTGACTTGTTGCATGTTGCATAATTTCCTGGATTTTGTTTCCCTTGGAAAAATTGTTAGGAAAATAAACGACTCCTCCTTGGCTGGCTGAAGATGAGAGAACTGGGCTGGGTTGGGTGGAGAGAAGGCCAGGCTAACAAATTGTCTCACTTGTCTCCCTTCCCAGAAGGCCAGCTGAAGGTTGGTATGTTCTGGGAATACCAACAATCTGGTTGGCAGGCAGGCAATGTGTGAAGGAGGTGGGCATATATATGTTTTTTTAATTATTCCAGAGTCAGAAATTGAACCAAGTTGTTAGGCTTCTAATCTTCGTGGTCCCAGCAGCTGGTATGGTACATCCTACCTGCAGGCTGGGTGCTCTGGAGTGAGTAGGGCTTACACCAGCATAAGTAACATAGCACTGGGATATAGTGTTCATCCTCTGTCTGAGGTGGGGAAGATCTGTGCAGTCCTGGTAGTGCAGGGTGATACATGACATCAAGGTCTGAGCAGCTGTCTAGTCCATCTCCTTCCCAGCCAGTCCTCAGCCCCCTCCGCTGCAGTAATCCAGATGCAATCAATCTGGCACTTTCAAATATTTATGAATCATTGATGGATTTTTTGAAGTTTGAGGTTGTAGCTTTCATGGAATTTGGTTTGATTAGCTGGAAAGTCAATATTTTTCACTGGGCTGTGTCTGAGCTGCATTAATTCCAGACCAGGCAGCAGCAATAACAGCACTGCAGTGCTAATGGCTCTCTGCCTACAATGGCTGGCATTTAGTCTGGGATGTCTGGGATGAGCTTGGAGCATGTGGAGGAACCTTAGAGACACAATAATAAAGCAGTACAGCTCATGGTGAAAATTGGCAGAGGCAGGTAAAGAAAAGGCCTATAGCAATGTTTGGGAATCTGCAAGATGAAGTGTTGAGGCTGCCTTTCTTGATGTCACCTCTTCCAGCACATCCAAACAAGGTGGATTGCTTTTTACCACAACTCCCATTAACTTGTCTTAGAAGAATAAGGCACCTTCAGCAGAGTGAATCAGAACCTCATGGGACCAGACCTTTATTCTTTTTAGCTGATGCAAATAGGAAATTGATAGGTGAGCAAAGTTATCCTTGTCTTTACAGATGAGGGAGCTAAGCCATAGGGGAATTGTATGAGCTCAGCAGAGGCGCAAACACCATCTCTTTCTTTCTGTCACTTCATGCCATGATAGTAATTGCTTGCATTGGAGAGCCCACCTCTCACATTCAAGTCTGTAATATCTGTCCTGTTCCAAATAAACTGTTCCACAGGAACCAAACAACTTCCATGCTAATTTGATATGGCTGAACAGGCTGACCGAGAGCTTGTAAGCTCTCCACCATTCGTGTAGGCTGTAAACAGACCTTCCTGTGCTCTGAGGGTATATATCTGAGCATCTTTGAGTCATGCATTACAGTGAATGCGCCTGCATCTGTCAGGGTCTGAATATTTCAGTGTCATCCCAGGGGTTAAGTGCCTGCAGTGGAAAGTCATATTCTAGGGTATTTCCTTTAAATCCACATGTCATGGTGTATTTCTGTCAGACCAGGTAGCCTAAAGAAACCCAGCTGTTTGCAGCAGGAAATGTTTATGATAACCTGTGCTCCCTGGGCAGAGACAGCTCAATGGGGGCCGAGAAGGTTGTCTGCTGTGTATGGATGTGATCAGCCCTTGTGAGGCACAGTGGTGCTCTTCGATGATCCAATGTACCATGCCCAGGACTCCATCCTGGAAGGCAGCCTTAGCTTTGCTGGTGAGGCTGCAGGGACATAAGGGCCAAGGTCTTGAGCCCAATTTCTCCTGGATCTCTGCATCAGGAGCTGTGAGGCAGGGGACCAGCCTGGTGTGGTTGTAGTAACAGCATTACAGAGCACTCGGGGATGCAGAGCATATTTCAGATAGAGCTTCTTGCATGCTGCAGGGCTGTCATATTGCTGCGGTCTAGCTGAGAGGTGATGAAAGGCATGAATAACTGTGGCTGTGGCACTGTTCTCAGGCTGGGATGAGCTGAGATCCTGGCATTAATAGTGTGGATCATAGGTGCTCTGACATGGTAGCTTAAAGGCAGCAAGGGATGCAAGGAAGCATAAGCTAAGAGCTGAACTGACTGTGCCAGTAGCGCCACTAACCCCTGGCTTCCAGTACTCAGTGCAATTTTTTAGGTGAATTTACATAGCCTGTAACTTCCATTCAGTTCCCCGTGTGGTCCCTTAGCTGTGAGCAGATCTTGTCTAATTTCTAGGACACCCTTGTGGCATTGGCATCTGTGTGAATGACAGACTATCCCATTTTAAACTTCACAGGCTTTTTGGCAGTGTTAAGTGTGCAGTAATGATGCCCAGGCTCTTCTGAAGGAGGAAATGCAGTGGCAGGCCGCGGAGTCTCACCTGATTGCTCCAAGGTTGTCAGATGCTGCAAGGCTCTTAGTCTGGAGGAGTGTGTACAGAGGTACATGCATAGCCCATCCTTCAGGAGAGAAACTGCAGTAAGTACCGGTGAGAGAGATGGCAGATCCTAGCAGATTTATGCTGATCATAGAGGTGCTAATGCCTTGCTTTTATGGCTTGATCTTGCTCCTGTCTTTTGTGGTGGCTAATAAATACAAGCCAGTTCATCTTCTGCTTTGGCTCTTCCTGTGACCTTTCTTTAAATTTGGTCAAGTTCCTGATGCATAGATCGTCTTGCCCCTCACCATGAAGAGACCTGCCCTGGGATGACCCCGAGTCTCACTATAATTTCTCTTGCAATGCTTTCTTTCAGACTTTATTCTAGGATAAGACTGCATTCAGTCATGCTCCACAGGGTGATAAAAGCCCGTGGTCTGGGTGATGCTCTGTGTAATCTGCCTTGTCAATACCCATCACTCATATCCACAGCAGTGAAGAGGGTTTTGCCAGCTGACCGGGTGCTTCTGAACCTGAAGTGCGATGCTGACTTTCCTTCCCTAGCCTGGCTCTCCTGCTTTCATTTCAAGCATTTGCTTCCCATTCTGGGTTCTTGGAGCATGTGGCAAAAACGTACTGTATTCGCCCCCAGGAGATGTACACACAGGGAATGTGGTACAAGGATTCCCTCATTACATGCGAGGGAAGTGTCTTCTTACAAAGGCAGCTGTGGGGGGCACTGCCATCTAGTCCTCTGCCTTAGCTGTTGGATCATGTTACCATTAGTCACCTCCATAGGAGCCAAATCAATCCATTGCTGCTTCACAGTCTTCCCTGCAATTGACTGCCAAAAGCAACTCTTTTAAGGAAAATAAATGTCACTTATTTGGAAACTCTGCTTTCTTATTCTGGCAGTGAATGAACTTACCTGGAACATCAGAGTTCCCAGGGCCGCAAGGTCTGGTTCCCTACCAGCTCACATTAAGATAAACCAAATGTATGGTAGAGCGGAAAGCCCAAAGATCATGTGGAGAATGGCTGCAAGTGTCTCTTCCCTGCAGGCTAGAAATGTAGCTCATTGCAGGGGCTTGGCCATGGCTTTCCATGAAAAGTGCCATGTCTGGAGATGCTGGCTCATTATTTTTGTAGGGCATTTGTGCTTTGTTTGCTTCTAGTGGCAAACTTATCTGGAGATTGGAAGTCCTTTTCTTGCAGAGACTACAGGTTAAAATTGTGTGAGATGCAGCAGGGGAAGAGGAAGATCACTTGACAGCAGAATCAGATGCAGCTGGTTATGGGAAGTGCTTGAGAAGGCAGTTGGGACAACTTTATGAAACATGTATGGTGTGCACAGCAGTCAGATCTAGTATGTGCTTGGCTGTCATCATTAGCATGATGTGCTGCTGGCACAGGAACACCTTCCCTGCTGAAAGCAGTTCTCAGAAAAGACAATAAATGTGCCAGTTGCAACGAGGCGACAGTGATGCAGTAGATAAAGAGCAGCCTGGGAGTGGGAATTTGTGTTTTCTGATCCTGTTCAGGGCCCTTTGAGCTCAATATTGATTCTGTTTGCAAGCTGCTTGGGAAGGGATGCCCTGAGTACATGCCTGCCTAACACAACATGCTGGTAGTCTGTCTTGAACCCTAGACACTACTGTCATAGGGTCAAGAACAAGAGGCCCCAGACCCATTGCAGCATCAGTAGCCCTTGATATGCAAGAGTAGTGAAGCAATAGTCCCTGAAAATTTGTTTTTTGTATTTGGACATGTGTTCTTGGACAGCGGATTATTCCTGCCTGAGAGAAGAACCTGGCCCTTGTATCTGCCGGAAAGAAAAAGGATGATTTCTCAAGATATCTTCTAATCCTGTCTTCTAAAAGTACCTGCAGTTCTTCCCACCTTCATGCTACCTGCAAATTTAATGTTTCCTTTTTGCTCCATCATCCAGGTCAGTAGCAAAAGTCCTGAAGAGAGCTGGTATGTGACAGACTCCTACAAAATCCTGTTTGTCAACATGTTCTTCCTTTGTAGCAGAGGAGACCACTGGTATCTGCCCTCTGCATATGGCTGTCTGAGCAGTTTTATACCTGCCCTGTCATAGTTTCTCTTAAGACCATATTCCCCTTGCTTATGGGAATGGCAGGCAAGACAGCATCAAAAGCCTTACTAGAGCTGAGATGTTTGACAGGTAGTGCTCTCTGCCAAAAGCCTGTTACGCTGTTATAGGAGGAAGATAGATTGGCTTGATGTGATTTGCTCTTGACAAATCCATATTGGCTGCAACTCATCTCCTTGTTATCTCATTGATTTTTGAAGGGCTTGGAATTGGGTCCTTGGGGAACAGGGCAGAGTGTGTGAAGGTACAAGAGCTTCCTATCTGCAGTACGTACATTGTCTTGTTGGCCACTGTCACTGAAGTGTCTCTCTCCCGGACCCCAAATTGCTTGTTGCTCCTTAGCACCAAAGTGGCAATGGGGTGGTTATCCGTGTGCCCTCGGTGGTGTTTTGTCACACCCTAGTGGCTAGATGGCACAGTGGCCATGGATGTGGTGCTGCTGCAGGCTTCAGGGGACTCACTTTTCACTCTTCCTTTGGAAGCTTTTGTGCTGTGATCCGGTGGCCTGGGCTTCAGTCCCCCCTTGCTCACAACATGCCTGGTTGTCTGTCTCCTTGCAGGCACTGACAGCATTCAACCCCAAATCTTCCCACCATACAGCAGCCCTTGGGGTGTTGACCAGCTGCACTGAGTGGAGGGTGAGTTTGTTTGCGCTTCTGTAGCACCAATTCTTTTATCCTGTGTTAAAAATGATGATGCTTTTTTTTCCCCTCTCTCATTAAGAGGCTTGGCTAGGGAAAGGCAGGATGAGATGCGATTTCCCTAGTCCCTCTCCTCTGAGCTCCCATCAAAGATGTGAGACACTTTCTGGCACTATAATGACAATGCCAGCAAAAATGGCCTTGTAGAGTCAGATCGCTTCCTGCTCACTTGGAGGAAGGTTTGGCTAAGATAGGTTATTTACTTACTCTTCTGTGGCTGCTATGGGATCATTAGTGTTCAGCATCTTCATTGATGGGTCATGCGGTCAGCACCTGGCTAATGGTACAACATGCAGACCCCAAAGCTGGGGCAGAGGAAGCTTGTCACATACCTCCCTCACATGTATTGTGGGTTTGAGGCCAGACTGGTTTGTGGCTCGAGCCCGTTCCCTCCTGCCTTAGAGGAAATGGGTGGAGGGAGATTACCACCATCCTGAAGAAGACATATCATGCTGTGGGTACAAGCTGAGCTGCTCTGACTCACCGGTAGACGCAAACACTTTGTCACAAGCTCCTTGGTGGCTGTTTCTCTTTTAGAACTCCCTGAGCTATGGAGGGTGATGAAAGATTGTTCTTTGTGGATTTTGGGTTATGAGTGCCTAAGGAAGCACTCATGGCTCAGTTGTGAGACTGCTTTTGCACTCTCAGTAATCAAGTCTGAAATCATAGGCCTGCTAACACGTTAGTGCTAGCATCGAGCTGCTCCAGTGGGAACGCTCCACAGATGGAAACCTTTGTCCTTCTTGTGAGGTGAAGCAGGGGATTGTACAGCGAACCATGCTCAGGTCTCCTGGCTACTAGTCCCATTCCCATCCTGCTAGAGGATATTCTGCCATACTGAGGGTAGGCTGCTGCTCCCTAGGCGGATGTCTGGGTGCCTGTATTCGGGCCTGCAAGAAGCAGAAGCTGTTCTTGGGCCTATAAAATCCAGAAATAACTGGCGCTGTGAAAAGTCTGCTTCAAATTCCCATCAACCTACCAGAAGAAAACTGCTGAGTTTGTGCCCTTTCCCATATGGAAGCAGTGAGCATATTTTCTGCTTACAGATGTTAAGGAAGTCAATGCTGCTGCGATCCCATGTTGTCTTCCTCACAGAGCTTTTATCTCACCTTTGTCTTGTGTAAGGGATGTAGCTGAATTCTGATTTCCTACTAATGGGACTCTTGTGCCCTTGCCCTCGCCCTCCTCCTCCTCTTGCTTTGATCATGATATCTTTAAATACCCATTTCCAAGGTGTCTGAGTAGCATCTGGAGTGGATGGAGGAGAATATATTTGAACCTGAAAGTTAAGGACAGGTTTTTCTCAGCAGTCTCATTGCTTGTTCACAACATGTGTCTGTTAAAATTCTTGCATGGTGCTGGGTGAGATTCCCATGGAGGGGATCTGCTGAAGGCTTGAGGGTCTGAACCTGATGCCTGGTGCTGGCTCAGGACTATTGTGGGGAGAGGTTGGAGGGGATGGGGACACTTGCAGATGACACTCATGACAGCTGATGAGTGGTACCTGGTGGTGGCTGTGCCATACTCATCATCTGGCTGTGCTTTACCAAGCTGGGCTTCTCCAGGTCACAAAGCAGCATAGAGATGCACAAAGCCAGCTTTGTCATAAGGGTGTTGACAGTAGGAGGTGTGCTGAGAGGCAGTGGGGCTCTTCTCTGAGAGCTGGAAGTGACTGGATCCAGGGGCATGGGGGCAGCAGGACAGAGGAGAAGGTCATTCCGTCTGTTCTTTAGAGCCGCAGAAATGCAGCTGAATCTGGGGCAAAACATCTGGACTGTCCTTGCTTTGTTTATGCTCTTTCCTACCCATACCTCTGGTAAGAAGCAAATCATGCTCTTGAGTCAGGTGGAAACTCAAGGTACTGGCCTCTCCATAGTCTCCACATAGGTAGCACTGGCGGTTCAGATTCCCCCAGAGATGGCTGAGGTGTCCCAGTAGTCTTGCTCTGCAATGGTGCTCAAAAGAAATGTCAGCAGCTTCAGAGTCACTGAAGCTTCCTGCTGTTCACTGTGGGGTAAAACAGGCCTTTGTGGATGCTCTGTTCCTGGGCTTGCTCTGCTGACATGCTCTTGGTTTTCCTCTCTTCCTTAGCCACCGGAGGGCAGGCAGGAATCCCGCAATTACCAGCCACTGGGGAAGGAAAGGACTGGAATAATAAAAAATCAATTAATATTTGCACTGCTAGATCTGTGGTGGCATTGCTCCTTCCAGTCGCATTCTGGCCCCCTCACCACCTGCTTCACTTTGTGGGTTTTCCTTTATCAGTTGCTTTTCATTTTCACTTGAGCTGGCTGTGAGAGCTGAAGTAGAAGTTCAGATTAAGTTGCAGCTGAGATCTGCTTTGCTGGGGGGATTATGGAGTTGGCTGTGATGTGTTAGCTGCCAGGTAGGGCAGGAGGAGCAAAGCCTTTCAGCAGGCTGTGATCAGACAGAAGCCTCTGCTTTCCAGGGCTGAAAATGCTGCCATGGGGCCAAATGCTCCTAGGCTCCAGTCTGCACTGGTGTAACCAATACCTCTTCCTTTATGGAACTGGTTGATCCAACCTAAACAGGGCAGCTGGACTGTGTTCACCTCCTTGATGAAATGGAGCTTCTGGGCTAGCCCTGTAGTGCTGTCAGCACTGGTTGGTGGAGGTTCAGGCAGCAACTGAAGAAGAGCAGAGTCTCTCTCTACTCATGCATTTTAGTCTGATGCAGGTCCTAGATATAGTAGAGAGAAAAATTGGAGCTTTGAGATATATATCAGCTTTTTTAATTGTTTAGGTGAGCTCAATTTCTGTAATCGCTTCCTCCAGGAAGCTCCCTGGCTGTGCCTGTTGTGCATGTTGAGGAGATGCATCACCTAAGGATTAAAATGCAACCACTGTGAGCTGGGAGGCAAACCAGGCCAGGGCCAGCAGATGCCATGGAGGGCACTAGCAAATGTACATCCAGTAGGACTGGTCTGAATGCACGGACTCTACTGAGTTAAAATAACTGACGCTGAGTAGCTGTTTCTTTCAAGATGTTAAAAATATCCCAGATTCTCCATGAATCTGAGAGATGCAACTGCAGTTGCCTAGCATGAGTGTGGATGACTGTCCTCCCTCAGAACCCTGGTGGGAGCTGTAATACTTGCACTGAGTTGATATTTTAAGGACCCTTACAGAGTAAATTGCCTTAATCTTTAGTTTGGCAGCTGGGCTGACCCAGCTGGGATGTAAACCAGTGGTTCAGGGTGACCTGCTCCTTCCGGTGACTGAACATGAACTGACCTCTCATTCATTGCTTTCATGTGGGGCAGAAGGTCCAGCCCATGAAGTTGTCTGTGTGTGATTGAGACTAAATATTTTGAGCAGACTGCCATATTTCTCAAAGAGTTCTCCAGAGGTGAGACCCTCCCCCATCCCAGTGTGGAAGGACGCTGCTCTCAGGTTGGGGGAAGGCATCCCACTTCCTCCATTGCTGGAGTCTGTTGGGCTGCAGTATTGCCCTGCCATCATGCCACAGCACTGGCGTTATATTGCTGCTGCTGTATAACAAAAGCACACGATAGCACAACGATGCTGTACCTTCACTCTGCCCTTCGTGTACATCTTTTCACTGCAGTCTGTTGCCAGGTGCCGCTGGCATCCTCTCCCTCTGAGCCCGGGCTGATGGAAGACCGATTTCCATCCTGCCATCTCCAGGCCTTTCTTTCCCCCCTACTCTCACTTCCCTGAGTTACTCCAGGAGAAATTCAACAAGGAAGTCTGCTGTTGCTGAAAGGGTTGCCATTTTCAGAGCTGTAATCTCCCCACCCCACCTGTTCCAAGCTCCCAGTGTCACAGGCACAGCCTTGCTTGCATGCGCTTCCAACTCCAGGACACAGACGGCAGAAATGCTGCACAGCTTAGCAGGGGCCAAGGTGATCTCTAAAAGCATCTGTGTGTTGTTGAGATAGCGCTTATCTTTCGGGAGGGAGTGAAGGAGTGAGCAGGCCTGACCTCCAGAGCACAAATGAGACTAAAACCTCATGCCTGAATCTCTCAGATGATCTATCAGATCTCCCTCCACCTACAAAAACATGAAAAAATCAGTAAATATGATAGCAAGGTGCTAGAAGACACTTGGCAGAAAGGTGATTGCACTAATGGAGAGCAGTAAGAGGGTAGCGTGGTACTTGCAACCATGAAGTATGCTATAAATTGCGTCCTGTGTGATGCTGAGCCACTGTTGCAGCATATGGCAGCCAGTGTGGGTTGTAAAGTCTGAGCCCCTCGGTGGGTGCCTACTGCCACCCAAAATGGCTTGAAGCCATCTGCTGTGACTACCCCTCCTCCCACCTCCTGCTGTAGTCATGGCCTGAGCGTGTATTTCCTGCTCGTAGCCTTCGCAAAGCAGCTGCATCCTTCGCTTAGAAGAATTTGGGAAGCTGTAAACCCAAATGTTTCATGTAAACTTTCATGTCAACGGCATGTTAATGTGTTGGAGATGTTACAGATGCTTCCTGCCCTCCTCAACTGTTTGTTCCCTACTGAAAGGAGTCAGGGGTGCTGCAAGAGCAGCAGTCCCAAGAGTTCATGTCCAGGCTGAAATTCCTAAAACAAGGGACAATGAATGTTTGTTTAAAATTCCCTTCCATCTAATCTCCACAGATGCTAGTGAGATAACAACATTTTTTGCAGGGTTACTCAGCAACGAAAAAATATTTGGGTCAAGTTGAGCTGTTTACATTCGTCTTGGTTTATCCATCTTGTAGGGAATGAAACAAGTTTCTTGTTAAGTTATTTCCCTTTCATTTTATTTTTATCTCGGTGCTTTGTATAAAAAGTCTCCATGTGAATCATGGATATTATGATTCTAGTCATGATGAAGGCCTTGTGACATCTCTTTGCTGTGGTGGTACATGAGGGATGAGTAAGCTGGGTCCAGTGCAGTAAGACCGAGGCCTGGTGTCTGTCTCCTTGCATTTCCTTGGCCTTCTGGTTTTGAATGGAGTGGCCCCAGTTTGTGAACTGGTGATGGTAATAGGAGTAAATTTAAATTCTTGTCTTCTAATGAGATGCCCAGTGGCCCAGGGTTTCACATGTGATTCTCCAGTCTGTGTGTGAAAATGCTCTCAAGGGAACAGACCTGTTCTTTACACTCATATTATGTTTTCAGGAACTCTTCACATTCTAAGTGAAGGTGCAAATAACAAAATGTCTTTCAAAAGTCGGTTTCTGCTTTTTGTGTGATCACAAAGTCCTGATAAAGAGACTTACTGAAAGATTGGTTGTACTGACCCTGGTCTTGTGGAAAGCTGTGTTGTCTATGGGGATTCATCCATCCTAAAAAAGCACTAATTGATTGAAGATTGTCCCATAGCTTTAGAGGAATGTCCCATGCCTATGCCAATATATTGGCCTCTCTGATTTGTGATTTATGTCCTGGGGCTCTGTTGGTCTTGTTGAATTAAAATGATGGAGGCTGGAAAGCTAGAAATTATCAGCCATCGCTAAAGGAGACCTTCTTGTGTGTTAGTCCTCTGAGCTCACCAGCCAGGGGAAGCTGTCTCCCTTTGGGCCTCCTTGGAAGTGCTGCCACTTGAAAAGGACGGAGAAAAAGCCCTGAAGGAATGGACTAGAGACAGATGATGCTGCACCAGCTCCAAGGAAGGGCCAGGCCTGGCTGAATAATCTGACAGCTTTATCTGTCATTAAAGTCAAGGATGTTATCCTAGTACCCAGGGGCCTGCCCCATGCACAGAGCTCCTGGTGTTGCCACAGGGCTCTGGGCAAGGTGTGGATGGCTGCTTCCAGGAATATCTGGCACTGCCATAGGAGACAAGTGTATCGCAGGCAAATGAATGAAAAGTAGGTCAGCAGTGGGGAGCAGGTCTCCGTGGGCATTAGTGTGCTTGCGTGTGTCTGGCAAACTCAGGGAATGAAAAAAAAAAAAAGCTGTTTTTTATCCTCTCCTTCCCAATGTGTGCTGTGGAGGGAAGAAGCAGTCTTCAGGGACAGCAGGACAGATCCTTCTCTGGAGCAAATCTTTGTAGCTCCGTTGATTTAGTTGGCACTTCAGTGATTGATACCAGTTGAGAATCTGGGCTGGAGTGTTTTGTATGCTTGTAAATAATTGAACACCATGTGAATACAATGATGTAAGGGAGGATGGGAATAAAGCAGAGACTCTGAAAAATTTTAGGGTTTTTGCAATGAGGCTTTTATGTGGAAACACATTGGCATCTTGGCCGCGAGGCGCTATGGTCGAGTGTGAGATTTTTTCATCGTAATTATAAGGACTAGAGCTGGAGAGCTGTTGAAACTGTGAAAAATGGCAAGCGCATGTCAGATGGGGAGAGGGAGACTGCTGCCAGCTGTTTCCCCCTCCCCGCTGTCTGACTAGGTTTGATAAATATGCATTATTTTTTAATACTAAAAATGAGTCCTAGTTCTGGCAAGGTGCTAAGTTGACAAACCTGGAGATTAAAGCCCTCGTTATCCAGGGTGAAGTGGCAACAGCACAAGCTTCCCCCGCATGCCGAGGGACCCAGTTAATGCTCCACTGCTTTGGGGAAGGCCAAGAGGTGCAACTTGTGGCGATGGCATTTTGTGGTGTGGACTACAGGCTCCTCTTACACGCTGGCTGCCAAATCCCTATCCATAAAAGATGGCTTTTGATGGCAGGGGTTGATGGGAGCTGATGTTGACCTGTCCCTTCCTGGTCTGGGAGCAGATCAAGGGTTCCCAAATTCACACCTCTCCCATTTGCCCACACGTAACATGCCTGTGACAGCTCCAGCCCCTGCTCGCAGGGAGATGTGAGGTTAGGAAATCATTTGATGTATTTAAACCTGTCTGCGTGTGTGATTTAGGGACAAGAAATGAGCCAAGCCAGTGGCCTGTGAGCTGGTGGCTGCCCTCGGCTGCAAGGCAGGCGCTCCAGGGAGGCTGGATGGAGAGCTGCTGATACGCAGATGCGAACTTCAAAGCCTGGAGGCTTCCCAGGAGCTCCTATGGGAGGAGGCGAAACTGCGAGGTCTGGAAGTGGGCCTGCAGATCATATATGAGATTCCTAGAGCTCTATGTTATGCATGAGCTGGTCACCTGGTGGAGAGGGGCTGTGTCTGCATTGTATCTCCTCCCAAACCAGGAAGAGTAAAATGCAAATACTTAGAGGGAGTTGTTATTCTTTCTAAAGATTAATGCCCAAGTTTCAGAAAGATTCAGGTTTGGTTAGAGCCTGTGGGTTGTTCTTTTTGCCCATCACAGAGTAGAAATTAATGTCCCTAATTTCTCGTCCACCTCCTGAGATCCTGAGCCAGGACTGAGGCGGAGGCAGCTGTGCAGCAGCAGGAGCCGCCGCTGCTCTTTGCGCTCACGAAAGCAGGAGCTGGCTTTGCTCGCTTGCAGGAGCAGCTGCCATTTTGTGCGTCGCTCCAGTTAGGCTGCACGGTGAATTGCTGTGCTTAGCCTCTTGGGGAGGCTTTATATTCTTCTTTTCTTTGTTGCTTTCTTTAACTTGAAATAAAAGTCAGTCAGAAACAAATGACCATTTTGTGCTGGGTGTGGGGCAACGTAATAGTGGCTACAGTTGGACCATGGGCACAGCTTAACACCATAAGTCATTTTTATCCAGGGCTTGGACTTTTCTCGCTGTAGTATTTATCAGTTAGCTATTCACTACATTGCAAATCCCTTTCTGCTGCAAGATACTTTTGTGTGCTGCCAGATCTCTGCTCTGCTGGTCTCCGGGCCGGGGGCAGTCTGCACAGAGCCTGCATGGACTGGGGTTGGCCCCACTCACTGCCCTCAGCCCTTGCCCAGGAGGGGCTCAGGTGGGAATGGAGTAGCAGGGAGTGTTGAAAGTCAAGATTAAGATGTGTTGGGTGACAGATGCAGCCTGAAATCACATGGACGGATGCCCTTAGGACAGTGCTGCAGCAGGAGATGGCAGAAGCAGGAGGGATGGTGCTCTGATGGCAGACTGCAGAGGCCTCCAAAGTCCCAGGTGTGGTACATGGTACTGCTGGGGGTGAGGTGGTTTGCCTATGTTTTAAGGTGAGATGACACTTTGCCACTGCTCCCGGTAACAACCGAGTGGATATGGAGAATGCAGTGTAAAACAGCAGTCCTGTCCCCCCCAGGCAAGTGGCAGGAATGCACAATTTAGGGGGCTGCAATCCCCTCCCAGCTTAGCAGAGGTGGTCTGACCTGGAGTTTGAACACTTGCTGTAGGAAGAAAACTAGAACCTGTGGGGAAATGTCAAACAGCAATTGTTAGAGAACACAATGCTGGAAAAAATTTCAACCCTCACCCCACAAACTCATTCCAAAATGTACATTAAAGGTTACCCGGACAACCTTAATACCTCCAGCAATGTGACCTTGAGAACCACCTAGAGAGCGAGAAACTTGCAGGCAATGTCAGCTGCTGGCCACAACCGGTGCCCACAGAGTAACGTGCTTTATTCCTTACCTTGATTTCACTTGACTGTGGTTGCTGTCACCTGAGACTCAACTGGCATCAGGTTTGGCTTAGAGACTTATTGCCCCTTGGGAGGGTTCTGGTGAAGCATCTATGCAGCACTGAAATATTAATTTCATAAGCATCCACCAGGGAAACTAAATTTCAAAACAAGCCAGCCCTGCGGGGGTACTCCTGAAAGGACATCTGAAGCAAATGTTGAGCTCCCTGAAAAGCATTTTTTTTTTAACTGCACTGGGACCTAGGGTGCAAAGCTGCCCATTGCAGGAGTGGCTGCCTTCTGCTGGAAGGCAACAGCTAGTCCCTGGGCCAGAGGGTTGCAATCTAATTTAAATATATGAAAATGGAATTGGGTAACTAAATCATCCCCATGACATTCCTCAAACTAGCAAAGACCTGACTTCTTTCTAGGGACCGGAGCAAAACAACAGTGGGATTTCTATGCCTGAAATATTAGCGTTAGGACATTGCCTTGGCGGGGAGGGAAAACAGTAGAAAAATGCTGAAACAGCAAGACAATCACAACTTCCAAACCCTCCTTTGTCACTTGTGTTTCATTTGCCTCAAGCTTCCCAGAGGTCTGCCCTGCTCGATGAGCTCCCCTGGGGCACATCAGTCTTATCAAGCTGTCACTGGCCAAGGCTGGGGACAGGGAGGTAGGAGCCAAGAGTCTGGTGTGTGGACCTGCACAACCTGCTGCTTGTGGCCTGTCTTTGTGGCTTTGTTAATAAGAAGCTCTTAGGAGTCCCTGGGACCAACCCCAAATTATAGTCCCCACAGGAGAGGGACAATGTGGTGCCTCCACCCAGTTTGATCTTATGTTAAAGCATCCAGTTAAAACAGGAGTCAGACTGCAGGGGATGCTTTGGACTGACTGATGAAAGTGCTGTAGATGGCCAGGAGGGTCAGGGGTCTGTCTTCTCGTGCTCCTGCCCATCTCCAAGGCTGTGGCAGCCCATTAGCCATGGCTTGCTTACTGCTGAGAGGTGGTGAAGAGGGTTGGGAGCTGTAGTAGGAAAGCAAAGCTGTTACTGAAATAGGCCCCAAATGCTCAAGTGGTGACTTTTTCATGCCTGCATGTTTCAGGGGCACTTGTAAGAGCACTATTTAAAAAAAAAAAAAAAAAAAAAAAGGCAAGTGAGATTTCTAATCTATTATTCATTCAGGAAAAATCATTTCAGAGTAAAATAAAATATTTTCCTTCTCCACCTCATTCTTAATATACTCTCTTCTCTCTTTCTCTCTCCCCCGCCTTCCCTCCACCCTGCAGGGCTCCAGGGAACAGTATGTATGAAATTATTTTGTAAAATCCAATAAAAATTTTAATCAGGTCAACATCATTACAGGAGAGGAAAGTGATGGAGCTTTCCTGATGCATAAAAACATGTAAAGAAAAAAAGCGGTGTAAACATGCAGTTGTAGAAAGAGGTACACAGAGCTGCATGCCTGGACACCATGCAGTGCCTCCTCCTCATCCCGTCTCCATGGAGCACAGTCTCACTTTCAGCCACACACATGCTGAATCCGTGGCTGTTCGCTGACAGAGCCAGGAGCATGCAGGTGTGCCTCATCCCCTTGCACATATACCAAATATACTCCAAAGTAGGGACATGCTGGCAAAAGTCTTTGGCTAGCACCCTTTAGGACAGCACCCACCTCTGCCTGCAGATCTTTACAGAGCCTTAAGCCCTTATGTCCAGATATTGTCTTTAAGCAGTGGTTAGTAAAGCAGAGGGACCAGCTAGTTACGTGTCAACTCCCCTTTTTAATCCTTGTCTCTCCGATTACCACAGAGAGGAATAAAAAGACCTGGCAACACACGGTCATGCTCTGAGGATTTGCATAGTATATTAAGGCTTGCTAAGATCTCATTCCTATCCTGACATTTACAGAAACTGCAGCTGGTGAGGCTCCTCTGCATCTTCCCTCTTTCAGATTAAATGTGAACTTCTAAATCTGCCAGGAGGAGCGAAGGGAGGGCTGGGGAATGTAACTGTCTCACGCCGACCTGGGTTCATTACCACCATCAGAAACATGGAGCTAGGCCAAATGATAGGAGTGATGGATGTCCATGCAGGTCAAAACCCCTATGGGAGAGGAGCAGACATAGCAAGCCCTAAAAGTAATATACTGTTGACTCCAAGGGATTTGCAAAAGCCTCCAGGAATGAGGCAATCAATGCTTGCAATAATGTATTGTTGCCGTCAGATTCCTTGGGAAGAGTGCAGGAGGGGCTGGCTACCTATCACACCCTTCCCCACCAAGGTCAAGGTGGTGATTGCGGCTGACAATTCCAGCTCTGGAGATGAGCACCATACTCTGAGGAGCCCACCCATGCAGTGGGAAACGTAACTCCTGAGAGCAACACAGCTACTGGTAGAGATGCCCATCTCTGCACTGTTAGGACTTCTCCTGTAGAGTTTGCTGCCTCCCTTGGGGAAGCAGGGATCAATGGAGCAAGCACTGGATGAGGGTGCCTTGTGCTTTCAAGCTGGAGATAGTTGAGGTTGAGTGGTGGTTGAGCTTACTGAGAGGGTGGCATCAGTAGGAGTAGAGCAGGGGTTGCCAGTGCCACAAGCTGCCCTACAAAAGATGGTTGAGTCCTACCCTAGGGCAGGAGGTGTCTGTGGGGACTGTATCCCCAGCCACTGAGGTTTTTCTAGTGACAGCACTGACTTACATCAGGGTCGGAGTATGTTGCAATTCATCACCTCAACTGTCCCCTTGGTGATGGTGCCCCTCTGCATGGTGGTGTCCCACGTGGCTTGTGGGAACGTGTGGCTGGGCCCGTGAGCTGGAGCCTCCGCTTTCTGCTGGCAGATGGGCTAAAATAGGAGTCGAAACATTCAGTGCTTCTGGAAAGAAAAATAAACTCCCAGGCAAGTGCCAACTACAGCAACCATTTTGCCAGAGTACCGTCGTGCGGAGGGGTGGGGGTAACAGCCTCATGGTCAATGGGAAAATCCATAAGTGGAAACAGCTCCAGCTCAGGCTATCTGCACTCACACCCCCTCGCAGCCCACCCAGCAGCATCCAGGCTTGTGCCTTCGCCTCCCCCAGCCTCAGGCAGACGTGGGCTGTGCGGTTGGAGGCAGGCAGAAGGCACCCGGCCCATGGCACACGGGCTGGCACCTCTCCTCCTCCCCGTGATATTTCTTTGCCACCCTCTGACTACACACACATACGCATCCTACAGCTCTGACGTTATTCTCCTTTGGTTGATGCGAAGGACTCAAAAATGTCCATTTTAGGGTTTTTATATTTCGGGAGCCAGACTGAAAAATCTTTTCATGGTCAGTGACAAGCAGCTTATGGGAAACAGATGAACAATACTCCCAGGAATTCCTCTTATTGCTGCATGTGTTTAAAATCTAAAGTTAGAAAGGGAAGGGGGGGAAAAAAAGTAAAGTTTTGTAGGCTGAATTCCAGTTGAGTGCTACGAGACAGTCTCTGCAGCTCTCCCTGTATGGATACAGAGCTCAGATAATAGAAGTGGGCATGGAAAGCTTGGCTGGGTACAGATCTGATTTGGAGGGAGGCCCTGCTCCACTGCTGGGAAGTTGCTGGTCCTCTCAAAGGGTTCAGTCTTCCCTGGAGCCCAGAAACAAATGGCAAGTGCACTCAGAGGACGACCTGCTGTGGGAGTGTCTGCATAGTGCACCCCCAGCCAGGCCTGGTGGCTGTTTGCA
Source organism: Ciconia boyciana (assembly GCF_034638445.1). Classification (NCBI taxonomy): domain Eukaryota; kingdom Metazoa; phylum Chordata; class Aves; order Ciconiiformes; family Ciconiidae; genus Ciconia; species Ciconia boyciana. The sequence goes on from NC_132941.1 coordinate 21,837,020, forward strand.
GAGGAGACCACGTTGCTCTGGTCTCTCCCACCATGGAGAAATTATTTGCTTCCAGGCAGCCTGATGGTGATGGAGGACTTGGTGACCACCCTCCGCCACCGCTGGTGCCTGCAGCAGGGTTGGTCTGCCTGGCTGTCACCTTTTCCAGCATCATAGATGTGGCTATGTAGGTCCTACAGGATCGATGCCTGGACCTGCCTGGTCCTGGCTGCTGGATCTTTTCTGTAAGCCTTGTGCTGCTGCCTGCAGGGCTGTTCCTGGTTGTGCCTGTAGGCAGAAGCCATGCCTGAAGCTGGGAAGGGAGAGCTGCAGCTCCCTGTAATAGATGGCAAGAGGGACTGATGGCCCAAGTGGCAAATAAATCTTGTGGGCTGGGTGATATAATAAAGCGCTTGACCTTTGCCCTGGTGGTTTATTTTGTAATCAGTGCCCAGCAATTGATTTATGGGATAATCAATCTCTCCCTCTCTCCCTTCCTCTGGCCTTGGCGTTGCTTGCACCATGGTCCTTGCTTCTGAGTGATGACTCCAAGTTACAAACAGCGCCCAGGGACAAGGCTGCCTACCCCTGCCCTCTTCTCTCCCCCATGCCCAGCTCGGGAGCGGACGTGCTATTTACAGCCTCATCTGCCCAATAAATGTTTACTAGGTAGCTCTCATCCCTCTTGCAGGGGCAGCCCTCTCCGCCTTGCCAATCTGCAGTGCTCCTGGCCTGACAATTGGCTTCCCAGCACCTCAGTTTATAACTCCTGCAACAAATTGTCCTGAATGAAAGGCTTTTATGCTGTGTGATGGATTTCCCTCACATAAATTGAGGCTGTGAGCATCCTTGCTCTTCCCAGGGATGCTCTGCACTGGGAAGCTGCAGCTGGAGCAGTGAAGCTTGTGCAGAGGCAGAATTCATGCCCAGGAGATGCACATCTCTGCTGCATGTTCATAGTGTGGCTGCAAGTCCCCAGGGCTTCAGACAAAGGGCAAACCAAAGAGCTGCTCAGTAACATGCAAGCAACTTCCTCCGTGGCTATAATGCACAATTTTTCATCTTTGTGGCTGTTCTTCTTCTTTCTCTTGCACTGGCTTGTGTCTTCTCTACTCAGCACTATGCTGCCTGACAGCTGGATGCAGCTGCAATGTGAATGGGGGGGGGGCAGGCGGAGGGGAAGGACCGTGGTGTGTCTTGGGATGGGGCTAGCAAGGATGGGGGCTATATCCTCCTTTGCTGTCCGGTAAATCTGTTCTTGCTAGGCCCTAGTTCCCCTTTGCTCCCTGCCCGAGAAGCTGACGGGATCCTCGCTGCTCTGATAGCTGCTGTGTGGCCAAGGCTGCCTGAGCAATCGATAGAGACCTTGAAGGGATCTCATAAATATGGTACTGTAAGGAATGAAAAGACAACAAGTGAGGGAACTCAGCGTGTAGCGGATCTCTGATGGGGAGCAGGTTCACCCAGTCGGAGATAGCTTGAGGAAGGCATTTAAGTGCAAATTCCAGCCTGGTGGCGTTTGTGATGAGCCAGTGAGATACGACCAAAGGAGGAAAGGTCTGAATCTCATCAGGCTTTACTCAGGGAGAGGCAGCAGGGCTAAGGCCCTAAGTTCCTGAAAAGCTCTGGAAAATAGTTCCCAATTTTAATAGCATTAAATTTGGGCCCACATTTCTTTCAGAGGCCCATCCTAGCGATGCAAGCCTACCAAGACCTATGTGTCTTTCATGCATCCTGAGGATGTGATATCGTGTACCATGCTGTGGGCAACCATGGTGAAATGGTGGCACCAGGAGAGCTGCCTGCATTGATGGAGACCCATAGGATGGACTGAGGGGAGCTACAGTGGATATAAATTGCTCTGAGCAGGAGGCTGCTAGGAAAACAAAGCCCCAGCCCTATGGCATGCAGGGCACAGCTCTGTGTGAGGGACACCATAGTCCTGAGATGTGCTGTGTGGGATGTGGGGCTGGGCTGGGCTGGCTGCAATCATTCCTAGTGATGGCACCTTTTCTTGGAGGTTTTTTTAAACATCTCCTTCTTCCCTATGGGAAGTCTTTTCTTATCTATTAGTCTTATCTATTCTAAACTTGCCCTTCTCTTATTTAAGGCCATTTCTTCTTGTAATACATCATCCTTGGTCAGCCTTAAAGGTTGGCAAACCCTGAGGGAAGAAAGGAAAGAGTTATAATGTCTGAGGGACTAAAGGTTTGATTTGGATGCAATGAGGGACTAAAGGTTTGATTTGGATGCAACCACATTTATTCAGCAGCAAGTTATATCTTCAATCAAACCAATGCAAATCAGGCTCCTGCTTCAGTCTATTTGTTTGGACTTAGTGAGTGCAAGGGGATTCATTATTTCTTGTTCTTCCTTCCATCCTGCAAAGTTTATATGCGCATGTACAGACTTGCGCACACTTGTCTGTAAAAACCCTCTTCCCCCCAAGGTGTTGTGCTGTTAGGAATAGGTACATGATGATCTCTGGGTGCGGGTAGAGCCTGTGTCCCTTGGGAAAGCAGTAGGAAAACAGCAGTTTCTGCCTAGGATGGTACTGTGTGAAGGAAGGGAAGGGTACCTCGGAGCTGCAATTAGAGCTCCCTGAATAATTCAGTTTTCAATGTGGTGTTTGAAGTAGAACAGTTAAAAAATGTCGCTGGGAGACTGATAGTGGTCCCTTTCCCCTCACACGCACCCTGAGGAAGAAACAAACCATGAAAATCTGTTTCATTTGTTTGGGGTCATTTCACTTTGCTTCTTGTTTGTGCATGCCGGCTCGCTTCCTAAGTGAAAAGTGCTCTGTTTCAGAAATGTCCAGGAAAAAAAAAATCAGGTCTGAAATGTTCATTTTCTCTTCTTTTTCTGAAGTTTGTCTCTGAATTTGACCTGTACGTCTCTGGGTTGATAGGAAACATGCATTGTAAGGGGGAGAGGGGAAAGGTAAATCCGTTGCTGTTATGAACAATTTCTCTTGCCTTCATCCAAGTCTGCCCTGGGCATCTGTGTGTCTCTCCCTTCCTGAGCCTGCTACAAAGCCCCTGTAAGTCCTTCTCCCGCACCTTGTGCCCTACAAGAGCACCAGAGATTTGTCCAAGCCCCCAGTCATGCCATGGGCAGAGCCACCCATCCCATGTTGCAGCCGGGCTGACTTGGAGCACACCAGCTCCCAGCGCGTGGGAAGCGACACAGCCCAAACATGAAAGCAGCAATCTGATTTCCCCCCGGGCAGAGGGAGGCTTCTTCCCTTGTAATCGTCCTTTGTTTCTGGAATAGCCATGACAGTGTTTGCGGTGAAGAACCCGCTTGTGGGTTTTTGTGTTTGATCTGCTCTGACGCAACGCAGCGGCGAGGCAGCAGGGAGGTGAGTGGGTGCACGCCGTGTCCTGCCGCGCTCCCAAGCTGCCTGCTGCCTGCGTGCTTGTGCCCCTTGCACACTGGGGCCCTGATCCTGCACAGACTCACACGTGGGCTTAATTCCTTGCACTGTCAAATTCAATAAAACTTGACCAGTAAAGCTCAGGAGATGTTTGCAAGGTCTGGACTTAGGGTGGTAAGCCCTTCGAGGCTGGAAGTGTCTTTATGTTGTATGTGTGTTGTGGGGGGTTTTTGTTCTTGCTTGCAGCCTCCTGTTACCCCTGCCTACCAAGTCCAATCTGGATTCACTGCACAGAGTGTTTTGAGCTGAAAACAGCTCAAAGCACCTCCTGAAAATGGTAGGAAAAATTACCATGCTGAGGATAATGAGCAGTAAGCGCAGAGGAGGGACACAGCATGAATTCCTCTCTCCTAGAAAGTTGCTCTGAGCCTGAATTTCAGTGCCACAAAAACCTTGGAGGATTTAGTACATGGATCTGGGTTTGTTGGTTTTTTTTCATTCCTGAATTGGGTCAAAAAGCTTTGCCTTTTTTCATGGATCCAAAATTGTGCATGATATTATTTCAGAAACACTGCAACTGCCGTGTGCCCGGTCATCCCCCAGCTGCCAGGGGGTGGCTGGGAAGGGGACTGGCAGGCTTCCCCTGGGACATGCTTACGTTTTCGGGACCAGTTCCTTGGGGTTGGTGTTGTCTGGCAACAATATGTCTCTCAAAAATGTGTTCAAATGGTGCCAGGGGTATAGCAGGGAGGCTCATAACCGGTACAACACACGTGAGGCTGAGATGTTTGCCTTCTTCTTGAGATGGAAACCTGCTGGTACGGGCAGAGTGGTGGGTTGGCCAAGCCTGGTTTACATGGCTGAGCACATACCTCTAGCTGCTGGACCCTGGCTCCTCTATCATCCCCAGGTTATCTCTTGGCAGAAGCAGAGCTGAGAGTTCATGGACCTTTCCCCTGACTGCCAGCAAAGCCCACTGTGAACACCAGGTCCTGTACACAACCAGCTCTGGGCTGGCATGTGGCAGCATCAAACGACTGCCTGTGCTTTCAGAGGGGCACATGGCCCCCAGCGTCAGCTAGTTGCCCAGGTCCCTGGACCCAGCCCTCTTTTCCAGGGACCTTGCTCACTTTAGGCAAGGGGAGCTCACCTCTGAACTCCTTTTCTCTGTCCCAAGCAGCCCAGACATTGTTTCATTTATCTTTTGTAGATTCTCTGCCCTGTAAATATTTGGTTGTAAAGCCAAAGTTATAGACAGTGTTATTTATGTGGAGGAAATTAAGGCTGCTCCACTTTGTTATTGCCCACATTATTTTCTGAAGGCCAGACCCCTTTTTATAGGGCAGCTGCTGCCATTACCAGGGTTTCTGAGCCTGGTTTAGGTTTAGGGCTTTGCCTCCTGATGCCTCTCACCCAGTTGGCCTGTGGGAGGCTTGGCTGAGCTTGCAGGGGGGTGCAGTGACTTTTTCCTTGCACTGTGATTCCCTACCTCTTTCCCCTTTTGATCTTACCTTCCCAGACAGGTCTGCTTTTCTTTCCTTCTACCTTAGACCCTATCAGCTCTCCCCTACCCCTTTTTCCCCCAAAATTCCCATAGCTTTTTGAATGTGCTGTTGATGACTGCTGGCCAGCTCTGCTCCTCTGGTTCCAGCACAGGGCTGGCCCCGTGCTCTGCTTTCCCCCAATGCTGATAAGCTCTCCCTGTCAACAGCTCCACACCAGCAGAACGTTTCCCTCCTCCTGATCCCTTGTCCCACACACCTCTTGAAGACCTCTCCTCCCTTGGCAACCCAAATTGTCTTTCCTGGTTTCCTGTCCACCTCTTTGTTTGTCTTGTCTATCTCTGAAGATCTTCTTCATGGTGCCAGCATGGGTTCAGGAACAGCTCCCCAGAGCCCATCCTCAGTTGCCATCACCTCCTGTGCTGCCTGGACCGAATCTCGGCATCTGTGTGCAAGCTCCACGTGGGTTACTGAAGGTTACCCCAATCCAAGGGCCAGCCCAGCATTGCCTGTGGGTGAAATGGCTGTGCTCAGCCTGCCTTGTTCTCTCGTGTCAGGTTGCTAAGGTACAGCTAAAACTCTCATCCAGAGTGTCATCATCTCACGGCTCAATTCCTGCAACATCCTTTTCTCTGGCCTTGACAAATGCAATCTTCTCCCACTCCTGCCTGTTCAGAGCTCTGCTGCAAGGATCATTTTCCTCGCCTGTCATTTCGCTCGTGTCACCCATGCTTTACTTGCTTTTGCTGGTTCCTGCTGGCAAACAGCAGTTACCTGTCTCTGCTCTCTGGGCCTTTCACAGCTTTCTTTCCTGTTAACCTCGTAGTCCCTCTCCACATGCAGTTTCTCACTGTCAGTCAGCCTCCGGTGGCAGCCTCTGCCAGCACTTGCTGTGTCTCCTAGCACACAGCTCTCTGCTTTCTGCCCCAGTGCCTCTTGCTTGAAGAGGAGCTCCTAGATGCACCCTGCAGGAAAAGTATCCCTGCCCTTCACTCCTCCTTTGACAGCCTCTCTCCCAAATTGGTGATGATGGCTCAGGTGCAAGTGTGGGAACCACCTGTCTGTCAGGCAGCGACCCTGTTTTCTCCTTCTGGTTCTTCTCATCTTCTGCTTAGGTTGAAGACCTTTGGGGCAGGGCCTTTTTTAGCAGTGGTTGCCTAAAGAAGTACAAGCTTGTGAGATCCTCCTGGCTCCATGCATGTGTGATATGTGTCTGTCCCGCTGCCATGCTTTATGAAGCAGTAGTGAATTCAAGCTGAATCTGGCAGGCTGGGTGGGGATGTTTTGTTCCTCGAGGTTTAGTGAAAAGAGGTGTCTGGATACCGGAGAGGGACCTCCTCAGGCACCCAGAGATGGAGGCTTGCTTTGCACTGGGTTTGTACAGCTCAGTGCTGATGGGGGGGCAGGCTGAGCCCCTGCCCCCTCCTGCTTGATGCCTGCTCCATCGTGCCTGGAGCAAAGGGTGCAGGCAGCCAGCCCAGGGGAGCTTCCCTGGCCCTGAACCTTGCTGGTGGCTGAGGGACACCCCAGGGCAGCATTTGCTATTGCAGACTGAGTCTGGCCCCAGACACTACCTACCTGGGCTAATCTGGAGCACGGGCAGGGTCGCAGTGATCCTAAGCAGCACGTGGAGCCCCACTCTGTACCGCAAGTGCAGGAGGGAGATAAAAACGCATCAATGCCTTCATCTGCCCTTATGGATTTTTCCACCATATTTTATAAGCGTTCATTTTTATTTATGTGAGGTTAAAGTCAGTCCAATTTGGAAATCAACTTGTCTAAGAAGCTCCCCTCAGATCTTATTAGCTTCATGTAGTATTTCTATTCATTTTTGCTAATACCATTCACCAGGCTGGCTGCAGTGGTGGCTGCAGGAGATGGTAACCCTCTCCTTGCCGGGCCACTGCGGCCGTGAGCCTGGTGGCTGCAGGGATGACTGTGGGAGTGGCAGGATCCAGCCATGCAATGAAGGGCTGGGGCTCCTGGCTTTCCAGCTTCCAACAGCGGGGGCGGGGGGGAGGTGGGGGGTGGTTTCTGACATCTGCTCCTGCATAGTCCCCCCTTGCTGCGCCCAGCATCACCGGCAGCCCACCTATCACTGCCAGCATGGAGGGTGTCTTCACCTGCCGGCACTGGAAATCAGTGGCTAGTTTGGACAGAGAACAGTTAAGAAACACTCAGGCTGTCCTTGTAGTTAGAGAAATTCCTGGAAGAAAAGAAAAATAAATCCACTGAGGGCTTTTAAAGGAGAGATAGGATGCCTCATTCAGGAAGTCCTTCAGCTGCAGATTGCCAGCGGCTGGAGGACTGTCCTGGGGAGGTATCAGTACACGCTTGGCCGGCTTTTATGCCCATCCCCTGGCATTCGCTGCTGGCCCTTGCCGGAGAGGATATTGGCAGGACAGACCTTTGTGCTGGAGCTGGCAAGCTTTGCTTGCCTTCCCAAGGCGTTATTTCGGTAACCCCAAAGGAGCTGGCTGCAGCCAGAATTGCAGCGTTAAGGTGGGGGTCGGATGTCAGCCCCAAGCAGGAGCAGTGGTGGCTGCCAGTGTGGGATTCATACCTCCCCGTGCCGTGCCAGTAGCACAGCACGTGCCTCCTGAAGCACCCCGGCAGCAGAGTCACGGCTGCCCCGTCTCTCCCCTGCCTTTGATTATTTATTGAAGCGGTTTGATACTGGGTGACTGTAATTAAAAGAAGAAAAATACACACAATAAAATGATTTCTAAAGTGGCAACATGCTGGATGCAGTGAAGCAAGGAATATATTAAATATTTATTGTCACTGGTCTTCCGGTGGGGGGGAATTAAAATTATTTAGCTTGATAAAAACATTTTAATTATTTAATTTGAGGGGAAACCTCCCCCACAGCCCTCCTTAGTACTAAGCCCCAGACAAATGGCAGCATAATGTAAGGTTTGATTAAAATCTGAATGGGACAAAGGCCTGGAGATTGGAACAAGGGATGGGGAGCCACGTGGTTGCCATCCTCTGCCACAGCAGGTCTGTGCATGTGATCCTGCATCTTGCAGGGGTAATTCTTCCTCTCAAGGGGTGGTTTGTGCTTAGCAGCAGTTAGCCAGGGCTTTGCTCTGCACATGGGAGCCTGGGCGCAGGACGGGAGCTGCTGGTGCATCAACCACAGTGTAGGAAATTGCAGCAAATTACTGTGACCCACCATCTGCAGCTTGAACTCTCTGGACCCGTGGGTTGCTCTGAAGAGCTTCGCTGGGGCAGGAGCTCTAGTGTGTCTGTCCCAGCAGCCCAGCTCCACCATGCAGGCTCTGCCAGCCTCACCCTGCACCAGGCATCTATCTTGTGTATGGCACAGGACTCGCACTGTGCAAACAAGCCATGAGGCTGTTTGAACGCCCGTGTCTCATGGCATTTACATACTGCAGACGTGAGGCTTTTCCTGAGAGCCTCTGTGCTCCTCTGCAGGAAAGGCGTTGGGGCCGGTGTCCTGTTGGCACGTCCACTTGAGACTGGAGCTAAGGATCTTCCATCCGCATATCAAAGATTGAGAAGTACGAAGCGTGGGGTCTGGCAGCAGCTGATTGTTTTCTGTGAGAGGAGGGGCTGCTATTTTTCCCTTGTGTCTCCAGATTGACAGTCTCTCATTATTAGCCCCCTGGAAACAGGCACTTTGACTGAAAGAGCCATCCCAGCCTTCACTGTAACAATCAAAGCGGCTCAAGAATAAACATGGCTTGGCAAGAATAAACACAAATTGCAATGCTTGCTGTGAACAGTGATATCCAAGGGAGCAAACATCAAATGAAGGATTATCCCTGTTTGCAAGGAAGCTGTACTAGCAAGAGATTGAATAAGGACCATCTGCAGCCCAGAGCAAAGGAGCTATCAGGAGAACCTGCTCGTGCCATCAGGAGCTCTCCTGTTTGAAGCTCACATGGTCTCCTTTAGGCACTGTCTGGTTTTACTTCACGTGCTCTGTTGACTGCTCTTTGCAGCCCTGAGCTCTTTGCAGCTACCTCCAGCTTGTGGATAGTGTGGGCAAGCCCAGAAAGCCCAAGGAGGGGAGTTGTGTGGGGTGAGGGTTAGAGAGGATGAGGAGAGCTTCCCTGAGGTGGGCAGGTGGGGCAGGTATTGGACCTGGCTGGGGCAGCTGCTAGCAAAAACGCCGAGCTCCTGGGGGAGCTGGAGGAAGATCGCATCAACCAAATCCTGTGGGAAGCTCTGCTTTCTGCTCCTGACACTAATGCTGCCAGTCTTAGGGCAAGAGTCCTAAAGGCAGCTCTTAACCAGCAGCCGTCCCCCCACCAGCTGCCGGAAGTGAGCACGAGCAAGCCCTCCTCCCCAAACGGTTGCTGAGAGACAGCCCGCAAGACATAAATCAAATCTGGAGGCACAGAGGTTCCATAAACAAGCTTATTTTCTGAAGCCAGGTCCCATTATGTTATCTGTCACTTTATTGGGGTTTCTGAGCCATTTATTTTTATGTATATATATCGGAGCTGGTAAGCTGGCATTGGCCTGAGAGTATAAAGCTGACAAGACACGGTAGCGGCGTGTGAAACCTGCCAGCAGAGCAGCCGCCTGTGAAATGAACACGAGAGCTGACGATTTTATTTACGGGGAATCTCGGGTAGCGTGTGCCGGAGCAGTGGGTGCCACCGGGCACACGCCCAGCCCCCGGCAGTGCTGCCCTGCTGCCACTGGTCCTGAGCCCTCTGAGAGGGACCAGTACCAGACCCATCACAGGCAGGGATAAGGTCTCAAGGCAGCTGGAAATTAGATTTTCTTCTTAAGGAATATCTTAAGCTGCTGAGATACTTTGATGGCCCAGAATCCATATAAAAGGGCAAATTTTCGTGGGGTGGTACAGAATTAGTACAGTTTTGGAACACTTTGCTTTCCAATGTTGATCTTCTTGGTAATTGTTCTCTTAATGTTTTGTTTGTTTCTTTGTATTTAAGATAAACTCAGATTTAGTGTAAGGATTTGTTCTGAAATTTGAAAACTGGAGTTTCCTTATCTAAAAAAAGTAGGGCTTTTTAATGCTTTTGAAACTTTTTTCCAGTTATTTTACCCCTGGAGCAACATTTTGCCAAACTCAGTAGTCTTTACAAAAGCCTAAATGAATAATTGTTTCTGTCATGTTCCGGGAGAAAAGTATTTAGATCAGCATTTTTAAATCTCAGTTGGAGCAAACATTTCGGATGTGAGATAGTTTTATGGGTCACTGAAAACCCTTAAGAATCATCTAGATTGTTATCAGGGCGACGGTACAAAACATGGACCCTACTCTTACCCTGTTGTGACCTTGCTGTAAGTCCTCTGGTGTAGCGCAGAGAGGATGTTGCTGTCGTGTTCTGGTCCTTCAGCAGGCGAAAAGTGCTCAGTGCATCTGCGTTGCTTTGGAAAGGCAGTCGGAGGTTGTGAGTGGCCATGTTGCATGTGGAGGTTGGTGCTCTCTGGCTACTCTTGGCAAATTTTCGGTCTGGCTGAATACATTCGCGCTTGCTGTGCCAGTCCTCTCCATTTCAGTGACCCCCTGGCCGAAGCTGGCACACGATGGGGTGGTAGACACCAGCATGGCTGCGTGCCACCCCAGCGTGGGCTGCGTTTCAGCGGCGGGAGGTGAATGTTATGGCTTGTGCCTGGCAGAGGAAAGGGTCAGCAGAAAGCACCATGCTGTATGCCAGTCCCGCTGCTGCGGGGAGAGCAGGGGCCCTGTGGGGCTGGTCCTGAGTGAGCATGGCTCTGATGCATAAATCCTGGTCAGGTTCTGTTTGGCAGGAATAATATTTAAAATTTTAATCTAGACTCCCACCCTGTCTTCATGGTTCATGAGCAGGAGCAATGTGTTATCTTCCTAGAGCCATTCAGGAAAATGCCTCTGGAGCAGCTGCGTGTCTCATGGGTGCCTCACAGAGAGCTGAAGGCCATGGGTTAGATGGTGACATTTTTCCTCCTCAAAGCGGCAAGCCCTGACCTGCTGGTAGGAAGTTTCCCAGTACTGCTCTGCTGCCTGCTTAAAAACGAGTGGTATTATTTTAATCCTCAGCTTTCTCTCTGGTTTGTGCGAGGAACACATTTCCTTCCCGGGTTTGACTTGCAGCCTCTTCCCCCAGCACATCGCGCGCCAGCCAGCTGCAGGAAGGGCCTCTTCTCCCTTCTCCTCTGTGAGCGAGAGCAGGCAGCTCTGCCTGATTGATCTGCTGCCTTCCAGCCTGGATCATTCCTCTGCAGGTCTGTCTCTCACCTGCCTGGGCACTGCTAAATCTTTCCTGGAAGGAACAGCTATTCGTCAAGTGAAATAGGAAGGTTTGAGTCTCACGTTCCCCAGGGCCACTTAGCAGGGCTCTGGCTGCTCTCCGGACACTTGCTTTTCTGCGCCAGTGTGGTAGGAGCGAGAATAAAGGCCACAAAGCTTTTCTGGAAAGACAGCTGCCTTCACCCTGCCCAATGTCAGCACTGCCGCTGTGATCCCTCGTGACGAGCACTGCATGCATCTTGTCCCCTCTGGCCTGGAAAGGTGTAACATGCCCCAGGCTTACCCTCCATGGAGCGATGTCTGTGGTCCGCACGTCGTCTCCTCGTTCCTTTGTGCTTCTCTGCACTGAGACACTTATTGACTAGGAGCGTAATTGTGCTGCATCATGTCTAATTGGTTTGCTCTGTCGCTCTCCATTTGCTTTCTCTGTCTGCACCCTCCCCGCTCCCCTCTGTAAATGCGCCGAGCTGTGAGCGTGAGCAGGGCACAAGGCCACAGTCCTGATTGCTGAAGGAAAAAAAGGCACCCAACTTCCTCCTTTCTTCTCCTAAATTCAAATGACAAGAAACAGAGGAAAACAATTTTGCAAACCCTTGGCAGAGGGCCAGCTCTGATAAAGAGCCGTAATTAATCTCCCCAGCTTTATTAGAATATCATTACAATTAACTCAGCAATCTTCTGTTGATCAAAGCCATTGTTCCCTGCAGAGCAGAGGAAGCCAGTGTGAGTCTGGATTGTGTGGTGCTTAAAAGCACCTAGAGCTGGATCATTCCTGCCAGCCCAACAGCAGCCGCTCCGTCCTCCTGGCTGGCAGCACAAGGAATGGCAGAGGTGTGGGCAGGAGAGCTGTGCTGGCGCAGACCTCTGTCCTCAACCTGGCTCTTGAGCCACTCGCAGCTTTGGGTTTTTTTCAGCTACTCTTTGTTGAACTATTATAGCCCAGATCCCTCACGGGCACCTAGGTGTCCCTCATTCCCAATGTAGATGCTTTTGGGTCCAGCCTTTTAAGCACTGGGTTTATTCCTTTGTGTGTGTTCACACAGCTCTTCGCATACCTGCTTCCTAGCCTCAGCTGGAGGTACGGTGACTGCTGCAATAATACAGCTAACAACAGCATAGCGGGTAAGGAAACTAGGGAAACATTTGTGGAAGCTACATTTGAAAGAAAGGAGAGTTGTCAGAATCAAGCTTCATAAGCTCTGCAGTTAAATAGCCCAAGATGTGTGCTATAGAAAAGCAGAGAAAATGAGCACCGTTAAACTACCCCTTTCCTCCTTTTCAAACTGTTCTTTTAATATCGGGTAGTTATCTGTAATTTAAGCCCGTGATTAGTTTTATCAAAAAAGATAGTTCTGAGGCAGAGATCTTAAAAATGATTAGGTGTGTGTTTGAAAGCCAAGAACAGCTCCACTTGCACTGCAGGATAAAACATATCTGTGTGCTGCCTTGAGCATCCATCTGTGAGGGCCTTGTGCCAGAAGGAACCTCCTGGTTCTACACAGATCCCAGCCCACCCCAGTCTTTCAGGGCACTTCTCATTCTCCTTTGAAGGGGCCAGAGCTGGACTCTCTTGTCACTGGGCAAGATTGTTTGTCTGAGGTGATTTTGTGTCTCTTCTTCCTCATCACACTTCTACTTTTGGAAAATACTCTCAACTTTGTGCTGTCACTGGGGTCCTGACAACACAGCCTTACTGACAGCTCAGGTTGTGTGGACCTGGAGACATCTGGGGCGTGGAGGCATTTTGCAGTTTTGCTTCAAGAGCATCCCATCAGAGATGTTTGCTATGGAGGGGGCTGGAGATCCTACAGCCCGTTCCCCACTACTCCTGCCTCTTTCTGCATGGTGGCAGCCCTCTGCCAGGGTGGAGCAATGCTCAGGGACTCTTCTGCTCTCTGGTTGTTGGTACAGAACCAAGGAGGTTTGCTCCAGGGCAAACAGCCTGGCCCTGCCTCTGCTTTCAGCCTGATGTAAGATGGCACAGGTGGAGGTTTTATCCCTAAAATGGCTCTGCCACAAAGGATTTATATGCCGTGAGCAGACACAGTGAGTGTGAAACCCTGCTATCTGGTTACACAAAGAAAGAGAAGCACGGGAATTTAAAAAGCTTTGGGTCTCTTCTCCCGTGGTTTCTGGAGCAGGTCGCAATGGGCAGGCGAGCTGTAGTGGAAAAGGCAATGCTAAACTGCCTCGCCAGTCTGCCTGGGAAGCGTTGTTAGGTGAAGGCATCTGAAGTCCTCACTCTTGCTTTTTGTCCTGAATTCTCATCTGTTTGAATTGTCAACACTTGTGAGCCCTGGGAAAAAGAAAAGAGAAAGAAAAGGCAGGTCCAGAGCTGGGTCTAATCGACCTTGGCATTGTCCCTTTAAGCAGCCACCCAGGAGAAGGGAGCAGCTGCTCCAGTCCATTCGCTGGTGCAGATACAGCAATAGCAGGCAGCCAGGCAGCCCTGCCTGTTCTGCCTAGCTTCACCTGCTCTCTGCAAATCCTTAACCCTTCAGAGGTGGAAAAAAAGGGGCAGAACTGTGTTTGCAGTGTAGATTTCCTATGCACAGTGCAGGGTGTACTGAGCAAATGCACCTTGCTGGCAGCACCAAGCACCGAGCAGGATCTGGGGGTGGCACCCACTGCTACAACTACTGCTGCAGGCTAGGGGCGTGAGTAGATTAAAAAAAATGCAATCGGATGACTTCAAGGAAGAAAGGTTTGTTAAGGACTACTAAGAAAATGGTGCAGAGACACTGCATGGCTCAGGAGCTCTCTAACCTCGGGTTGCCTGAGGCTGGGAGGAATTGCACAGAAGGAGGGTAATTAGGGTTATTCTGTACTCGCCTGGGCCTTCCCTCTGCCATAGGCACCTGCCCGCAGCCATGCCTGGGGACGCAGTCCTAAGGGACACAGCCCTGGAGCTGACTCAGCATGGCCCTTCTCAGGGTGCAGACCTTCCCTGGTCCCTGAACCCTCATACAAGGGAAAGCTGAAGTTTTTCATCTTCTCCAAGCTTGTGTCCTTGGGTATGGCAAGGGAACGTCCTATGGGTGATGGACACTTGATCCCTCACCTCTTTGGACCACTGAGGAGGAGCTGTGGCTGCATGAGGGTTAGCTTTGCTTTCCCCAGCTCAGCTTGGCCAGGGCGCAGCCTCCAGCACAGGCTCAGAGACATACGCTCTGCAGCCTGCATCAGGGACCTGATGCTGAAAGTGTCCTCAGGTTTGATGTAGGCTGCCGCTTAGGACCCCTTTCCCACCTCTCTTTCCTTTCGTCTTCTGTGGCTGTGGATCTGAGCAGATGGCCTGAGGCAACAGAAAACCCTAAGAAGAAGAAAAAACCAAACCCATAAGGACCATAAAGTCTCTGACAGCAGGGGTTGTGGCTTCATGTAAAGTGCTGTAGTTTCCATGAGGTCCTTCTCTGGTTGATCCCTAAGATGAGAACTTGTCCTTTCGCACTGCGGCCACCAGCACTACTCACCATGGGCGAGGGCAGGAGGGGTGGGCTGAGGACAGGAGGGGATGCTCAGCCTGGGCTGAGCAGGCTCAGAGGGAGCAGGAGCTGGGGGGCTCTTCTGAAGGGCTTAAAGCAATGCTTCCCTCCCCACACCCTGTCCCACCTTCCCGCAAAGGCAGCAAGCCCCACTCCTCCCCAAATGGCTGGGGACATTAGTCAGGCTTCCGGCACAGCTGCCTCAGGTCTCCGAGTGAGACGCAGGGGCTGAGTGTCAGGTTGTTATTAAATATCATTAGTAAGTGACAAAACTGTGTGGAGCACTTCAGGCACAGACAATGGCTGGAGGAGGGATTGTTTGCAGCACCGGGGAGACGAGCGAGTGGTGAAGGTCAGAGATGCCTCATTCTGGGCTGCCTCCAGCTCCATCTCCTGCTCATCACCTCGAGGAGGCAGGAGGGACGGGTGTTTCCTCAAGGGGAGATAGGGGTTTGCAGGGAACCCGTGCATGTCAACAGAGGGACTTCAACATGCCCAAGCATGGGGTCCCCAGGATGGCCTGTGTGTGAGGAAAGGGGACCTGTGCAGTCTCCCGATCCTCCTCCTCTTGTATCACCCTGTTCTTTAGGGACTCCAGTACGGGGCAGGGCAGACTCCTGCCCATCACGGTGGAGCTGCCCAGGGAAAGGCTGTTTTAGCACCTCTTCTACCCAGTAGAAGCAACTGGAAAATAAATTTTGCAAATGTTTTTCTTGCTAACTATGTTCCATGCTTGGTGCTAGCTTTCCCCCAGAGAGAGCGTGCCACTGAGAAGGCAGTGCTCAAACCAGCAGCCCCAGCATCTCTGGGAAAGCTGCCTGCTTGCTTCAGTGCCTGGCTAGCCATGGAACTCTGGCAAGGAGCTGGCTTTAGTGGCAGGAACACAAGCCAAAAAGCCAGAAAGCACCTGTCTAAGGGGCGAGATGGAGGCAGAGGCACCTCTGGTGAACACGCCTGGAGTGGGAGCTGAGGGACAGTGAGTCGTGTAATCATCTGCTTGAAGCAATCGCAGGCCGTCAGTGGAGCGGAGAGACACTTCCTTGCATTTATTTAAGGCGAGATGCCCTAGTTTTGTGCTTTCAGTGGAGTCCCTAATTATTCCTCAGTCTTTGTAGTGAGCTAATTAGTTTCGCAGTACTCAAGGCTGGGGAACACTGATAGGCTTGGGAAGCACAAGCTGGAGGGATGAGAAGGAGGAGGGGAGAGCTGGTGAGAGATGGCTGACTGGCAGACGGGAATGGCTGGGAGCAGGGCAGCGTTTGGAGACCTGATGGATGATGGTCTGGGAAGGATGACGGAGGAGGGAAGAGCCATAATCTCATGTCAGGCAAGGTGCTGGAGTGTAATGATACAGGGAACAACAATGAAGCGTCAGGTGGTAATTGAGGGGGATGGCGAGGTAGGGAGAAAGTGAGAGGGATGGTCTGTGGGAGAGCAGCCACAGAGCCCAGCACAAGGCCAGGCGCTCACCGCAGGGCTCAGGAGGTGGGGTCCTGCATGGAGGGGTGCACAGCCGCATGCAGGGCAGGGCAGCAACTGTCCTCTTACATGGGCGCTTCCTTGGGCAGCTGCCTGTCCCGGAGTGCTGCTGACTTGGGCTTGCAGGACTGGCAGTGTTTCCTGGCTGTCCCATCTCTTTTCTAGCTTAGTGGTGGCACCGAGGAGCTCTGCTGGGAGAGGCCAGCCCAGTCCCCACCACATGGAGCGGCTGGTCCCCAAGCTGGCTGCTCACCTTCCCACCTGATCAGAGCCGGTTCTTTCGGAGAGAGCCACCACAGATAAGGTAACCCACACTGATAACCAGGTCCACGATGCTCCAGTGTACGCAGTCGGCTCTGGCCAGTCTGTCCATGCAGATGCCTCGCTGCTCTGACACAGGGTTGTGCTCCAGAGCACACACTCCCTACATCTGCACTGCCAGCCTGAGGAGCACAAAGGTCTCATTCCTGTTCTCGCTGTCATTGGGAAGTTCCCAGTGACCATCGAGTGAACACACCGAGTGTGTGACAACTCTGAAGTGCCCAGGTGGCCATGGATTTATTAGGGTATTATCCTTCTAGTGCCGCAAATGGTGTCATCTGTCTTCTAAACTTTGCACTTTATTTCAGGGACAGAATTTAGTATATCCAGGCAATATGTTGTAGTTTTAGCATATGATAAAGCCCTGCTGGGAAGTGTAGTTTTATTGATTTTTACTGAAGTGCCACTGGATAAATTTGCTCATTTGAATGAAATGTCTTATTACCTGGATCGTAACAGGCACATGATGAAATCTCCAGAGGGGCTGGAGCTACCTGCTGCCTGGTGATGGGGAGCTGAGACGGAGCAGCTGACAGGGACCCACAGCTGCCACCCTGCTCACCCCAGGCTGGGTCCCTCGAGACCCTCAGCACCCGCCCAAGTCCACCGGGAAACTCTGCTTGGAAATCTCAGGAGGGGAACAAACCGCAGTGGCGGGGGCACTGTGTTTTAGTTGAGGTTTGTATTGTTCCTCTGATCCTTTGCTCAGGTAAGTGCATTGTTTTAAAGGGAATTGAGGAAAAATCTCTTTCTCAGGGCAATATTTCTTTAGTACCACCAGTAATGGGGGTGGATTGGGAAATGAACCGTTCCCTATTATGCTGGGACCTAACTGCACAGCCCATGCTTTCCAGTTAAAATTTGATTGCCTTGAATCCTGCAGATTATGGAAAATAAGAAAAAGGCCTAGTAAAATTTATGGGTTTTAATCATAAACCGATAGAATCACAGTAAATCTATCATAAGCATGCAGATACAGACTCAGAATAAAGAGAGGAAAGCAATAGGCCTGTTTTTTCCTGGAGGAGCTGCGTGTAGCCATGGCGGGGCCAGGGAGATTGGGAGCAGGGCTTCTCCCCTAGCCATCTCCTCCGGGGTGTTGAGCCCCCACACCTCAAAGCCTTCCTCCTCTGCTGTGTCCTGCAAAAACCTGGTAGCAGGGATGGCACTGCAAAGTCCGTGCCCTGTCTCATGGCAAACCAGCCGGGCAGGGCTGGAGAGCACGTGGGGAGTGAGGAAGGAAGAGGTGGGAAAAGGGGCACAAGGCAGGAGGGTGGGGGAAGAGAGGGAAGGAAAGGGAGAAAGGAGAAAAGGAGGTGAAGCCCAAAGGTCTTTCCCTCCTCCCCTCGGTGCCACTGTGCTGCTCACCATGGAGGGAGCAGGATGGGACCCTGCCAGAGGAGGAAGGAGGCAGAGATGTGGGGGAGAAATGTGTGTGCAGAGAAGGGACCGCGGGAAGCACAGACATGGCAGGGAAAGAAGAGCACCTGACAGAGAGAAATGGCAGGAGAGTGAGAGAGAAGCACAGAAGGCAGAAAGTATTCTTAAAAATTTTCAAAAGGGAGAGAGAGTGAGCGATAAGGAAGAAAAAAGGGAGAGAGTAAAAAATTGACTCTGAAGCAGAGATAAGAGAGGGAGGGAAGTTAGCGAGAGGAGGAGTAAAATTAAGCGTGATAAGGCCTGATAGAAATGGGGGAAGGCAGCAAGGCCAGGCAGTGCAGCCAGGGTCTGCAGGCAGAGAGCCGGCGGCGGAGGGGGGGCTGCGGGGCACAGGGAGGCAAAGGAAGGGCCAGCCCGATTCCCGCTCATCAGCCCTGCGTAGCCACAGGTATCGATCTCAAACTTGGCTTTTTGCACTGCTCTACACGCCTCTGACACTGCGGGGAGAGGAGCTCAGCAGGCGCGGGTATTGATGAGGGGGGTCGGGGAGTCAGTGGGTACAAATGTCTCTCCCGCAGGATGCTCATAACCCTGCTCTTGCCTCGGCAGCGGAAGGGGAAAGCCGGGTGCCTGCCAGCCACAGCCCACGGTGGTGGGGGGAAATGTGGAGCCCGGTGAGGAGGGAAGTGCCTGGGGCGCGTGATGTGCCCAGGTTGGAAATGCTGAATAACCCCTCATCCTCCTCCTTGCCATGTTCCCAACGCATGGTGCCTGTCATGGAGATCGCCATGGGGCTCCCATCAGTCTTGGAAGTAGGGGAGGTAAGGCGTGTTTCACAGGCAGCCTCCCCTCCTTGCTCTAAACACATCTCTTCATGGTCTTTTTTGCTACCTCTTTTAAGCTGTTTTATTAAGTGCTTTTTATTTATCAAAAAAATGAGTGAGAAGAACTGTCTGGCTCTGACACATAGCCCATGGTTACCTGAAGAGCAATGCTGGAACTCAGCCCCTGCTCTCTCATCCCTGATTAAACTGCAGAAGAAACACACTGTAAATTTCAGCAGAGAAAAAGAATTTATTCTTTGGGCTATTTTTTTCCCATCTTTACCAGCCATGAAAACTGTTGAGCTGAGATGCTGGCTGCTCTGAGATGCTTTTCTTCTGCTCTATCCATCTGCTTTAATCACATGGTGACTGGAAAAAAAAAAAAAAAAATTATCCAGTTCACAAAGCATCGAAGATTAAAAACTCAGTGTGGATAATAAACTGTGTGGCAGGCAGCAGTGCCACAGAGCGTCGGGCAAACTCGCTAATGAGGGGCTTTGAGCCGCAGCTCAGATGCAGGGCAGGCAGCATGGCTTTACCCCCAGGAGGGTTTCCAGCAGCAGAGGTGGTGGGTCTGGGGGCACACATGGGTCTCGGTTGCAGGGCCCAGGCTGGGAAAAATCCTGCGCTATCACAGCCCAAAACATTATGCAGAAAAGAAATAATTTTCTCTCTTCTTTTCTTTTTTTAAAGCTTCTTTTTAACAGTGAAAGACTTGATTCCTCCCTTGGATTGCTGGGACACTGTAGTGTGCTGCAAATACCTTGTTGGACTTGGTTATTAGTATTTTTTTTTAATCTGTGTGTTTTGAATTAGCTCTTTTAATTACGGCATTAAAAAAGGATAACTGGAGTCAATTAAGAAGCTCTTTCGGATTGCCAGTGTTAATAGCTGTCCAGGAACACAGAGACTCCCCTCCACCTCTCTGCCGTCTGTTGAACCGCTTATTGAGTTATTGTCAGTCCTGGCAACAAGGCTCAAACTGAGATTTCTGCACCTAATGTGCCGCTGTATGTGGCTTTCTCGGCTGTGCTCGGCTTGGTATCTTCCTCCGGAGGGCTGAGGCATTGGTGCATCGCTGCCTCTCCCAGGGGAGCACTGCTCCAAGCCAGTGGTCGGGGTCCCTGGAGCAGGATCTGCAGTGCAGGTGGAGCTGAGCGCGCCTGCCTTCAGCTTCAGGCCTAGGTTTGTATGTTGCTGTTTGTGGTTTCATATCTAGCTCACTGAAAATGTTGGTTAAACACTGGTGGGAGGGGAAGCTCGCAAAGAAGCATTTTGCTTTGGTTCTTTTAGAAAGCAAAACAAAAGCAAAAGGCTTTTAAAAAAATGTTTTGGTTTCAAAGTTATAAAGGAAAGATGGGTTAGAGATGAGAAACTAACAAATCAAAGCTCCTGAAACCTGCTGCGGAGAAAGAAACACAAAATGTTTTGTTTGAAGATGAATAGAAAGCTGAAACCAGCAAAAAATCCCCCCTCCCCACAAGCACAGATGTTTCAGGTTGGTTCTTCTAGATTGGCACATTGCTGGAAGAAAAGCAAATCCATTCTTTTCCCTGTCGGCGCTCCAGGTTCCTGTCGCTTATTTTTTATCATCTTGTAGTGACTTTGATCCCTGAAGACTCCTTAAGTGCTTTACAAATCAAGCATGCAAATCTCGGCCCATCCACCTTGGAGATGCCGCTGAGGCTGGGCGGGCCAGGAAGCCGCTTGCCGGTGCGGTGCCACCGATCCTGGTGGCAGCCGGGAAGGATGGGAAGCACTCGCTGCTTCAGTAACGCTTATAAAAACGTTTAGTCCCCAAACATATTACCACTGTTTGCAGGGATGTTTTGTGCTTCCAGCACAGACAAAGGCCATCAGGCTGTGCTGGGGTCCCCAAGCCACGGTACCAGCCCTGTTTCTCCCATGGAAAGGCCCCGTGGGAGGGCTGGCCGTGGCCTTCGCCCCTCTCTGCACCTTCTGAGGGTTGAGAAGTTGGCACAAACCAACTGAGGAAGGGGTGAGCTGGTCTGATGATGCTTCTCTTATTTTCAAAGCTTGACTTGAGACATCTCTTTCCCCATTGCTCTCTGTCTCTTAATTTCACTCTCTCGCTCTGTGGTTGCCCTCCTGACTTGTTCCTTTTAATTCATTTGCTGTACGACACTTTTATGCTGATGCTTTCTGTAGCCTGTGCCATGTCTCGCTGCTGTGGGTAGCTCTGGACTCAGGGCAGGGTGGCACCGTCAGACCTCTCCCGCAGGGATGCACTGGTCAGCGTAGCCCTGCCTGGGGGCCAATTTATCCCACATTCCTCCCCTTTTCCTCACTGAGACGATACAAACCTCCCAGACTTCCTGATCCCAGGTACCAGAGCTGAGCAAAGGGAGCTTGCTGCCTGGTGACCAGACACCATGATGATGGGCATGCTGGAGCTAGCACCACAGCAGCCATCACGTTACAGCCTGCGCCACCTCCCTGCTGCAGCCCTGTGCCTGTTCTCCTCTGGCTCAGGCTGTGTGTGTGTGTGCTTATAAACGTATGTAATTTTATTTTTTTTCAGACAAGGTCTCCTGCAAGCCTGGAAGCTAAATTCCCTTGGATGTGCCTGAAAGTGCTTGCGAGTCTGTCTGCCAGGGGTCAGGTCCGAAAACCACCGTGAGGGTCATTACAGGCAGGTGGGGAGCAGAGCTGGAGCTGCTCGGGCCACTGGGTACCAGGGGCTGGGGGCAGCCAGGCAGGCAGGGCCAGGCAGGGCACTGCCTGCTTGTGCTGCCAGCACGGGCACTAATGGAATTGCAGCATCCCTGCCCGCAGGGACAGATGTCCATAGCACAAGAGCCAGCTTGAACCCCATCGGAGAGGAGACACCACTGTGCTGCTGGCAACGGCAAGCAGAACATCCTCCCCCCAGGTAAGAGGCAGTGGGATCCCCAGGTACCCCCAGCACTGCCCAGGCAAAGCCTGGCCCCACTGGCTCTCAGCCCGAGGGCCGCGGGCACGGCAAGCTGCCGCCTGCCCTGCGGGCTGCCCTGCAACAGGGCTTCACGTCCTTCTCACC
Source organism: Ciconia boyciana (assembly GCF_034638445.1). Taxonomy (NCBI): domain Eukaryota; kingdom Metazoa; phylum Chordata; class Aves; order Ciconiiformes; family Ciconiidae; genus Ciconia; species Ciconia boyciana. Next base: position 21,858,644 of record NC_132941.1, read on the forward strand.
ACGCAGAGGGCAGGCAAACGCAGCCCCACTATGTACTGCCTACGCACATCAGCGCTGCGGCCCTGCTCCCCCAGGCTTTGAGGGCAGGCGGGGGAACTGGCTATAAAGAAAACCACAGCTGGTCCTTGGGGAAAAAAAAAATCAAACTCCTCTTGGTGCTGTGCGGGGCCCAAGACACCACGGGAAGTGCCTTTCGGGGGAGCGCGAACATTTGGCGTCAGCGGGAGACTCGCTCTGCCCTGGGGCTGTTCTTAGTGAGGCAGCTGGAAAATGCCTCCGAGGCGAGGAAGTGAGCACTCGCCAGAGATACAGAACTGGACAGATCAAGAAGTCAAGATTTTGCATTCCAACTATCTATAGGAAATAGGGTTTTTTTATTATTTCAAGTTTTCATAAAAATCCATAATTATTGAAATCAAAGTTACAGAAGAAAGTTCGTAACTTTTTATTGATTTTATTTCTTTTTTTCTTTCTTTTTTTCCCCCCTCTGTTGTTTTTCCCTCTCAGAGTTATATCTGACACCAGAGTCCATCAGACAAAGTCGTTATAAACACAGGAGTCCTGAAGACATCGGCTGAATGTTTTCCTGGTATAAAGAAGAAGAGGAGGAGAAAAAGGTGGTGACAGTGCGGGTGCAGTGGGTTTGGACAGGGGCGGAAGGTGTGGTGGAAGGAGAGAGGTCGGTATGTTTGTAGCAATGTTTGTTTTTTAATTATTTTTTATTTGTTCATTTGTTCTTTTTTTAAAAAAAAAAACAACACCATTATTATTTGCAAATTGTTGCCTGGTTAAATCATTTTCATGTTGAACTTGCGTGGCGCGTCGGCAGAGCTGATGCCCGCGTCGGACTTGCGTGGCACGTACTCGATTTCAATGTTGTGCTTCGTGTTGCCTTTCCCCCGGCTCCACAGGAAGAGGAGCACCAGACAGAAGAGGACGACGCCCAGGAAGGAAATGAAGCCCATGGTGGTGGCAATGATGAGAGTCTTGATGTCAAAGGGGAAAGGCACGGTGGCGCGTGTGCTGTTGGCATCGCTCTCGTTGGGCTGGTTGGAGATGAACGCGAAGGTCTTGTTGGGCTGGTGGGGCCAGTCTGGGGAGTAGCTGCGCACGTGCAGGTGGGCCAGCATGGTGTCGTTGCCACCCGCATTGCTGGCAATGCATAGGTAGGTGCCATTGTCCTGGATCTGGGCGTAGCGCACCTCCAGCGTGCCGTCAGGGAAGACAGTGAGCCGCCCATTGGTTTTGGTAGAGATGAGGTGCTTCCGGGGAGAGAGCCACATGATGGTGGGGGGCGGGTCCCCATCTGCCCGGCAGACAAAATGGACCGTGTGGCCTTCATCCACAAAGATCTGCTGAGGTTTGCGGTCCCTTATCCGTGCTCGGCGGCAGGTGAAGTAGTTGGGCAGGAGGACGTCGGGGAAGTCTTTGAATTCCTTGCCCTGGACAAACTCGGGGGTGGAGCAGGTGGGCTGCTGCTTGTTGAAGTTCAACCTCCATCGCCTCCGGAAAACCCAGAGCAGCCGACAGTCACAGGCTAAGGGGTTGTTGTCGAGGATGAGCGTCTCCAGGTTGCCCACCGAGTGGAAGGCCGACTCCTCCAGGGTGGTCAGCAAATTCCCCGACACGTTCAGGATGCGCAGGTAATTGAGGCCACGGAAGGCGAAGGGCTCGACCGTGGTGAGCTGCCCTCCCACCAGCTGGATCTCCTGCAGCCTGAGCAGGTCATGGAGCATGGAGCCCTCGATGGTGACAATGGGGTTGTAGGACAGGTTCAGGAACCGGAGGTAAACCAAGTGCCTCACCGACACATATGGGATGGACGTCAGGTTGCAGTGGGTGATGGACAAGGAGGTCAGGTTCAACCCGTAGAGGCAGTTGGACGTCATAGTATCCAGGTAGGGCCAGTGTGAGATCTCGAGGACCTTGAGCCGGTACAGCCTCTTGAATGAGTAATCCCGGATGGTGTTGATGTTCAGATGGCGCAGCCGCAGCACTATCAAGCCGTGAAGGTGAGACAGGGCCTCCGTGGGGATGGAGGTCAGGTTGCATTTCTCCAGGGTCAGCTGCTCCAGGCTGTTGAGGCCACTGAAGGCCCGGTGGGAGATGTAGACAAGGTCGTTATCCCCCACCTCCAAAGACTTCAGATTGTACAAGTCCTGGAACATGTAGTCTAGGAGGATCACAATTTTGTTCTCACTAATGTCTAGCTTGGTAAGGTTGCTGAGTCCAGTAAACACCCCCAAGGGGATCAGCTTGAGTCTGTTACTCCTGAGCCCCAGCGTCCTCAGGTTGAAGAGGTTGTTGAAAGCCCCAGGTTCAATGGCACTGATAATGTTCTCATTTAGCTCCAGCTCCTCCAGGTGAGGGTAGTTGGCAAATTCATCCTGGTTGAGTGTCTTGATGCGGTTCTTGCCCAAGTCCAGCAGCCTGGTCTCGGTTGGGATCCCCTCTGGCACGACCATGAATCGCTTCCGGTGGCACAGGACGGCGCGCTCCTGGGCAGAGCACTCGCAGCGCGGCGGGCAGCCTGTGGCGGAGCCGGACAGGATGGATCCCAGCATCAGGAGGAGAATCGGCTGCCAGCAGGCCAGGATTGGGCTGCGCATACTCGCCTCCCCAGCTACCATCCTATCTCTCACCTGCAGGTAACACCGGGGAGAGAAAGAGCAAGGTGGACGTGAGCAAACGATGGGCATGACCACAGCAAAAGGTTTACCATCCTGGTAGAGCTGACATTAAGGCGAAAGGCACCGCCAAGGCAGAGCAGAGGTTCTCATTTTCCAGCTGAAATCCAGCCCTTTGGCTACAAGACCATCTCTCTTCCCCACCCCCTAACTTTCCACTTGATGACTGAACGTGCACAGACTTTGAGTGGAAAGCCTTGAGGAATCTGTCAGACAGACCTCGCTTCCTCGGCTTCTTAAAAAAAAAGAAATTAATAGTAAACACATCTATCTACATCCTATTTTAAGCTCTTGAATTTATTCCGTTCCCTGTAGATGGAGCCTGAATATAAAGGCTGCTTTGCAAATGCAGAGGACCTGAGCACAGGCTCGAGCATCTGGGGGAACCCTGCTTGGGGTCGGCTGGCAGCAGGGTGTTCAAGCGGGAAGCAACAGTGACAGCTCCGCGGGAACCAGCCCCCTTCCTCTGTGCTCCCCCAGGCTCCACAGCAGCCCGGTCTCGGTGTCCCCGCAGGGGCAGTCCCTTGCCTCCCACCACGCCTGCCCGCAAGGTGCAGACCCACACCGCTCCCCTCTGAGAAATGGCAACCAGTCAGAGTATCTGTCTACAGAGTGAGCTACAGCCTGATGTGAGGTCCAGGGGCACTGCGGGTAAGGGGGTCTGCGGGGTAAGGGGGTCTGCCCAGTCTCAGATGGGCAAGGTCTGGCCTCCTGCTGCCTTCCCCGGGGAGGGCTGGGAGACCCACCCGGGGGTTATGGTCTGTCTTGGGCCCTGGCCCAGAACCGCCCTGGCCCAGAACTGCCCTGGCCCATCGGCAGGCAGAAGCGAATGCTCCCTGTCACGCTGCCTCTGTTGCATTTATTTCCTGGTTGTTCAAGCTGTTATGAGGGATCAAATCATATTAATATTGCATATTAGAGGTACAGCTACTCCGGACCGTGTTTCTATCTATTGTTATGTGTACACTCGGCATTGCTTCCACTAATGCTATTTATGGCTATCACTGAATCTGCTCAATACATTACTTCCATTGGCTCCATTTGTATCCATCATTATATATCCTGTGCATTACTTTCCCTGCTCTGGCACTATTTATGGGTCTGGTATGCATTCTGTGCATTACTTCCATTGCATCTGTTTATATTCATCATTTCATACAGATATATGACCCAAGTATAACTTTTGTTCCCAAAAAATTATTCAAAATTTCTTTGCAAGAAGCAAGGATGAAAGATGATGGACTGGCCATAAAAATGACCACTAGCACAATCTCGGAAACCACCAGGCCTTGGCACACCAGGCGGTCTGGCTGTGAGGTCCCAGAGTCCCCACAGAAATCCTCCTGCGGTTTTGTCCCGGCTCGCTGTCCTTCTCCATCCCCTTTCCCTGCTACCTCTGCAGTGGGGCTGGTCGCTGGGGACCACCCAAAGCACGTCACCCCCGAAGTGAAGGGGTGCGGTGCCAGGAGCTGATCCCGCACATCTTCCCTGGCAGCGGTGCCAAGCTCCCTCCCGCTGGCACTGGGCCAGCATGTCCCCGTCTGGTGGAAACATTTCCAGTGGGTGCGCTTGGGCCTGGGCCAGGCTGCAGAGAGCCATTTGCTGGGTATTTACAATTCATCAGCTCCCATGTCATCACCTCCCTAGTGCTGACGGTGCTGGGCAGCCTTACAAATACAAGCGGGGCTGCCGCTACCGTTGCGATGCTGCTGGGGTGGGGCTGCTGGAGGGACATGCCGGCGCCCTGGGGCCGGGCCGGCACCGCTGGTTGGCAGCTCTCAGGCAAAGGGCTGCACGTGGATTTGTTCCCCAGGCATGTGCCGCAGCCCCGGCTGGGGCTGAGCTGCCAGGGGTTCCCCACGCTGCCTGTTGCTGCCAGGGGTTCCCCACGCTGCCTGTCGCCACCCCTCCCCATGGGCAGCACGTGGCCGGCGAACACCCCGTCCTCCTGCCTGCAAGGTGCCGGTGGCACTGCTGCTCCCACGGCCCGCTTGCCAACGTGCGCCGGCTCGCTCGCAGCCTTCCCTCGGCCGGTGTTTCTCAGAAACCAATTCCTGCTCCTCACAGCCATGCTGAGAAAGCCATCAAAGAAAGCAAAACACTGCATGCAAAACAAAATACAGTCTAAGGGGCTTAATTATACCAGGGCTGAAAAGACTTCAGCTCATTAGAGTGCCAGGCAGCCGGCCTTATTTGGCTATGTTCTGTGCTGAAATTTCAGCTCTGCCCGTGCATGCAGCCGCGCGCTGGTCCCTGCTGGGCGCGGGCGGAGGTGAGAGCCGAATCCTGCCGCAGGGCCCCACGCACGGCTCCCGCATCAGCCTGGACCTCCCCCGGACCAAATTCTGCCTCTCCACCAGCAGGAAGGGGATTGCACCTGCAACACATTTGGTCCCGTGCTGTTGTCTCCGCACTGGCCTCAGCAGAGGAGCAGCGGCCAGAGCTGCTGGGAGCGATGTAGTGTCAATGGCTAAAATATAAGCAAAGAAGTGATAGATGAATGAAGCAAAATCTGCATGATGTTAAAGACGAGCCAAGCCCACTTACATAGAATTAAAGTCTAGACACAACTCACATGTTATTAGTTCTCAGCTAAATTTAAATCCGTGATAAATACAATCCCTGACAAAAACATACGTAATCTTAATAGCCAGTCACAGAAGAGCTTTGGGAGAAAGACAATGAATAAGCTGAAAAATTCTGGGCTAAGATGAGCTTTAAATCACTTCAGGGTCCCGTTTACCTCTGGCTGTTTCAGAGAGGAATATCTGTGCCTCAAGGTGAGGCAGATATTAAGAGGTGCCCTTCTAAAAATTACTCGAATAGTGATTTTCGTGTGAGCTGAGGTCAACAACCTGCGCATAGCTTTACAGTGGCTGTCGCACATCCGCCCCCCCAGTGGGTGGACTCCCATCGCATCAGCAAACCTCAGCCCCAAGTTAGGGCTGTCCTTTCGGCCATCCCGTGTCTGCCGCCACACGGTGCCGCGGTGCCCCGCACTGGGGCCGTGGGTGCCAGCTGGGCGAGGGGCTGTGGCCGCCTCAGATGGGCTTGGGTGACTCTGGGGACAGAGCTTGGTGTCACCAGGGGAGAGACGGCAGTGGCCGCTCTCAGCAATTGCTGCCTGCAAGAAACTGGGAAGGGACTGAGACAAAGCACCACCAAGGGCTTTCCAAAAATTGAAGCTCTCCCAGATTTACTCTGAGGAGGACCATGAAACGTGCCCAAGCACCCCTCCAGGGTGCCCAGCCGTGGCCCCAGCATGAGCTGCTGGGCAGGATCAGGCCGCATGGCTGTGACGCACAGGCCAGGCCAGCCCAGGGGGAGCTGCAGCCCTCTGGTGTGAACACGGCTCTCATTTCTCACATAAAAAAAAGAATCGATAAGAAAGGAGCAGCTGCCGGACTCGCTGCCTTTAGGCAATGAGCAAACCAGTGCAAACCAAAGCAAAAATCATGCCCAGAGCCATGGCATCCACTGACCCCTGTCCTTGCCACCCTGCTGCCTGGGGACGAGGGCTCCAAAGTACAACCCCTTCCCCTGGGGAAGCTGCTAGACTTGGCCCAAGAGGTGCAGATGGGTGCACTGGAGCCGCGCTGCCTTGGTGCTAAATACAGCACGACCTGCTGAGTGTCTCTGGCTGGCATCAGTGCTGGGAGGAAAGATGCTATTCTGGGCCTGTGCCTGGAAACGCAGCCCGGGGCCGGGCGGGAGTGCTGACATGCGTGGGGTTCGCGCCATCCTGACGGGCCCAGGCTGCCCCGGCACAGGACGAACGGCTCTGCGGAAACCAAACCCGGGTGATGACCCAGGAGGGAGCCCAGGTTCTGCGCCAGGGTTTGCTCCCGAGGCTGCTGCTGCCCTCCTGCCCCGAGGGGTGAGCAGCACGCCTGGCTGTGCCCTCCACTGACACCGATGTCCCTGGGCTGTCCCCTGCTCACCACCCCACAGGGGTGCCCAGAGGTCAGGGCTGGGCCGGTGCTCCTCGGCACCGAGCGATCTGCCACGCTGGCAGCGAGCGAGCGGCAAAAATCCCCGAGTCAGCTATAACCCCCACCTGGCAGCCATAAATTACAGTGTGGGAGACGTTCACCCTTGAACGAGATGCTTTCGAGAGCATCGAACGACAACAGGCAATTTAGGATGAAGCGAGCCATATCCCCGGAGCGGGGGGGCCACAGTGCTCTGGGGGCTCAGCAGGGCCAGGGGAGCATCTCCCCACCCCGTCCGTCCCTGCAGGAGCTGACCTTGCTGTGGTGCCGTGGCAGCACGGCTGGCGCTCCCAGCTCCGGACCCCAGCAGCACTGGGCACCCACGCTGGGCTGCAGTATGGGTGCGGGTCAGCCGCGGGCTCACCCCCATCTCTGGCCTACTGGCTTGGCACGAAGCCGCCAAGACACAGCTCTCGGAGTCAGTGCTCTCGTCTCCTCTAAGCTGCTCCGGCTAAATCAAATTTTATTGAACTTGACTACACTTTAGAGATAAAGACTCCAGGTTTACAAATAAATTTTTAACAACCTTTCCTGCTGCTAAAAGAGTTGCTTATCCAGACCCCGGGCTCTGCACTAAGTGTTCCTGTAGCTATCTGCAAAGCAGCAAAACAAAGGGAGAAGCTTTAATTTGCCAAACACGTTCGTACCTATTTCCTCCTCTCTCCATCATTCCCCCTCCGTCCAGCGTGCATTGGTGGGCCTTTTTGCTTTGTCTCTCCTTCCTCCCCACCCCACCTGCTCCCTCCTCCTCCTCCTCTTTTCCCACCCAGTCCCTGGACCGCAGGCACTGGTAGTAGCTGCTCTCCTCCCTGGTGCCCAGGAATGGTCAGGGGGTGGGTGGGAGCAGAGGCCAGCGCACAGAGCAGAGGGGGTGGTTTCCCTCCTGGGACCACGCTGCTTCACGGGGGTAAAAGGAACCAAAGAGGGAGGTCCTAAAGTAAGCCCTGAGCGCTGCCAGGGCTGGCTGGTGGGCAGCAGACGGGGCGGCTGGAGGCACAGCCCTGGCCTGGGTGATGGAAAGCTGCCGCCGTATTTCCTCTGGGCCTTCACTAATGGATGGGCCATTAACGAAGGGCATGAAAACAGGCTGCCGCAGTGCAAAGGGCTGCCCAGTGTCCTGTCCTGGCCCCAAATCCTCCAGAAGCAGCACAGGAGTGTGTGAGAAGTGGGGGAGAAACGGGCAGAAGCTGAGAAGGACCCCTCCAGCAGTGCCGTGTTCAGGGTGGTGGGGGCACATAAGCAAGTCGTGCAAGGCAATGAGCCACGGCAGGTTAGCCAGAGAAGAGCCCACACCCAGCCCCACCAGCCACAAGCTGCCCGGGGTCACTGGCTCCTGCTCACCCGCGTGAAGGCATGACTCTCCAGCCGGGAGCTTTTGCTCAGCCTTCTGAAGTATCTGCTTTCAGCTGCTCCGAGGTGGGAGCCTGGAATAGGTGTGCCGCAACCTGATCTGCTCTGGCAGTTGCTCTGAGGCTGTAAAAGAGCACGAAGAAGTATTTAAGATGCAAATCCCCTTCCGGCACTGACACCGCCTGGCTGGCACCAGATACCCCCAGCAGCCAGCCTGCGGGACTGCCCTGCAAAGGCATTTCCTCATGGCGATGGGCTCTTCGACCCAAAAATGTGGTGCCCCCAGAACCGCAGGGGGTTAAGTCAGGGAAGCACCATGCCAAAGGGCAAGAAGAGCAGAAAAAAAGGGGAGGGGGATGCACAGCGGAGGAGAAGAGCTCTAAAGTGGGCTGAGAGGCTGGGACGCTGCAAGGAGGAGGCTTTGGCCCAGCCATCCACTGGTTTAGCTCCAGGCTGTGGATCTGCTTGACCCCACGCAGGGACAGATATGTATGGTGGAGGGACAACCGGCAATGGCCCAGAGCCAACCTGGAGAGTAGCTTTCAGGCTCGGTGGCAGGTTATCGGAGCAGGGTGATGGGAAGGAGATCCCGGTCGTCTCTGCAGGACGCTGAAGCTCAGAGCAGTTTTTGCTCAGGCTGTTTCTTCCTGCCGTCACATCTGTGCAAGAGCTCCTCTTCACACCTTTGCTCCCTCGTTTTTAACATCTTTTCTCTCTCTTTGGCTGCACATGCTTCAGTGCCCCATCAGCAAAGAAAACATCCTGACAAGTGATCAATAAGTAATTGCAAAGGCAGCTGTGGATGCCAGGGGTGTAAAGCCCTGAGCTAGCAAGAGATAAATGAGAAGTGTAAGGGTGCAGCGCACCATGGAGCTCGGGCTCGGAGCCAGCCACACTCCCCTACTCATCGACCGAGGTGGCCAGGATGCAGGCTGGCCCACCGCTGCCGCAGCCACTGCCGGTTGGTGGTTCAACGCTTCCCATGTCAGGCAAGCTGGGAGGAGGATGGGATTTTTTTCTGCTTGCGAGACAAAGAGCAGGAGAGCTGTGTTTGCTGGGGGAATATCTCCCAAGGGTCGGCCTTGGGACTGCAGCACCAGAGACGTTTCAGGCTGGGTCAGCAGGAGAGCAGGAGGATGGTGTGCGCCGGGAGGCCAGGAAGGACGTGCATCAGCTAGTTGAATGGGGCTTCTCCTTCTTTTCTTTATTTTGGAAAATCTCCCTGGGATTCCTGTCTCTGTGGACATGGGCTGGGTCACCAGGATGTTTTAGGTGCTCACCCGAAGGCACCCAGCTCAGCAGGCACTCAAGTGATGCGTGAGCGCTGAGCAGAGGAGGCTTCAGTATAGCATGAGGGTCTCTGCAGATGTTTTTTCTTCCCTGTCTGTAGCTGTGAAAGGAGGATGGAAAAACCCCAGGCTCTTCTTAGGGCTATGGAAACATTGCACCGGAGAGGTGAAAGAAAGGTCTGTCCAATGAGTGTCTTCTGGGAGAGCCGCCAGGGTCACGATGACATTGTGAAGGCATCCCCTGCACTCTGCCTCGACGTGCCTGCGGCCAGCAAGGCGTCGCGGGACATGGCCGTCCCCAGTAAGGCATGTGCAAAAGCCCTTTGGGGAGAGCAGGGCATTGGCAGCTGCCAGAGCCTGGGCCACCATCCCACTCCTGCTCATGCAGGGAGAAAACTGCCTTCTCCTCCCAGCACAGCCCAGCCATAGCTGGCAGCCACCCTTTCTTGTTGCACTGGAGGGAGGATTGTTTTTTCCTGGGAATGGGCTCGAGCAGTACCTGAACACCTTCTCCGCTCCCCTGAGCTCCCCAGGAGTGCTCAGAGCACTGGGCAGCAGCAAGAGATTTTTGGCTGGAGGATGGGGGACAGCCCAGGCGGCTCAGCCATCCTGCCCACTGGCTCCACACAGCCCTGGTGCTGCTGGGGCGGCTCTGCGCAGCTCGGCACGCTGTCGCAGTGCTGCTGAATCAGCCTGAGCGCAGCTGTACGGTGCCTGTGCTAAACCCTGCATTTGTGTCAGGGGCAGGACACCACCTGATCTAGCATGAAAACGGCTGGTACAAAGTCACCCCGCTGCCAGAGCATGTTTCCTCCAGATCAGGAGCAGATGGCGTTTCTGTATGGGCTCGCCTCGATGCTTGGTCCGGGAACCGGTGGCTTCCCGCCACCGCAGACGCAGGCACCAGCCCTGGAGGACAGTCCCTGTGCTGTGGCCAGTGCCAGCGTCCCAGCAGAGAGGCAGGCAGGCCCTGCCGGGATGAGCCGCTGCTCCTGGCAATCCCGATGCACAAACCACACCCGGGGGCACCATGAAGGACCTGGCAGGGGCGGCTGTCTGGCACCGAGACAAGCTGCTTCCTCCTCACCGCTCCCTGCCTGGGGACATCCCATCCCCTCCAGCCATCAGCCTCTGCCAAAAGGCATCCCACAGCTCTGCAGCACCCTGGAGCTCTGCTCAGCACCCGGAACAGGGCTGGGGCACCCAGCAGCTCCAGCAGCAGAGAACCAGAGCCACAAGCAGAGACGGGGGAGCACCCTGGTGCCTTCTGCCCTCCTTTACCCAGGGCTGGCTCAGCAGGGGAGTGAATGCCAGACCAGCCCGACACCCTGGCCTCATGAGCAACCTCGCCCCACGGGGCCATAAGGGGACATCACCAAGGCTTTGGGATGTGACCCCCTCTAATAGCCATGAGTCTGAGCTGCTGCGTCCCCACTGTGTCCCTGCCACTGCTTGAAGGCAGAAGCCCCAGATTAAAGTGCCGAACGCCGCGCAGCCGCAGGAAGTGGGGACCAGCGAGCACGTCCCAAGCCCACGGTTCTACAGAGCAACACTGCTGCTAGGGACTGGTCACGTTCCTTTAAGTTTAATTTAAGCTTAGACCGTACTTATGGCACCACTTCTGTTCCCACGCCACATCCCTTAAATACCCCTACAACCAGTGCAGGATACCTAGAAAAGAAAGTACAAGGGCTGGATACCTAGAAAAGTACAAGGGCTGCTCTGCGTCTTCCCCTGGAAACCTTTGGGATAATAGCGAGAGGACTTCAGAGGATATAAACCTGGCAGCTTCGCTGACTCCAGGGAAACCTGCTGATTTACCTCCCTTTAGGACCGGCCCTGATATTTTTATACTGCTGCCTAAAATAAGTGGCCTCAGAAGCCTTTCGGGAGAGGCCGACTGCAGCCCAGCCCAGCAAAGATGGCTCTGTGATAATCCATCGGTGGGACAAGCTGCACGGGCAACGAGGGTGCGCGTGCCATGCTGCCAGGACCAACAGCCCCACGAGCGCCGGGCGGCATCGGCAGAGCTGTCCCTGCCCCGTCTCCTGCGGGGACGCAGGGGCAGAGCAGGGTGGCGGGCTTGGGCAGGGGCACGGCTGTGTTTCAAGGTGCCGCAAGAGACGAAAGCCCTGGTCCTCTCCATCCACCTCCTTTCCTGACTCCTTCCCACAAGCTAGATCTCTCTCTCTCTCTTCCCCTCCCAGTTATTGTTTCGTTCACATAATAACAGATTTAGTGCCACAGGAATTTCCAGAAAGAGAGAAGTGGAGAAAAAAGGGGCGCCAAAGAAAGCATGAGCGATGGCAAATGTGGAGAGAAGATTCCTCTTCCCAGCCTGGCTTTCTCTGTGCTGGTTCTACATGTATAATTCTTTTTTCTTTCCCCCTTTCTCGCTTGTTTGATTTTTGCATTATTTATGGCTTGTCTTCAGGGCCTGTATTTGCTGTTATTGTTTCATTCAACAATAAAATAGATTAGATAAAAACAAACTGTGCTGAGCCATGGCGGAGCCCGCCGGTCCTGCAGTCAGCTGTACCTACGAAGCCGGGCAGAGCGGGCGCTGTGGGTGCGAGCGGCCAGGCAGTGCCAGCCAGCTGGGGACGAGGGGTCACTGCCTCGCCAGCCCTTCCCAACCCAAATCCCTGCAGGCGGGGAGCTGCTGTGGGATGTGGCCTGGCCAGGATTTGGGCTCTGGCTGCTGCCAACCCCGTGGATACGTGTCCTTTGCAGGTATGGGGGCTGCACACAGAGCTCCTGGCGTCCTGGCACTGCACCCAAACCTCAAACAACCCCCAAGCAAGAAGGAAAAGGTGGGAAATGCTGGCTGAGAGGAGAAAACGAAGCACTGGAAACTCTGGGATTTTTTTAGGGCAATTTCATTAAATCCAATGCACTGATTTCACTAGTGAGGGTGCCCCAAGCTGAGCTGGCCCTGGCTGCGGGTGCTGTGCCCCAGCAAGTCTCAGCCCCAGTCGCTTTGGGAACACGTCCCAGGAGGCGCAGCACCGTCCCACAGCGTCGTGCCGGGGAAGGGCTTGGTGCAGGGCAGGCAGCGCTGCCCCGCGGCTGCGAAGCAGCTGGAGCAGGGGCGAAAAGCACAATCGGTTTAATGCCTATGACAAGGGCTGGCAGCAGGCTGGCAGCCTCAGCCGCGCCGCAGGGAGCCGTGCCGTTCCCCAGCCTTTTCTGCCTTCCAGCAGGCGAGCACTCTGAGCCCGTGAGCACAGAGAAAAAGGAGGGACCCACCGTGGGGACGGAGCGGTTCCCCCACCACCCTTGACGGAGGGCTGCTTTGGGGTGGTTTTGTTGTGTTTTGCTTGAGCTGAAAGAGATGCTTTCCGCCCCTTCCTCCTTCTCCCCAGTGATGTTGATAATAATACAGAGACTGCACTCTGGGCTGTAGGTGAGAACAAAAGTAATCACAGGGAAATACAGTGCATAGAAATTAAATCGGAAATGCAAGGCCAGGGTTTCCATTTTGGTTCAGCTTCTGTATCGTTTCCCATTGAAAAGGATAAACAGGCTGAGCACAAATCAGTTTAACGGCAGCACCTAATGGCAGCACAATTCCATGTTTCCCAGAGCAAATCGTAGCTCAAGCCCAAAGTGGCAGCATGATATACAGCATGCCAGCTCTGTGGAACGGCCACGACATGGCACAGCCCCAGCTGAGCACTGGGGGGCCAGCAGGGCCCCGCAGGACTTGCCACCCTCAGCAGCAGTGCTGAAATAACCTGGCTCACCAGGGTGCAAGAGGGGCTCGTGTCCGGGCTTCGGGATGCCAATGGGCCCTTGCCTGCCCAACTCCCAACAGAAAAGAGGTGACCCACTGGGTGTCCGTCACATCCCTGACATCCTGGTGGCAGACTCGGACCCACTGGGAGCTTGCAGAGCTGTGCCAGGCTGCTCCCCCAGCATGGGCCAGTCAAGGAGGTTTTCACGCTGCTCACCACTGTGGCCCTAATTCCTTTCCTTCATCTGGCTCCTGCAGTGCATGTTCATTTAAAGCATGGCTACAGCTGCCATTTATTTTTTCTACCTAATCCTTGTTGCTGTGCCTTGCCCCATGGTACAATGCACGAGCCACTTGCCAGCGGAGCTGGGGCAGAAGCAAGCTACCAGGCCAGTGCTCACCCATAATGCCCTCCCTGGCTCCCCAGGCTCACATTTTTGGTTAGACCATATCAATTTGGCTCTCTGTGACTGCCCCCAGTCCAAAGAGGTGGTGGGGAAAGGCCGGGTTCGCATACAGGGGAGGGAGAGGTTTGTCCACGTGCCTGCGTGGAGGGAAGAGCCTCTGAGAGTGCTCAGACTTTTCTCGCCACCCCCAGGTTGCCTCCGAGGTCTAAATCAGTTGTTTCCCATTTCACACTCGACATCTCAAATCCAAACAAAGAGCTGAAAGAATAGATCACGTAAAAATATTTCTGCTTCTCCCTCCTACGAGAATTCCCCATCAGAGACCAATCCAATTAAGGTGCTGGTTATGAAATTAACCATAATTACAAGAGTGATATTTAATGTTTTGCATTCTGATGAAGAAACAGAATGGAAATGACAAAAAAAAAAAATTGTGGGTCCTACTGAGATAACTAAGAGCAATGTGGGGTGGCGGCGGGGGAGAAGGGCTGCCAGGGGAGCGAGGGCTGTGTAGGGTGGCAGGGGCTGGGCTGCACCGCGGGCACCCAGCCCGGGAACCCCACAGCAGCAAGGACAGGGGCTGGGTGCTCATAGGCACATCCCTCAGGAAGCAATGGCCAGCCTGTCCCCCAAAGCAGGGGATCAGCCCAGCCTGACGGCTGCCAGCAGGTATTTTGCCATTTGAGCATCACTCAGATGGTGTTGGGCTGCAGGAGGCAGCCTGGGAGGCACATGTCCTGGGAGGCACAGCCCAGCCCTGCATCTCCTCACCCTGTCCCCACTCCCTGCAGGGACCCGCCGGCTCACCCACAGGACTGTCCCCAGCTCGGGACACCAACCCCAGCCCTGAGACAAGGGACATGAGAGCTTCAGTGGGCAAAGCCTTTGGCCTCTGACCAGGACACCTCGGTCCTCCTCTAGAGCCCAGGAGAGTCATGTCCATGTGTGGGCACATGTCCACTGCAAGGTGTCGTGGGCACCGAAAGGCTGACTGGCTTATAGAGACACATGAAAAAAAATATGGAAGAAAACATGCAGGATGGTTAAACAGAAGCAATCCTGTGCTTAACCGGGAGAATGAGCAAAACCAAGCCAAGCTCCCTGGCCCCCGCGACAGGGATGCTGACCTGCTGCCTAGCCTGGTCCCATGCTCAGTTAGGAGATGCTGTTTGGATGGGGTATGGGACCGTGGAGGGCAAGGGATGGTGGCTGAGGTGTTGGCGAGGCCAGAGGGAGGACTGAGCCGCGGGTGGGGTTCATGGCAGGGCTCCCCCCAACATGGCCATGCTGCTGCCAATGCATCGATACACTCTGTGCATTCTCTTGGCAGGGCAAGGCATGGCCCAGATGGGTTCTGTTAGTCACTCCTAACTGCTGCTCCCGCAAGGTGGGAATCACCTGGGTCTTGCCCCAGCACAGCCATTAACTCCAGCAGTGTGGGGTGTCTGCTCAAGCTGGGCACTCCCCCCGCTGTCCCCTCTTCCCGAGCCAGCCATCGTGACCTGCTGCTCTCAGGGATGGAGGGAGCCTCATGCTCCCCACCTGAGCTAAAGAGGAGATGAGGTCCTCTGTGGCATTTATCAGCATTTATTCAATTGCCCGGGTCAAGCTCACAATTAACGCTGCCCACTCAGACACGGCCACCTTTGTGCAACTTGTCTTTCTCCTGGCTCGCCGTGCCAAGGAGGGGCAGAGGCCACGCTGTGCCGCTGACAGCGCTCCCGGGGCTGGGAAGCTACTGGGGCAGGGCTACTTCTGGTGTTTCTCCCCTGCCCCAAGCCAGTCCCATCCTCGGACGCTCCTCTCCCTCTCTGTATCACACGTGCCCTGACACTGACCCAAAGGCTGCAGATTCAAACAGCCACCGAAACTGGCTGTTAGCAAGACATGTCCCCAGCCAGGGTCACAGGGAGCTGGGACACACAGCAAAGGCATGGAAACCTCTCTCTGTGCAGCCATTCCCCTCCACAAGCTCCAATTTTACTCCCCCAGGTGGGGGGTGGGGGGAATTGACTTGGAAGAAAATTGAGGCCATGGCCTTCAGTTGCTTTCTCCCTTTATTGTTCTTGGGTTGTTTGATTTGGGTTAAGCATTTGTAGCCCTCCTCTCTCATCCCAGCCTTCCCCGCTACCTGACAAGCTCTTCTGGCTCTTTTCCCACCAAAAGCCATTTCTGCTCATGCTAGGATAAACCCTTCTTCCTTCGCTTCTCAGGGTTTAGCAGAGAAGGGAGGAGAGCTGCTGACACGGTGCATTGGATATGTTCAAGAGCTGGGCAAACACCCTCCCTTGCTGAGCTGTGCTGTGACTTGCACTGCCGGCTGTGCCCTCCTCGCGCCAGCTCCGAACCACTGCCACGGTGGCCGGTGTCTAGCATAAAGGGTGAGTAGGGGGACACTGAGCTCACCTTAGCCTGTACCATGGAAGGAGAGTCAATACGAGCCAACGGCATCGCTAACATCCATCCCAGCGCCGCACTGCCCAGGCAAACTCCCCAAGGGGCCACAAGCCAAGGGAGGGCCAAGGGCTGGCAGGGCTCAGCTGAGGTGACATGGAAGTCTCCAGCAGTTTCCACACCTGAAGCTTCTCAAAAGAGTTGGTGGAGTTGCATTTTCCACCAGGACGTTCACAGAGATGTGCCCATTGCAAACACGTCCTCCCTTGCCTCGAGGGGACAGGTCCAACCCCCAGGCCCGACACAGGTGTCATGCCAGAGCTGTCACAGCAGCCCCCGTCCAACACACCCGGGCCTGCCACTGCCCAGTGACAACCACATACACGAGGCAACACCTGATGGGGTGTATTAATCCTCGTCGAACCACGATAGGTTCAGTTGTGCTTTATAATTCAGCAACCGTAATTACACTATAATTACAGTATAATTGTGGCGTTATTATAAAGTGATTTATCAACCCCTGAAATGAAACCTCAAGTTACAGGATTTTATACTTGTTACATACATCAAGCAGCATAAACTTCAGCATCATTACAGTGACTGTATTAAGTAGGAAACTAAAGGAATAATAAGTCATTCAGTCATGCTGTTAACCTTCCAGTGATATGAAACAGTGGTAATTAGAGGTATCACCGAGTAATTACGTTATAGGTGTAGAGTAACTGCAGCACGGTACAGTATTACAGAAGTATAACCATTCGTTTTGTAATTAATCCCTCCACAAAAAGGCTTGGAAAACCTGACTCTTCGCCAGGTGCTGTAAACTCAGCTCCACTATCTCCTCCAGTCACTTCCTGCCCATCCCATGAGAGCCTCAGTGAAAGCTGGGGCTGCCCCAGTGCCTGGTGCAGGCAGGTGCCCCTGCCTGCGGCCCTGCCAGCTCCAAGCTGCTGGCCGGCGGCTTACGGCTGAGAGAAGCCCCCTCCTGCTACCTGGTAACCTGCAGAGTCCCCACCAGGGACAGCGCTGCCTCAGGGAGTGTCTGTCCCAGTCCCAGCGCGGTAGTGCCTGGGAGGGAGCGGAAGGGCCTGACCATGGGGAAAACTGCCCCAGTGTGTCTGCAGGAAGAGATGGAGGCTTTAGCCCAGGGCCACAATTCTCGCTCGGCCTTGCTTACCAGCCTTGCTAGGCTAAGAGCTTCAGAGACCACCTCCCCTCCATGGTACTAAGCTACCGAGCCAACGTGGTCCAGGAAGGAGCCAGGAGCAGCAGGCAAGAAGGCAGGGCCAGCCCAGACATCTCCTCCCTCTGAGCCCCAGCCCACGCTGCTGGGATGGGCGCAGGGCTGAGCAGGGAGAAGGAGGCTGCCCCCGGCTCCATGGCACCTGGGACAGCCACGAGGTGCTACCGGCCATTTGCATTTGCAAGAGGTCCAGGAGAGGGACAAGGCATGCAATTGAAACCAGGGGAACGGATGCAGAGGAAGGGGGTTTAACAGAGGTTTGGGCCGTGGTGCCAGTGTGGGGCTGGGCTGGGTTGGGCGGCGCAGGCAGCCCTGGTAAGGTCCTTGCAGCTCCCACGTCGGCGGGCTGGCTGGAGGCACAGCCACGCTGCTGCTCCACGGCCATCTCTAGCAGGCGTGAAGGTCAGGTCAGGGCTGCTGCAAGTGGCAGAGCAGGGAGGAGGGGGTTAAAACTGGCGGGAGGGCTGGGATGGGTATGTGGAAGGGCTATCATTTCAGAGCAGGGCTCCGGTAGGTGGTGCAGAGGAAGGGGAGATGGAGGGAGAAGAGAGAAGGAGCAGATGTGTGGAGCAGGGCTGCTCCCGGGGATGCCTGAACTGCTCTGCCTCAGGATCACCCCATGGGCTGAGACCTGGAGAACACCGTGGGCTGGGCGTGAGCCCAGGGCTGTCACACGGGTCCCCTGCTGCAGGCCAGCAGGTAGAGTCACTTGCTGGAAAGGGTGTTTGCTGGGGAAGGACCGTGGATGGCGACTGCTCGGGTGGTAGCTGGGCTAGTGACAGGCAGAGAGAGGCGGCGGAGCCTCCGCTTCACCAGCCAGCACGCACCCACGGCAAGGAGACCTGATCCCACTGGTGCTCACACTCATGCTCACCCGCTGTCCCTCCCTCCTACTGCAAATCACTTTCACGGCACCAATACTCCCAATTTCTTCTCGGAGGTGGCACCTCCAGCACCTGGAGCAAACCGTGCCCCTGCCCTTCATTCAGAGCTATTTATACATTCAAGGTGCAAGGTAAAAAATCCGATAACCTACACATGGTATCAGAGAGCAACAAGCAAGAGCACTGCCTGGGAGGGCTCCCAAAGCCCTTCTGGCCAGCAGGCTCTTGGGCATCCTTGCAATCCCGGCTGCCCTGTGAAGCCCCTTCAATATTAACCTTCTTTTTTCTGTCAGACACAAACAGAGGGCTGAGCCCATGCTGGCAGCCGGACCCTCCCAGGCATCTCCAATTCTCCGAGCTGGCTCCTGTGCATGGGGCTGAGCCCAGGCGGGGGGACCCTTCAGTGCCCCCACATCCCCCCCGGAGCCTGAGAGATCATCCCATCCGGCAGCAACTCCCCACGGCCCCAGCTCACCTACCTCCCGGCTGGGGGGCTGGTGATGGAGGGGTGAGCCCCCACCCCAAAAAATTACCCCCCATGACTCCTGCCTCCCGCCTGGTTACTCAGGGCTGGTGGGCTGGTGAGCTCTCCCTGCCCGTATTTAACCCTTCATGTCTCTGCCTTGGGGATAGAGGCGGAAGGCTGATTCCTCCTCTTGAATCAGCCCTTGCTGGGCTGGGGAGCTGGGCACAGCCTGCTTGGGGGCTGATCCCCCTGCTCCCCAGCAGGCCCTGGCAGGTAGCGCTGTCCCGGACATACCCTACCTGAATATGTAATCTGCTCCAGACCGGCTAACTCATCTGCTTAGCTACCGGGGGGAGGAGGAAGGCTCCCACATCAGGATGCAGCTCTGCGCTCGCCTCAGCACCACTGAGCCCCAGCCCTGGGCTGGGCGAGTCAGCCTCGGGTGCCCGGGCCCCCTGTCCCGCACCCCGGCCCCGCCTGGCTGCAAGCTGCCCTTCCCGCAGGGCTGGCAGGGGCTGCGGGGACCGGCCGGGGAGAGGCGCAGGGGTGCTGGGGAGGAGATCAGCAGGGGGAAGACGCCCGGGCAGAGCAGGGCGGTGGAGGCGGCAGGATCAGCACCAGAGGGGCTGGAGGACAGCAGGGCACACGTTCCCCCCCCCGCCCCACGCCCCGCGGCGAGCAGCCCCGGCAGCCCCGGGCCCCGCTGTCCCTTCCCCGCCCGGCTGTGCCCGCACCGCTCCCCGCGACCCGGACCCGCACCCCGGGGCGCGGCGCAAACCCGGCACGGCGGGCACCCGCGGCACGCACACACGCGCGAACACACACACGCGCGAACACACACACGCACCCCCCGTGCCCTCCCCGGTGCACGCACGAAGTTCCCAGCCCGGCGCCTCCGAGCACCGGCGCGGGTCCGGCCCGAGGGCAGCGGCGCGGGTCCGGCCCGGGGGACGGAGCCCCCCCAGCTCCCCCGCACCGCCGGTACCGCCAGCCCCCGGCCCCCCGCTCCAGCCTCCCCGTCTGGCTTACCTGCATCTCATTCTCGCCGGCGATCTCCTTCGGTCAGAAATGGCATCTCCCCCGGCCCCCACCCCCTCCGCCAAAACCTCCACCTGCAGTAACGCAGCTCCCCCTCTCCGCAGCGACAGCACGCGAGGCGGCGGCGCTCCCGGGTCCGAGCCGCCCCCCCAGCCCCGAGCCCGGGGGAGGGCCGGGCCGGGGACGGGGCCGCTCCGGGGCCGCCCTAGGGACGCGCGGCGACCGGCTGCCTCCCCTCCGCACCCGACGGGCGGCGGCCGGCGGCGGCGCTGCGGGGCGGCGGTGGCGGCATCGCCCCCGCGGGCGGGCTGGCGCGGCCCGGGCTCCGCACGCCCGCTGCCGCCGGCCGGGTCTGCCGCGGCGGGGCCGGGCTGGAAGCCGCCGCCGCGCCGGCCCCCGCCTCCCCTCCGGGAGGAGCCGCCGGCGGGCGCGGGGCGGTGCGCGGAGCGGCGCGGGGACGGGAGCGGCGGCGGCAGCGCGGCCAGTCCCCTCCTCCCGCCGCCTCCCCCGCTCCGGCGCGGCGAGGGGAGGCGAGAGCCGGGGGCGGGGGTGCGGGCCCCGCCGGGGCCGGGGCCGGGGCCGGGGCCGGGGCTGCGGGGCGGGAGCAGCCCCCCGTCCCCCGCGGGCAGCGGGGCGGGGGCAAGCGGCGCTTTTCGGGGCCCTTGCAGAGGGGGGGGGGCACCGGCACACCCCGCTCCTCCGCCGCTGGTGCAGCCTCGTTGCTCGCAGAGGGCGGACTAGAGGAGCGCTGCCGGTCGCCCTCGCTTCAGTGCCCAACCCTGCTTTGAGCCTGCTGAGGGAAGATGCCAGGCTACCCTGGAGAGTTCAGAGTGCTCCGACCTACAGCAGCTACCTCTGCAAAGCGTTTTGCTCCTCTTTTTTCACTGCCCGCCCCAAGCACATGAGAGGAAAAGGGCTGCAAGGGCGGGGGGGACGCCTCTGAGGACTGATCTGGGACCCGGTGATCCCAAAGGCCTCCTCGGAGGCTCGGCGCATGCTGAGCTGGTGGTATCTCGTTCAGGACTAAGTGCACAAGTTTCTGAGCGCTGCCCACTGCTTCACCCCTTTCCATAATGGACACTGATTTATCGAGCAGCATTAGCAGATTTGCCCAGCACTGGCTCTTCCAGCGGAAGCTGATTTCTCCAGCAGTAATGGACACAAACTTCGCTTCTAATGTGCACTTTCCCCTCCTGCTTCCTCTCGGCAGGGCTCTCCTGGGGCGCTTCCCGCTCTGTCCTGCTTCTACCCAGCTGTCCCCGCAGCATGGTCGGCTGCGGGCCAAGGTGGGCCCGAGGCAGCTGCACCAGGGCCCTCCGTGCTGGCATGGGCTGGGGCTGGAGGCTCTGCGGGAGTCCCTTTGCTGGCTCCCATGAGCCTTCCCTCAGACAGCTCTTTCAGCCGGTGGGAGCTTTTGAGGAAGACGATGGCTTGGCCTTCCTCCACCAGCCATTTAACCAAGCCCAGGGGTGGAGATTCCCATGCAGAGCATCCCTCTGGGCAGCCCTCCCTTCCTCCCTCCTGCGCAAGCGGAGCTGAGTGCTCGCCCCAGGCCTCTCCTGCGCGATGGCATCCCCCCAGCCCACAGGGAGGCTGGCGGGCGGCATGCCAGAGCTGGGCCAAACGCTCCTGCGTGCCTGCCATGGAGCATGGGAGCCCAGCGGCTCTCCCGAGCTCATGTCCTTGCAGCGGGCTACAAGCAAACCCAGGGCGGCGCGAGCCCCCCTCCACGCTCAGACAGAGGCTGCTGCCTCCCTGGAGCTCTCAGCGGAGCTCGTTATCCTCCTGCTTGGCACACGTGAGCTTCTGAGTGGAGCAAGAATAAACAAAGGGTAGGCACTGCGAGCTCGCCAGCTGAGGGCTGAATCACTCCCGCTCCCTGCTCCTGCTCGGCGCTCCTGCCCACTCCCAGGCTGCCGCCTCTCCTCCCGCGGGCGCAGACCCCGGCTCGGCTGGGCGGGTGGGTGCCTGTCAGGCATGCAGCCCTGCGTGGGCTTGGGCAAAGGATCCTCGTGGCGAGAAACACGGGGAGGAGGTGAGAGCGCATGTGTGCGTGCACACGCGCTCTGCTCCTGACATCAAGGAAATTCAGCCTGGCCTCTCTCAGTGGTCCTCAGACCTTTACTCAGCGCAGATCGATGCCTCTTATTATTATGGATATTTCAGCGATGCCATCGATGTTAATAGCACTTCACAAACACAGACAAAGCTGGCAATCTGAATGCGGCCAGAAAAAACAAACAGAGGACAAAAGACAGGCTAAGAGCTCTGAATGCCATTTTTAATGCTTCCCCCCCATGGTTAAAGCCCCACTAAAGTGCAGGGCACCATGTATTCAATAATAACACTCCAGAATAATTCCTGGCATTGTCTGGTGTGAGAAGGGGAAATTTCACCTCAGCCCTTCCACAAAGATACAGCAAATACGCCATGCAAGCGGCGCTGGTGGCCGTGTGAGAGCGATGCTATACACTGCCTGGAAGCAGGGGGCCTTCCAAGACCGCCTTTCCCACCTCGGCTCCAGCGGCCGTCCCCACCCCAGCGGCGTGGTGAGCGGCAGAGGACGGGGGACTTGATGTGAAGAAGCAGAGACGAGTTTTTGGGCTAAGGTGGCATCTGTGCACACCTCTCCTATAGAAAAGTCCCGTGCAAAACCTGCCTTTTCTGTAACCTCTGCGTGGTGATTTCTGACTTGGGCGGGCAGAGGGAGCGGGGCAGCAGGAGAGGCGAGGGCAGCATGGGTGCACCAGGCGCGGTGGCGGAGCAGAGCCCTGGTTTGCTCTGCCAGCTATGGTGGTGTGTTTTGGCCAGCAGCGAGGCGAGGCAATGGGGAGGATGGAGAGTGCAGTGAAAAGAAAGCATCACTTAATAACCACTCTCCTAGCTGGGCGCAGGAGCATGAAGACCCTTAGCTATGGCACCAGAGTTTATGAGGAGCTGTTACACCTGATCTCCCCAAGATCTGCTACACCCCTCAAGGAGCAGCGCTGCCATTTGGTCTTTTCCCTTCCTCCGAAAACTATCACCCCACCTCATGGGCGACACTTCCTTACCCCAACAGCCCCAAGGACACCTTAGGCAAAGGCAGGTCCCAGAAGCAATAAACCCCCTTGATCTCCGCAGGAGGAACTGCACCGGCCCCTGCACAGAAGCCCCAAGGCTCCCACATTTCTGCATTTATCGACCCATCATCATAAGCTGTGTGCTGGCAGACCCTTTGTACCCTTCTGGCCCCAAAATGTTGCCATCGTGCAGCCCTGGCACAGCAGTGAGCTCCTGGGACTGCAGTGAGCCATCAGGACAGCTGCCCAGGAGTGAGGCCAAGGCACTTTCCCCCAGGGACCAGTGAGCAGCACAGCTCACCCCACACAGCACCAGAGGCCCAGATCCACCTGGGACTGCCAGGTTGTCCCCAGCTCTTCACGGGCCACCGTGCCAGCATCTCGCCACCACAAACAACTACCACAAGGGCTGAGACCATCCCACATGCAGATGGTAACTCAGCCCACCCTTAATGCATGCTTGACATGAAGGTCCCGCTTGAAGAGGAGCAGCGATGCAGCTCAGAGGGGGTAATTTTATAACGTTACCTGGGAGAAGGGCACCAATGGGACACTAGGAAAAAGAACAGGATAACTGGGTGCTACTTTTGTAGCTGGGGGCTGCTTTTGTAGAGGGACATTCAGAGTTAAGGCAAGGGTGAGCTTACTGTTAAGGTCCCCAAGGTGTTGTAGCACAGGTGACAGAGTGCTGGGGACAGCCAGAAGTACACACCCAAACCTCACTGGAAGTACTGCCCTCTCCTGTCCCCACTAACAGCCTGTATCTTTTGCAGCTGCCAGCTTTGCAGCAGACATGCTTTTTTTCCCTCTCCCATCACCTTTACTGGCCTCCCCCACTCTGCGCAGACCAACTCCAGCTGTTGTGGGAGTCCACAAAGATCCACTCAGCTGGGTGAACCTCCTTCTTGCAGCGTGGGGCGACTCAAACCGAGGGGCATCCCGGCTCTCCACGTGTGACTATCCCATTCTGATCTCTGTGTAGCCCCAGGCTGCAGAGGACACTGCAGAGAGCAGCTCTGCTCACCAAGCCCTCATTGAACATTTTCCTCTTTAAAACCTGCAGGGAGCAGCAAGAACATTTGGGTGTCCATCTGCAGGGGCTCATCCCTCAGACAGATGCTCCAGCTCTTTGCCACTGCCATCCTCAGATGATAACGGGCTGTGGCAGATGGTTCCCTTCTGCTGGCAGGAGGCAGGAGTTTATCCCTGCTCTGAGCTCCCTCCCGGAGAGGCGGCACCTGCACACCGCACGAGGGACTGAGCTTCCCACCTGGGTGGTGGGGAGCAGACCTGCCCCTCAATGGGGCTAGCTGGGACATGCTCTGATGTTCCCAGCAGCCTCTCTCTTGGTTTCGGTGCACGTGTCCAGGAATCCCACAAAAGGTTCAGAAAGGGCTGAGCTGGCAGGAGGGAGATGGATTTTAATTACTCCCATTATTATTATAGCTCCTTTTCTTTCAGATTTTCACACTTTTGTCGTAACAAGCTGAGCTGAGAAAATACGTGCAAATGCCAGGCTGAGATAAGATGTACCACACCTTGAAGTACTGCCAGCACCAGCTCTGGGAACGCCAGATCGGCTGTCTGTCCCTCTAGCCTCCTCCCTTTGTCAGCAAGGACAGAGGGAGGGTCTGCACCCACTCTGCCCCTGCGCACCCGGAGAGGAAGGTGCCTTGCATTTCCCCTGGACTTGGCCTGCAACTGGCTCCTCAATCCTGCCCAGTACTAACCAGTCCCTGGAGAAGGCAGCCGTAACTTCCTGGCTGCTCACGACGAGGATGGAAAGGTGACCCAGATGTCTCGTGTTTGCCTTGCACAACACAGGTGCACAGACCTCCTCTGCCCACCTCGGGGCCACAGCTCTGCAAGCAGCAGGACCTGTTCCTGAGGACAGCTGAGAGCACCCAGCCCCTGCGGATGCAGTCAGGGGAGAAACGTGCTCGAAGATTGTGCATGCTTTCTTCCTCAGGGGTGGTAACATTTCAGGGTGTGTGTGTGGGAGAGTGGGACGAAGGGGCAACGCAGGATATTCCTGCTCCCCCATCCCCACGGCCATCTGGATGTGTACTGATGCCTCCTCACAGCAGGCTGAGTCAGTCCAGTGGCTTCTCATTATCAGCTGGAGGGAGTCCAAATTCTGCATTGTACGGCTGCTCCTGAGTTAAATTGAGGATCGTTATCAAGTATTATCATAATGGTTTCCCTCTGTACTGTCTTGTACTGCTCCTTGCCCTGGTCAGCTGATTGATTTGCAGCAGAAGCAGGCAATGTACCAAAAAGCCTTTGACCACCAGCCACCCACTTGGGACAGCTGTGGCAGGAGCCATGCAACGTCACCGTTGACACGGGCTTGAGCTGTGCAGGCCATTGAGGGCAATCCCACCGCCATCCCCATGCACAGCCTCACTTGCTGGGAGGCTGCAGCCCCTCCGGCAGCAGACATCTCCAGGCCGGCAGCTGAGCCCATCTCCAGGCATCTCTGCTCAATTAAAGTGAGGTGAGAGGTAGGAGATGCTGTGATCATGCCTTGCCCATCTTAAATCATGATACGACCTCCGTGATGCTCCAGAGAACAGGTAGAAGGAGGGACAAAAGCCTTCCTGTAGCCCCCCTCAAGCAGGCGCCACTGAAGGGAGATGAGCTGCTGGTGCCAGCGCCGCTGCACAGGGGCTGCCCCAGCTCAGCTCACCCAGGTCTCTGCCAGGGCACTGCCACCACCCCGTCCTGTTCTAGCTCCGGGTGTGGAAATTAGGCCTTGCTATGAAATGCTCTGCCACGGAGAGAGACCACATGTCCTAATGTCACCCTGACTCAAGTGCCTAATAGCTTGACTGCTCTGTCAAGCAGCCCAAATGCGCTGCATGAAGGGCTGTGGGAAAAGGCTCCATTAAATTCTTAAGCTCATTGACACATATACAGAAGGTATTAATAATATCAAGCATCTCAGTGTCTATTGTAGCCCACATCCAGGAGATGAAAGATAATTTCTGGGACAAGGAAGTTATGACAGTGACAGCTTTTTAACAGCTTGGCGTAAGAATAGGAGCCGCACAATGGGACAAAGAGCAATGATTAAAGATCTTTTCACAAAGGAGAGAGGGCCTGGAGACCACGGTGAGTGTGGAGGACATGAGAGTCGCGTCAAATACCCACGCAGAAAAAGAAAAGGCTGTGTTGGACAAGGAGGACAGGAAGGTGGTGTGGGAGACGTCCCGCCGGGGCTGACTCACAAATGCTTGGCAACTAATGGAAGGGGGTCAGGGTGCCTGGAGGGGATGAAACGGGCTCCTCACCTTAATGTTTAAAAGAGGTTTGGCCCCTGCCTGGTGTGCCAGGCAGAGAGATGGGCATGCCTCAGCTGGGGCTGCAGCCAGCCTGGCAAGAAGCACAGGGAAAGGCGATGTTGGGGAGCAGGGGAGAGAGCTGAGCTGCACTGGAGGCTGGGCAGAGATGGGGGAGGAAACACATCGGCTGGGGAAGGGGAGTCTGGCACAGGGCAGGGCAAGGAGGGAGCTCTGCTCCCTGAAGGCTAGAGCAGGAGAAGCAGAGGCGGCGGACCCAGCACCCGGACACCCTCGGAAGTGTAATTATTACTAATATCCTTAGTGTTTCTTTGCACACATACATGCTCCCCTAATGTACACTGCACATGTAAACAGCTGCCTAGTGACATTTGCATGCCCAATTACACCTGCATATCATTGATTTACATGCACAGTTGGAGAGCAATTAAAACACTGGAGCCTGCTTTGCACTTTCCCACAGCCACCTCCATGAACCCACACCGAGGAGGAAGAGCACCTCGCGCCGGGGCCAAGCCCTGGCCCAGTCCCGTACGGCTCGTGCCTTTTGATTTCCCTCCCCTGCAGCGGTGTGCGGGGAGAGCCCCGGCCTCGGCGCGTGCCGAGCAGGGTGGGCTCACGCCGGTGCCCTCTCCTGCAACACCTTCATCTGCAGCGACCCCAAACCCAGCTGTAACGTTTGCTGTTAGCTCAGCTCCTGTCATAAGTGACTGGCGCCTTTCCAAAAAGGATTAAAAGCAGGGAGTGAGAAACATAAAAGCTTGTGTAATTATGTGCAAAAAGCCCCTTAATAATTTATAGAGGGAGAGGGTAAATATCTTCGTGTGTTATTCAAGTGTAGCTCATTGTCCCGTTTGGCTAATACCCAGAGTGCACGCATCACAGGCTTTATCCGGGAGGCTGTTTTGGCTTTAATACCTTTCATAAATTACTGAATTTATAAAGAGGAAAGCAGGTGTCATGTCACTCCTATAAACAGCTCGTTAGTTAAAACTAACGAAGGTGGGGAGCAACAGTGTCTTCTTGCCTTGTCTATCTTCCCTCTCACTGTCCCTGCTGTCATCTGCGATGCGTCGCAGACTCCAGGCTGGGCCAGAGCAGTGGCATTTACCTAAAAAACCAAAGTCCCAGGGCAAATCAGAAGCACTGGCTGCAGAGATATGGCCTGGGGCACCCCTAACCTCTTGGCTTTCTGAGACCTGCTTGTGCCCTGAGTGGAGGCTGGGGAGGGGGCGAGGATGGAGGGGTGGAGAGGATCCCCAGCTCCATCCCCAGCTCACCTGCTGCAGTGTCACCATCTCCATGTCACCTGCAAGTCCTCTGCTTGGACGCAGCAATAGGGTGTTAGCTCCTGGGGGTACCTGAGGATGCTCTGGGCACCCTGCTCCCAGGAGGAGGGCAAGCATGAAAGGTGGACCCCGAGGGCTGGACAGGGCAGGAGGCAGAGGTCTCCATGGCAGGAGGGCTGAGCACAGACATGTCCCTGCCTGGGGGTCCTCTCACCGCAATAGCCACCTCTGTCCCGTTTTCAGCAGACCAGGGCCAGGGCGTGAAGCCTGAGGGCTGCTCCTGAGCACAGGGGATTGGGTTTCAGGCTGGCTGGGGGAAGCACAGCATCTCCCTGATTTTTTGCTGAGTGAGGCAGGGTGTTAGAAGGCTGCCTCTAAAAACAGCAGACGTGTGACTGAGTCAGGCAGCACGTGTCTGCGCGAGGGAGTCAGCCAGAGCACCCGCGCACAGGAAAACCAGCGTGCAAGCACGCCCACGCAGCCTCCGCCAGCCGGCCAGGCCCCCCCGCGCAGGCTGTGCCCCCCACCCCTGCGCTGCGGTACGGGGCGTAGCGAGTGCATGCCGCCAAGGCAGAGCAAGCCTGCACTCAGGGAGCAGCTGGTTCGGAGGCTCCGCTTTCACACCCATGAGAGAGTCACTGAAGAGATGAACCCCCACATGCACCCTCTCCAAATATAATACATATGCATTAAAAAACAGATATGGAAAGGGGAGCCATGAAAAGTATTTAAAACAGAGTTTAGAGCAGCTAGCGCCAAATCAGGGTGAGTATGCTGCAACACAAAGGACCCACACAGAAAATGTTGCTGCAGTGAAGCCAGCGACGCCAGCATCCCGACGGCCACAGCATGGCACAGAGATGGGGATGCATGGAGCAATCCGAGCCGCTTCGGCCTGCGACTGCCAGCAGCAAGGCACATTTGAGCCACATGATGAATGGTGGACCCTGAAGAAGACCCAGCAGGGCCTCGCGGGCATGGGAAGAGGGAACTGAAACTATTGATAATCAATTAACTCCTTCAATTACAGAAGCCTAATGAGGTAGTGCGAAGTCAGCTCTAATGAACATCAGTTTAATAGAGGCGGTTCCTCAGGGCGCTCGTTTTTGACTCAATCTTTACAAGGTAAGAAACACTGCAAAAGTATAGAGCAATTAGTGTCACTTAATGAACACCCGCTCCCTGCTCTCTGCAGAGCTGACAGTTCGTGGAGAGCAGGTGGCTGTTATGGCACGGGTGCATCCTGAACCCCAGGAGAGGTCCTGCCCTGTGCCTGGTCAGTCCCCAGCACGGTGGCCCACCAGCACTGGGATGGCCTGGCAAGCAGCTCTGCCGCCGCGGCTTTGCTGGCAGCATGGAGCTTGTTTAACCCGGTGGAGTGCACGGTTTCTGGGGATGCTGCCGGATGCATTAGCTGCCGTAAGATGAAGCGAATGTCACAGGGCCCAGCTCTCCCCCAGAGGCAGCTATTTTTTCATTTTTTTGGTGACTACAGCATAAGTGACAAAACAAATGTCACTGCCCACTGGCCCCGACGCCTCCCTGGAAACCTGCTGGGTCCCGTGGAGCACAGGGGGAGGAAGGGGGTGGTGGTGGAGGAGGGATGCTGTTCCCCCCAGCAAAGCACCGTCCCTAATGCCGCTGCACGGGCCCCCTCCGTGCCCATCACAGGGGCAAGCAGTGGCACGGGGGAGCTGTGCCAGGAGCCCTGCTCAGACAGTGTGGGGCACCCCTGTGCCACGGCTGCAAGCAGGGCCCAGGGAAGCCCGGTGGAGGAGAACGTGGCTGTCCTTGTTCAGCGGGACACTGCCGATCCGGAGCTGGGGCTGGGATCTCCTGCAAAGCCGGGATCCCAGCGGTGCCATCCCCTCAGAAGGCACGGTGCTGCACCGACCGCGCTGGGGAGGGATTTACATACTAAGGAGCCTCCAGCGGAGTAAAGACAACCTAACATCTATTTCGGGTCTCAAAGCCAAAGGCTGTATTTCAAATCCGCTAATCAGGTGAGAATACAGCAAACTCGTACAGAGAGGAGCCAGAGAAGGAGGGGGAGCCTCCGGCTCCTGGCAGCACTCCTGGCTCCACCGCCACGTCCCCACGGGGGCTGAAGGGGGCTCATGGCAATGGCCCCGGCTGCCCCATCAGGATGCCCCAGGGGAAGAGACTCCCTGCTCTTGTGGGGGCTGAGCTCCAAACTCCTGCTGCACAGGGTCCGTACGGAGGGGCCCTTCCAGCATCTAATCCCCCACACACAAGGGCTGCCAGGGCCCTGCCTTCACCCAGGGCCATCCAGAGCTGAACCAGAGCACAGATGCCATCAAGAAAGCAGAGAGAGAGAGGGGAGAAACCTCCCACATCTTGTTATTATTATTGAGACAAACCCCCCTGACATCTGCAGTACCCAGCCATTTTTAAAAAGTGATGTCTCCACCTGAAAGAGCACTTTAAACACAAAGACATTTCCTATGGAATTGCACAAAGCTCCCGTGCAGCCTGAGCTGCTGGAGGGGCAGCGGTGGCTTGCCCCACTCCCCACAGAGGGAACAGATGGAGGTACCTGGGCTTGCTCCCCAAGCCCAGGTGTGTGGTGCAGGCCCGTGCCTCCGGCTGCTGTGGCAGATGGAGGTGGATGTGTGCTGCCTGTGCTGCCTGCTGGGACCACGCAGGGACTTGCCTGCCCTGCTGACGGACTTGGGAGCAGGGCGGATGGCTGGAAGAGCCCAGATGCCAGGAGAGGCACAGGCCAGGTAATTCACCCACATGGATGTGAGTGTGTCTGTAAAAGCTCTTGGGTCTGAGCACCGTTCCCAGAGGTGTTATGTGTGGGGTACCCCCAGAGCAGATGGCCCCTTGGCCCAGCTTGGGGAGAGCGTGGGGAGGAGGTGAGGAGCCCAGAAGCCATCCCTGCCATCCCTGCGCAGAGCTGGGCCAGAGCTTGCACGGGAAGAGACCCAGGAGTCTCCCAGGGTCACTGGTGCTGGCCAGAATAAGCCAGAAGGGAAGTGCAAGGCAGTGGATTGGAGGAAGAAGGAGAGACACGGGTAGATATAGCCAGGGAAGATAACAGCCCCACATGCCTGGTACTAGACCCATAAAAAAATCTGAATCTGGGAATCTCCAGTTCCCATGAGCAACTTATCTGAGACCGGTGTAACCAGCGACTGCCCCCAGCTCTTACCAGTCCAACAGCATTGACTGCAGATGCCAGCCTTGCGAGACTACTGGGTCCTGGGCTCAAATGGATCTGCAAAGCTCTCCAGGGGACAGTCCCCTGGCCTGGCTGCTGGCTGACCTCTGGGTGGGCAGGGGTGCGCTTGTCCCCTCCAGCCTTCCCAGTGCCCATTTTCCTTGTAGTGTGGAGGGGACACGGGGCGCTGGTCCTGGCTGGCCTCCCCCAGACCATCTTGTCACAGTTCATAAGGGCCAGAAAAGGTGCTGAGAGTGGGTCTCAGGAGTGCAAAACACCCAGGGAGGTGGGGTGCCGGCTGTTGTACAGAGGATGCTTGAAGAGCTGGTTTCATTAACAGCTACACAGCTCCAGGCGCTGGAGATTATTCTCATCTCTTTTCTTGTTTGGCCGACTTACTCCAAGACTATTAGTGGATTAACTAAAATTCTTATGATGCCGGAGCAGCATCTTCACGGGGGGGTTAGGGAGGTGGAAGGGGTAGCTTTCATGTTACCCTGGAGCAAGTCTGCAGCTGGGCAGGCTTGCCAGGGGAACAACAAGAGGTGCAGAGTCCTGGCAACAGCCACTCTCTTCTCCAAAACTGGCAGCGTTGTAGAGAAACAGTGCTGTCTGGAGGGCAGCAACATCAGAGGCTGGCAAGCCACATGGTCCCTCTTGCCTTCTCCCCTCTCACATGTTATGCTTTGCAGCTTCTGGGCTCCGTTTCATGGGGAGGGCTTGGGGACACAGGGGATGTAGGAAGTCTCTTCCCACCTTCTGTTGCTACGTACTCTTCCCCGCAGGCAACTCCCACTGGGGGTGTCGCTCTGATAAGCTCTGCTTCCTTGTTCCAGAAGGTCCCATGGCCATGCCCTGGTCTCCCCACAGCCCTCACAGCCCACAGATAAGCAACCTCACAGCATCCCTTATTTTCCTGGGCTGTGTTGGCACGTGTGGCAGAGTCTTCCCCCTTCCTGCCTCCCTCCCCATCAGCTGGCAAAGCCCCAGTGGTTTCCCCCAGAGAGCATGCGGTGAGACACAGCATGAAACAACTGCAGATAATTAAAGGATTGAATGGGGTATCCGAGAAGAGCAGGGAGCCTGCAACATCCATAAATAGCTTGCCTTGCTGAGCTGCTTAACTCCTTGCTTGTTCTTGCCAAAGTGCAGACCCCAAAGGGATGGTGCCTGTGCATGAATAGGGGTGGAAAGTTCAGGAGCATATTTTTAAACCATTCAAGTTGTACTCAGGCTGAGTGATACATTATTGTCTGTGTCACTTGAAAAGTCTTATGAATGCAAGAAAGAAAAGCACCATTTTGCCTCTCTAAACTCCCACCCCTCTGCTCCTACCCAAATAACGTCAGGCTAGATCTGACAGGCGACGGAAAAGCACCACGAGATAAGGCAGGTTAAAAGCAGCGTGAAACGCTCTTCTCTGGAAGGAAGAGCCCCTGTTTGCAGGGCCGGAGGGCAGTGGGGCTGGCAGCAGGCGCAAGGGGTGAGCAGGCACACGTCTGCACAAGGACAGCAGTGTATCAGGGAAGAGCCTGCTAGAAAAATACTGGGGTCCCCAAGAGGCCCCCTGGAAGGGCAGTACAGCTATGTGCCTGATGGAGATGGTGTCCTTCATCTCACACAGTAGCAGATCTTCCCCAGACCGTGGGAATACTGGATGTAGAGTTAGTGGCCCAGGACAGCAGGGAAGTGGGGTCAACTAGTCTTGGCTATTGCCCCAAAAGCACAAGGGGGCATCAACCCATTGCTCACCCCTCTTACCCTACCCTGGATCAGAACAGGATGGCATCATCACAGTGCCACCCTGAGCCTCGAGTCTCTCTGGGGGCTGACACTTGGTGACGGTGACAGCCCGCCAGTCCCTGGGGCTGGCAGCCACCCTCAAGCTTTGGTATCTCAAGGAGACAGAGATACCGAAGAGCCTGACAAACAGCTGAAGCCGTGGTGAGATACAGCAGGACAGAGGGAAAACAAACCAGAAACTCACTGGGAAATCATTCCTCTCCTAAATGGTGCTGATGTAATTAAGCAGCACAGGCTTTATGAATGATACCATCTCTGCCTCGAAACACATCATTACCTCTCTCTCTTAGAGCAGTATTTTTAAATATATATTTCCCTTAAAATGCCTGAGGAGAAGGCTCCATGGCTGGGACGCCAGGATACGTTGCTAATCACCTCTTATTTCACCCAGTGGCAGGGAAGCGTTTAGTGCCGAGCTCTGGCTCTCCCGCACGCACACCTCTGCTCTGAGTCACCGCTGCGCACTTCTCCCCTTCCTCTCCTCTCCGCCACCCTCCCTACCGCCGGCAATACCAGAGGGGATGATGGAGCTGAACCTGCATCCTCAGCCCCAGA
The DNA here is from genome assembly GCF_034638445.1 of Ciconia boyciana. Lineage (NCBI taxonomy): Eukaryota > Metazoa > Chordata > Aves > Ciconiiformes > Ciconiidae > Ciconia > Ciconia boyciana. Next base: position 21,891,328 of record NC_132941.1, read on the forward strand.
GGGTTTGAGCCTCCCCCTGCCCAACCTGCCTGGGACGCTGGTGTGGGGGGTCACCCCAAACCCCTCCGCCCAAGTTATATGAGCCCCTCACCATACTGTTTTCCTTGTTTAACAAAAACCAGGGCTCAGGGAGATGAGATATTTCACTGACTGCCGACCTGAGCTGGTTTCCCACCCTCCCCACCCCCACGGGGTCTGGGTGATGCTCTCACTTTGGTACAATTTGGGCATTTCTGTTCCCAGACGACGCACCCAGCCCTTGCCAGGTCGGCCATGAGTGCTCACCACAATGGATTAGAGAGGCCCAAGCAAGAACGAGGGGCTTTTGTGCTAGAAATTGAAAGTTGATGGAGTGTGTCATAGGAAAATGACAACAACCTACTGTACCTCGAAAGACAATTATTTTTCCCTCATTGGAAGTGATTGAATTTCTCCATCAGTGACACTACTAATGTCGTCAACACCAACAGCTCTCTTAAGGAAAGGCTCTTTCTCAGCTGTGCACCTGAAATTTTCTTAGAGCTGCCTTTCCTCCCCTCCCTGCTTTGCTTCTTGCTCTTTTGCAGGACGTGCTCAGCTCACGGCCAGATGAGAGAGCAACTTATCAGATACGTGCACTCTCCCTCCCCATCCCCACAGCTCCCACAGGTGCATGCCTCCATCGGATCTGATGCTCCAGACTATTTCTGAATATGCTACGGCTGGAAATTACAAAGTTGAATCATGTTGCTTAACTGCGATTGGCCATGCTACTGCTATCTGCATTACAGCGACGGGGCCGTGCTCGGCTGTCCGATGTACGCACTCAGACTGGCAAAGGGAAGAAGCTGGGACACACATTCTAGAGATGGGGAAAGGGATCAGGCTGCACCTCTGACTGCTGTGGGATTTGAGCATTGTACAGCCACTGGCACTGTGGAGACCCCGCTGTCCCTGCAGACCCTGGAGCACCATGCTCGGGCAACTCCAGTCTCCCCCACTGCCACCTTCAATGTCATGGACACTTGTGCTGGACACTGGCCAGGGGACGGCCTGCAGCCACACGGGTCTCACACCAGAGTGAAAGGGACAATGCTGCTGCCCAAAAGCCCCTTCTCCAAGTGATTTTGTCCCAGAATCTGGAGTAGCACAAGCACCAAGGGCTGTGGGGCAGGATCTTGTGTGTGTCTGGGGCACAGCCGTGCTTTCCAGGGGCACTGGCTCCCTCCCATCCCCGAGGTGCTTCTTCCCCCCACCCCCGATCCAGCCTGAGTTAACGCCTGCTGGCAGAAGGCCAGCCTGATTTACTGAGAGACACAAACTAATGAATGAGCCACTGAGAGGAACTGGGAGCCTGGTACATCCCATAGCACCAACCTGCACTGGGCTAACTGAGCCTTGCAATGCTCCTCACAAGCCTTGTCCTCCCCACCAAAAGCCCAAGCCCTGAGGACCCTGGGGAGCACAGGAGGGTGCCACCACCCTGCATGCATTTTGGGAGGACAGTGGTCCCGTGCCGGTGCTGTGCAGGGCAAAAATCCCAGCTGGAAGGACAGGGAGGGCGATGCCACATTGGGGTGAGCAGCGAGGCTGGTGCAGGCAGGCATGTCACCCTGCTCTGCTCCACGGGTGCCACGCATGCCAGAGTTGAGAAATGCGCATGCTCCGGTGGCTTTCAGAGCCGCATACGTTGTGTGGGTTGAGACCACATATGTTAGATATACACACATCTATGTGTGTGTGTGTATATATATACACAGACATATATGAGAGAGACTATTATAGATACAGATTTACATATATAATCAACACCAGAAATTACTGCAGGATTTTTAAGACAGCAGAATCAGCCCCAGATATCAGAAAATGGTTATCTTTATCTCTACCCTCTCAGCTTGTGCCTTTGGTTAGGCTGGCGAACGCCACGTGCCAGAGCCCCAGATGGGGAAGGTGCTGGGAGGGTGCTGGGAGGGTGCTAGGGAGGCAGAATGGATGCTGGGAGGGCAGGGCTGCCCGTCTCCCACTCATGCACTCTGCACAGTGCCCTGGGAAGGAGCAAAGCATCCTCCCTGGTGTGCAAGCCAAGCCACGCACAGGGCGTTGCAGGTACCTAAATCCTACAGACCGAGAGAGAACCAGAGGGAATCCATCTGTCCCAATGCAGCCCGCATCCATGAACAAGCCAGATGAACTGCCGTATCGCTAATGGAGAGAAAAGGCCTCTCAGGGGCAGGATTAATCTCTTTCTAAGGGGGCTGCCTGAGAAAGGTCAGATGAATTGTGCCTGGATGTGCCTTTTTTCTCCCTGCTGACTATAAATGTCATTCAGCCAGCGGGCTCAGAGGCAGGTACCTACAGAGGGGCCACGTGCAGCCAGGTGAAGCGAATCCAAGTACATAGTCGCTGCTCTGGATCAACCCTGGTGCTACACACATCCGCAGGTGGCACAGGGAGGCAAACACACCCCCCTGGCTCAGGGTTTGAAAACCTGAGATTTGTTCCAGCCACACGGCTCAGCTGTTAAAAAGTTATGACCGCTTCAGCTTGATTAAGTGAAACTTTCTCATTCATTGTATCGGATAGCCCCAAGCAGCGTCACCCAGCTGTAAAGTGCTTTGGAGTTGACTCAATGTCACATTTAAGTGCTAGATGCATCAGAATTCAGGATACTTCAGAAAGGTTATGTAAATCATTACATCACATCCTGGGAGAGTTATTAAGGTGAGTGGCAGAGCATGGGAGAATGGGTGATTATCTCGCAGCAGTACTGTGGAACCACACAAGCAACGTCCAGCTTAAGGATGTAACTCATTCTCTTACTAGACTAATTTTGTTTCTCCCTCGTGTTTCTTAAAAAGAAAAAAATTTTTTTAAAATCTGTCCGCCAAAGAATTCTCTATTCTGGAAAATAATTATTCAAGAGAGTCTCCAGTTAATCAGCTAAGGCATTGGGGAGATAAGAAGGTTTGAAAAATGGAAAGTTTCTCACTATTGGAAAAGTCTTCTATTCCCCCCCCCTCCCCCCCCCTCCTTTTTGGAATGTCATATTTTAAATTCAGTGTGGTCTATTAACTCCAAATTTATTTTATTCATCTGAACTAGTGTCTTTGAGGACTTGGGGGAGGACTGCATGGTTAATTTTGGAGTTATTTGCAATGGACTCTTGAACCTCTCAAAATCGCGTGGGATCCCCAGGGAGTTTCTCAAGTCTGCAGCACTTGTCTTCAAGGACATGAAAGCATCTGCAGGGGCCTGCAATTTTTCAGAGTTTGGAACGGACCCAGCCAGGTTGAAAGACATTAGGAAATCTTTAGGAGCAGCAAATGCATTTTGTAAAGCCCAGAGCTGATCTGTTTGGGTTAATTAACGGTAAGAAGCCTGCAGGGGCTTTGGGAACATGAACACTTTGGGAATTGCAGGCCTGAAGCAGCCAGTTGAAGGACCTCCATAAGTCAGCAGCCATCACGCTGAAGATCTTTGGTGCTGTTGTGATAAAGCAGCCAAGGCATGCTAATTATAAAAACATCACTGATGGAAGTCCTGCAGCGTCCTGCCCAGAGCATCTCCCACATGGCAATGCTGCCTGCTCCCAAGAAAAGCCACAGAAACCACAGAGAGATACCTAAAGCTGTCTTGTAGATCTCCTAATCCCACAGGATTTATACACCCCATCTCCATGTCAGCAGCCTGCGTCCACCTCCGGGTGAACCACTGGGATGTTGCTCCTTTGTGCACCTACACCATGGTGAAATGGGGAGCGGATCCCATTGCAGACTGACCCCTAGCACATGGTCCCGGTCCAGCAGCTCCCATGCTGTGGTCCAGGAAGGCAGGTAGCTTTGCCTACAGGCAGACATGGGTCTTGGCGGACCTACGGGGATGCTGTATGTGCAGGCAGTCACGGCAGCGCTGGCGGTGTCTCCTGCATGGGACGCATAGGCTCTGCCTCCCCAGCCCCACGCACACACACCCACGCTCAGCCCCTCGCACAGACAAGAAGAAAAGCATTGCTGAGTAACTCAGTTAATTCCTGGACAAAACGGGCAGCGTGAGCGACGCTGGGTGTGTAATAAAAGGTTTAGACCTATAGTTGTGCTGCTGTCACCCCCTCTGGTGGGTTATAAATGTAGTACATGCCATTGGCATTTGAACACTTTATTTTCATTTTGCTGCGTATTCAGTGGTGCATAATCGCACTGGTGTCGAACAAGGGGGCAGTGACTCACAGGCAGGCTCCAGCAGCGTGTGGTCACCGTCCGGGGTGAGCTGCATGACAGTCCTGGAGAGCTGTGCCTTTCTAATACCACAGTACTACTCCTTAAATCCTAAAAGCACTGCTATTGAATAAACCCTGCACAAGCCCAGGACCCTGGACGTGGGCTTAGCTCAGCCATGCCCACAGGAAGCTCTCTGGAGGGTGCTGGGTGTCCCAGTCTCGTTGGGACCGGAGCTGGCCCATAATGATAAGGTGCCGTTACAGGTAGCTCACCCAAATCCTGCAAAGAGGCGGTGGGGGGACATCTCATCCCCTGGCATGGTTCCCCAAAGGTGGCAGGGGACCTGTGCCTGTGGGACGGTGTGGAGGAGCATCTGGGCTGGGGCCAATCTCGACCTGCTCTGTGCATAAAAGGAGCCCGGTCTCCTGGGCTACCAGCTGGCACCTTTCACTGATGTTAACATTCATTTAAGAAAAATTACAAAAAACCCCAACATGGGCTAATTAGCTAATGACATTATTTTGGCCTGATGTGCCATATAATTAAACAACTAATAAACGGCAAGAGTCCTGTGCTGCTGAGGCTCCTGAGTCAATACCATGCTATTACCACGGTGTAATTGAGTTTACTGAGAACCTCAGCACAGACGTCCCAGAGCCCATGCGAGGAATGGTATTGAAATAGCCACCAGAGACCCACCTGCTGGATAAAGGAGAAAGACAAATCTTTTAATCTACAATACAGCCTGAAGTCACACACAGAGAAGACAAGTTAGTGCTTCACACTGTGGTAAACGCATTTGCTAGAGAGGAGGGTACACACGACCCGGGGGGCTACATGTACAAGAGCTTCTCTGGCAGCAAAAGGGGCTTCCTGGGCTCCAGGGAGGGTGGGAGTGAGATGAAATGTGGCTTGTCCCTCACTTCTGCAGAAACACTTCCAAAAGTCTATTTTTTGGTATCCAAAACGTTTACATTTCTCCATTAAAAAGGTGCGTTTTTAGTGCATTTGTGGTGACAGAACCAAAAGGCGCATCAAGGCTACTGAGAGGTCTCGGGTGGCTCAAGGTTTCCTCCCACAGCCCCAGCCTTTGGAGACCAAGTGCCCAACCTAATACTGTGTCAGCAGGCTGAGAATGGGCCAGGAGCTGGATTTGGGGCTGCAAAACTCCCTTCTGATTTTTTTAGTGCTTGTAGGAAAGAAGGAGAGAAGCTTGGGTTGGCAAAAAAGCTTTCACTTGAATCATGAAGCATCTACAGATGTCTCTTTATTATTTACTGTCCCTGGGGTGGGGACCCTCAGCAGTGATTTTGTTATACAGACACGTTGTAAGTCAAATGCAATGAACACACGACCTTTGCACGCACACACAGAGTCCAGGCTTCTCTCCTGCACCACCCGGGCTCAGCTGCAGCGCGCAGCCCTCGCGCACTCCTGTGCTCTCCCCTCCCCGCAGCCCTGCGCCCAAGCCTGTGTCCCCGCATGCACTCGTGCTCCGGCTTGTCCTCCTCTTTCTCCTCACCTCCCTTCTCTGGCAATGCCAGGCAAGAGCTTCTTATGTTCCTGACCGCTCTCAGGCTGAGCCTGAAAGCTTCACAGTGGCACAGCAGCATCTGTCATCCCAAGGCAGAGGCACAAGCCTCTCGCACCGTGCTGCTGTCAGGTCCCTGCACGGCAGCAGTGGGCAAAGCCCGAGTCCTGCCAGCAGGCAGCAGGTTCCCCGGCCCCGTGATGGGAGCGTCCTGGTGATAGTGCAACAGGAGGACAGGGCACTGTGAGGGACGGACATCACGGCTGCATAGCCAGGAGCCAAGGCAGGACTCTGGGCACCTTTGCTCTTCACACCGGGTGGGACAGTGGCTGCAGCTCAGTAGGTCCAGCTCATATCCAGCACCCACATTCCACACTGGAAATGGATCAAATGGGGCCCAGGTAGAAATGCAGCAGGAGCCTGGCCAAGAAGCCCTGTCCCAGGGGTTGCAGCCACAGTTGGTGCAGCCTCAGAGCTCCTGGAGAGTTTCTGGGAGTGTGAGCAGGGCAGACAGGCTGCAGCTGATGGGCTGAGCAGCACTGCTCTGAGTGGGGCTCCCCAGGCCCCAGCACCCTGGGCCCTGGCATGCTGACCCTGCTTCTGCCCGCATCCCATCATGGACCTGCGGTCCCCTCCTGTGGCTCATCCCCATCCCGCAGAGCTCCTCAGGAAAAGGAGACTGGAGACCGAGCGATGAGAGAGCCCGGAGGGACCACTCTCAGCCTATACTCCCCAGCTTCTGCTTAACACAAACCACATCATCCCCCAGGATCTCCGGCATCAAACCCACAAGGGTTCCTCACTTAACCCACCATTAGCATTTAAGACAGATGCACAGCTCTAACTTCCAGAGTGCAGTTATGAAGCAGACTAAGCTTTGGTGCTGGTGCATGAGGAGCACCCTGGCCCCCAGGACAGGGGGAGAGGGATGACGGCCGGGGGCCATTGAGCAATAGGGCTACCTCAAAAGAGGGGCAAAACCCATGCTTGCAAGAGGGCAGAGAGCGGGCGCCCACCAGCGCCGTGGCTGCAAGCCAGGAGCAGAGGCTGGTGGAGCCACCGCCGGCTCCGGGGAAGAGAGGGGCGTGCAAAGGCTCAGCAACGGCGGAGCTGCTGCTGACAGTGAGAGGCAGCTCCTGTCGTTAGCGTGAGCCAGGCTCTGCCAACCCAAATACCGAGATTGCTGAAAACATGATGTGCGGTCGTGTGTCTTTGCCGTCAATCAGCAGCATGCAGAGATCGTGCTGCGGCTGCTCTGTCTCCGTCTGTGACAGAGGAGGGCTCACGGTTTCACTCCATGGTGGTCACGGACAGGCCCACTGGGGTCTGGCCAGGGGAGGAGGATGGCTGTGCCCAGACGGTAGGACAGTGCTCCATCCTCCTCACCAGCTGGGCAAATCCTCCCACTTCCCTCACCGCAGCTCACCTGCTGTCCTCCCATGCCCAGCGCTCAGGGAAGGACTGAGGAGAAAAATCTAACATCTGCTGCCGCTGTGCAAGTCTTGGAGAGGTGCTTATGTGGAGGGTAATTCCTGCACTCGAGAATTACTCACAGAGCACTCGAGAGCCGTGCCGAGAGCAGGCAGGGTGTACCGGCACGGACCTGAGCCTTTCGCCGCGTGGCCGCTGCCTGTGACTCAGCCCTGGCAGGCTGCAGCCCATGGGACAGCCTTGTCCCGGTGCCAGCAGGGCAAAGTGGCTCAGCAGCAGCTGCAACAGCCGTGGCTGCTTCCCCACATGTTGCAGCAGTGCGGGGCGCACAGAGACCTTCCCCAACGCTGGGGTGGACATGGTGGCGTGAGCCCAGGGACTCACCCGTGCTGAACACCTGGGGGTCAGCTCACAGCAGGAGAAGACACCCAGACCCCAGCCTGTTGAGATGTCTCCTCCTGGGGAAAACAAGCTGAGAAGAGTGGGTGGTTTGCACACCCAGCACTGGTTGGAGGCCACCACGGGAGGTGTACCCGTCCCAGGGCAGTGTCCAGGCATGGCACCAGCCTTCTCACTCCACCGCTGCAGCATGCAGACCCCCGAGGCACCAACACCCCCCCGAAATAAGGCTCGGCTATGGCTGAGCTCTGGTTTCTTCCCGCCGAGCCAAGCTGCCCTGCTTTGTCGCGAATGCAAAGTTTAAGCAGCCCCTGTGTCTTCCCTTTTATCTCTCATTTCTATGCTGACATTTTGAAGGAAATTTGCTCTCCTCCTTGAAGTACGGAAATCCGTGTCCGAAGAGCACTCGGGCCCAAAAAGCTGAGAAGATAAACATATTTGGACGTGTGATTTCACAGTCGCTACGTTGATAGCTTTCAGAGGCCGGGTCCTGTCCATCAATTACCCACAATGTGCATTCAGACGTGATATGGGAGAACAAAACCCGTCTCATTAGAGGGGAAGAGAGGTGAGTGAACACCAAGACTGGTTAAACAGAGCAGCTCACATTTCAAGGAGTAAAGGGAGATATTTCTTGCCTGCTCTCTCCCCCCACCCCGATACAAGGCTACACCATCTGGGAGATACACCATAGCCAGCCCAAGCCCACCATTTCCCTGGCCAAAGGGCAGGGCATGGCCACCCGAACCAGGCGTGCAGGCTGACAGGGTGTTCAGCACAACCCAGAAACTGCCAGCGGAGCTGACTTTTGGGCAAGAGATGTGGCACGGAGCAGAATTTGCAGAAGAGACTTTGAAGTGGAGACATTTAGAATGGGATTTTTAAAGATATTCAGGCCCCTCTCTTCCCTCTGGCCTGCAGGTACTTGGGAACGCTTTGCACATAAAGAATTATTTGTCTAATATATCACGTTAGAATGTGAGATGACATATCCAGGACAGACTTTTGTACAAAGCAGAGTTTTAAAAGCAGAATTTTAGCAGTCCCAGGAGGGACTGGGGCATGTAAAGCATGCAGTGGAAGTAGCAATGGTTTCTGTTTAGCCTAGGCAAGGATTTTTGTCTGAATTCTCTGTTCCTGAGAAAGACAATTATCATTGGCACCTCTGGCACCTCTCAGCCCCGTGCAGCCCCGTCTGGAGGCTGCTGAGAGCCGCAGCGGGTGATGGGGTGGTCCCAAGGGGCTGCAGCAGGCTGGGGGGAATGGGGACTTATTTCCAACACTGAGCAGATGAGAGCTGCAGACAGGGAGTGATGAAAGTTGGCTCTGGTCCTCCAAACCACTTGCCTCTCCTCTGGCTTCTGAAAGACTTAAGCACTAACTTGACACTGGGATTAAACAATAATAATAATAATAATTGCCTCAACCTCATAACTTTTCCCTGGGGATGTGATGGGTGATGCAGGGCAGATCCCCCTGCACAAAAGGGTCTCATGGGGTGTGGGCAGGGCTGCCCAGCATGGGGGCTCTCCCGGGCAGTGCGTAGGCTCCCACCCTGTCCCCCCTCTGCCTTGCAATGCTGGGGCATCTTCCCATCCATGCTTTGGCAAAAAAAAGCTGGGGCCAATGTCGTCCTTCAGTGCTTCCCCCTCTTTGCCAGGTCCCTCCTCCTGCCCTCCTCCTGCCCCGCTGCCTCACCTCTCCCTCTTTCTCCTCTTCCACAGGGTTTTTTCAGGGTATTATTTCCTTTTTAGTGTGCAATCCCTCTCCTGAGTACAAACTGCTGCAGTCTTCAGAGGGGCAGGGAAATATTTCTGTTCTGAATACTCCACAGATCCTCCTCTGCATGGAAACGGACACTATCATTATTGGTATTTCTCTCTCTCTTCTTAACATCTCAGCTAAGGAAACACTCTTTCTCCTATTAACTGTGAGCCTTTGCTATAGCAGAAATGAGTGGGAAGAGGTGTAAAACAGCCAGACTCCCACCGCGAATCTCTCTTTCATGCAGCCCAATAGGGAGTCTCTGTTGCTTTCAAGGTGGATTTCCATGCTGGGAGAAGGTGTGTGACATACCCAGAGGCCCCACGAGAGGGTGACAGGGGCAGATGGCACAGACAGAGGCAATGCATGCATCCTCGATGCTGTGGGAGGACAGAGATGCTCAACTCCAGGAGCAGGTGGTCTCCTTGGCGGGAGACTTGGATGCTGGGACCTTGCTTGTAGACCCCCAGTGAAGGGGGGTCCTGGCTGAATGGCATCCAGGGCTCAGCCATTTCAATAGGTGGTTCCCAATCAGCAAGTCCTGCTGGAGGTGATGGGACACAGCACTGCCCTTCCAGATAAACGGGAAGACAATCCCTATATATACATATATTTATGTATCTGTCTATCTACAGGTAGAACTGAGCCACGCCGCACTAGGGCCAAAACGAGCCCGCAGGAGACCTCCCTCATGCCAGCAGCCCCACGGAGGGGGGCGAAGGCTGCCCTGCTTTAACAACCATGGCACTGACCAGATTAAAACTAATTCACAAGCAAATGGATTAATCGGTTGAGGAGGAATTTAAATGAAGCAATCACACACATCCAGGCTCAAAAGCCCCAAGGTCAGGCAGTGCCGAATGGTTTTGCCCATTCTGAACCTGCCTGGATTACCCCAGCCAGCGCGGGGATGGATTTACTTGGCGAACAGCCAAATCCCCCCGACAGAGACTGTTTCGCAGCGATGGCAGCGCCTGCAGACAGGCATGCGCGCAGCTTCGCAAGTGGCTGGTTTAAAGTATTGAGCTTCTCAGGTAGAGGATCATATTACTTTGGAAATGGAGGATCAAATTATTCCATTATTCCCCAGGGAGGGGATTAAATTACCCTGGAAATAGAGGATTAAATTACTCACCAAGGGAGAGGATTGAATTACTTTGTGAGTTGTGGGATTAAAACACTCTGCAGGTGGCAAGCTCAAAATAGACCTTCATACAGAAGGCAGGATTAAATTATTCTATGGCTGACCAGAAAAAAAAATCAAACCACCGTACTCTGGAGGAAGCCATATTAAATTATTTCTGGAGATTAAATTGCTCCACAGGCTTGTTGGATCCCAGCGCTCTGGAGCAGACCATCTGCTTGGTAAGGTGTGCAGATACCCAAGCATAAACAGCCATATGATGGTGTCCCACTGCTGGTACCCAAGTGCCTCTTGTCACCGCAGTACCCGGCACCTGACAGTTTTGACTATATTTATTTGCACGTCAAGGCTGTGATGCGGAGCTGGGTTCTGCTCCCCTGCAGCATCAGGGAAACCCAGGGAGGGATAGGGGAGCCCAGGTCACCTGGGGAGCCCGAGGCAGATTCGGGGAATTGAGCCAAGTCTTTATTTAGTTTCTTTAGGGAGGTTTTATCTTATTTTCATTTTTGCATTGATGCCTACACTGCTGATGAGTCTCTTCTCTTGAGCAATGGCATCACTGTGTATATGGGGCAGCAGATCAAAGCCCTCCCTGCTACCAACCAGCATGAGCTCTCCTCCCCAAATTCCTCGCTTCCGCACTATTTTCCCTGAATCACCATCCAGCATGTCGCCTCCTTCTCCTCTCTCACTTGGCCCCAGTATCTCACCCATGGGCCCAGCCCTCCATTGTGGCAGCTCCCACAGGAGCCGGCCGGCGGTGGCTGCACCATGCCTGTGCCACCAGCGGTCAGCCCTGACTTGCACTGCTGCGTCCCCTTCCCCAGTGCCTGTCACTGCCTGTTCCCGGTGACGGTGACAAATTGGCATTTGAAACTTGTATTGGTATTTTTTATGCTGATTTCTTTCTGAGGCTCCACTGCTGAGATTTCAAGAGAGAGAAAGAGAATGAGCATTTTAGGATAATCTTAAAAGCAGAAAAATTATTACATGTCAAACACCGAATGGGGAGTTTAAAAGGCTCCCAGGTGGGCTGCAGAATTAAATGTTTGGAGGCTTTTTTTTCCCCGGCGAGGTAAGAAATGGCAATGTCACCATAGCAACTGCAGGGCAAATTCTGGGCGGCAGCTCAGCGCATCAGCAGGAGCCAGGGCCGCCCCAGCCCCTCTGCACCCCACAGAGTGCCCCGGCTCCCGCGCCTCCCAGCCCCGCAGCCAGGGTGCCTCAGGAGCCAGCAGGTTTGCAGGCATGAGAAACACCACGGTCAAAAGCTCCTTGAGACTCGCAGGATGTGGGCTGTGCTCCTGGTGAAGGCACCTTCTGACCACCTCAAGCCCTCCTGGTTTCTCCTTCCCGCCTGCTCTGGCCCCTTGCACAGGGCTGTGAGCTCCCTGCATCCATCCGGCCAGCTGCACTGGTGCTTCCAGGGATGAGGGCATCAAGGGACGGAGAGGCAGCCAGGACCTAACGCTGCTTACTGAAAGAGGGGCTCCAATGTGCCCCAAGCCACCGGGCAAGAGTGCCAGAAGAGCTCAGCAGCGTGGACTCGGGTCCCTTGTGTGGGTGGGCTGCACAGTTCCTGTGCCACACAGGGGAGGTTATCAGCCCCCCCGGCTGCATGGAGGTTTATCTGCCTCTTGCCTGTTGCTATTTACACGTTGACTTTCTGACAGCTGCTGGAAGCAGGGGAAATCAGCACGAGCAACCAGGGGTTAATTGAGTATTAGTTAACTCCTGGTGCTCTCATCTGGCCTGACAGGATTAGAGTAATTAGCACAACCTGAGCTCCCTCATTAGTGGGCTTTGCAGTGAGAGTCACAGGTAGCAGGGGGGTTAAACTGGCTTGATTACTTCTCTTCTTGGTTAGTACCAGTGACTCTTGAGAAAGGATTTGTGGGAGGGAAACTGGTTTCTCTCCAGGTGGAGCAGGATATGCCTTTGCTCTGTGGGAACTAGGGCGGGTGGCTGGGCTGATCCCACGGGAAGGGAGCGGGCGAGCAGAGCTTTGCTCATGGCACGGGCGAGGAGGGCTTGAAGTCAGCACCTGCTCCGGGGCTGAAAGCTGCCGTGATCACTAACAAAGCTGCTGTTTAGCTGCAAATGATTGTTATGAAGGCAAACATTTTGCATTTACGAAGGGCTGTCATTTTGCAGGGGCTCCAATTCAATTTGTGAACTACACCCAGCAAGCTCGTGTGCTGACAACAACAGACTCGATTGCTCTGACCACGGCAGTCGATCAAGCAGAGAAATCGCAGCTGGAGCCCAGCCTGACATCCAGCTGCTCAAGCCTGGGACTTGGTGGACACCAGGTGAGGAGGGTGGCCCAGCACTAAGCCCCAGTGCTCCACAGCTGATGGCCACCATCACTGCCACCCTTCTTCCCCCAGCTCCTTTTCCCCCATAACATATGGCTCCACAGGCTCCCCAGGAAGGTGGATGCCAACTCCAACTCCTCCTCTGCGTGCCTCAGAGCCAGATTTCCCATCTGCCGGGAGATTACACTAACACTGGGTTCTGTGGGGCACCCAAGGCCACGCTGGAGACCCCAAACCCACTAGACCAACCACTTGGACCCAGCAGCTGCACCCCAGGCCCCATGCCGGTCACTCATGCTCTCCTGCCCTGCGGCTGCGGACCACGGCAGGAGTTAGCTGACCCCAGAAGGAACCGCCTGTAAATGCAGCCACAAGCAGCACAAGGTGCGTGGCAGAGCCAGGAGCCAGCAAGGCCAGTTGCAGACCCAAATGCCGTCCGGCAGAAGCAGGGAGTGATTAAAGCCCCCCTTGCTAGCAACCGGGCTGGCCGAGCCATGCAGGATGGATGCTGCTGTCGAGAGCCAGCGGGGGAAGGCTCCCCTCAGCACGAGATTTATAGTGAGGCTGTAGATCAATTACCAGCAGACTCCGACCTTGAAAGCGGCGGCGCAGAGGGCTGCAGAGCATCTCACTCCTTTTTTCCAGCAGGAGGTGCCCGTGCCAGGAGGCTCAGTGATAAACTTCAGGGTGGGGGCTGTCAACAGGAGCCCCGTGGTCCCCGGAGGGGATGCACACATACACAAGGGGGTTTGCTCACATGTATGCATACACACACACTTTTTCTCCCTCTGGTACCCCCCGTACCCCTGTTTTCCCCCTCCTTCATGCACTCAAACACACACACAGGCCCTGAACTCCAGGCAGGGGCAGGAATCCAGCTCTCGAGCCTGTTGCAAAGCAACTGACTGGAGGACATGACACACAAGGAGATGGGGGAAGCAGGCAGCGAGAACCCAGCTTGTCTTTACCTTCCTGGGACTTCCTGTAGACTCCAAGGAAACCTGATTTTTGGAAGGTATAGTTTCCTGAAGTCCAGGGATATCCCCAGTGAAAAGGGGACAATTTGATTTTGCGAAGCCTCATCCTGGGGTGAAACAGTGTCGTTTGCTTGAGAAAGAAAGCGAGCACTAGCCTTGGTGACTGCAGCTGGTAGCTCCTCCTTCCAGGAGCATGGTGGAAGCATACAGAGACAGGGGCATCTTGTCGCATGGATGGTGGGAATGCCCTCCCTCCTCCCAGCACATGGCCTGAAGGAGGGGACACTGGCACCCAGCTCCCTGCTCAGGTGCTCCTCCCCCCCACCAGGGCCTCAGCTCAGAGGACTTTTTTTTTATCATGGGCAAACAAAGTGGAAAATGAATTCCTTTAGATAGCAAATGAGTTTAATAGAAATGGTGATGGAGTGCGGCTGTGCTGGGAATGTTAATCCAGTACCCGATGTGGCCGGACTCTCAAGCAGGGCAGTGCAGGAGGAGGAAGATTGCACTTATGAGCAGAGATGTCAGGTCTGCGCCCAGACGGTGTCCCGCAGCTGCTGGTCACACCTTGGCAGGCCCCTCGGGACACAGAGCAGGATGGGACCCAGCTCTCCTGCCACGACCCTGGCTTTCAGGGCTGGGTGTAGAGCAACCTGGGTAAGGTGCTGGATGACAGGCACCTGTCAAGGGACCAGCACTTCACCTTCCTGGTGACATGATGGAAGAGCAAGCAGCCCTGCAGACTGCCAAGCACTCGTAGCACCTCACATACACCTCTGAACCAGTGCTCCAGCTCCAGTGTGGTGGTGGGGCGAGGGGGCACAGCTTGCTACCAGGAGGGATTATCGTATTACACAAAGTCATCCAGAAAGAAGCAGGTCAGACAGACAACTGTGCGGGAGATGAGCCTCTGTTTCTCCACCAAGACCCAATATGCTAAGGCAGGTGATGACAGCACAGAGTTTGTTGGTCCTTGCCTGTGATCGGTGGATTTTGTACAGTGAAGTCCAGGAGAGAAGCAGGGCCCGGCGCAGTGGGGGGAACACAGGCAGGCTGCGAACTGGCCCTGGCAGAGCCTTTGCTTCCAAAGCCTGGGGCTCCTGGGTCATCAGGGACAGGACTTGTGTGCAAAGTGGGAAAATCCGCAGTGTGGAGCGCAGCAGCTCTGCCAGCACACAGACAGTTCTGGAGACCGTCCAGATCCACCCCAGGGCAGCTGAGATTTCAGTCTAGGTCTTTGTAAACAGAGCTACACAAAACAAGTTGTGAATGTCCCTGCTTCTACTGCTCACTGAGGCTTGCCCTCAGGTCACCCCTCCGAGCATGGCCCGAGGGCTGCGGTGTTGGCCACTGCATTACACTGCCTTCGGATTCCCCTTTTGGAGGAGAAGGTCTGTCCAGATAGCAGCCCAGGGCCAGATCCAGCCTGCACTAGTCCTGGCCTCTCAAAGTGATTTTCCACCATTACAGGGTTTATCTGCCAGCCCCGGCTGACCGGTAGCTGGGTGTTGCAGCTTCCCTCCTCTCTTAAGTGGACATTGCTACCATTGCAAACCTTCACCTGAGCGCAGCTTCAAGCTGGTTTTCCAACCCCTCACCTCTGTCCCGAGTCTGGCACCGACAGCTTATCTCAACCCTCTGCTTCTCCTGCAACAGACCTGCCTTGCTTCGTCCCTGGTCCCAGCCCGGGAGTGGGGACATGGAGGGGACACCAGGGAGTGTTCCCCCTTCCCTGCAGCTTCGCTGCTGCCAAGGCAACACATGTCCGAGTTTGATAAAGCCTTTCAAAGGTGGGCTGGCATTTCTCTGCACACGTTTTTTACTCATCCTTTTCATCTGGATAATTTATTCCCTCTTCTCCAACACAGCTTTAATTGAGTTCACAGTAGGATCCCAGCACCAGAGCAAAGAGCCAAACACCATCAGCTTCCCCAGGCAGGGACCCCACAGGGAGCTGCCGGGCAAACGCTGCACCTGGCCAAATCCTGGCTCCTTGCACCCCATCTTGCATCTCCTGCCCACCTTGGCAGCCTCCCAGGCAGGGTGGGAGCCACTCAAGCAGCCCGGGCAGCTCAGTTTGGCATGAGCTGGGGCAGGCAGCAGATAGACCCTGGTAAACCCCGGCCCCCCACAGCTCCTGCCACACTGCTCAGATTCAGGCCAAGCACAATTACACTTGCATCGCCTCTCCCCCACAGCCCACCCACATCACCCCATTTCCAAGCAGCCCTCCATACACTACCTGGTGCGGCAGGGTCTGGTTTCACCCCGCACTGCTCATCCTTTATCAGCTGCCTGCTTGGTCGCGCGCTGCTGACCTTGCAAGCCCACCCTCTGCTTCAGTGCTGCCCTCCCCGGGGAGTGGGAGGCTGCGGTGGGATGCTCCCATGCACCAGGGCACTGAGGAGCAGGAGCCGCTGCTGCTCCCACTGCTGCTTTCCTCTCCACTCAGAGTCACCAGGAAAAGCCCACGCTTCTGCTGCCAGAGCATATTTGATTCTTCTGCTAACCTGACCTTATTTAGTTCATTATAAGCCCCCAGGACATTGCAACTGTAACTTAAAAGGAAAAAGAAAAAAAACAGCCTAACAAAAACACAAACCTTTTCTCTGATCAATAGTGCAGGCAACTGGAAAAGGTATAATTCAATTTGTCAGCACACAGTTATTAGTTACTGTGATGGAGCCCTTCCTCCCAGCCCTGCTTCCCTCACCAGTCCCAACGCTACTGTCCCTGGGGCAGGGGAGCAGTCCATGATGTGACACAGAACCAGGGAAGGGCTGAGACCTAGCAGCCACACATGAGCTAATGGATCTATTGCCTGCGAGCAGTGGCAGGGCTTCACCACACCTGAGGAGAGACAGAGGTTCCAGTGTTAAAAGCAGTGGTGACATCTACCTTGTCCTTCCATTGGCTTTGCAAACTCCCCTCCTGGGCCACACATAGTGTTTAGAGGTTGCCACATCTGCACCCTCTCCTTGAAATGCCAGTGCCACCACTCTTCCCAAGCGTACCAGTCTTGCCTTGCTGTGCGTTCTTCCCTCACTGCACCCCTCCAGGATGCTGAAAGCCACATCTGTCCTCAGCAAGGACCCACCAGGGGACTGTCCCTGAGCTCGTGTTGCTAAAGCTCCCCTCTTCCTTTCTCGTAGGGAGGCCTGGGGCAGGAGCACGAGCACAGTCAGAACAGGGGGGAGAGCCAGTGTCCCCAGAGGGCTCTGTTGTGGACCAGCTTGCAGCCAGGGAGAGACCAGCAGGAATGGAAACACACCAGGGCATGCATGGCCTCAGAGAAAATCAATTACCATACAACACAAGGGGTCGAGGGGCTTTGGGGAGACTTATCATATGCCTTCCATTGCTCTCCATCGGCAGCCTAGCCTGAAATTACCTCCCATTGCTCCCATGGCGCAGTGAAAGCAGAGGGGGAAGATGCACGGCAATGGATAGCCGTGAATACCAAGTGCCTTCTGCATGTGCTGATCCTCCTTGTCCATCCCTTGGCACGGTGTCTCCTGGTCCACCTATCTGTTCAGCCCCGAGATCCCACCGGGGAGCAGAGAGTGCCCGTTGGGCCACACCGTGCTGCCTGAACCCCTGTGAGAGAGGCATTTACAGCAGTACGGCTGCTCAGCTCCCTCCCCGCTCTCCTCCCCCAACTTCTTCACCGGGGAAACCTCCAGATACGCATCCAGAGATGTCTCTTTCCATTTGTTGATGTCGACAGGCATATCACACACACATTCATTATTTAATCTACCTTTGAATTGGGCTAAATAGTTCTAACGATAATTACAGAGCATTTGTATTTATAGAAAACCGTCATGCACAATCTGCATCCACACGGATAATGCCGCTGTGATCTATAAATACGGTAGGGGATGGTGTGGGAAGGCAGACGACGTTCCTAGTCGCCATGAAACGCAAAACGAATCGACGGCCTAACCATGCAGGGAGCTATTACAACTCTTCTCCTTTCGATCATGCCGCAAACGGAGAGCTGACGTGCAGCTGAGCAGCCACGCGACATCAGCAAGGACAAGGACAGGAGCAGACCTGCTGGCAGGGCACAGAGAGGCCGGACGAGGGAAGAGTGGTGGCAGAGCAGCCCCAGGGAAGCAGGACAGGGAGGGGATCAAGAGGAACAGGAGCAGAGGGAAAGGGGATGCAGTCTGTGCTGCCTGGCACAAAGGCTCAGAGCCCCAGAGGGGGAGCAGAATGAGAGCTGGGGAGCTGCAGGAATGGGGAGAAGGGAGGATTCGCTTTTCCTCTCCACACAGCAATAAAAGTTTTACGGCAGCATAGCCAGCTCTTACAATTTTATTGCCAGTATTACAGAGGTAGAGCTTCTCAAAGCTCCAGCCCCTGGAGTCAAGTTAAGATGCAGGAAGCTTGGCTTTCATTAGAAACCAAGGGGAAAGGAGAGGGGCCAGCCCTCCTGGCTGTGCAGAAACACCAGAGGATGTGAAAACACTAGGCTCCAACTCCAGATGGCAAATAAAAGGAAGCTGATGTTTTAATATTTACTTGTTTTAAAAATTATCTTATGCCTCTGGAGTGGAGGTGTGTGGAGAGCAGGGAGTTGGGCAGCCCCGTGGTTTGGGAGGACTTGCAGGAGGCAGCATTAACACTACCTTGGTGAGATTCTCTATGAATATCCCTGTGGTTCCTGCCATCTCCCCACCCCCCCATCTTTCAGCATGTCTCACGCTCTCCTTCCCCACCTTCCATCTCAGCACGGAGCCTTAGATCAGGTGTGAAGCAGACACACCCCAAGCGAGCCATGAAGCCATTTAGCAGGCAGGCTCATGCTCAAGAAGGGCAGGACCATATGGGATGCTGCTCAGGGCTGCACAGCATGGGGCTGTTATGTTGTCTATCCCAACACATGCACACACACAAATTATGAGTACTTATATTGCATTAGTGCCTGGAAATTTCATTCCAGTCATATCCCATTCAGCGAGATACTGCACAGATACAGAACAAGCAGCATTTTTTTTCCTAGAGAGAAAAACTATGTTTCTCTGCATATTGGTTTAAAGCAAACACAGTCAGAGGCTGCACCCGCTTGAGTAATGGCCCATGATTGTGCCAATGAACAGGGAGAGATGGCAGCGCAGTGCCCATGTTCATTTGCTTTTGAGATCTCCTTGTGCTGCTCCCATAATGGATCTACCCAACCCTGCTCTGCAGAGACCATCCTCTGCAGGAGGAACAGTCCAATCCAGGCCCTGTGTTTCTTCAGTTTAGGGCTTTACATCTCATGTTTCCCATTGCTAATTTACAAGCAAATATTTAGCCATCTGGCAGCCCCGTCCACTGGGCAGCAAAGCGAACCGTTTGGCTTCGCTGCTGAAAGGGCAAAGCCGACATTAAACTTCTCTCCCTGAACACCGGGCACCCCCTTCCGACGCAGCACGGCATCCACCATTTGGCAAGCCGCTCCTCCGCCATCTGCGTGGAGAACTCTCCAAAGGGCACAGAGGCTGCTAAATATAGCAGAGAAGCTTAGCAAACATTTGCAGCCAGGCTGAGAAGACTTCTCTCAAAGTTATATCTTCTCTGGAGTATCTCCCTTGCCTGTGACGTCTCGGATATCCTTAAACACCTCTGCATTTTTCAGTCCCATTTCCTCTTTGGAGTCTTTCCCTTCCTCTCTCTTCCCTAGTCCCTTCTCACTACCACTCTTCACCTCTACTTTTACATCTGATTTCTCCTAACACTTCCCTTCACACTCGGAGGAGGGCTCTAGATGATGCCAATACTCCTTTCCCAGCCCACAGATCCTCAAATGCAGAGGGGGAGATCATACAGCCTGTGGGCTGACTCTGCACTCACTTCTCCACTCCAGGACCAACTTCTGCACGCAGTATCTCTGCTTTCACCAGCTCTTGTCCATGGAGAGCCTTGCTGACAGTCCCATCCCAACTTGCATGGGGCGTGCACCATTTCTGTGTGGGGCTCCCCTTTCTTTGGTTACCGAGCTAGCAGCTGGTGGCAGGTGAGAGGCTGATTTTCCCACCCCTGTGTGAAAATCCACTGTCTCAGTAACCTACCTTCTGCCTGACTTGGAGGTACATGCAGTGCCACAAGCCCTGACCATCATATCCATCTGCAGCTTAACAATCCCTTACTCCTCTTTTTCCAAGAAGGCACAAGGCCAGATGCCCCCTCCTGGCCCAGTTTTAACCTTTCCCATCAAGGCCAACAGGGACCAGGAGCAGCACCATTCATGGCACCACTGACCTGCTCACTTTGCCCTGCACAAAGCCAAAGCTACCAAGAATGAGGAACATTATCGTAGGGTTGGGCTGAACCTCACTTGCAGAGTTCTTTTCAGACAGCTTGATCCCATCGTATCTCTGCTCCCTGCAGAAGAAACAGCCACCTAGTCATGTTGTATCATAGCAAACAAACTAAGTAACAGAGAAGAAAAACAAGCACCCAGCAACCTGGGCATGGACAAGCTTAGCATGAAGACAGCCCTTGCTGCTGCACAGGTCTGAATTGTTAATAGTGCAGCTCCTGTAGTTTCCTCATTGGGATAGCAGAGAAAGGGAAAAAATACAAGAAAACAAAATCCCTTTAACAATGAACTCTCATGTTCAGTCAGACGTAAAAGACAGGAGGAGGAGGAGAGAAAGAGAGAGGAAAGGAGGAGAGACAATAGAAGACAGAGTACTATTTCCTCTTCAAATATTTATTTTCAGGTCTGCCTTGGAGTGCTGCTTATTGAGATATAGAGCCTCGCTGCACAGCAGCTTGTAAGCTCCTGCTGCATCTGTTCATCACACTGCCTCATCTGGATATCTGGAGCCACCAGGAATTCCCATCAGCCCAGGTCCAGACCCTGCAGAGGGCAGCTCTGCTTTGGGTCCCTTCCTGGGGCCTCACCTCCGGGCACCCCGCCATGCCTGCTCTGCAGCTCTCCATCCCGAGCCCAGCACCAGGCATCTGAGGAGCTTATCTCCTCCAAGCGCTATGCTGGACTCTAGTTGGGACCTCAAAGCACATGGTCTGGCTCCAACCCTTGGCTCTCTGGCCAAGGCACAAAACAGCATTGGAGCTGGAGCCCTGGCCTTGGCACTCAACACTTTGGGCACCCTCAACATTTGCCATGATGCCCTCAGGAGAGCAGAGGTGGCCTGCATGGAGACGGGAGATTCAGTTGAGTGGGTGAGATGCAAGTAGTGTCCAATTAAGGTGGTAGAGAGCCCTGGGCTGCTGGAAGTGACATAACTTGGAGGAGAGCCAGAGCTGACATCCTGATCACAGACAGCAATTAAGAAATTAAGCTATCAGAGAGGCTTTTTGGGAGGGGTGAGTGTCTGTGGTTTGGTCAGATGCCAGAGCAGGTCAATAACATTTGTCCTTCCCCTCTCCGCTGCAGATGGAGATCCTCCTCTGCTCCTGATCCCAACACGGTCACGCAGCTCCCTCCTCCCACCACCATGCACTGTGGAGGACACATGGCGGCAGAGAGGGGGAACATCAGGACTCTGCAAGACAGTGATGGTGGGGAGAGGGGTTGGACAGAAACCACCTCGAGAACTCAGACCTGACAAAATCAGCTTCATCTTCCCCTGAACTATAGCCCCTAGCTATAGCTCAAGCCCTTTTTTGCAGGAAAGGCCAGGAACTTTCAGCAACGCTCCCTGAGAAGATTCCAGGGGCCATTCCCCACCCAGCCCACGTCCTCTGGGCAAGAGGCAGCCCTTGGGCAAGGACAGCCACGCCCAGGGTGCCTGGCAGCGGGTCACACTGCCACAGGCCACGCGATGCAGCACATGGTGCATCCAGAGCAGTCCTTGGGGTGGGGGTCCCGCAACCATGCGGAAACGCCTCCACATGATAGATTACACACACGACCAACAGTGACAGCGGGGGCATCCCATCCGTTATCTGAAACACAGTCATCCTCCAAACGATGGGGCTTGCAGGTCACAGGAGAACATCCTTCGCTCATCTAGAAGCCCTGATTAGCCCCAATTACTCCCATCTCCTGTGCAGCTCAGCTCCATGTACCGGGTACCAGAAACCAGGACAGCCACAGCGCACCTGCACAAGCTCACAGCCTCTCACTGGCCACTAAATTACATGTCATGAAAAAGAGAAAGCTGTGTTTCCTTATCTGAAAGGCTGTACTGGGAACCACATGGAGAGAAACCCAGCTGTGTCCCCAGACACACACCCGAGTGTGATGGACTCACACCCATGTCTCTCCCAGAGCAGCACATGCGGCTCTCTGGCACCGCAAACACCACGTCCTCCTCCCCATCCCCTGTCTCTCAGCGGCGCTCCTCCCTGCTGCACTCACGCATGCCACTCACAGACTCCCACCCCAGCCTCGCGCACTTGTGTGTGCACATCTGCACTTACACACCTGCAGCCACACACAGACAGCTTCCTCTCCATGCCGGGCCTGAGAAATATTGATTTCTTTCCCCTCTGCAATATTTCGCTTGGCTGAGCAGATTTAGAATTGAAGAGTCAGACTCTGCCTAGAGACCAGAACCATATTTAATTCCACGGTTTAAGAAGCCCTGGAGGAGGTTATTCTTATTTTAAACTACCAGTGCATTTAAAAGCAAGTGACATTTCGGGGGGATGGGATGGGAGATGGCTGGTGCCCTCTGCCTCGGTCCAGCCAGCGCTGGGAAGAGTTTTGCAGCTCTGCTGCTGCTGCGCCATGTCCCCACAGCCCCATCAGCTGCTCTGCCCGCGCCAATGAGAGGTGAGGGGTGGTGGCGAGCTCACGATCAAAACTCAGGAGACCTCTTTCCATGTCTTTCTAGCCGAGGAGAAATGAGAGAAAGAAGAGAGGAGAAAGGAAAGGTGTGAAAACCTCTGATGAAAATGGCTCGGTGCATTGAGGTTTCACAATTCATATTGTCTGCTCCTGTACCCAGGCCCTGCTCATGCAGCGGAGTCCTCGATAATGAGCAATTTGCAGATATTGAACAAAGACACAGTGCCTTGTCCAGAGGACAGTCCCTGATGGTGCATGACCACGGAGCAGCACTGCTGGAGGGCAGAGCCGTCCACGTCCACCTCCCCAACAAATGCATCCTCCAGCCTGCTGTAAGTCAGATGGCCACTTATCTCCACAGCCACACTGCCACAGCTCCTAACCATGCAGCCTCAGCCTGGATTTCCAAAGGAGATGCAACACTGACTTTTAAGGGAGAAGGGGGGGGAGGAATACAACAGCAAAGGCTTGCCCAAAGCATCTGTGAGCCTATGCCAGGTCCAAGCAGTCATGCACAGACCAGGCTTGACACACACGCTGCCCCCTCCGTGCCACACAGAGCACATCTGCTACTCAACGCAGCGGCAGAGGAAAGCCAAATGTCCCCAGAATGGAGGGTCCAGCTCAACAGGAAGCATCCAGGAGAGATCAGCCCTGCTGAGGAATGGGTGAAGGTATACTGGAGAAGACGAAAGGAAAGGGTCCCTACACACTCCCCTCATCTCATCTCCAAGGACTCTCAGCACGGGCCCTGCTCCACGGCCATCACCCTGCCCTGACTAAGGCAGTCTGGTCGGTGGGTTGAGCACGCAAACCTCCACTGCCCTCCCTTTGCCTCAGGCACCCTCTCCGTGTCCCTGCCATTTCCAGCCACACAGCCATCCCCAGCAACCCTGCGACATGCCTGTGGAGCGACAGGCAAACAGAGATGCTCTTTACAGCCTCTAAATAATGAAGATGAAGACACCAGGTGCCAGACACCTCAAGGGCACTCCCGTATGTGTGTGTGCCTGTGTACACACATGCGTCTACTGAACAGAAAGAGATCAGCAACACAACCAAGTGCTGCTCCCAGGGGCCCTGCGGGGCCGGAGACGCCTGCCTGCTCCTGCGGTGGGCTCAGCTGGGCTGCAGCGAGCACAAGGGGGTCTGCTCCGTCTCACATTGGAAAGGCAGAGCCACCAGAGAGCCGCTCCTCCAGCTGGGAGATGAGCCTAGCAGAGCTGTGGTTTGCAACCCAGGAGCTGCGGAGCCCACAAGGAGCTACAATTCAGTGGGAGACATGATTCACAGCAGGGCGAGCTGTGGGCTCCCAGGGGCCGGGGGTGAAGGCAGCCCTAGGGGCTGCGGTAGGGGCTCAGGACAGCTGCGGTACAGAGAGATGTAGCACCTACCGCAGCAGCCCGTGCATTAGCTCACTGTGGTCTGCTATGACACAAAACATTGTTAGCTGCGGCGTTGCATTTTGACTGAAGCAGACAAGCAGGAGAACAAAAATGGATCCTTTTATATAAGCTCCCGCAAACGCTGGAACAGCTCTTGACATCTTTCTCCAGCTCTGCTCTTTGCTGGTCCTTGTGTGTGTGGGGTGGGGGGTGAGCCGCAATCGCACCAGGCAGGGGGAAGGGAGGCTGCAAACTGCTCCTGGCCTTGAAAGCATCGGTTTGGGCAGTGGGGTGGCACCCACAGGGAGACAGGCAGAGTGTGCCCTGTTCGGGAGCACGCTGGGCAGCCTGACGGGACGGTTTGGACCCAGTGCTAGGCAGGCCAGCACCTGGGGCTGTGGGGTACGGATGCCATAGGGCACCCCAGCACTGAGGGACAAGGCTGGAGGCAGGTACAGCTTAAACTCAAGCTCATCTATCTGGCTAATCCCAGGCAGGGGCAGCTCCAGCGAGACTTGGTCATTTAAGTACATAACAAGGCCAGGGCTGCCGTGAGCTTGGGTGCAGGGAGGTCACGGTTTGGGGGGCTGTGTGGGGACCCACTGTGCCTGGGGAAAGGTCTGAGCAAAGAGATGACAGCTGAGACACAGAGCAGGAGAAATGAAAGAGCACAATTAGCTGTGGTAAAAGCCAAGGCTGTGGAAAGCACATTACCATTAGTGTAATTATTATTGCAAATTTTTTTTCCATATTTTTGACAATTCAGTAAGAATTAGCTTAAGAGAAGAAAACTTCTTCTGTTAAATGCTGGTGAATCTAAAATATAGAGAAGCACAATAACGTTTCACTTTACATCTGGACATTTCTAAGGATTTACCCATTTCTTTAAGATAAAAGTTGAGGAACTTTACAACCAGAATTTGCTTTCTGAAGGAAAATGGCAATCACTTCATAGAGAAAACAGCAGAATGAAACCCTGGAACATTTTCTTTTTCTGTTTATTTGTTTTTCTGCCCCAAACAAACAATTTGGCAAAACAGAGCCATATCTGCAAACTTCCAGTGCTGCTGAAGATGCATTTTTCTCAACAACCACCACCACAAGAACAAGCAGCAGCTTCTGCAATATCTTGTCTCAATCTGCTGAGACCAGCTGGTGTCACCTGAGCTACCGAAAGCTTCAGGACATGGGTGCAGCCAGGGCACCCCTCCTCCTTCCCTCATCCTCCCAGAGAATGAGCACAGGCAATAACTACCCTTAATGAAATGGCTTTAAAGAACAAAGAGTATATGAGGACAAAATCAGAATGAATCAAAAAAGTATATAAAAGTAACAAAAAAGTGTTGCAATTAGCTAAACTGTTAAACTAATAAAAAGGTATCAAATAAAGTTTCCTGAATGTCAAGTTGACATAGCTTTTTTTATGTTCAGGAAAGGAAATGAGTCCCTTGAGTAAATCTCCCTGCTCCAGGCTAGGCATTAAAGGCTTTCTGGTGGATGTCACTGGCTGAGGTCCCTTTGATCTGGGCTGCTGGATGCAGCATACATCTTCTCCCGGCCAACACCACCCTGACTGCCCTCCTACAGCCTTGCCATGGGGATGGTGCAATGAGAGCTGCTGGCATGGGCAGGGCTGCCCAAAGTGGGGGCTCTGCATTGTTTCAGATGCATGGACAGGGGAGAGCTGAGCGATTGCTTGTCCCCCACTGCTACCCAAATGCCACCAGTGGGCCTTTTTATCAGGGTGCCTTTGCATCCCTGGCTTGCCATCTCTCCTCCAAGTAGGACAAAACAGCAGGGCTGCTATCCGTCACATCTCTACCTTCACCTCTCCCGCAGGCACCAGCAACAATTTTCCCTCTCTGGGGAAAGCAGCTTTGTTTAGCAGCATGTTACCTGTCAGCAAAGGCTCTGCCCTCAGCACCTCCTGAAGCGAGTGAAACCTTTCTTTTTGGGGAGGAAGGGAGATGCTCCCTCCTGCAACAAACACTGCCAGCTCCCTGGCACGAGAGCGAGCACCTTGGTGGCTTCACAGCGGGAGCCCCAAGAGGTGGCCTGGCTCCCTTGCTCCCCACATCTACAGAGCAAACATCCAGCTGCTCCGAAGCACCAGGCAGGCTGATGACATTATGTCATGCCTGCAAGGTCATTTATGGGCGATAACTATGGATACAGAGACACGTATATACGCATATATATGTGTATTTCTGGATTTCTCCTGTGCTTTGTATATATATAACCCAGAAACTTAACCAGTGAGATACCGACAAACCATCAAATGAAGCAATTTGTCTCAGACAATTGCCCGAGCTGCATCTGATGTTGCTGTCTCGCCACTGACAATAAGAGGCTCTTAAGTGTCCTGAAATTGTACTCTGAGTTCCCCAGTGCTCTCACCCCCGCCTTCGCTCCTCTCCCTCGAGCTCCTTCCCGTGTTTCTCCAGCAAAACACTCTTACGCAAATAAACATGCAGGGAGGCACAAAAGGCATTTTGTCTAGGATTTCAATACAACCACGTATTTCTCATTCAAATATTCAGCTCTATCCTTCAGAGATCAAAAGCATAGCACTGAAATGAGGCGAGGCATGAACATCCCAAGCCAATAGCTCAAACTTCCCTTTCATTCCTTTCCTGGCTGAGGGAGCGGATGGAGGAATCTGTCACCCCCACCGCGGTGGCTCCTAGGTGTCACAGACCCAGGACACCTGTGCACACAGGTACAGCTCTGTCACATCACCCATCTCTCCTCTACCTCTGCACAAAGCCCTGCACAGCCATAGATTACAATAATGGCCATTAAAGCCTTTATGAGTGATGTCTGTGCAACAGGCAGGTGATCTGGGTGCTATGAGATCTCCAGAGAGGTGCAAGCTGGAGCTGGCACATCTTGGACAGACTGGAGAAAGCTCCCTGCTACCAGAAATCTGGAGCAGGGTCTGGCCCAAGGAAGGGTCCCCATGTCCTGCACCAGCACTCAGAGAAGCCACAGCTCGCTGCACAGGGAGGAAGAAGGTGCAGCCGTGCTGCTTCCCTGGTGCATAGCCTCCTTCAGTATGGCCAGTGCTGGAGCATTGCTAGCACCCACTGCCACCTTCCCCCAGTGGAGCTATAGAGGGAAGGAAGTATGGGTGGAGTGCACCCTGCCCCAAAACATGTCCACAAACCTCCCCTGCACCCCTACCTTCCAGCCAGAGATGATCTGCCAGTCTGAACTGCACCATAGACTCAGGTTTGTTAACAGAGACCGGCTCCCCTGCCCAGTAACCTCCATGGCTGAGCCTTTTAGCCCTCCTTCCACCTCAAACAGCCCTTTACCCCATGGGGCCCTACACGATGGGGTAACAGGGCTGAGCCCTGGCAGCTGCCCTGCTCCCTTCCCCACCTTGGTGAGGAAGGTGCTCGGCAGGAGTCATGGGGTTTGGCACGTTTACTGTATAATATATGAACTCATACCAGTTTTATAAGCCCCTCCTGGCTCAAATCACATTGTAATTCTGAACAGCCTTAAACTCATTTAAATCCTAATAAAAACACCGCCCTGCATTTGCATTTGCTGCTCGCTGGTCCCTGCGGCTGCTGTGACAGCGGTTCCTGTGGAATTGATAATGCTCGGGACGCTGCATACTGGAAACCATCCCTCACAGGCAGGGACGGGACATGCACTTAATAGGACAATTAAAAAAATAGATGCAGGAAATGGACCTCCAGACTGATTCAGGATAAGGCACAGAGCAGCCGGGTGCCAAAGCTTTCACACCAACATAGGAGAGCAGCGGCTGTGTTCAGCATCAGTGCTGAAACCTCAGTGTCCCACCTCCTCTGGGATCCCAGAGGAGGATCAGTCCAGGTACATGGCTCTGACAGAACAAGGCACCTGCAGACAGCACAGTGAGGGGTTTTTAAGAGGACAGGGAATGACTAATGAAGTGCCAGCAAATAACAAGCACTGTGGATGCTGTGGGAAGTTTGTGCATGAATGGCACAGGCACCCTGGGGGCGGATGGGGACAGATGCAAGAACTTGCCCTGGTTTCCCATGTTGCCTGGTGTGCCAGTGACAAGGGGGACCACTGTTACAGCTTGGAAGCACGTCACGCTGCGGGGAAGGCACTGTGACTGCATCTCATAGTGCATCCTCCACCCCCGGGCCACCGCGATGAAGCACCAGCCCTGCCCTTCCCTCCTGAACACAGACAAGTGGGATTTGCTCTGGCTGTGCTGGAGAAGGCAGCAAGGGACTGGGTGACAGGGACCCTGAGAGCCCCAGCTCCCATCAAGCAGGCCTGTACAGCTCTCCCACCTCACCCCTGGCACAGCAGGAGTGTCAGGTCAGCACTGACCCAGGCCCTGCCCATATGCCCAAGACCACCTCTCCTACCCTCCCCAGCTCTGCTGCTCCCTACAGCATCCATGCACCCCTCTGCAGCCTCTTGCCTCTTTCTTCCATGTCCAGCTCTGCTCCATTCCCGGCCCTCCACCCCACTCACCCTCCTCAGCACTTGCCCAGCACTTTATGTGTTGCTGTTCTTGGTGATGACATTAATAAGCTCCCCTGAAATAGTGAGATTATGAGATATACCCTTGCAGCAATAGAAATACTAATTATTACTGAGATAAATGGGAATATCAATGATGAAAGTCAATATTATTGCTGTCTTTGTTCCTGTTTGTTTTATTTGTAGATGAAAAGACCACTCAGCCCATCTCCCCAGGATGTGGCCGGGAGCTGGAACAGATCCTCTTGGCAGTCTCGTCCAGAGCCGTGCTCTGATAAGAAATCATACTGCACACATGTTTGCAAAGGGCTCTCTAAATCAGCAGCTCTCAAAAGCAGGCATTGTCTTTGATTGATTCATAAAACTGGAGCTGCCTCTGTTCCCCACTCTAGTACCAGGCGAGGGAGGATTTAGGGGAGGGGGAAGGTGTAACGTGGGTGGAAGTGATTAATTGTGGAACATGGCACGGCACTGGGAACACTGCACGGTTTGGCTGGGTTTTACACTCACACCTTCATCCTCCTTGCCCAGCAGTTTAGCCACCAAAATGGGAATCGAGGACCCCTCCCAAGCTCTGACGTTGACTCTCGGGCTGACCTTGGGAAAGTCCCCCAGCACTGCTGCAGCCAGGCAAGCGCTTACAACAGCAATGTTGCCTTATTCAGCAAGTCTGCTCCCTCTGTGTATTCTGAGTCAGAGCTGCTGATTTCAGTGACAAGAGACCTTTTTTCTTTTAAGCCCTATTAGCCTTGCAGAGCTAACACAGCTAAGAGCGAGTGAATGGGATGCTAATTTTGGATCACACCTAACGGTGTCAGGAGAGCGCTTCCTGGGGCGGCCCCCCCTCCCCACAGGCAGGCGGATGTGCTCCCCATGCCCACAACCCGCTGCCATCTCCCCATGTCGGCGGGAGGCAGGGCACAGCAAGGAGGGAGCAGTGGGATGCACCCTGGTGCACAGCCCAGCACACCCGGAGCACAAGAGACATTTTTGTTGTTCCTAGTACACCCTAATATGTCACTAAATTGCTTCCATTCCCTTCCAAGTCCTCAGTCCACCACCAGCAAATATTCATGGGAACAAACCAACCCACTGATCCCCAACTCACCCATCTCCAGGTATCAATACAGTGATTGCCTCCCTCTAATGAATACAAGCTAGTCCAGCCTCTCTCCATGCTAACGAGGACAAACACTCCTGCTGCCTCCCTCCAAATGCAATGAAACCAGGAGAACCGGAAGCCTTGCAGGAGTAATTATGCCAGTTTTTAAAAAGAAACCAGCCTGTCCTGAATATTTAATGGAAGGTAATTTTTTTTTAAAGCTTTTTAAAAACCCTTTTTCCCCCCCTTGGTGCATGTCAAGGTGCAATTAAGCAGAAAGTATCAGCACATAAACCCAAAGAAACAAACTGCCATACACACCCAGCTCCTGCTCTCTCTCGCTCCTGCTTCTTCCCTGCGTTTAACATTAATGTGACATCCCAAGCTGTGTGTGCATGATAGTATCTCCCACCCCAAGATGAGGAAGAGCTGTTGAACTGCTAGAAAACCTCAAGTGCCTCCCAGACTCGCTAACACAGCGCCCAGACTCCTGCCACAAATAGTCCCTGATGGTCCCTGCCAGGGCTCACAGGCACTGCAAAGCCCCAAGCATCAGGCACCCTGCATGACATCCCAACACCACAAAGCTCCCCAGGAACCACTGGGCTGCAGTGGTGGCATCCAGGTTTGCACCAAGGGCCAGCAGCTGCATGCATGGCACTATCCTTGGGCTGCACAGCCTAGCTCCCTGCCTAGCTTTTGCACAATTAATATTTATTTTTGCAAATGTGCCAGAAAAAAAATTAAAAAACAACAACAATCTCTGTGTTAATGGCTTTGTCAGTCCTCAGAGTGAGATGCTTGGAGAGAAATCTGGTTTAATCTAGAGAACCAGGTGGGAACCACATAAGGTGTGGAAAAGAAATTCAGGGCTTTTCTTGGCCCTGCCGGGGTGCAGGAGCAAACCTTCCAAAACAGCACCTACCAAAACAGGCTACAGACACCTCTCCCTCTGTTGCATTCCTTCCCTCCAGCCTTGTTCTCTCTCCCAGCTCTTTGCAGCCACCCTATTTAACCACAGCTTTTGGGCCAGCTGAAGACAAGAGTGTCCCTAGTGTCCCGCACTGTCCCATGCAACTTTCTTGGGGACAGCCCCAACACTGCTGCTACTCCTACATGAGACCCCCCTCCCCTTCTGGGGGCACCAGCTGGTCCCCTTTGGGGACAGTGTGGGATGACAGGGGATCCCAGGCAGGGTCTCCTGCCGTACAGGCAGCCTGGCTCTGTTGCATTGATTTTCCTTGCTCTGAGCTAGGAGATTGTTCAGCAAAATGAAGTTATCAGGGGAGGTAATGTTCTCCACCTGACAACTTGTATTGCTCCTTCTCAAACAAGTGCTGACCTGCACAGTGCAGCGTGCTCCCAGGATAGACACCTTCTGGTAAATGAGCTGCCATCCCTTTCCTCCCCTCAGCAGCTCCTGCCATGCCAAGGTGCTGCCACCCAGCCCCTTCCCCTCTCTCATTCTTTCTGCACCCCCAGGTCACCCACATCCTGCTCCCAGCCACTCTCACACAGGGTTTCTGGCCCATTGCAGCATAATATGGGGAGCCTGCAGTGCCCCTGTCCACATTTATAGGCTTTTGACATAACCCTGATGCTGAAAACTTGCTTCTAAAAAGTGAAAATCCAAGACACTCCTGTGACACAGAGGCTTAGTGGAAAGCCTGACCTATTGCAAGTTTGTGACTGCGTCACCAGAGCTAGCAACAGCAGAGAGGAAAGGGAGGATTTTTTGGGAGCATTTATGGCACACGCATTCAGAGAGGAAGAGAAACATCCCTCAGAAACCACATAGGCTCAAAGATTTGCTCAGTTTAAACACTAAAAATTCATGCATTAAAAATCCACTCAGGTTCAGCCCTGCCTCAGAACTAAATAAAACCTCTGACCACATCATTCAGCCCCACGGTTCACAGCCTCCTTGGGGAGAGGGCTTACGCATCCGCTCGAGGCTCAGGCTGAGATGCCCCCTCCCAGCACCAGGTCCTGCTTTGCCCCAGGATCTTGGGCAGGGTGAGGGGCTGTTCAGGACCAGAGATGTGGCTGCTGCCCATCATTATGCTACTGAAAGGGCTGTCCAGCATTGGAACAGGCTGCCCAGGGAAGTGGTTGAGTCGCCATCCCTGGAGGTATTTAAAAGACGTTTGGATGAGGTGCTTAGGGACATGGTGTAGTGGTGGACTTGGTAGTGTTAGGTTTACAGTTGGACTTGATGATCTTTTCCAACTTATATGATTCTGTGATTCTGTAGCACCTGGCTGCCCTGGTCTTGCACTAGTTAGTGGAGAGGGCAGGCTGAGAAACACAGACTACACCCCACTCTGCTATCCCAAATTTCCTAAGAAGTAACTTTTTTCTTTTCTCAAAGGGAAAAAGCACAAGGAAAACCAAAGCCACCTTGTTTTCTAAATACTGGTCTCAGGAAAAATCTTCAACTTTTGCAAACGGCACTTGGGAAGAAAATACCTAAATCTAAACCAAAACCAGATGGCTCTCAGTGCTCGTTTTTTCAGGGAGGACTTTAACCAGCATGACCATTTCCTGGCGGAATTTTGTTTTGATAGAAGATTGCTAAGAATAAATGTGTTTCAGGGCTTGCTGCTGAGAAGCTGTTTTGACAGAAAACTGCTATTTCCATGGTCCCTCCACTTGCTCTGTCAGCCCTGACACGGTGGGAACTCCTCTGATCGAGCATCCTTTGCACATAGCTTTCCCTGGGGCCCAACCTGCAAGGAGTGCCTGTGAGAGAAAGGAGGGACAGGTGCCTGGGTTCATTCCTGCTTACCATAAAATGGCAAACAGCAACAAGAAGCTAGAAATACCTCTCCACTGGTCCCTCTCGTGCAGGAACAGGAGGCAAGGTGAGGACACAGGCCCCTTTTTTGCATGCATCAGGCTAAGCC
The DNA here is from genome assembly GCF_034638445.1 of Ciconia boyciana. Lineage (NCBI taxonomy): Eukaryota > Metazoa > Chordata > Aves > Ciconiiformes > Ciconiidae > Ciconia > Ciconia boyciana. The sequence goes on from NC_132941.1 coordinate 21,923,730, forward strand.
TATGCAGCCTGCTCTTTGCTTTGAGCAAAGAACATGATGTAAAGGGGAAATTATATACCTGTGTGCATGTGCCTGAGTGTGAAAGCCAGTTCTGCCTCGCTGTTTTGATTCCCTTTTCTCTGAACCTGACATGGGCGCGGGAAGCTGCCTCCCAGGCAGTCCCAGGTGAGCCCCTGCACTCTGCCCCAAGCAGAGGTGTCCCTCCCGGTGGCACCAAGATCACAGCACACCCCGCCTATGTCATACCACCTTGGACAACATCCAATTTGAACAATTCCCCTCCCCAGCTCTGGCATATAAAAGATGCTTGAATCATCCTAATTTTTTTTTTATTATTAGGAAACAGAATTGTGCTCTTCACTGAGAGATCCCTTTGTTCTCTCCCGAGGACTGACATCCTGGGAAATTGCCTCAGCCCAGTCAGCTCTGATGTTTGCTGTCTCATGCGTTGCCTGCATCAAACTGACAGTTCACAGATTTCAGCTGAGGATTTGTATGTACAGTACAAACTGAAACCTGCTCCTGTCCCTTTTAACTGTCCCGGCGAGAGCACTGGAAGGAGGCTGAGTCGGTGGCGAGTGCGCAGGCCCAACAGTAATAGAGACATCTCGGAAAACACTGCCTTTTGAGGACCCTCTCGCCTGCCCTCTCCTGGAAGATGAAACTATTTCTGCCCAGCATCGCCCAGGCTGCAGTGTTCGGCTGTCCGTGCTGGTTCACTCCATGCAGGCAGCATTTGCCCCGAACTGATGCAATACAGCTTGGAGCAAACCCACCTGCTTAAGCAGAGCCATATGGCCCCATAAGAAAGCCCCCCTTTCTCAACAGTGCCACTGTCCAAATATTCATTTTGGATGCCTTCCCTGCTTCCCCCCTCCCCGCCCCGGTTAAAACCCTCCCCTGTGCAGGCATGATGGATTGAACATTTCCTACCTTTTCCAGGCACGCAGGAAGCACCTGCCCCAGATCCTGTTTGAAAGCTGCATTGCCTTACACCCCGGGAGGGCTGGGTAGCAGCCCTGGACTACAGGGGGAAGGCATTTCTACCATGCTTACAGCAGCAGAAACCAGTCCAGTCCTGGACTCAGCACGAGCAAGGCATGCGAGTGTCATATGCTCAGCAATCCGACAGCACCCGAGCTCGTGTGCCACCTACCCAGGTCAGATGAAGGCAGGATGCTGGGGGATCAGATGCCAGGGGCGTGCTGGGCTTCGGCCTCTCCTCTGCTTTCCACTCATGCACTGTGGGCAAAATGATACCGCAATTAGGACTTTAAACCTGGCATTTGAGAGGCAAACAGGAGAGAAATTAAAAAGCTGTGAATGCTTTTCCCCACTCCCTCCCAAAAACAGAGCTCAGCTGAGCTTAATCTTCATCTGAACTGATATTTAAAAGCTATAAATCAGGCTGCAACAGACAGAAAAATACAACTACCAAAATTTAGTGGACCTGCTGCTGAAAGGACCAAAATGAACTGCTTAATAGAAGCCATTTTCCCATGGAAACAGAGCAGGCCTGTACTTAGCAGAGCATTGATCTGCTGACAGCTACTGGGACAGATTTGGGCCAGAGCACTTGGGAATCATTTGTAGTGATCTCTCAAGAAACGCATGCATGCAAAAGCCCTCTGAAAAACACTGTTGTAAAATAGTGCTGTAGCTGTCTACAAGGCTGGATAGCCCTCACTGGCCAGCATGGGCTCGCACCGCCCTCTGTAACCCTCCCCAGGCAGGCAGCACTGCCAGGACAGCTCAGACCCAGGCCTTGGTCCTGGCTGCAGTCCTGTACCCCAGCCTTGGTGACTCCAGGTCATGCAGAGCAATAAAATGCTTCGCACAGGACAAGAATCGCAAAACACCACTAAAGCCCAGAGCTGCCAAAAGGGTCTCGCAGCTCAGGACCCTAGCGATGGGACACGAGGCTCTGGCTGGGGGACACTGCATCCCATGGACCTGGGGTGTTTGGGAGTCCTCCCATAGATGTACTGGGATTTGGAGATGCTGTGTTACAGCCAGGGACAGCCCAAAACACTGTCCAGAGCAACGTGTCATTGCACCTCCCTGGGGACAACAGGTTGGGCCCTGCCAGATGCCAGGAGCTCCAGTCCAGCCAAGGAGTGCACAGGGAGAGTGACCCCGTCTTACCCTGCCCTCCCACAGCCTCACCTTGTGCTGCCATCCTGGCAGGTAGGGGATGCTCCCTAAACCCAGCTGCCCCACGCATGGGAGGCAGCACAGCCTGGTCAGGCTGCCAGCACCAGAGTGCCCAAATCAACCATGTCCCAGCCTCAGGCTCACCTCCCCGCTGCTGCCACAGCTGAGGTACATGCTGGAGAGGGCAGTGCAGGTACCATGGCTGTGACTCTCCTGCCACGTGTGGCAAGCAGTGTCCCACATTCACCTTTTCTCCTGCCAGAAACCATTTTCCATCACAATTTTCACTGTTTCAGGGGACAAGGTCAAGGCAGGGGGACGTATTCCTCCTTTTTTGGAATCAAATAATTATTTCTCTGAATCCTGAGTAGCTCCACAAGCGGGGGGGCACGGAGGAGCCTCAGGAGACATGAGCACTGCTGGAGGGACTCCAGCCCCACTGCAGGACTCTACCTGCCCTTCCCAGCAAAGGGACACAGTGCTGGGCTAGCCAGGAGCCTCTCTCCTGGCCGCTAGCTTTTCCAAAGCAGTTATGTGAGATAACCAAAGGACACTCAAGAAAAGCAAAAACATCTCATTTCCAGAAGTGTTGAGTGCCCTTGGCACGTACTAGCTTCAAACCTGGGTGCTCACTGTCCCCAGCCCTTGGCTAACTCTCACCGTCACACGGCCCCCACAACAGCAGCAGAGAAACAGATGACTTGGAAGACATGTGGGGCAGAGAGGGCACAGGCGAGGGGCGATGCAGCACTTTCTTTCCTGCCCAGCCACCTGAGCCAGCCCCCTTATGCACATAGCTCCTTGCACAGACTGGATCTATAGTACCAATTAATAGTTCATTGTTTGTTGTGGGGTTTTTAATTCCCATTATTGACTACACCTCCTTATGAACTCATATACTTAGGAGATCTTACAATGATCCCCAAAGCTACTAAAATAAACCTTCCGTATAAAAACTAGGAGCAAACCAATGCCTCTGCTTTAGGGGAACATAACCTGCCCAACCATGCTTCAAAGGACATCTGAGGTCCTAACATTGCTCAAGAGCCTGCAGAAAGCATTGAAAATGGGAAACAACTTATTTGGTTTATTTATTTATTTCTGCTTTCACACATCACTTATTTTAAAAGACTACAAACATGTTTATGAATTTAAGGTATTTAAATGGATCAAAATCTGTTTAGCTAGGAAGGAAAACAACTCTCCCACCCCAAACTTCTTGTGGGCTGGGACCTGCTTTTCAATCTTCCACCCACAGCAAATATTTCAAATCCCTTTTTAAGCTGAAAGGCTGCTTCTGGGGACAGATCGGGGAGAGGACCTGTGGGGGGGGCTGTTCCAACACTCTCCTCCATCATTGCCACAAGCACCCCTTACCCAGAATCTCAGGGACACCTGGGCAAGGAAGTCAACTGAGAGACAGGCAATAAATGCACCTGTGTGTGGGGAGAGCATCCAGGGAGGATAGAGAAAATGAGAAGCCTTCCTTCCTCCTCCTCCATCAGCAGCTTTCCACAAGGAGGATCAATGCAGCCCACTGTAACTGCACCATTGTTCCATTTTTAATTAATGAAAGAAAAAACTAATCATTGAATTAAACTTCTCATTACTCCAGCTGAATACCCACTAAGTAAATTTAATTACTGTACGAATTGGGTTTCTCCCTGCCTGTTTCATTAGCTACTGATAAAGGTGAAGGGGGGACAAAAAAAGAGAGGGAGAGATGAAAACAGAGAAAGAGAATGGAATATGGGAATAAGAAGTGCAAAAACAGAGGTAAGTGATTCAGCAGGTTTCAGGGGCTTCCAGTAAGGGCCTGGGGAAAGACCCTTCCATTCCTCCCAAACCAGGCTGGAGGGATTCCCTGTGAGATAAACCCCCTTCCTCCAACCCACCTCCTGCCCAGGGACAACCACCACCTTCTTCCAGGCCCACATCATGCATAGGAACATACAGCCCCACAAGCTCTGCCTCCGTGCATCTACCCCACATCCCCGAGGCTGGTCCCTGCTCTAAGAAGCAGAAGCTGAGCTGTGCTCTGGAATGGGTACACCGCAAGGATCCCTTGGCACGGAGGCCACAGGGACAAGGTCCTACCACCCTCCCCCAGCACCGCCCCTTGCACACCCTGGGTTCACAGCCACCTGCAAAACAGCAGACAGAGGCTCAGGCATAACTGGCTCCCCTCCAAATAAGGGCAGACACTGATTTCAGATCTGCAACAACCCTTGATCCCTTCTGATCTCACATAGCTCCAAAAGGCCAACTTTTGCCTCTGCAACAAAGGCAGTAACCCTGTAACACTTCAGCAGGGAGCTAGTGCTGACAAAAGCACAGGGAGCACACGAGAATGGATATCAAACACCTGCTGTCCCACCGCATACCAAGACACCTGCCTGGTACTCTTTGTACTTTAAGCCTTTCTGCTGGAGTGGGAGTCCTGTGCGCCCAGGCTGCTGGGGGCCAGGGATGTGCCAGCAGCACACTCCTCCTAGGAAATCAGCAGAGGATGCGCTCCTGCAGCCCCCCCGCACTGCTGCACAGGTTTTGTTTATGGCACGATTTTGGGTCTCTCCTACTCTCCTGCTACAATTCAGCCCTCCATTCCTCCTTCCTGATGAAGGGCATGAGCCATCATGGGGCAGGTACAGCCCCACACCAGGGAGGAGTCTGGCAGCCCCCACCAAGCACAGCAATCTCCCTTCCAGCACATGCCTCCACATCCAGCAGTCCTGCGATGTGACTGTTGGTAAGGTCACATTTGGGATAAACTGGGGGTGGGGAGAGTGTAGTAAATGAGAATTGCAGCCTCTTTCTTTAATTAGGTAGCTTCAGCTTTCAGCTGAGAGCACAGTAGAAGGGCTACCTAGGTGCTCACAGTGATGGGATTTGGCAAGTATGGTCAGAGCATCTCCTCCTTGTCATTAAGGGGTCAAGAGAAGCCCATGCAGGCTTCTTCTGCAGCCCCACGGGTAGGCTTTTGTTTACCGCAAGGCACTGTCCCTCTGCCTTGCATCAGCAGCTTGTGGCCCTCAGTGCCCAACTGCTGCTCTTCTGCAAGCCAGGGTGCTGCTGGGAGATGGGGTTTCTCCCTCATTCCCATGACTTTGCTACATCTTCTGACCCCAAACCAAGCAGACATGTTTGAACCCTTCACCTCCATGCTTTGGCCATGCAACCAGCCACCTGTCTCCCTTCCCTCCTTGCTGCTTCCCCAGTCCTTTCCTGCTCTCCTCCCTCCCCAGCCCAGCGGGCTCCTTCCCCAGAGGGGCTTCTCCAATGCAGGACAAGCCCAGCTGCAAACACTTTCCAGGCAGACCAGAAGGTCCCTTCAGTGTCACATTGATCCCCCCGTAAACTGGACTTTCTCAAACACTGGACAGGGAAAACACTGAGATAACAGGCACAGATGCTGTGGGGAGCAAACGGGGCTGAGTGAGACCTGCTATGCACCCATGGCACCCAGCAGCAGCCAGCACAGTGGGCACCAGTGCCAGTGGCCACCACCACAGCCTTAGGGCTCCATCCCATTCCTAGGAGGATGCTGTCTCCCAGGTGGGCTCAGCACAGCGTCCTCTTCTCACAGGCACAAGCTTTCTGCTGTAGCTAAAATTAGGTCCCACAGAATCTCTCCTGCCATCCCTGAAGTCATTGGTACAACATGTTCTGCCACCACAGGCTCTTCCCAAGCTCTCACTCAAAAAAACCCAATGATGCGTAGTACGTGCCTCACAGCTCCGACTCCCTCACACACACAAAGCAAATAACCCTGCAGGTTTTGCAGCCACCACCTCCCCGCTCTCTGCGCTGCGGGCAAGGCTCCCTCCTCCTGCCTGCTGTGGCTGCCCAGGCTGCCGGGTGCTGCCCACCAGCCCAGCAACCCTGGTGTAGCACCCATTACTCCAGCTTTCAACCCCAACAGCAACATATTCTGAGGATTTGGGTTGGGAAAACAAGGCGGGGGTGGATGTGTGTGTTTGCTTGTTTTTTGTTTTGGTGGCCAAATTGAGAAAAGAAAGTAATTCAGGGTGACTGAAGTAATTTTTTTTTTGCCAAATTTTAAAACCCCAGTAATAATCTGGGGCTGAAGGAAACATTTTGTTTGGTCTGAAGCGAAGCTTTCATTTTGTTTGTAGGTGGCTTCCCCCCGCCACACTGAAAAAAAACCTAGAAAAAAAGCAAAATGAAATGTCATCTCGAAACAGATGGCTGAAAGGTTTCATTTTGAAAATGTCAAAATGAAACTTTTCAGTGTTTCACTTTTTTTCCCCAGCCAAAACCACTTGCTAAATACAACCTGAATTCGTGAGCTGTTTCTGTTGACTGAAACCTGAATTATTCGGTGCATAAGCTGTTCACTCAACACCTTTTTTGCAGGCCTGCGTACACACCCCACACTGTGCATCCTGCTGCAGCGGGGAGATGCACGTGGAGCAAACAGGGAAGCGAACCCTGTAGCATGTCCTTCTGCAGAGAAGTGGCATAGGAAAGGAAAGCAAAAGGGGACTTACCGTGGCAGCAGACCTCTGCAGCTTCGTTTCGGGTGCTGGAGGAGCTTCCGGCGCAGCGGAGGGAGAGGGGGGTGCTGCAGCCCCGGGCGGGAAGGACAGGGTGGTCCTGCCTGTCTCATGGGACCCAACGCGGAACAGCGGGGCACCTCGCTCAGCCCTGGACACGCAGCCCTGCAAGACAGGAGGATGGGGAGAGCGTGAGAAGATGCTGGAGAGAGAAACATCCAATTTGGGCAGAAAAGGAGGGAGGTTTTGGGGGCTGAGGCCAAGCACAGTTAAGGGATTAGGGCAAGGTGGTAGCAGCAAGCAGCTGCTGGTGTCGGGTCTGTTCCCTGACACCACACTCTGCCCCATGCAACAGTTTTCATCTCCTCTTGCCCTGCTCTCAAGGCCCACTTGCCCAACTGCTTGCTAGCACAGGTCTGTCTGTGCCAGTGGCCACACAAGAGATAAGCAGGAGGACTCCTGAAGTGTCACAGTAGCAGCAAACCCAAGCCAAGGGACCTGCCCTGCTGGAGAGCGTGTCCAGGAGGGGTTGCTCACTCCCTCCCACCACCATCGATCATTGCAGCTAGCCCACACCACAGCAGCATTGGCAGATGGTCATCAAGGAAGGCTTTGCCCACCTGACTTCTCTTGCTCAAGGAGGGATGATGTTCATCCCGGAGCGGCCAAAGTCAGATCCCAGGGATGAGCTCTAACCACCAGCTGGTAACCAGCTCAGGGCTGATCAGATCTTACTGGCAGCAAACCCCACAACCCCTCTCCCATGTCCTGAGGCCGTGGGAGGGTGGTCCTGGGCGCTAGTCTCTGCCACTGCCTTGTGCCAGGACCACAGCCAGGTCACTCCATCCCTACACTGCAAGGCCTGTCCCCCAGCTGGGTGTCTAGGTGACACTGCAATGCTGGAGGGCAACGAGCCTGTTGAACCACACACACAAGGCTCCCACCTTCCGCAAGCAGGAATCAGGTTTTGACTGCAAAGTTCACAGTCCAAGCGTTTTCAAGCATGAGCAAAGTCCAGCAGCCCCCAATTCTGCCTTGAATTCAGGGCCTCAACACAGGGGAAGGGAATGGAAATATTTTAAATTTGCTTTAATCCTTCCTTCTCTTCCTCTCCCAAATTACCCCTCAGTGCTGACCTGAGAGCCTGCATTTCCTTGCCAAGCACTGTGACTCCTATCACTCCCTGAAGACCTGCAAGAGTCCTGGGGTGCACTGGCAGTGTGCAGCAGAGAGGAGCAAAATGGGTCAGATTCAGGAGGATGTTCTCAAAAAAAAACCCCCCAAACCTTTAATCCAACCCAAAGTCATGGTTATAAAAATCTGGTTTGTGTTCCACAAGAAGCCAGGTTAAGGAAATCACATGCCACAAAATCCTATGAAAACAGGAGCTGACACCTAAACCTGAAATCCACAAGTCAGGTACAGAGTTCATGTTAGAAACTTAGGTTCATTTTCTTTTCCCTTTTGCCTCTGGCTCAGTTCAGGGGCAGCGGCACTGAGATACTGCAGGAGCATTACCCTTCCAGCACGAGCACACACCACAAAATGCTGAGGCTGGTGTTAGAAAACCTGTTTTTACGAGATCACTAGTCCGATTGCTAGATGAAAGAGGATTAGATGAAGCTTAGACTAAGCATCTCAACAGTATCAAGCCGTAAGATGATGCTCAGCCATTGCTACTGCTAAGGTAACACGGAGATAGATTTATCTGCTAAGAGAGAAAAATCTCACTTCGGAGAGCCCTCCTTGGCACAAAGAGGGGTATTTGCCGGGTCCTCAGTAGGAGGCTATGTGTCCGCAGGGGCAGGGCAGACCTGGCTGCCCACAGGCAGGAGTCTGCCAGATGGAGTCACATGGAATAAGAGGCAGCTTGCTCCAAACTCAAACCTCCTCCCAAGTTCAGGGGGTGGCAATCGGAAATTAAGCCCATCTGTTCCTAGAACATTGCTGTAGCGGAGAGGTGAGGAGGCTGAAAATCTGAGCTCTAAAGAAATTAAAAGCAGTAGAGAGAGCCAGCAAGCTGCCCATCAGGGAAGGGATGCTACATCTCAGGCTCACTACTGCAATGAGTTTGGAGATCTCAGTCCAGACCTCAATTAAATCTATTGAGCAAGGGAGCTGCAGCAGCACATGGATCCCCTACATTAGCCCACCCCAGCAGGAATGAGATAAGGCAGTTGGGGCTCCCCAGACCTCATGGATGAGCTGCATGGCGTGCAGGTGAGGGAAGAGAAACTGAGGCAGACACGAGTGGTGAGAGAGGCTGGCAGGCAGGTGGTGCCACGCCAGCTCCGGAGCTACCACAGCCAAACTTGCCGGTGAGCCACGCAGCTGCAGCGATCCCAGCCCTGGCAAACATGCCTTGTCATGTGGAACAGTGTTTCAGAAAAGAATATTAAGGGATCAGTCAGCATTAAAAATGGCCAGTTTTGATGTGTTTAAGAGAAAACATCTCCCTTTTTTCCTCCCTCTCTGAGCCCACTTTTCATTTTAAGAATCTCCTCATTTTTTTTTTCTACCCCCAATGCAAACAAACTCTGCTGTCAAGCTCAAACACTCACTTTGCATTTCTGCCACATTCATTCAAATAAATCATTCGGAACCAAACCTTCACTTTTCCCCTTCTCCCTTGAAGGAATGATGCTAAACCACCCAGCCAGCCTGGAAATCCATTTTTTGCCCAGTTCCTGCTAAAAGCCAGGACAGCAGGGTGTTGGCTGGGAGCAGAGGCGTGGGAGGTAGTGGCCAGGTGGGGTTTGGAAGTGCTGCCTACAAAGCACCTCTTGATGCCAGGACATTCAAAAAAAGCAATTTTTACACAGCCTTTATCCCTGAGAGACGGAAATAACAAGGGAGCAGAATGGGATCAGGCGTGGGGAGACAGAGAGAGATTTAGCAGCTGGTCCTGAGCACCACTCGGGGTACCTAGGGCCAAGCCAGCAAAGGAGGCAAGGTGGCTACAAGGAGGCACATCCAGCATCAGGAACAGGGCAGGAGTACCTGGTCCGTCATGTTTGCAAGGAGCAGAAACTCAGATTTAGAAAAGAGTATTTATGAGTATTGAGGAAAAAAAGCCATGCCACAGGGAATAACAGGGCTTTCTTGTGGCTGGCAGCTGAACGGAATAAATCTATCCACTGGGCATAAATTGTTTAAGCAAAAAATCCCTCTCAACTTGAATATTTTGCAAGAAAAATAGCAACAAAAAAGGAAAGAAAACCCTGATCCCTCATCATTTCTCTCCTCAAGGTCGGAGCTGTTATTCTCTTCTGTGATGGAGGAAAACACACCTTTCACTAGTAAGTTTAGCCAAAAGAAATGAAACATTCGGGAAGCGAGTGCATTACTGCCTGGACTGACCTGCCTGGCCAGATTAGGCTACATATCTCTATTTAACAGGGAGTTATCTTTCAAAAGCGAGTTGTGGGGAGGCTCAGTGTTGGGGCAGAGGGGCAGTCTGGTGCAAACGAGGAGGAACACGGTGCTTCAGTGACCAGCTTGCTGCCTGCTCAGATGGGGATGGGGCAGGACGCCAGAGCCATGCAGGGAGCCCTGCTGCATCTCTGATCCCAGGGGCAGGATTCTGCTGCCGTTCCTGGTCCACTCCTGCCCTCATCCCAAGTGCAGAGGTGGCAGAGGCACCAGCCCCTCCCATCATCTCCAGGAGCAGACCTGGCTGTGGCACACAGCAGGGACGGGGCAGAGGCACCCAGGGGTAAGGGAGACATCATCCACTGGGGCTACAGCAGTCAAAGAGAGCAGCCTTGTGTCAGAGCAAAGGAACTAGAGCCCCTTCAGTTATTATGCAGAGGCTGTGCTAAGGTTCCTGCTTTAGTGCACTGCAGGCACTAAATTAAGGGGACATTTACAACCCACAATGCAGAGAAGCAGCTGCTAAAGGTGGTCACGGTGAGTGACTTCACCTCTGGGTGAAAGGCTCCACGAAGGCTCAGCCATGAGGGATCAAGATGGGAAAACAAGTCCTTCCTTCCACCTACTGCCCTGTGGGGCAGGGCCAGGACATCTCTGGGCACCTGGGGCAAGTGGGAACCAGTAACAACCTGCTCTGCTCAGTGCCAGAGAGGGTCTGAGACTTGCCCTGTTTGGAGGGGATGAGGGGATGCAAAGCCCATGGGATATTGAAGCTTGGTCCAGTTAGCAGAATCCTAGCATGACAAACTGCACCACCACCACCAGGACAGCACCCAGCTGAAGCAAACCCAAGGGATCTGCTCCCCAGAAATGAAGCTCCCCCAGACCAAGCCTTGCCAGGGCTACACACAGCACAGACCAGCAAGGCAGTTGTCTAGACCATCAAGCAGTTCCTGGTGGCAAAACAAGCCCTGATATCTGCTCGGCCATTTTCACTGCCCGTGACAGCCAAGCTGGCTGCAGCTGCCAAAAAGGGGGTCACACAGGGTGACAGCTCCTATGGCTCCTCCTGGGAGCAGCCAGTACCGCTCCCTTCCTCTTCCCACATCCACACCAAGCCCAGCTCACCAGGGCTTTCCACGCAGCACTGCTCCTTCCTCCTCACCCGGCAGGAACAGCCAACTTTAGCACTGGCCAAAACCCAGCGTGCCTGCACGGATGAGCCAGCCATGCCCTGCACTCCTGCTCTTCCCTGGTGCCGTGGCAGTGCCCAGCTCGTTGGCTGATGAGGGGCACCAGGACCTTTTCCTTGCAGGTCTAGGGATGTACCGTGCTGTGCTCAGCCATGCAGAGAAGGAGATGGCTCTTGATGGGAGCTGGCATAGACCTATCCCAGCCCAAGGCACTGAGCCCAGAGGCAGTCACCTCCTGGAAGTGGCCGAGGGGAAGGGGAAGCAGAGGAAGACAAGGCAAGAGCAGAGATAAGATGAGCTGACACGCATGCAAGACAAGGAGAAAGGGATTAACTGTGCTCCAGCCAACACAAAGGCAGGAGGGTGCACTGAGAGGGGATCTCAAAGTCACAGCACACTGTGCCGACCAGCACATGCATTGGCTTTCGTCAATAATTCAGCGTGTTGGGTCATGAACGCAACTGCAGAGGGGCTGCGACTGGAGGGGGCATTTCTACCTGAGCAGAGGGAATGGCAGTGATGGGTGGGAGGGCATCCCTGAACAGGACTGCAGCACTGCAGGGTGCTGGGCACCAGGGAGACTGGCCTACTCACTCACTGGAAGGCACAAATGGCATCATGCTCACGTCCCTGCAGCTTGTAGAACCTTTTGAGAAAGTTAACTCAATGAATTAACACCCAAACCTCTCCAAACCCAGGGTGTTTCCTGCCTGTAGGAATTTACAGCCACTGTAACCACCTCCTGCAGCATGACCCATTTGCTTGGATGTACCATGTGTTAGAGATTTGAACACTCAGTCACTGGGACCAGCCCAGGGCAGTGTCCATGATCTCTCGTGCAAACAGACTGCTTCGCCCTGTGCAGCCCCCCACTAGAGCAGCGTGCCAGCAGCACCAGCCAGCCCAGGTGCTTCAGGAGCATCCTTACTCAAAGGATCACTCCAAATGCCCCAGCTAGGAACAGATGGCTGCCCCTATTCAGCTTCAACAGACACCTCTCCTGCCTGCCAGCAGAGCCAAGACCCTGCAGCTCCCATGTCTTTGGGAGCCATGTGCTTGAGTGTGCCCAGAGTTACTGCACTTGACAAAGAAATCAGCAGTGGACAATTTCTGGCTTCTGTTGCGGAGCAGGCCAGGCCAGTGGGTCATGAATTGTCTCCTTTGGCCTTTAAATGTGCAAAAAGTGGAATTCAGAGGTCTTGAACTCCTCTGAAAGATCAGCCCTGAGCCTGGAGAGCTGCCCAGAGCAAGGGATCCTGCTGTCTCAACCCAAAGCCTGTGCTTTGGCCCCCAGGTGAACATGTCACAAGGAGAGCATCCGATGAGCCATGGGGAAGCCAAAGTCACAGCCAAGGCCAGTTACAGGAATAGAATTGGCTCAGACTGAGAAAAATGTAACTTTCCATCACTTTGCAAGCAGCCATTCATCCTGCAGGCCAGCTGGCTGCCATGTCAGTGCACCTCCCATCCATTTCAAGTGTCCTGATAACACCAATGCTTCACAAGACTAGCTCAAGAAAGCTTGGGAGAGTTATTATCCAAAGCCAAGTAGCTGGAGTTGACCCAAATCTTAGGCAAGTGATTAAAATGACTGGCTTTTTTTTTTTTTTTAAAGAAAACTGCTGTGCTGTACCTGGAAAACTATTAACTCTGTAAGGCTACACAAGCACACAAGTGCTTGCAGACTGGTGAAGCTCATCCTCACATACAGCCCTGGGACCAGCCACCCCCTGCAGGCTCCAAAAATGGGGTGCTTTGGCCAAGATGCTCCTCTTGAGCATTGTGTTACCACACCCGGGCAGCTCTCACTGCAGGATCAGGGATGGGATACTCAGTCATGGGGATGAGTGTTGAATTGCTGGTCTGCATGCCCCATGATTTGGATGAATTTCACTGTGGGTTACATGAGTCTGTTCTGGCTGGGAACAGATTGTCACAAAACTGCCTTTGCTTCAGATCCAGATTCAGGTCCTATCCAGGCCCCTCTGCTCCTACGGGACACAGTTAACACTGCCAGCCAAGAACAAGGTATCGTTCTTCCCCTTTGACTACATACACTAAAAATCAAGTTTCTTTTCTTTCAGAGCAAAGGAAACTAAAGGCAGCAGCATTTCCAGGTGAGCAGAGCACAAGAGCAGCTACTGAATAACATCAACCAAATCCCAGACTCTCCCTTGGGCAGCTCCCAGCCCCACCCTTCCCCATGTCCTCCCTACCTCTCCATCCTCCCTGCCAGTGCCGCCCCACACTGGGACAAGGGCTGCTTTCCCAGGCAGGGCAGGAAGAGCACGGGTTGCTACTCACAGGCACATTGGAATCTCAGGCCAGCTTTCCTGCATACCAGGGCAGGAGGACACCCCACTCTTGCCCTTCTGGGTTCAATGCCAGAACCCAAAACTCAGGTGTCGGTCCATTACAGATTAAAGGAGTGAACATAAGGACAAACCCTGCCTGTTTGATGAACCAGCACAGCCCCAAAAGCCCACACGTACTTGCTTCAGTTTGACCACGTTGCCCCAGGGACTGGCAACTGAGAATCTACAGATTGGGGACACTATGTGGCCTCAGGGTTATTTTGCATGTCCTTGCCCCTGGAGAGCACAATATCCAGGAACCTCTGGGGAGTCAAGGGAGGTCATTCAGTTTTATGTCCTGGACGTAACCAACTCATGCCAAATGCTCAGCTGGGGCACTGGCATGGAAGCTGCCAAACTTGCTGCACCGAGAAGTTGAACTGTGCTTAGATGGGGATCCCAAACAGGGTAAAATCTGCATTTAATACCTATTATTCTAACATCTCCCCATCTGTCCATTTCCCTCACATGCCTGTAACTGCAGTATGCCAGGGCTGCCTGATATCAATGGCACTTTAATTTCATCATTCCCAACTTATTTAGAGCAATTAGGAGGCAATGAGCACACAGTGGGAGCCATGATGCACTTGAATAGCATCCAAGGGTTACCGCAGTATCACAGGAGACCTTCAGATGGAATTATCAGTCTGCAAAAAAACTTAAATAAAAAGGAAGGCAATCCCCAAAGGAAGGATAAGGTTCTTCTTGGTCCTATAGGTCCCTTTTTAATTTGAAATCAGCTGACAGAAATATAAAGAGATTATATACCTTACTTAATTAGTGAAGAGACAGCATCTCAGGTTGGAAGACAAAGATAAGACGTTTTGCCGGGGCATCTGGCTGGAGAAATGACTGGGGGAGCAAGGCAGGGATTCCTGTGAGGTCGATTACCTAATCCCACTGCAGGCAAGCAAGTTTTGCCATTCACCTTTCTGGAAGGAGAGGTAAAAAACCAACAGTTTTGGAAATCCTACCCAGAAAGGTAAAGCAAAAAGCTGCTTCTCCCTAGTGATTTCTACTGGATGGTAGGAGCACTGCACAAAGCCAGTGCCACCAAGAAAGCTACCAAAAAAAGCCAGCCAGCCTGCAGTCTGGCTTCCCGACGTCCCCATTTCATGCAAGGCAGGTGAGGTGCCAAAGGAGGGGACAGCTCCTCACTTCTGATTTAGCCACATGCCCACACTCCTCCTGCACAGGCTCTTTAAATGCCTGCCTGCGTGAGAAAAGCAATGGCCTATTTTTTTTCTGAGCTGCTCAGTACAGCCTCCACCTCAGAGCACAGCATGCACAGGTCTTATTTAGGATGCTTCAGACACATCCAAAGGGACTTTGGGAACAGTCTGTGGAAAGAGAAGACTGAGTGGGCAACCTGAGTCACTTCATTGCTTACAGAAGTGTACAAAAGCATCTTCCATTTGAGCAAAACTCAGCACAGCTCCTGTTGACTCTGGGGACCAGGGGAAAGTGCATCCTCTCTAGCATACTCCACTGATGCAGAATAACTGCACACCACCTTTCTCATCCGGGCTTACCGAAAGAGGGATCATCCCCCGCAGCTATGATCCAAACCTCTGATCCTGGCAATTCCTCCACAGCGCAGGAGCCGAGAGCTGTTCTAACGGGTGAGGGCTGTGGAGGAATTAGCTTCCTCCCAAGGAGAAGAAAGCAGAGCAAGACATGTGAGGGGAGAGGTGTGTGCACACGCGTGTGCGTGCCCTGAAGAGATACGATTACAGCTGGCTGCAAAACTCAGCTCTGAACTCATTGCCAGAGAGCCTGACTCATGCAGACAAGTCCGACCAGCACCATCCACTGCACATGGGAAAAGGAGATAAGCACAGGAGTTACAGGAGACTCTGGTCCAGAGTCAAATAGACTCGGCCTTTACCTTGAGCCCTGTCCTCGAGAAAGTCACTTCAAGCTGTCAAACAAGGGCCTCTGTGCAAACATCCCCATATGCTGGGGCTGAGAAGGATCACTGTGAGGCAAGGACATGCCCTGCCGTGGGGAGCTCCTCGCATTACCTTTCCTCATTAATGGTGGTAAGAGGTGCTGGTTTGTGCCCTGAAAGCTCAAAGCCTCTGCTCATCTACCCAACGGCACAGCCCAGGTCGCACAGGACCTGAGTTGTCCTTCCAATGAACCTCTGTCCTCATCTAGGACAGGACAGCCACCATGGGCTCCCCTTGCTCTCCCAGTCTCACCTTTCTGTTAAGGCTCATCACAACAGCACCACACAATGTCAACAGCAAGGTGCCTGCTGGGGGTTCAGATGCCCTGAGCCAGCTCGGAAAAAAGCCCTAGTCATTACAGCTGCAAGACGCTAATGGCTCCTGGTCGCTGCACCACAGTGACCGACAGCACTTTCACCTCTCTCCGTCAGGGTATTTATTTTCCACAAGATAAAAGCCACAAAGTGGCATCCAGCACAGGCGATATTATTTCACAGGACTTCTGATGCTGTCAGCAACCACATGCACAGCAACTCCCTGGGATGGCAGGGAGGGGGGTTCATGGGAATATATGGAAAGTGCCAAAATATGAACTGCTAATAAGATGTATTTTCAAATGTCACCAAGTTATGATCTATTGATCTCGCACCAGAAGCCTGACTCTTTCTGTGTAATATTAATCTATGTCACTTACACGTTGTGGGAACTGCAGATTGAACGAGTGCCGTTACACTAAAATTAGGTATTACAATTATTAACTGCTAGGGGCCCAAACGAGCAAGGTTCTGAAGAGCCAATCCAGAATAATAGTGGCTTAACAACCTGCTGGGAGCACCCATGCACACGTAAGCTTGAGCACCTCGGTGCAGTGGTGTGGGACAGGGGCACGAGGCTCACCACAGAGCAGATGCTGCGCTCAGGGTAACACCCCTGCCTAGGAACAGCCTGGAAGAAGCCGATTTGGGTGCAGCTAGGAACATGAGTGAAGTCCTATCCTGAATCAGGGGAATCCCAGGGAGAAAAGTGTTTCCAACCCCATCCAACACACAGCTAAGGCCTGACAGCCCCCACTAAGCTGCTGTGACACATGGCCAGGGCAGGGTGCTGATGACACCTCCTAGACTGGCTAAAGCCCTTACAAGCACCTGCAATTCCTCACGGAGGTTACCCCAAACCTGAGAGCATGATTCTGGTAGGAACTCTAGAAGAGAGTTGTCTAGCAGAAAGTTTTTGCAGAAGTTGAAAACACTCCAATGGGACTTTGGCCAAATATTTTAGATCCCTTTTAAAAACAAGGCCAATCCATAGTCACTTCTAATGATCCCACTGACTGTTTTTCACTGCGTGCTAACAGAGACAAGTTGTCTCCTTTAGACCACTATATCATGGCTGAGAGCATCAAGAGGGGAAGATGATGGGCTTGGAGAGGAAGAACATCCTTCCTTTGCTCCACTTCAGCTGCTAATAGGCATGCCAGAGCTCTCTGAATAACATTACATTAGTGCTGCATAAAAGGAATAAAGCCCTAAAACAACACATTACATATTTGCTCAACTACACATCACACAAAAGACTGTCCCCAGGACACCACATGAGGACTTGAAATAGCAAAGCCAAGGGCTGTAAAAAGCACCAAGCTGGGCAGACATCCACAGTGCCCACGGCCGGGGTTCGGATGCACGCGAGAGCTGGGCACGCAGGAGCATGGCTGCGGGGAGCTGATGGGATAATCTCATTTAACCAAAGGAAGCTGCATAAAACACTCAGTCTCCTCTGCCAGAAACTTGGGCAAGCCCCAACCATTGGGCATAGAGTCTGCAGAGAAATCAGCATCCAGACGAGGAATGCAGCATCCAGGGCAAGACCTGCTGCTGTGCTGGGGCACAGCCCTGGCTGCCACCTGCCTGGCACTGACCCACAATTTCCCCCTGCTCCTTTGTTTTCACTTCCAGCACTTAAAAATTTTCACTCCTAAACTCAATGAATTGTCAGTTCCAAATGCCTCTTGCCCACAGGAAAGGCAACTGCATGAAGTGCTGTTTGATATTTTCCAATAACTGTCATTGTGGCACAGGGCTGATACGGAGCCTTCAGCAGTAAATTGTAATGACAGTTTTGGTGGGGTGAAATAAGTAGTTTTTAAAAGACCTTTTTCTCCCTCTGCCCCCAGCACCTGGCAGGCCTACAGCATGTTTCCATAGCCAGGCATATGGCAAGATCACTGGGCCCTGCTCTGCCACCACAAAGGGCCATCAAAATGTACCTTGGCTGGAGAGGTGAGGTCCCACCAGCCGGTGGCCTGTGGCACAGGACGAGCCAACAGATGTGCTGGGACAGAGGTGGAGAACCTGAAGGGGTCAGAGACAGAGAGAGGGGACTCCCCTTGTGCTAACATTGGAGAAGTGGAGTCAGAGACCTTTTGGATGCGTGTTTCTCCCCTGCCCTCAGAAAGGACAGATTTGCTAAATCAGCACAGCTTTGCAGGAGAGCTTTGTCCTTATTGGCAAGCAGGAGAGGCTCGGCTCCCCCTCATAGGTGAGCTGCCAGAGAGGCACAGAAAAGCCAGGTGCACATCTGACTTTAAATGCACCCTCCGCTGCTGGCAATCAGGGATGAGCAGGAGCCCCTTGCACCCAGCAAGACCAAGTGCAGGAGCAAGCACTCTCCAGGAGGTCTGTGGTCCCTGCCTGCCGCTGCTCTGACACCCAGAGCACAGATCCAGAGCGTGACACTGAAACAACCTCAACCAGCTACCTATCTGTCCAGCTCCCTGCTGTTGGGATCATGGCAGGAACCTGCTAGCAAGAGTCAGCGAACACCCCAACCACAGAAACATCTCTCCCTCCACAAAGAGGCTAAAAGCAAAGCCCACTTTCTGAAGACTCCTTCTGGAGGAAGATTTCTCCAATACAGCTTGCAGAGGTGCAACCAATGTGCAAAGTCACAGAGGTATTGGCATGCCTGGGAGTCTTTACCCCATGCTCTGGGAAGGGCCATGCAAGCCAGCCACAGCCAAGCTGCAAGCCCCACAGCCCCTGCACCTGGGCACGCAACCAGGGGCTGGCAGCGAGAGGAGATGCAATGCCTCAGAAGTTTTCTGAGTTATTGTGTCACACCGAACAGCTCTGACCTTTTCAATATTCTGTATTTTTATTGGCTGCCCATTTCCCCTCAATCCCCACAGGCTCATTAGAGAGCGAGCAGAGCCGAAGGCAGCTCCAGCAGCCAATGCCGCTGCACAACACTGAAAAGGTCAGAGACATTGAGGCTGAGCAAAGCTGCTCTCGGGAGGGCGGTTATAGCAGGACAGGAACACTCCTCAGCCAACTCAGGCTGCAGACCAGGACCTGTTTCCCAGGGACCCTCCCAAGGCAGACCTCCTGCCTTGTCTACACCAGAGCGAGGCTGCAGAAATGGTCACACGTGGTGTGACAGAGAGCCCCAAGGCTGCTACTCAGGTGCTGCCAGCAGGGAGAGGACCAAGAACATCTCCCAGAGCCTCCAGCGCAATGGGATAGGGAAGGCAACTACCCGAGGGGATTACCACCCAACTTTAGCAGACGTAAGAGGAGACTGTCTGAAGTCTAGGCCTCCCCTGAGACGTTCAGGGGACAGAAAGGAAAACTCAGCCCTGCTAGCAGGCTGCAAGCCAGGCAGGCAAACATGGCACGCCACTGGGCAGGGACAGCACACACACAAGCAGCACAGCTGCTTCACTCACAGCCTTTTGATCAGCCACAGTCCCACTCAGCCATCTTACATGAAATAAGAGCATGACACAGCATCCCTAAAGACCTGGCACCCCCTCTCCCTGCTCCGGAGAGGAGAAAGGCAAGCCCCAGGAGTTAACCCTCCTCCCAGAGAGAGGCTCCAGACCCAGGAAGGCAACATGAGCCAGCGAGGCTGCAGTTCCCAAGCAGGACCACAGATGAATAACACATATAAACCCAGCCTGGCTCTCCATGCTGGTCCTCAACACACCCACAGTCACAAGCACAGTACATTGAGAAAGCCCAACTCCAAAGATACAGGCTGGGAACCTCAACCAGGGAGCTGCTAACAGGGAGGTGGTAGGAAAGATGGTGACTTTCCAGAGCTCAGCTATCAGCCCTCTACTGTGGGGTCAAAACTCACTGGGTGGCTTCAGAAACGTGTCCCCTGGGGCATGAAGGTGCAGCGAGGGCTGGCTGCTCTTTCAGGGAAGACAAGCAGGAGCAGAGGGTGCCCTCCCCAGCAGGCATGAGCCCATGGCTCCAAACAAAGCAGGCAGAGGTGGGTGCTGCAGCCAGGTCCATCAACAGCAACAAACCAGGTCCAGGGGCCCCATAGGCAGCCCAGGCTGGAGCAAAAGGAGACAGAGCTGGAGACACCCACATCAAAGCTCAGAAAAAGAGCAAGGAGGCCAGCCCTGAGCATAAATATGGCTCCCAGAGCAGCGCTTGTTGGGTAACAGTTGGAGAGGGTCAGGTGGAGGCTCCAGGTGGGGCTGCTTAGGGCAAATAAGGCCCTTTAGCAATTAGCTTGCCTCACAACAGCTGGGCTCTCAATGGCCACCCTCTCCTTCTCCATATGGCAGAAGACAACCATATTTTGGCAGCAGCTTGCCTGCTGAGGGGGTCTGCATGACCCCTGGGGAGACCCACCCATGCCAGGGGCCGTTGGACGGGCTGTGCTGCCTCCAGACAGTCCTGAGGCATGGGGGGCAGCTGCCCCAGTCCCCATACTGGTTTTGGCACCATTTCCCAGTACAACCAGCAGCTCAATCAGTGCTGAGAGGCTGGGGGGGGAGCGGGGCCGCAGGGGCAGCTGCTGTGAGGAGATCGGGTCTGCCCTGTGCCAGTTCTGGCTGGTTCCGCCAGGGCCCAGCCGGCCCCGGCCCTGTTGAGGCCTGTGCCCCCTCATACCCCTCAGCGGGGAGGGCAGTGTGGTGGGCCTGGCTGCCTCCCAGATCTGGCCCCTGACTTTTTATTTGTTCATAAATGTTCAAAACCAGGGGAAATAAGTGGTAAATGCTCTTTCTCTATCAACACGTAATGCCAGAGTGAGCATTTCCAGGGCTACCAGAAGCAGACATGTTGGGCATGGGTAAACAGCACTCGATGAGCTTCTCCTTTGTCAATATGAAAACATACCCAAAAAAACCCCAACCCAGAGGTAGAAACAATAAAGGACAGACATAAAGAAGCAACAGCCAGAAACACCCCAGGAGGGAGCAGGGGGAAAGGGGCAGAGCCGCCCAGTGGGGACAAGGGCGGTGAAGCCCCTCGGGATGAATACCAAGGGTTAAAAACTGCAACAGCTCCTTTCTGAGAAATGGAAAATATCACAGCTCTGGCAACACATACTCAGATTTTTCTAAAATAATGTTAGATTTTTAGGTTTTTTTTTTAAAAAAAAAAACTGTATCTGGGCAAAGAGTGCATTGACATTAGTGACAGATGGGATGGAAAAATTTTTGTTTGGAAAAAATATCTTCTTTTGAGTCACATGCACGCAGAAAGGAAAACAACTTAACCCGTCCGGTCTCCCTCCAAGGGTGAGCTGTAACATGGTGGCAAAGAGCCGAATCCCGCCAGGCTGCAGGGACAGACCCCTGCCCTTCAGGTCAAGAGATGCCAAAGCTGAAAGGTTCAGAGACAGGATTTTTGCCCTACAAAAAAGCATTTTTCTTCTTCCATGGAAGGCAGCGAAGGCAAACCGGCTTTCAGCCCTCCCTGTTAAACCCAGGTGGCCTTGCTCAGGAAAGGTTGTATCATCCCTGCAGCCCGGGCACCACAGGGCCATGGCAATGGCAAGTCCTGGGAGCCACATCATCACCTCCTTCTTGGCTCCACTTGGCCAAACCCAGCCCTCAGTCCAGGAACCCCAGTGGCCCTTGGACAGCATCGACCACGTGTTATCTCAGAGCAGGGATGGGCTTTGCAAGAGCTTTGCTCAGACTGCAGAGACCAGGAGCATTAGAAAGACGAGACCTGGGGAAGACGGGCTTTATCGTGGAAAGCAGAGCCAAGCAAGGAGTTGTGTTTGCCCGGCAAAGGCATGGAGAAGGGAGGAATGAGAGGCAGGAGGAGGGCCAGGATGAAGAGTGGGGCAGGGGAGGGAATTACAAAGTGTTTGCCCGTGTGGTGAAACCGGCTGGAGATGAACTCCCACCGCTGCTGTTTTGACAGCCCAAACGCACTCGCTCGCACAATATCTCTGTCTTGTTAAAGGTAATTACAGTTCTTCCTGTGTAATGAGATGGTTTTTAAAGGCCATTCAAAAGAAATTTTCTATAATGAGGTTAAGGGTTTTATGGTGTTATACATCAAGGGAGCTGGTAATTGGTCGGATCCAGGCAGCATCCTGAAGCAGGGAGATAGGAGGTTCTGTGAATAATAGGCTAGCACAGAGTGCAGAGTCTCCAAAATGTTTTGGTTCTGCAGAGGAGGGAGAATAAAAGTGGAGGAAGGAGGGAAGAACAGAGAGAAAGGAAAAGGCAGAGAGTCAGATGCTGCCAGCTCCTGCAGGACTACGGTGGCTTCTTCTGTCTTGCTTTGGGTGGGTTTTGAGGAGCTTCATGAGAGAAGAAGGACCAGCGTGTACGTAGTGGGTCCTATAGCACAGCATTTCTGCTCTGGGTGGGAAATGCCACTCTGCCGGTTGGTGCAGGGTGGCAGCCGGCTCGGTCCCGGGCAGGGAGCAGGGAGAAGGCAGGCAGAGACTGCCTGCATGGCACGGCATGGCTGCGAGATCTGCCTGATCCAGACTTGCACACCACCCCCGCCTGCTCCATCTGGAGAGAGGAAGAGCAGAAGGCTTTGCCCGCACAGGGATCTCCCCACTGTGCACGAAGACACAGTTGCAGTGGGTTGAATGCCGTGCAGCTGAGGTGTAAACTGCTCCTGCCTCTTATTTCCCTCCAACAAGTCCCAGGTCCCTCCCTCAGCCTGCGCAGGAAAAGCCCCAGCAGACCTGTCACCCAGCCCTCAGATCAAGCCTTTCCCCACTAGATCGCTCCTTGTTTATTATTGCTACTGCTGCTGCTTCCGCTCCCTCCCGATGTCTCTGCTCTTCCAGGGCCGCCCAGCAGCGGGATCATTACTCCCATGTATTTAGCGGCAGCTCCCTGGTGCTGCTGCTGAAGGCCTGCAGCATTTCTCCATATTTAGAAGAAGCTGATGGTGGCTGAGACACTGCTGTGGGTGAACAACAGGGAGCCAAGCTCAAAGAGCGGCTATTTTCGTGCCACCACCAACCCGTGAGCCCCAGGCGCTAGCAACTTCATAGCAAAGCTTGTTCTCTTGGGATCTCCAGCCCACTTGTTTGTGCTGAAGAGGCAGGAGTGGCAGCGGAGAGACAAGTACCTGAACTCTGTGAGGCTTAAGTGCTCGTCTGATTGAAAAATCAGCCTTTAGATGCGTGGAGGTTCAGCCACCACTTGTGCTGGCAATGCTGAAGGAGTTGGACGAGTGTGCTGGTGATGGCAGGGGAGGATGCTCTTTGCATTACTCCCACCTCCTCTGCAAGGATTGCTGGCTTGGATGGTTAGGGGGGAATGACTGAACGCCAGTTTCCCTAATAAACCTAAATTTTCCCATGGCACATCAGTTGAACCTCCTGTGAACTTCAAAAGATGTTTGAGTAGGGGCTTTTTTTTGTTTATTTTAGTTTTCTCAAGGGTTATCTGCCCATACCTCTGCTTTATAGTCCATAACTTGCCCTTAGCAACAGCCAGTCCAAGCTTTGGATCATGATCTCATGTCTCAGTGGGGCAGTGGAATCAACTTCCCAAGGGACGGACTCACTCCGGGACGTGTGGGGCTGGAGTTGAAGTCCTTTGAAAACCGGGCACAGCTAGAGGCGGGAATTTGCAGGCAAATCCTGCAAAATCCCAAGCGGATGTGACTTCGTGCTGCTGCACTGTGGCTGGAGGAACTGCTGCCGCTGTCACCCGCAGAGGACACGGCCCTGGGACTCAGACCCCTAATTTGGCTCTGTGGCCTTATTCCCGTCTGAACTTTCCAGTGCTTTTTGCCCCTGTCTACTACTGCAAATTACACAACTGCTGGACCCTCAGGAAACAGTTTTTAAAGGCTGGAACTAACAGCTCCCACTCAGCTGATGCAGCCGGTGGAGGCTGGAGCAAGAGGGCCTCTGGTGATCTCATTAGTGGGCACCGCGGCCTCAGAGGCACTGCGGAGGGTGCGTAACGACGGCACATGTCTCATTTCTGGAGACAGTGAAGTCCCATGTTTGAGCTCCTATAAACTCCACGCTGAGGAACAAGCCATGCACCAACTCACATGTCTCGGCACCGAGCAGGGCTCCCCGATTTGGGGTGAGGCAGCGTGAGGCGGGTCTGTGCCGCAGATGCGATGCATCTGCTTTTGGGAGTGAGCATGAGCCTGGCCTGGCTTCTCGAACCACCTCTCCGTCACCATGCACTGGAGCACAGTATCGAGCACTCTGCACGGCTGCAGCGGGGCTGAGCTGTGGGGCACAGAGTGGAAGGAAAGCGGCTTTCCCTGGCACCGCCAGCTTCCTGCTCCTGTCAGCATACAGAAGAAAAGGAAACATTTCCCAAGCCCTCGGTTTCAAACGACACTAAGTGCATTTTGCAAGATGCCACCAGTCGCTGGGTAACATACATTACTCGCCTGATTCTGCCTGAGGAATTGCATTTAATATCCTGCCTATTTATGTTTTTTAAAGACCAATTAAATATTAAAGGCATTTATCAAGGTTTAACGCTGCAGTGAGTGTAACAGCTCAGATGCCAGTGATGCCAGTGCGTGTGGTTTCAGCAGCGAGGTGCAAGGGAAGCCATGGGTTTCTGAGCTGCTCTGCCCTGCACAGAGCCAGCCGCGCAGAGCACGGTGGGGATGGAGATGGCCCAGGGGACTTGAGAGGGGACACTACTGCCCTTTATAGCTCCAGGTCTCTGCTTCGAATCTGAGCTAGGCAGGCGCAGAGAGCTGTAACTGTCTGAGAGGCGCCCGCTCGCAGGATCTGTCCCCACCCAGGATGTGAAAGCTCCTAATCATGTACCAAAACCTTTCTCTGCTCCAGTCTGGAAACCTGAAATCACAGCCACTGCCTGAATAGAGGTGGTTTCAGAATTTGTCAACTAAATGTGTTTTCATCAGTAAATACCAGTTTGTTGAAATTCAAAGCCTTCCAAAAAAGGATCAATTGTGACAAATTACCCATTTCACAAAAATTCTGGAAAAAGGCTCAGAAGGTCAAAATGTCCCATTTTTGACACATTTGAAATGAAAGAAAATCAATTTTTAGGTTAATAAATCTAAGGTAATTTATAGTTTTGCAAAAAGGACTAGAAATGAAAAGCAACTATCAAAATGTTTTGAAATTATTTTAAAAAAACCCTATTCAGTGGAATCAAAAGGGGTTTTTTTCAAGATTTTTTTTTTCTTTTACTGCTATTGGAATTTTACATGTCTGTTCCTGTTGCTGGTGGGAACTCATTTTTTTCTATCTCAAGAATTGCCGGGGTGGGGAGATGCTTCCTCAGCCAGTTCTGGTCTCGCTAACACGACCTCAGATGGATTATCGCTGTTACTGACATTACAACAGATGCCAGAGGCCTCCGCTAAGCTCCACTGCCCAGGAGGCTCTGGGTGAGCATGCCTGGAGACATCCATCCCTCTCCCCCTTCGAGTGCCAGCCCTGCCACAGAGGGAGAGTGAGGAAGACCCACCGGATCAGCTGTCACCCTCGTGAGCTGATGGCACGACGCAGGGCAGGATGCAGGTTACAGCCCCGGTGCATGTTGCTGAGAGGAGGGGGTCCCTCTGGAGCCCAGAGGTATCTGGCTGTTCACAGGCTCCCCGTTCAGCAGACCCCAAACAGATGGACAGGCAGTGAGCCCTTGAACACAGAGCAGATGACAGTGCTGAGCGGGGAGCAGGTAAGGGGAATGCTTTCCTTGCCCTCCCCGTCCCCCTCAGCCTGGTTAGACACAGTTGTGTCCCCCCGGATCTGCCGCATCAGACACTGGTACCCCACGTGGGAAAGCAAGACCTCTCCCTTGGGCAGCATAAAACCTGCAGGCCTGGAAAAGGGGTATCCTGTGCAATATGACACGCCTCTGCCACCATTTGGTGTGGACAGCTTCCTTGTGGCTGTCCCACCAAGGGCCCCACGCCACCACCAGTGTCCCCAGCTCCTGGTACCCTGTGCTTTGGGGTGGGCTGTGCCAGGGCTGTCTGGGGCTCGGCGGCTGGCGTGCAGGTGGGCACGTGCTTTGCGATAGACATCTGTGCAAAGAGAAAGGCAGCAGAAAGGGAAAATATGCTGATAGAAATAAACGAGGCTGAGATAATGAAGCAACATCCAACATTTCCAGCGATGAGTAATAGGCAGGCAGATCAAACGGGCACCCTGTTAGGGGTAGCAGTGAGAGAGGGAGCCAGCCGGTCCCCTCCCCCTCTCTGCACGCTTCTTCCTCCTCTCTCTCCCCTCCTCCCTTTCCCTCCTCCCCCTGCATAAATCTTTCATAGAACCATCGAATCATAGAATCGTTTAGGTTGGAAAAGACCTTTAAGATCATCGAGTCCAACCGTTAACCCAGCATGGCCAGGTCCACCACTAAACCATGTCCCTAAGCACCACGTCTACACATCTTTTAAATACCTCCAGGGATGGTGACTCAACCACTTCCCTGATTCATCCAGAATAATGTCTCTCTTCATAAGGAGAGAAAGAATTAAATATTTCACGAGACTGCAGTCAATCTTGCAGGGCCTTTCTGTTGACATTTCAAACATATATTTGACATTGCTTTCTCATTCCCTCCCGGTAGAGCAGAGTGCTCTGCAGAAAGCCCATTACCCTCCGTAAGGAGGGGACGCCATGGGGTGTTCAAGCCACCCTAATGGGAAATGAGATGGAGGGAGAAGCCCTCTGCCACCCTGCGTCCCCCTCCTTTTATCTCCCCTCCCTTTCCTTCCCCTTCCCTCTCTGCCTCTCCCTCCCCAGCTCCCCTGGAGCACAGGCAGACCCTGCTCTGCGTTTTGTCCCTTCCTTCCAGCAAAGGTTGAGTTGCGCCCTTGCTGTGTCCAAGGCAGGACCTAAAAGTCACCGGCTCAGTCAGCACTGAGGGTTTGATAAAGCATCGCTGAGCCACATCCTGGGGGAATCCTGGCCCCTCTGCTCTGTGGCACCCGTAATGGCTCTCCCCTCGTGGGCACAAAGCACAGATCATACGGGGAAGAGGATATAGGCTGGCGTTTCATTCTGCTGCCAACCTCTACATATCAGCTGGCCATTAAAATCTGGAAGGAGGGTGATGAGAGCCCTTCTCCCCCCAATCCACATTCCTCTCCCCAGGGAACTTGTTAGTCTTTGATGCTCCCATGCACCTCTGCCACCAGATAGAACAGGGCTTGGGCAGCATGAAGACAGTGTTAAATAGCAGCAGTGGCTGAAGGGCTTCCCTTCTCCCTGAGAGGAGCATCACTGCCGGCTCTGTCCCCCACCATGCACCCTGAGGTCCCCACCGCACAGCAGGGCAGCAGCAGACAAGGCCGCTTTGCCAGCACACTGGGAAACGTTGTCACAAGACTGCTAGGAGAGCCCTGGAGCTGTGCCAAAGGGGTGACACTCCCAAGTCTCCTCGCACAGGGAGTCTCACTCGCAGCTGGAGCACCAAAGGGTGGGGAACTCTCACCCCCACGCAAGAAACAAGGAAGAAAGGTGGAGGGACATTCCTTCCTCAGCACCAACATATCCAAGTGTCTCTCAAACACGTAAGCCATCTTCAATAGCTTCCTGGGTGCCAGAAACCCCAGCTGCTCTCTGTGCTGCTGCCAAAATCTCCAGTGTTCCTCTCACATCCCAGGAGGCAAAAATCCACAGCACGTGGGGTGTTCGCAGCATGGCTGGACAGGGCTAGGTGGCGTATCCCCATGAGCCACTGGTACAGCATGCCCTGACTGTAGCATGCTGCAGCAGGGTGCAAGGATGCCGGGTCCAAGCTGTCACCTCCTGTTAGTGCTTCTCTGGCAACTACCTCTGATCTTGGTGGCCCCTCTGTGTCCTCTCCCAGCCTGCTCTCCAGAGGGAAAAATGGCAACAGCATCACTGGTTCATCTTCTGCGATGCCTCCAAACAAGGAGATGAGGACAAGGAGATGCTTTGCAGCAGAGACACAAGGTAATGTGTCCAGAGCAGAAGGAAGACCACATCTCACCCCCGAAGTCCCACCTCCGACCCAAGGCATCCACTGCCCCTTCCACTCCTTGCGCTAATGCAAGCCTCACGGAGAGCCATCGCCTGAAGAAACTGTGAGAATCAGAAGTGATTACAAGGAGACACCCTGACCCTGACTGCATTTACTATCCCACATCGCAGCTCCAGGGTCCCAGGATGCGGTTTGGTGGCTCGTGGTGCCTGCAGCAGGTTACTGCTCTGCAGCCAGAGCAGCGAATAACTGCAGACTGGAGCAAGAAAGAAGGTTCAAAGTTCCTTGGGAAAGCTGGACGGATTCGCAGAGCCTTCTCCTATTTCATGCGGTTTTACGAGTTGTTTCTAAGGTCCTACAATTCCTCCAGTGTGTCAGTTGAACACACAGGAAGAGAAATCCCTTCCTTCTTTTTAAGTTCTGTATTTAAAGATACATTTAATCCTCCTGTTAAAATATCTCCCAATTCCTAATAAAATTACAGAACTAAGATTTTCATCTAGTTCTACCCCTCTGACTCAAACTCTTACTCTAACCTTTGAGTCTTCTTTAGATCAGCAGAGATTGATGTTTGTAGATCAAAAGGAAAGATTTATGATCACTGGTATTTCCCCTAGAAACACCCACGACCCACACAAGCTCACGTAATGAGATCCAATGGCTCGAAGTCAAAGCCAGGCAATTACAAGCTGGAAAGAAGATACCACTGTTTAAGAGCAACGGAAAAGGAGTAACAGAGACGTCTACCAAAAAATGTGTTCTTCTGCCCCACGGGACCTTTCAGCCCAAAGCAGAGTTTCTAAAAGCAAAGCTGTTCCCCTGGGGATGCCCAAGGCAGCCCCGCAGCTCAGCAGGGACCCAGGGTTGAGCAGCAGCACCGGGATACCCCACCTGCCTTTCGCTCCGCCACCGAAGACTGCGGGTCCAAAACAGCCACTGCAGGGCCAGCCTGGGGACTGTCCCCAAAGCTTGGGTGGAAACCCTGCGGCAAGCGCCGTGCAGGAGGGTTAGCTGAGATGATCGCATTGATTTCTGCTGGCATTAAAGCTCCAGGAAGAGAAAAATATCTTACGTTGCAAGGAAGTATTTTGCAGCGAAGCGTTTATGTGCCAGTTCTCTTCCCTGCTAATTTTTGCTTTGTCAAAGCTACTGGAAAGTATTTCTTATGACTGACAAAGCGGTGGAATTTATGAATAGGCAAATTACGAATAAAGAGGGAAGAAATAAGTCTGTTGATAAAAAAGCTGAATAATTCAGTTGAGGATCAGTTACTTGAGTCGATTCCGCCAGAATTTGAATGAAATCATTTTTACTTAAAGTAAGTTTGTCTTTTGGTTTGAAAACCTGCGAGCCGGAAAGCAACATATTTGCATTTTGCGTTCCAATACATAAACTGAGACTTCATTTTGTAGGCTTTCTTGTTGAATAATCTGCTCTAATTTAATTGGAATTTGAATCCTATAAAAAGCATTTTCTACTTAGTTTTCTACTGATCTTGGGTATTGAGATTTTGTGATCTGAAAAAGCAATACGTCTGTGTGTGCTTATTATCATACTCAGAGGAGCTTCATTGTTTTCGCGTTTTCTGCTGAATAATCTGTTGAATCTAAAATGCAGTTTTGACTTAGCTCCTTATTGATATTTTTATTTTAAAATGTTATGATATGAAGAGTGATTTGTTTGTATTTTCTGCTGGGAAGTGTTTTCTATTGAGTAACAAGGGGGCTGCTTCTGTCAATGTTTACAGGAGTAACTAAGTCAACAGAATTACTCATACAATTAGCTTTACCTGGCCCTAATAGCCAGATATTGAAAGACATTTAAAATGCAGATGGGTGTCTATGGGGCAAGTGAAGAGAGTGTAGACACCTCAGCTCCTCTCTCCATCTTTAGGTGCCTAAGTACCTTTATAACTCCGGCCCAAAGTTCATAATTATATAAAAAATGGAACAGATTGGAAAAAAATAAGCCACGACACAGTTTGGATTTGGTTCTGGCCGCACAGGCAGAGCCACTTGCTCCTGCCTGGCTTGGACCAAACAATCCTAGGGCACGGGGACAGCCCTGCTGGGTCTGCAAAGGGGAACTGAGCCAAGAAACTCCACGTCAGGAGGCCAGCACGTGCTACCAGGGCTACAGCTCTCCTGGGAAATGTGTAAAGTTCACACATCCAAAATAATTGCACTGCACCAAGCTCAAGGCCAGGACCCAGACCCATCAAAACTGAAATCAGCAAATGCACGCACCGAAATCCCTCTGCAGGTCTGGGCCAAAGCCCTGTGTTGGGAAAACCAGTCCCGTCTCATCTATCAGTCTCACTAACGTAAACTCTGCCGTGGCTTGTAGTGCCTAATCACTGCCAGGATAAGTACAACCTGGCACATAATTTAATCACAGCAGCAATCATAAGAAATTAAAATAAATTTAGATTTGTAATAATCACTCAGCCCTGGGTTATCAATAATACAAGAGCAGCTTGTGAGAGAGCAGAAGACTGAATGAATCTGTACCCCGTTCCTGTTCTGCAATAGCCGATCATAATTCACAGCAGCAGACAAACAGCGCTGCCCATGAACGGTGGCAGCTTGCTGCTTGGAAACAAAATGGACAGCAGGAGTGCTAGGGGGAATATAGCATTTTATTCGGTGCATCAACAGAAACGGATTAATATAAGACAGTGATCCTTTGAGCAATGTCTGGGTAAAATATCACCGAGAGGACAGGAAAGCTACATTGACTGTGAAATAATTCCAAAGGGCAATATCATAATTTTGGTATCCCTTCTGTCCCATGGGTGTTATTTCACCACTCCTGTCATCCAAACAAAGGCATGCAATGCTACAGACCAAATTCACTGCATCGGAGACTTGCAGACTGATTTCTTGCAGCCAGGCTGTGGCACTGATGGGTGCATGGACGCATGTGGCAGCCCAGGTCCCTGGTGCTCCCATGGTGTGAGATGGGACACCAGTGCAGGGCTCAGCATGGCCCCGGCAGGCACCGGAGATGCGTGGGTCTGTGTATGGGAGAAGGGCACCGGCTGGATTAGCCAGATGCTGAGGGCACTGTGGCACAACCTTCAGCAGGGGAAGAAAAGACAGATTTGGCTCTCTTACAAGCAGCCACAAATCCCCTTGACCTCAGCAGGAGCAGTGCCGCCGTTCTGCAGGGCAGAATTTGATTTTGAGAGTTTAGGAGTTCAATGCCAACCATTCATACATGCATAATCCTGCACTTAACTACAGGCAGCCATGTGCTGGCGTGGCTCAGAGGCTTTAGCAGGAGGAGCCCCGGGTGCACGTAGCTCCCATCGCATGCAAATCCATGAAAGGTCTGCACTGAGCCCTCCGACATGCCCCTCACCAGTGCTGTGCCAGTGAAATCCCCCTCTCACTGTACGCTAGTGCAAAGCCATTCTGAGGGCCCCTAAGCTTACAGCTCTGCTTGTTTGCTTCATGTTCGCTTTTCTGTCACCCCACTTTGAAAACCAGAGCTGTGAGTTGCAGGGGGCAAGGGGAGGAGACCCTCCTGCTGCATCCCCTGTGCCTGCCCTCGCCAGCCCACTCTCCTCCCCAGCCACCACCCCACAGCACATCCTGATGTAACCCAACAACACCTCGAGGTTTCTCTGAGCTAAATAGGGAGCCCTGGTGAAGTGCAGCCCGCCCATACAAATGCCCGCCCTGCTCCAAATGCTGGGGAAAGCAGCTTGCCCAGAGCCCACAGCTCCATGCTGGTCCCAGCGCCACGCGTGCATGGGGTCCCTTGCTCGCCATGAGTGACAGTGCAATTTAGGAAAACCACAGTGGTTTCATGTTAACAATCAAATCGCAGAAGGCGACAACAAACGCTGGTAGGGCTCAGAGGCTTGGCTGGTTGATGAAGACAGGAGGAGAAATCTGTCAGGACGAAAAAAGAAAGAGCCAAGCTGAGATGGGGAGGCTGCCAGTGCACGTGGGGCACGGACAGGCTGCCGAAGAACATTGTTGCCTCTGCTGAGAGGGATGTGCCCCGGTGCACGGGACAGCCCTACCTGCAAGCTTGCATGCGCACTGCAGTGCATGCTCTCACGTGTCCAGGCGTGAACGAACAGCCTCTGGGCACGAGGAATCAGGTAGTCAGTATGCATTCAGTATGTATACCCGGCACATGTGCATGCACACACATCTATGTAAGACACTGTAGCAGAAAGCCCGTGCTCCAGACTTCAGTCAATAAGCAGATGGCTCCCCAGCACTATCATTTTACAACATTACAGCTTCTGCTCTGCTCATGCCGTAAACATTTTCTGGCTTATTGCATGAAAAAAGGTGGCTACCGTGGCTTTGCGAAATTATACATTTCTGACATTATATGTTTATCGAATACTTTTGGGGTGGAGGGAGGGAAGAGAATTTCTATTTTTGATTTACATCCTGCAGGACATAGATTTTTCCCTGGATCTCAGTGGGTTTTTGCTTCTTGTTTGCCTCTTTCCAGATTGTTATAGCTCTGTCACTCTTCGCGGGGAACCAGGAGATGGAAGGCTGTTATGCAGACATCAAGGGGTTGCAATTGCATGCTGGTAAACATGAGAGCAAGAGGGATTTCTGATGGTATTAGAAACCACAAGATATCTGCAGATGTAAGTGTTCCTGGAGGCAGTGGGTCTGGCAGTTAGCGGAGCAATTAGACCTGGTGTTATTCCCAGCCCTGCCACTGCCCTGTGAGTCACCATGGAAGAGCGGCCGGTGCCCATGTCCCACCCCTCTATCGGTGGCAGCCCCATGGCATGTGTGGGTCCCTGTATCCCACCCTCCAGCCAAGCCACCGTTCATTTCCACCTGGGCCTTACGAGCTGGGGAAAGGGGGAAGGAGATGATCTGGAGGATATGGCACAGTGCCTTGCTTTACATGTACTGCAATTACTGTGCTGGCATTTTCCCTGTGTTCAGAATAAAAATGTCAATAAGGAACAAGTTATTAAACCAGCAAGAGAGTGGAAATAGCAAGAGCTCCTGGAGGCTTGGGGGCCTGGGCATTACTGCAAATGCAGCCCGTTCCTGCTGTCCCTGGGCTCTGGGGCATGGGGACAAGGCTTGCTCTCCCTGGCCATGGCTGAGGCCACTCCCTCTCTTCAGCACCATAAGACTGACCCATCTGGGGCTCCCCAGTCCAACAAGGCACTGAAATGCTGGAGCAAGTCTGGCAGGGAGCCATCGGGATGGTTGGGGGCTGGAGCACATGGTGTACGAGGAGAAGTTGGGGTTTCAGCCTCCAGACAAGATCTTACTGCCCTCCTCCACTCCCCACAATCCTGAGGCTGTCCCAGTAATTGTATTTTCCTCTTTTAATTAGACTTTTCAGTCCTTTTTACTTGCCTTTTCCTTCCCAAGCCTGTTCTTGGTGCCCTGCTGAGCTTTCTGCCTCCACCAGCAGTGCCAGAGACCCCCACAGGGAGTGACGTTTCCAAAGGAAGCAATGCAATTCCCCACCATCGCTCAACCTCGGGGCTCCTGTGTCGAGCAAGAGCCTCAGCAAAGGGCACCCCCAGCACCGCAGACACCAGAGGAGACCACACCATGCCACAGGGCGCAGGAGGAGGACAATGA
Source organism: Ciconia boyciana (assembly GCF_034638445.1). Taxonomy (NCBI): domain Eukaryota; kingdom Metazoa; phylum Chordata; class Aves; order Ciconiiformes; family Ciconiidae; genus Ciconia; species Ciconia boyciana. The sequence goes on from NC_132941.1 coordinate 21,957,047, forward strand.
GGGGAGAGGGATGCTCACAGCCAGAGGCGGGTACGTTTTCTCGCATGGAGCCCAGCAGGCAGGATGAGAGCAGAGGCTGAGGGCAGGGGTCTGGGTGCCAACAGCACCTGGCAGCAATTACAGTCCGGTCCAAGGAGCTGGGGCAAGCAGGGCACCCACGGCACCCTCCTGAACAGGGACAGTGAAACGGCCCCGAACGCACCTCTGCTCTCCTGCACCTACAGTGCCTCCCGCTCTCTGTTTTCAATTATCAAAGCAAAACAACACAAAAAAAAAACCCCTCCAGGAATTAATTAATGATTCATGTTGGAGCCTTGGCAAACCTCGCTTTGCAGAAGTTCAAAGCAGGAACAATAAGTATTTGGCAAGGAGGAGGCAAACGGCTCGTGCTTGGCGGCGTATGGTGCGGAACGCTGGCAGCATCGCTCACATTGCGCTGCCCAACACTGCGAGGGGCCGCAGGGAACAGCACCGCTGAGCCATCCCAAGCTGAACCGTCACGTCGTGCCTGAGGGATCAGCCACGTAAGAAGTACAACCCAACTATGAATAAATGGGGGGCAGAGGCTTGGGAGAAACACGACTGTTGCCAACCTGAAAGGGCTCAGGCCCTGCTGACAACGGTGGCTGTGTGTGCCCTGCCTGCTGTAGACACGATGAGTCCTCTGCCCCATGCTGTCACACATGTGTGCCCTCCCGAAAACCTGGGCCCGAGCAACTCCAACTCTGCATCTTGGAGATTTAGGATAATGAGAGATTTTTAATGCAATTAATAGATGTCATGGGACATGGTCTTATGAGTCTAGAGCAAATGAGGCTTGGATAATTGGTGTTGAAACACATATATCAGTGAGATGATTTCCCCCCCCCGACAAGAGTTGGAGGCTGGAACATGCTGTCAACTGATACTGTACAATTGCGTCTGGCTATTTGCTGGCGGCATCTTCCAAACCAAGTTCTGGTGTGCAGCCTCTGCCAGGCAGCTCTGCAATCCTAGCAGCAAACAAGCTGTCATTTGTTTTTTAAAAAAGCTGCCTGGAAAGCAGCTTCATCCCTATATGCATGCACAAACACACACGCACACGCTCACGTGCGCACACAAGCGAGCAGCCGATGGGCACTGGCAGAAGTGTTTCAGACACCCTGAGCTCTGCCTGCAGCTCTGCTTTCCTTTTGTTCAAGTGGGGGTTCGCTGGGGGTGCAAAGGCAGCTTTCATCTGTGGCACCCCGAGACCTATTAGGGTCACAGTGGGAGCAGAGCGGTCCGACTGCCCCAGGGCAGGGAAGAGAGATGCCCTGCATGGCATCCTACCAGAGGGACGTGCCACCTCCCAGGCACCCTCCCCAGCAATGTACCCAGACCAGCATGCGACACGGTCCTCCACGGACATCTCCATCCCCAGGTGCTCAGGTCAAAGCTAGAAATCTTCCTCTACATTATCTCAGCAGCACCTCCAAACACCAGACTAGGACACGCGCTGCCCCCAGCCCCTCTGGACCTGCTCCAGGGCTCAGGTGCCCCTTTGCAGGGCGCACGTAACCGAAAAGCTGTGAATTTGTCAGAAACTGCAATACCTGGTCTGTGCGAGGTTCCTAAATTAAAAGTTTTGTTTTGTACTGAATTCAGTGAATCAAAATCATCTGCAGAACAGGACTCAGGAACAACCCAAGCCCTCACATTTCACTGGGAAATATTCAGGCATTTTGCTCCAGTAAGGGAAAAAGTATTTAATTTCTCAAACACAAACCATAACAAAATGTTAAATATAACCTGGATATTAAATTAAAACATAAAAGTCAAAACATGTCAAATCAAAGAGATACATTTGAATTTCCTGGACACTGTCAACAGACGGAAGTCAGAATGATTTGCTTCAATACTCTCCCACCTGAATGTTTGCTTCATGGCTACACGCCAATTCTGATAATGTAGCCTGATAAAAAATGCATTTTCCAATGGAAAATTTTATCCCTGATACCCCCTGCCTCCATTTCCAGAGCACGGGTGCACAGATCTGCCTGACAGAAGATGCAGTGGATGGAGGTGGTGTCCCTCTAGTGCCAGGTCCCCAGCAGAGAGGGGTCCAGGCTGCAGCCTTGAGATGCTTCCCCACGCTCGGCTTGCGCAGGACCAGGGGAAGGGGCAGAGGCAGAGTGGCTCCTGCCTGCGCCACTTAATGAGCGGGAGAGCATTCCCCTGGGTTGTTAAGCATTTGTGTATGGGTTTGGAAACTGTAACCGTGTCACCCCATTATAATTATGGATAAACACAACGTGAGCCATTGGAGCGCAATAGAGTGCGAGGCTGGAAGCAGAAGGTCCCTGTTCCCTTCTCCATCCTCTCTCCAGCGCTCACTGGGAATGATGGAGACAGCGATGGGCAGCCTGAGCCATCAGCCACGCACTGGAGCAGCTCTGCCAACCAGCCCCGGGCACTCCTGGCTTGCCAAAAATGAGCTGGCCGGGGGCCAGGCTGCTCCGAGCCAAACACTGGGAGGGCTCCCTGGGGACAAATCACTTCTGACAGCAAAAGTGGGAATCAAACCCTGGCTGAGCCTGGTCCCCTGCTGCCACCAGGCACCTGCAGCCAAGCCCCAGCCCCTGCAGAGAGCCACGCAGATGTATTTGTAGGGCCCCAGACCCTGGGAGCAAAACCACAGCATTGAAGAGAAGCCTGTTTAAAAACAAAGGTGGGGGGAATAGCATAACCATGGCCTCGTGTTATTATTATGCGGCCCTGTATTTCTGCAGCAGTGGAAGGGTACCAGGGGAGACGTGCCTGTCTCAGGGACCATTTAATGAAGCTTCAGCACTTCATTAGGCAGCCGTGGAGCCTCGCGAAGCCCCGCTCTCCCCTCCCGGGAAGCAGTGCCAAAGGCAGCGGGCTGGTGCCGGGGCACAGAGAGCCGGGGGTGCCGCTGCTGCCACCGGCGGGAGACCAGGGCATGGGGGTACCGAGTCCCCCTGCCCAGTGGGGCTCACCAAAGGACATCATTGTGCTCAGCCCCCGTGTCCTGCTGGCCTGGGGTCCACCTGCCTGGCCTGCCTGCACCCCTGCCCGCTGCACTGTCCAGCCATGCAGCAGCACGGTACTGCAGCAGCTTGCAGGGAGTGGAGACTGGGGCTAGCTGCCTTCTGCATGGCCAGGGCTTCCCCAGGGCCCTGGCCACACCACGTTAGCACAGCCCACCAACACAGCCTGGCTCCAGATGTAGAGGAACGGAGGCTAATGCATGCAACAGCCTCGAGTCAGAAGTTAAAGAGCAGCTGAGAGGCAGCTCCGTGGCTGTCTGCCAGGTGATGCAAGCAGCACTTTCATAATTCAACAGGCAATAAAGTACTACAGCAAGGTAAGCCCGGCAGCCTGTCTTGGGGAAGGTATCTTGAGAGCAGGGGTAGCACCTGAACCCTCAAGCACGCAAGTCTGTGTGTGCAGGCAAAGCAGAGGAGAAGCATGGATGCCTTGCGAGCAACCTGCAGAACTCGCTGCTACAGGAGGTGGTAAAAGCAGGTGCTTCTTAAGGGATTAGATGGTATTGATATCAATGAGAACAGTAAATAGAGTTGGACAAATGACGGCAGCAGTGTGGAAAGTCCTCAGCCCTCATGGGCTAGCATGAATAGCTGGAAAGAAGGTTTTCCTAAGATCTGCCACTTCCTGTTAGACTGTAGTGCAGAGCACGTGCTCCTGTGCCAGAGGTTCATCTGCTCCAGCTGCCAGTGAAACGGAGATGGGATGCCTTCCTGAGGGATTACTCCAGTTCTGCCACAAGTTGCCAGGCTCCGGAGCACCTGTGCAAGCAGCAGGGAAGAGGCTTTCTCCGGATGTCATTCCTGCAGAGCGCAGTTAGAGGTCCTGGATTTTGTGGCATCGCAAAGCCACGAAGCTGGCACTTGGCTGTTCCAGCCTGAGGAGCTGCCAAGGGCTTGGGAACAGCCTGGGTCTCGCTAGGTGACCTGCCAGACCCATCCACCATGTTCCTCCCTTCTCCGCAGACAGCATTGCAAATCTCCAGCTCTGCTGACCATCCAGCAATGCGGCGTTAGGGCTGGTGATGACGGCAGAGGAAAGAAGGTGGCAGCTAGAAACCATCATTTAAGATACAGCCCAGCACGGGAACCCCAAAAGCCTGACACCGCCCAGCCAAGGGATGTTCAGAGCCGGCACAGGCAGCATGCAAATGCTTGCTCTGTTAACACCTAGCCCGCAGGATGCCCTCAAAGCACCCCAGTACAGGCAATGCCTGCCTGGCCACCGCAGGCACAGTGACATAGCCCAGCCCGGCGGCGGGAGCCAAGTCCTGCCTGGGGAGATGGGGAAGCACTGGGAGAACCTAGGCAGCACAAGGAGGGTTAACTTGCAGCCACGGGAGCAGAAAATGAGGTTCCAGTTATTAGTTGATTTATTGGTCTGTCCTCAATTGGCACTCAGGACTCAGAAGAAAATGTTCCACTCCAAAGCATTAAGCATCTTCAAAGAGCAGAAGCATTAAAAATTGAAATCATAAAATAGACATGTAAATATAGCAGAGGTAAACGGGGTAGAGAGGAAAGGAGCGGAGCCAGCCCCAGCTGAGCCTGCGGGGCAGGGAAAGGGCTGCACTGGGGTGCTGGAGCCATGCTGGGGTGGACTGGGGCGGACTGGGGCGGCCCCCCAGGTTGTGGGGATAACCCACAGCGAAGCACTGGATGGCTTCACCACATGACTGTCCCATTCGCCTGGCTCTGCAGGGTGCAAATGTGCCAGAGGGGAGAGGTGCCTTGCTGCACGTGTGTGGGAGCCTCACCACCATGGCCCCTCGCCTCCCTCCCTGCCCTGTATACGGTACCCTAAAGCCTGTAGGGGTTTATACCCAGGGCTTCCCCTTCTCCCTCACCAGTCTTTCCCAAAAGACTTTAAACATGGCAAGAGATGGGGAGCAGGACTGGGAAGGAGAGAGGGGATGGGGGGACAGAAGTGGTGACAACAGGAGACAAGCAGGGAATCAAAGACCGGCAGCCACGGGGCTGGCAGAGCCTTCCCAGCCCAGAGGGGTGAGCTCTTGCCAAGCCTCTCTGGATGCCCAGGTGAGGTTTCAAAACTGGGGGGCTCACAGTGCGTGTGTGGTGAGGTAGTGCCAGCAGCAGCCATTTGGAGGGGTTTAGGGCATGAAAATCCTATCGCACGGCTGCCTCCAAGTGTGCGTGTGTCACGGGTGGTGACTGGGGAGCTCTTGTGCAGCCCCTCTCCCCATGCCTGCCAGCAGTTCACCCGGGTCGAGCAAACCCAGTGAAGTCACCCAGCTGCCCCGCTCTGTGCCAGGAGTCACAGCTGGATGGCAAACTAATGCCATCATCTCTTCAGGCAAGGGTGGCTTTTCACATGCAGTATTTCACAGAACCAGGGACAAGCTCTCCCTTTCCTCCTCTTTTACAGGAGCGAGGCAGAACAGACCCAAACTCCTCCAAGGCCCTCTGGCCATTTGCCTGTGGGGCAGACGCACGCTTCCACCCCTCCCAAAGCACCAGTCAAAGGAGAGGAGCTGCAGGACGGCTCCAGCCCGGCCGATGGCAATGCCCGAGCCTGGAGATGGGCTGCTGGAGGTGCTGGTCCCTTCCTGGGCATGGAGGGAGGGAAGGGACCTGATGCAAATCACTTACCCCTACGTAAGAGCCATTTGCTGGGCCCAGGAAATGTAAGTGGAAGCTGAGAACTGCTTCACATGTTGCTCCAGCATCTGGCCCCACATAAGGCACCATGTGCCAGCAGGTTCAGCAAGCCAGGGGAAAGATGTGGAGGAAGGAAAAGGGAGGGAGGGGAGGACACAAAACCTCCTTGCCATGGCGGGAATATACAGCTGGCTGGGGACTGGCATTTGGGGACAAGTGTGTGGCAATCCTACCTTCCTTATGAGCACCAAGTGATGCACTGGGCTGCCTGTTTACAGTATTTTCAGAGCTTCCAGCAGAGGTACCAAGCCTTCCTGGCTTGCCACCGCTTCACAGGAGGGTAGTAGATGCTCACCCACTCTCCAAACCCACATCAGACTACACTCAGGGGGTTTGAAGCTCCACATGCAAGAAATAAGCCTCTTCGAGAACGAACAAACCAGCCAAGAGATTAAACATCAACCAGCTGAACACCAATGGTCATGCGAGCTCCTAACCTTTCAAATCTCTAGAAGCCCAACCATTGTCCTGGTAACGGTCTCCGGCGAGGAGCTGGGGAACCGCTGTGTCCTCCAGAGTCCTGGTGTCCCTGAAGGGCCCCATCCCATAACTGGTCAGCAAAAGGGACCACCACCCCTGCCCCTCGCCATGGCACGAACCCAGCTCTCTTGGCACCCGTACCTGTTTTTCCCCTACACACAATTTTTTCTTAATTGGAAGCTTGTTAATTATCCCAATACTTTGCAGAGGAAATAAACAGCAATTAGAGAAATAAGTGGTATTTTTATTCCCTGGCACTCTCACAGAGCTCTCCGACGCCTCCCATCCGCAGCTCCCACACGGGCACATGTTGCTGCCTGCTCCGGCGCTGCTGCCCGAGCGCTCTCCTCCGTCTGTTCCCCGGGAGCAGGGCGCTGCGGTGGTGGGCTGCCTTTCTCTCCCCCGAGTAGGAAGCGTTACTGCGTGAAAGCAGCAGGCTGTCCCGCTGTAATCTGTTTTAAAAGTCATAAATTGCTGAGAAAAGCCAGTTTTCCTGCACAACAGAAGGTTAGCGTGTTTAAAGAGAGCACTGGAACTGTTTTTATTAATCAGAACTGCTATCAAGAAAGCATTTTAATTAACATAATTATCCTGTTTGAGAGAAGCAGCCCGCACCTTACAGATACTTTTCAAACTAAAGATGAGGGCTGTCACAGTCAGTCATAATTAAGCAAAACGAGCTGGTTTTCCTTGCTGTACGGCTCCTTCCTCCCATCCACACGCTTCCCCATTCCTATTACACTCTCTGCAAGGTGAGCGGAGACAGCATCGTGCCATGGGGGTAGCAGGCCCCCGCTGTCCCCATCCCTGCATCCCTGCCTCCAGCACGGACCAGTCAGGGTTAAGCTCCGTCCTAGCCAGCAGTGCCAACTCCGGGCACAGACCAAGCTGCAAACAGGCAACCTGGGAGATGGAGGTGGCTATAAAAAACCCACAAGATTTGTAGGACTTTGTTTCCAGCACAGTCTCACAGTCAACAGATAAAAGATTTGTTCTCATTGAAAAAGACAAAAAGAAAAAGCATAAAAAGCCTGGCTCCGGGCTGCCTGCCAGTGGGGAGAGAAAGGAGCAGGGAAGGGGAATAAAAGCCGGCGTGGGCAGGCAGCTGTGGGGGTCCAGGTTTCTCCGAGCATCCCAGAGCTGAGCCAGACCCCAGAGGGCAGCAAGCGGGCCAGGAGCTGCAGCCTCCATCGGCAGCGCTCCTCTTCCTCCTCACGAGGCTCCTCACGAGGCTCCTCACGAGGCAGCGCCACATGACTTAGGCAGCACCTTTTATGCCTCCTCTCAATGTAGTAACAGGCTCGGCAGCTCCCATGGCACATCCCTGCCTACCCTTTGCCCCCTGATGCTGGTATCCTCCACGCCAATGGCAAGATGGGGCACACAGGCTACGCAAAGCAATCAGGTGTCACCTCCAAACCCACTGTCGGCTGCTTTAACCAAGATGTCTCATCCCACCAACGCATCCTGGAGCAGGATACTGACCCAGGGCTGAAGGCAACACCTTCAGCAACCAGCCAAAGTCCCTTTAATGGCAGCACCATTCAGTATTTTAACAGGTATTTTAATGGATGTTCCGCTATTTTGCTAACATCTCACCTTAATGTGCAGTATAAATAGACCGTTAACAATTAGTGCTTTTAATTAAAATCTTTATTTATAAAGGATAGCTCCAAGTTGATGGGTCTGCCCTGAGATTGTACAGTGCCACTGGAGATGCTCGTGCCATATCTTTAATGCAGACCCAACATCACAGCAGAAGGACCAAAGTCATCGCACCCAAAGTCATCGCACCGAGCACTCAGCGCCGTGTCCCTGTGGACTGTGGGGATGAGAGCGCCCATCCTGCCCGTGGCAGCACCCAAAGATTTTCAAAAGAGGAATTTTAATTTTTAAAGGTTTTTCCTTTTTTTGTCATGATTTCCTTAAGAAAACAGGGTTTGTGCAATCACATGCTCCACATGTTGTCTGTCTCCCGTAATTGCTCTCCGACTCAGCAGTCAAATTCAACAGCATGTGAGTGACAGCTGGAAATCTCACAGATATTAAATTCCTGGAGGTTTCATGAAAATAGGCAGGCGGATAGAGAGGAGAGGCCTTCCTTGGCTCAGCTGAGCTAGGCTGCAGCAGGAGCCTCGGTCTTGCGAGGCTCCGGAGGATCCACATGGGAGAAAGAAAAAACATAAAAGCCCTGATGACGCAGGGAAAAGGCTGAATCAGAGGATGCATCTTGCTAGATATTGAAATCAGTCAATCTTCAGGTATTAGCCCCTGGAAAAGCAGCCTTCTGTAGTGCTGATCGGTGTGTTAGCAACCTGTTTCCCAATAGGAAATGCAATTTCCATGGGAAATTCAGTTTTTCTTGGTGGAAGAATTAAAATATTCAGAAAAAAAAATCAAACATGCTTTTCTACTTTGGTTCCACACAGACCAACACATTTCAGGTGACTGAAAAAGACAACAAAGTTTGGCTCTGATTCAACTAAACCTTTAACCATGTCCTTGCTCCACATTTTCCACCTGCCCTCATCTCTCTGGGCTGGAGATGGACTCCACGTGCCGCATGAGTGCACGAGGGACCACGGCCGAGCAGCAGGACACAACCCAAACATTGCCTTTTGCATCAGTTGAATGTTTCTCTTGAAATGCTGTATTTTAAAAAAGTATTTTTACTTTTCCGTTCCTTGATTTTCCCCCAGAACGAAAAGGCCCCACCAACCCCATTTGTCTGGAGCCACCATGGAAAGTCCAGAAGCATCTCCTGCAAGCAACCTCCGCTGGGCATGGGTCAGTCCCCATGGCAGCCTGCTGCAGGCATTCCCAGAGAGAGGCCTCGAGCTACGACAGGGACACGGAGCAAAAGGACAGCATGCGCCAGAGACAACAGAGCAAAGCCTCGGGCTTACTGCTGTGAAGAGTTTTGTGTTGAAGGTTTTCTTTGCATGCAGGCTACGAAGCACCCACTTAGAGATGTCTCAGGACCTACTCATAAGACCAAATAAAAATACCTCTCCTGGTCCTGGATCGAGAGAGCTGGGAAGGAGGTTTCCAAAATTGGGTTCTCTCCCTGCCTGCGCAGAGGATGGGGTTGTGACACCACAGAGAAGCTGTTTGTAGGTCTCCGTTCACAGGCTACCAGCTAGGCAGCCTCACCCTCCCTCATCCAGGGCATCTGCTTTCCCCGAGCTCCCAATCCCCATATAAATAGGACTCCTTGCTGGAAGCGTTGGGGTTGGCAGCATGGCATGGCATGGCACGGCACAGCAGCTCTCCCAGCCACATCCCCTCCCTCTGCTGCCCCATCCCCGGCCGGGCAGCACCCACAGCCTTTGGGGAGCCTTCCCCACACAGCCAGCCCGCACACTCCTCTCAGCGCAAGCCAAAGCTGCAGCAAGATGAAGCGATGCTCATAAACGCCTTAGAAGGGAAATGTTAATGAGCACTGAGTGGAGGGCGAGAAAAGCCCTTAATCGCATTAGCTCCGCTGCCAGAGCTGATGAATGTCCCCACGCCACGGAGCCCCATCCAGCCACGTGCCATGCGAGCGGCTGGGGAGAGCCGGACTCCGAGCCGCTGCCCCACTGCTTGGGGTGGGAAGGGAAAACGTCAGTAAAAGCTAAACTGATCCCTTGCTTAACTTCAAATGAACGTTTCCTGCTAGCTGACGGTGCCTACACCACGTGGCTCTGGAATCACGGGTCCTACCAGGATGGGATGCTCTCTTGCTCTACCTGAGCAGGAGCGGGAGGCCATGCCAAGCATGCCTGCCCACATCCCCAATGAGTTTATGTTTCAGTTGCATAAATAAGTCACACGCCAGGTTTTTATACTGGGAACTCAGTTCTGAGCTTGTCTAACTCTCTGATTTTTTTTAATGCAGCCAGGAAATTACGATATAAAAATATATGTATGAAAATAATTATTTTCCTCAGCTAAACAGCCACATGAGCGGTGTCTTTTGTGCTACCCTGCCTTTCGATCCCTGCATAGGCTAGGCTTTGTGCACGCACATGCGTGCCACTCTGTGACACACGGGGACATTTTTTACGGTGACAGCCTGCCGCTCCCCCTTGGGGGAAAATGTGGTTTAATTTTTAGTATAACCTTAAAAAGGAGACTAGCGAAGCATCTCTCCCATAAATTTTGTAAATTACATTTACTTCTCGGTGGATTATCGCTAGTGATGGACAAATCTCGAGTTTACGGTTTTGGTTCAGAGGAACAGCCATCTTCTGCCAGTTCCACCGGGATGAGGTACCTGTTGCTCAGGCTCAGCTCAGGCACTGCCTGGAAGATCTCTGGCAGCTAAGCCTTCTTCTCCCTCCGAGATCACAGCCTAACGTGTGGCCCCTACATGCCTTAGCAGGCTCTGGGAACTCTTTTTGGCTTCTGGAGACCCCATCTCTAAGGAAGCCCCCACTCACCCCCGCCCATGGGCCAGGTATCAGCAATAACACAGCAAAGCTTCCCACCCAATCTCATCAGCTCGGCCCATAAAAGCATCCCTGGCAGGCTCAGATCCCTGCCCATCCTGGCTGGCGTATAATGGAGTTTGCTTTAAGAGCGCAATAGATGTTCCTGGTCACCAAATCCAGCTCCCTGCTACCCGTAAGCCTGCCAAGTTTCAATTTGAATACACATAAAAGATCTCAACAGCTGGGTGTTTAATTACAGGGACTAGAAATCAGGCTCCGCAGAGTCATATCAGGTTATTCCAGCTCCCTTGAGCTGGCTTCGGAGCATGCCAGGACAGGCCCCCCCGGGGAGGCTGATGTTTCCAGCTCTGCCCGAAAGCACGGAGGCTCGAGGAAACACAAACCATGCCAAACCCTCAAAGGCAGAGCTCAGAGGAGCCCAGGCAGGCGCTTCACAGCCTTCTCCAGAATGGCCTTCTCCAAAACATGGGTGCAGGGTGTTTGCATCACTGGATGCAAGGGCGAAATACTGTTATTTGTGCCTGGCCAGAGGAAAATGTAAGATGCCACTAAAATCCATGGCATCCACACAGATCCTACAAGAGACAGAGAGACAGGAGATGCCATGAACCTGCCTTGGAGTTGCTTTGCAAAGCCCAGAGGGGAACAGCTCAGCACCGTCTCCCAGTGCTGACAGGGACGTAGTGGCATCCCCTGCTCCTCCGAGCCATGGGGCAGAGCACGGCCAGCAGCCCGAGGCTCTGCAGGGCAGCGCTTCCCTGGCACTCCCTGCCCATCCATAGCCTCCGCCTCCACCCCAATTTACTAGCATGGGGCCAGACCAGACCCGAAGAAACATTTCTAGTTCCTTGGCACTGGTAAAAGATTGAAGGAGCAGAAAACAGAAGACTGTTAACGGATAGTTCAGTTTGATGTAATTTGTGGCAGTTATTTGCACCTAGGAAAAGACAGGCAGCAAATTCACTGGTGTCAGCCCTGCCACAGCAGGTCTTCGAGTGTTGCCCCAGCTGCTGGTACATGGGGATCTGCAGAGACCTTTCATTTGAATTTCTAGGGAGCAGGTCTTTCAGAAACTGAACTCTGAGCCCTAAAAGGCCTGGGCACCTCCGCAGCAATCACTGGAGACTGTGGCAAAGCACTTCAAAACAGCTACAACTGGCTTTCCCCAAGCTCTGGCAGCGGCTGGAGACTGGAAAAGCCTTTTCTCTGGGCAGAATTTCTCTGGGATGCCGAGGTGGCTCAGCATCCCCGGAGCATCCCGTGTGCTCCCAGGGATGCCTAACTCTACCGTGCCCTGAGCAGCGCCCTGGCTCCCTCCCAGCCAAGGGGCCAGCAAACGCCGAGCGGAGCCACTGGCCGGGCTCCAACAGCAGGTCCTGCCCTATCCCGGCACCAGCAGCCGCTGAGCCACTTTGGCCAGACCTGGGACTGATCCTCACTCTTCCACCTCAGACAAACCCAAGCCAAAGGCATCTCTGGAGTCGCCCAACATCACTGTTCTCTGCTGTCAGACTCCTGAGGAGCACTGCCTGCCACCCTCTCAACACACGCTTTGACAACCCAAGCTGTTATTTCCCAGGCTGTTGAATCATTTCACAGGCATCACCACGCGCCTCCGACTCCCCACATAACGTCTCAGCTGCTCCCCGGCTCCTCCCCGCATCTCCACTCAACTGGGGGCACAAGCCAGTCTCTGTCATGTTTTGGCAAAGGGGTGCCTACAAAGCCTTGGCTGTAGCCCTGACTTAAAAAAAATAAGAGAATATGAATAGCATAAGGCAGCCTGGTGAAGCAGGCAGCCTGAGCAAGGCTGAGCAACACCAACCAGCAGCACCCATCACCAATGGCACCAGGGTGAGCGGTGGCACCCCTGGGAGCACTTTCCCCCGCAGCAGCAGCTCGCTCTGAGCACGCAGCCAAGCCGAGAGAGCAGTAATTCTTCCTCTGCGTTGACCGAAGGCTGCATCATACCCCACAGGCCCCCGGGGAGTCAAAATAAGGATGAACATCAGATCGGACATGTCTCCCGCTCACAGCCATGCACACATCTGCCTCTCCCAAGAGCCTGGAAATGCAGTCACAAGCACAGCCCCCAAAACCGCTCTAAAGCATGTGGACGAGGAGGGATGAAGACCCCACGGTCGGTCCAGCAGGCTGCAAGGTCTGAAGATGAGGCTCAGAGATGCTCAGATTGAGCTTTCCATCCCCTCTTGCTCAGCTGCCCACAACTGCTCGTGCCTGTTGGCCAGAGACCCCACGGGGCCGTTGCGGGCACATGTTGGAAGAAGAGAAGACTCAGAGCATCCTTTCCCCCTCCCCAAAATGCCATGTTTGTCTGAAAGCCAGCTTACTGCAGATGTAAGGGAGCCCATGTCCTTATGAGTTAAGATTTAAAGTTTTAACAAAAGCAATTCACTGTTTTGTCTGGGTGAGCTGCTGGGACCACCAGCAACTAAATTTTTATTGACAAAAGCCTCTTTTCTCTAAAAATATGGGACAGATTCTCCCCATGACAGCAAAACGTAGGCAACGCAGAGCCTCAGATCACAAAATACAATTCTTTCCCTCCATTTCTGCTGGGCCACGAGGAAAAAACCCACATCTGATGAGGTCTGCAAAGAGAGTTGTTGTGAAACCCTCAGAGACCAGCGGGCAGAGCAGGTTTCCAGCCTCTTCCACCAGCTCGGAGCCCACTGAAGCGCACCATCAGTCACCATACAAGGCATCTACAAGGTGCTTTGCTTTGCTCTCTGTTATTTTGCATCCCAAAGCCAAGCATCTGCTCACTGCCGTGTTGTCAGCAGCCCCCTGCGAGCTCCAGGAGAGCAGCCCCAGCAGACCTCTTCCAAGGTGCTCCCATCGACTACGGGGAGACAAAGCAAGCAGGGAGCAGACAACGAATGTGCGACTTTCCCATCACGGAGGGACTGCTGGGACTTGCTGGAAGGCATCCAATTAGTTAACGAGCACTCCAGAGCTGAGCCTGGTCTGGAATCAGTAATTAATTGCCACAAGACAAGCGAGAGTGAATATATTGGAGGAACCTGCATCTGTCCTAGGGATGGACCTAGGAAAAGAGGGTCTGCCCAGCCAAACCCATACTGAAATAGGGAGGAGCAGCTGGCAACAAGCAAGCAGGATGATCTGGATCCTGAAAAGACGTGTATCCCCTGTGCAACACGAGGAGCGAACACCAAAACCGGCTCCCATCCCAAATGTCTTGTACCAGGAGCTGCCACAGCCGAGTGCCCCCAGCCCTGGAGCTGCTCCTCCGCATCGATACCAGCCCATCGCAGGTTGCACGCATGCTGTGGGCAAGCAGTCGATGAAACTTTGCTTCTGACGAGCAGCGCTGTAGTAATTAAGCAAACAGGACATGTCAGTCCGGCCAGGCACCTCCTGCTTCCATCGTCCGCAAACACCACTGTTTTGGAAGTCCTGGAATAATTTCTTCATGTCCATTTTCCTCATTAGTCTCCTGCTCTGGGTTGCTGAGCATCCTCCAGCGCAGGAGGACACGTCAGATGCCAGGTCCAAGGCAGCTCAGAGAAGCCAGGCTGTCACCAGCAGCATCAGCCCTCCTGGATGCGAGCAACCACCCGCCAGGTTCTCCTCGTTGAAAATCAACGGCTGAGCTCCAGGAAGAAGACCTCCTCCAAGGCATCTTCTCCCAGCCCTCACAGCTCCCCAGCACTGGCTGCCTCTCCGGATCGTGTCCCCATGCTGCAGGAGCTACGGAGCAGCTCTGCATCCGGCCCCTGTGATAAATTAGCCAGAGATTCAGGCATTTCGCACAGCTGCCTCATCCTCTGCCGGCATGACAATGTGATTAATTTTGGGTGCAGATGAAGCTCATTTATCAGAGGCACGTGATGGCTGTGCGGGCTGCAGGGGTGTGCAGGGAGCCCCGGGGCGTGGGGGAAAGTGGGAGCAGAGGCAAAAGGCAGGAGGCAGGGAGGAATAGCGAGGAGCCGAACCCAGGGCATCTCCCTGGAAGGCTGTTTGCCACATTGGCTGGCGATTAAGCACGCTGGGGGAGAATAACCCCGCGTGGGAAGAGAGCTTTTATCTCTGCTAACACACATGGCCGCGTCTGGGGAGAGATGTGCAACGGGAGGGGTGTAAGAGGATCGGGGAGAAGAAGCCGTGAGCTGATTACTGTGCTTCAGGAAAGGCAATTCTACCACAGCCGCCACTTCTCCTCCCGCTGCCCCCTCCTCCAGGCCATTTTCCACCTTCTTCTCTTTTCTGGGGACCGGCAGGTTCCATGCTGCCTGTCCCCACTCCACAGCCAGAGATGCTTCTCTTCACTGCTGGCCAGAGTTGATCCTGGGGGAATTGCCTGGGAAGGCAGAGCGGTATGTTCACTTCCTGATGTAACATGGCCCTGACACGGAATAATCAGCTGGTCAGTTCATCCATCCCTTGACTGGAGTTTCTCCACGCTCTGGAGCAGCACCCAATGTGGCGATACTGCTTGCAAGACACAGAGCAGCTCTCCTGGGGGCTAAGGCAGCCCAACACGCTGGTGCGGAGCAGCCTGCAAGCACTTCAGCAGCGGCTGAGACAGCCCGTCTCTTAATTTCCACTGTGACATCGTATCCTGCACTGGCACATGCCCTGGGCAAGGGTCCGTCCTGCTGGCAGCATCAGCACTACTCCTTCCCGGCTCTCCGGGCTCTCCTGGCTGGCGATGCCTTTCGCTAGCAGACATCCTGTTCAGAGTGTCACCTGGCGTTAGGCATGAGCTGCTGGCTTTGGGCTGCACGTGTCCCCCATGGGAACCACTGGCTCAAGCAATTGTGCGTGCACGATAGATGCGATAGCCGAGGCAGCAGGGGCTCCCAGAGCAGACACAACTGGAGAGGATGACACATGGCAGCCCATGCCTCCCACCAGCCAACCCACCCTGGCTGGGCAGGAAGGGCTTTCAGGGGCGAGTGGCGCCAGGGAAGGGACCTGAGCTGCACCCAGCTGAGGCTGCCAACGTCATGAGCAAAGCATCAACGGATCAGGAGTCTCTGCACAGTTTTGGGGTGAGAAGTAGTTTTTGGGGTGAGCCGATGCCATGCCAGATGCCTTCTGGTGAGATGGATGCTCAGGGAGGGCATCAGGCCAGTCCCTTGGGCACCAGGATTTACAGCCACCCGTGCCACCAGCACTGGCCGGGGAGGGGGCGAGGCAGGTGGCGCACAGCCGGCACAGCAGCTTGCATCCCAACGCTCCTGCGTGGACAACAGCCCGGGGAGTCATCAAACAACATAGCTGGGAAATAATGGCGATGAACTGGACCAGGAAAAACCATGCGTGGTCAGCAATGGCAAGAAGCAACTGTCATTGCAGGCATTTGTTTGCCCTTTGCTGTGGTCAGATACGCCCCGGGCAGTGGTGTCCCCATCCCAGAGCAGCTCTGTCCCAGAGCAAGGTTATGCCAGCAGCACCCAAGACCCTGAGACCACCACAACACCCCTCCCTTCGACATTTTTAGGCCCCAACTCGTGAACCGTTTTCTGGTAAGGAAAAGAAAAACCCTCCAGTTCAAGGGGGCCATGCAAGCTGGGATAACGGCGACAAATCCTTGGGAACACGGCCAGTATCAACGCCTTCGGTGGGACTCAATTATCAACCCAATGGGTAGTGTCAAACAGAGAAGCTGCTTTTTTGATAAACACGTATTTTTTTAAATACGACATGTCAAGAGGGCAAAGGCGAAGATGACACAATACACGGCAGCCCCGCTGCTTGCAAGACAGTCCTGCTAATTTATCCCAGCACAGAAGCAGGACCCTTTCTGCTGGGTTAAGGGTATGGTTAGAAAACCTGCGGGGACTATGGAAGTGTGAAAACGTCAAACGCAGTGGTGTAGGGACCGCTGGGGGAAAACAGCAACAGGGAATGGGGAAATTTTATGCTTCTCCCTGCTGAGTCCTGGGTTTCTCCCCAGGAGAAATCAAACAGGCTGACTGGTGGCAGAGCAGGTGGCCTGAGAGGAGCCCATCACTGGAAAGGTTACAGGTGACAACGCTAGCTTGCAGCCAGGAATGCAACCTCTGACTTTCACATTTCTTCCAGGTCCTAAATGTTCCTCTAAGCCTGACTCCTCTGCAAGGTCCCCAGGGAGGTTTTGTTCCACTCCCACCCATCACTTTGCCTTCTCATCTTTCCGAAGGTCCCCCAAATCCCACCCCAGAGCTGCTGCGGCAGCCGTGGCAGAGCCACCCTGGCTTTTATTGAAATCATCACACCAATTAACTCAATTGAAGTTTTCAGTTCCCATCCGTCAAAGTTTACCCAGGAAGGACTGAAGATGCCCACACAGTTTCCCTTCGCGGATTACAGAAAGGCAGCAATAAATGTATCTCAGCCAATTTTCACATGGTAGGGAAATAATTGCGCTAGCACGCGGGCCTCTGTTTGCGTTGGGGTGAAGCGTGCCGGGAGCTGGCTCCTCGGCAGAGGCGCGCTCAGGCTCTTACACCTGCCTGGGGAGCAGTGATGGTGCCTGGCCCCGGTGCTCCTGCAGCACCATGCAATGCTTTAGCACAGGCACGCTCTCAGCAAGGAGAAAACGCTATTGCACTTACCAGAGCTGAAATCTTGCAAGGACCTGCTGGCGAGGCAAGGAACCTGGAAAGGAGGAG
Organism: Ciconia boyciana; assembly: GCF_034638445.1. Taxonomy (NCBI): domain Eukaryota; kingdom Metazoa; phylum Chordata; class Aves; order Ciconiiformes; family Ciconiidae; genus Ciconia; species Ciconia boyciana. Next base: position 21,974,312 of record NC_132941.1, read on the forward strand.
AGAGAGATGCAGTTCAGTGGGTTGGCTGTTGACAGCAGCAGGCATTTTAAGAGGGTGACAGGGGAGTGTTGGCATTGCACCAGCCCCGTGTGGGTGGGATGGGGCACGTTCCCCCGCGGCAGCCCTGAGCCCAGCCCCACAGGGCACAAAACTGCTCCACGAGCCCCAGCCACCCCAAGCCACAGCCTTGCCATGCAATAGGGTTTGACAGAGTCTTAGACAAGATGCCTACACATCCTACTTAATTAGCACCAGTTAACGTCCTGGGAATCACCAGGACCCTCCTGGCTGCACTCTCAGCCACAGCATCCAGGTGCACGCGTGCTGCCTCTGGAGCTGGCCGGGGTGTCCCAGCACCCAACGGGCTCCCACAAAGCAGCCTAGTGGTGCCGAACCTTAAGAGCAAGAAAATGAACCTTCCCTGCCTGTGTGCCTCCCAGCCAGCGTGCTCGGACAGGGCTGCGGCACTGCGAGCAGGAGGGAGGTTACCTCCACCTCTGTCACATCAGGGCCACCTAAATTCACCCGGCCCCACTCGTCAGCCTCTCCAGATGCTCAGCCGGTGCTGGCAGGGGTGCAAGCCACGGCACACGGTGGGAATTCGCCAAGGGATTAAGGAGCCATTCACCACTCCCATCCCAGAATGAACACAGGGCTGCCCCATCACCGCCCCCCTCTCCCAGTGCCTCATCAGCTCCTGGAGCACGCCGTGCAAATCTATGCTAAGGAGTCACAATAACACGCCTGGGAAACCATAAATATCTGTGAAAAATCTCCCCATAAATCCAAGGGAAGGGGAATTTACAGCACTTTCTTTGGAGATTTCTCCAGGTGTTCCCTATTAAGCCATTGTGCTCGTTTGCATAAGTATTCCTCAGACAATAAAGTCTTCTCCGCCATCAGTTATCGGCTCTGCAAACAGAAGCAGCACTGGGCACAGGTACAGGGTGTGCAAACACCCAGCCGTAAAGATGAGGGACTGGCTCCTTACGTCACCAGCTCCTCAGGGGGAAGGCTTTAAATGAGACACAATCAGCCAGTTGTGTTCACTCGGGGCTGTGGCTGGTGCCCCAGCAGCGCCCATGTCCACAGCCCCTTCTGCACGCAGGGGGCTATGGTGGCTTCATGGGGAGGCGGGGGACAGGCTAGACCCAGAGGTCCACGTCATCCAGGGACATCCCACAGCTTGGGGACTGGTGCCCAGATTTGTCATGCTTCTTCAGAAAAAATAAATAAATTAAAATTGAAAATCTGCCTCACTGCTAGACCCCACATTCAGCAGATTTCACCCCAAGCAGCTCCTGCAAGGCTGCCCAGGTTAATTGCCAGGAGAGCATGTTGTATTTCAGCTATGACATTTCTTTGCGTGTTTTAATGTATCCTTATCATGAGTTCCATGTACCTCTGCGCAGATGGGTGGGAGACAGGAGAAAATGAATAATACGTTTCCTTCCAGCATGAAATTCTGAGCCTGTCCTCTGCTGAGTGCAATTACTGTGTATATGACTCCTGTAATCTGGCTAATACTGTTAAGTATACTGGAGATTAAGGGATTTTGGGCTGCAAAGTCCATTTCATCCATCCAGGCCCGTGCAAGAGAATATGAGCAGGAAAAAAAGTCTCACAGAAGTCCCTGGACTGAACAGGGCCTGGTCTGCAGGTGACTGTCCCACCATGTCCCCTTGCTGCTGAGGACCTCTTACATGTGGCTCTCAGCTCTGCGTGGAAGAAGGTGACGTGGACGTGGAAGAAGGTGACCAGAGCTGCTGGGGCCAAAGCACCTGCAGCCACAGCCCCAGGGCTCACCCCTTGCCAGCGGCACCCAAACCCAGTGTGCTGCCGTCCGGGATGCTCCCAACCCTATGCTAAGCACCGCTGTCGTGTTCCTGGAGCACTGGAGCGCTGAGCCCTCCCCAGTGCAGCATGCTGGGGACACAGTGGCCATGGTGAAGGACTTAACCAGTCGCAGTGCTGCTCTGAGAGTGCTCTCCAGGCACCAGGAGAAGAGACACTATCTCCAAGCTGGAGAGTTAATAACCGTGCCAGAAAATTTCTGCTTTGGCCAAGGCGATGGCCTCTGTCTGCCCCACAGAGAGGAAAGCCGCAATGCCAGCATGCCTGTGGGGCCGGACTTCACTGCCATCCCCCAGCCCTGCTGCACCCCAGCTCCCTGGAGGGGACTTGCCCTGGGGGTGCAGGCTGAGCCGGTGAGGGGAACATCCTGCCCCAGTGCCTAGAAGCAGGGTAGCAAACCACTGCTTTGCAGCCCTCATGCCCAAGGAGGCCTCAGAAATAACCCTCCTATGGAGTGAACATCCTTCCCTGGTTCACGGCAGGCACGACCTGAGCCCGGACATCACTCCTGCCCAGAGGGGAAGCCACAGCAAGCTCCCTCCAGCTCCTCCAAGCTGATGTAATATGAAGCAGAGCAGACACAGGGTTGTTCCGCAAGCACAGATGAGTGAAGCAGAGCAAGGAGATGGCTTTAAGTAGTAAAAGCTGCCCTTACGTTATGAGCTCAGACACAGCCTTATATATCCCCAAGCAGCAGAGGAGCCATCTCTGCTTTGATCCGGGTTTGATTTAAAATGGAGCATCTCCCTCAGCATCGCCAGCGGGACAGCAGCGAAGTAACCTCATTTTCCTCTGCTTTATCCCTTTCCCACCTGCCGTGTGCCAGAGGTCCCAGGGCCACATGCCAGAGCTGCAACCCCAGCTCCCTGCACTCCGGGGGCTCATGGCCATGATATGCTGGGGCAGCCCCCCAGCTCTGGCTGCGTTCCCCTCCCCGTGCACCCCTGACACCGGTGGTGCCCGCCTGCCCTGCCCCGCACCACACAGTCCAGCCATGGCAGGTGGGGATGCTCGGGAAGGTGCTCCGTTCCCGCGCTGGGGTGCGGATGAGCCAGCGCAGAGCCAGGGAAATGAGAACATGCTGGGGCGTAATGCCAATTCACCGCCCATTAACTCCCTGCAAATCCTCCACTCCCCGGCCTTATCTTCCTCTGCCACATCCCCTCGCTCCCCCTCCTCCTCCTCCCCAGGCTAATGGGCTTTTTGGACGTGGAGATAGCTGTATAGGTACCCTTGACTGTGCTTGGGAGCCCTTAAACAGTGGTGCAGCGCTGTCTGTGGGGAGGTCTGATGGGAGACATCCCCGGCACCCCTCAGACACCCTCCCGGCACCAATGGGCGATGGGGCTGCCCCGCACAGCAGAGTTCATTGCCAAATGCTCGCTTGCTCTTGCAGACTGAATGTCAGACTCCAAACGTTAACTTTTACGGCGTAATATATCCAGGACCAACCCACGTTGTCAGGAGATACCCCAAAGCTATCAACACATCTGGATGCGAATGATTGTTTAAACACCCCACACGGTCCTGTGCGTACAGGATAGATTTACTGTCACTTCTTGTAAAATTAGGAGGGATAAAATCAAACAGCTGAGCAGCAATGTCTGCTGGGCACGGGGGGAGCAACCGCCAGCACAGCTCAAGGACTTTGGCTAAAAAGGGAGCTCTGGAATAAACACTAGCGAAGCTCACCATGAGGCATCTTTACTTACAGCTCCTGCCTGAATAGCGAATTTGACCTGTGAGCTCTCCTGACCTGTGGCAGCCCGGCAGAGCACCGGCTGGGTTTTGAATCAGCACTTTTTGAAATCAGCCAGATTTCAGCCGTCCTTCACTGCAGCACAGGCAGGGCAGGCAGGGCAGGAGGGGCAGGCAGCTCCTGTGCCCATGGGTGCTGCCCAGCGTGGGCAGACAAGCTGCTCCGGGAGGTTCAGTAAAGTCCCTCAGATCAACAATGGATGAAAACCACTGACAGCTGAGCATAGGGTGAGCCCTGGCCGCTCGTCCCAGGCTGCCCTCCTGGCTGAGGCGGCTTGCTGCACTGCCGGCCACACAGGAATTCAGCAGCCATCCATGACGCAGAGGCAACAGCAACCCTGAGCCCAAGAAACAGCTCCTGCTCATTCAATGCCCCCTCGTTCCTCTAGTGAGACCCAAGTCCTCCGCTCCCCACCTTGTTCCCGCAGGAACTAACTCTGTGGGCTTGCAGTCTTGGCTTTTCAGAGGAGAAAGTTCACCTCTTCAGCAGAGAACACATATTTTATACGACAAATTGAGCTCAGCCCAAACCTCAGTTTTCCATCAGAAACTGTTTGCCCAGGAAATTTGTGTCCAGCCCTTTCCATCAAGCGGCGCAGCTTCCTACATGAGGAAAGGTTTTGGAATAGTGGAGCATTCCTCAAGACAGCAGATAAATGTCGGACCAGAGTTAGTGGCTGGAGGCTGAATCTAGACAAGCTCAGACTAAAAATAAGGCACAATTGCTGGACAGTTACAAGTTCTATTGCAGCCGCTAAGTTAGGAGCAAGAGGAATACTCTGTCTTCAGCTATCTCGAGGGGAAGAGAGGCTGTTCCTCCAAAAGAGGTGCTGTAACGTCGCTCACAAGCAACATCCAAGAGTTACAAGTGTCCCCATAGGAGCCTGGGGACACCAGCAGTGGAGGGGCTGGTTTCCACCAGCGCTGCAGATGGGGATGGTGGAGTGGGACAGGGTGCCCAGGGATGGCATGGCCACCGTGGTCTCAGCTATGGCACCGACCTTCACCACCAGCCTTTGCTCCAGCTCAGCAGGTCACATCCATCTCCGGCAGCACTGAGGCTTGTGGGATGGGAGAGAAAAAGTGTTCCCAAGCCCACCTAACCCGCCTACGAGAGTTCATAGCATTGTAGCATTGTCCCCAGCTCGGTAACCATAACCCCTGCAGCATCTCCGAGTCCTCCTCAAACTCCCTTTAATTGCAGCTCCCACGTTTTATCTTTAAAAACCACAACAGGCAGGGTTAAAAAAAACATGACAAACAATCCAAGGAAAAGAATACAACGGCCCTTGAAACCTCATCCTACATTTGAAAGGGAGAGATGGAGGCAAGGCAAGAAAGCCAGCATAAAGCCTCATTACCATCAGAAATCCTCTCTCCCTGCCCTTACCTCCCCGCTCATTTCCATATCACAGGGGACACGATACCTTTCTTCTCTTGAAAAACATCCCATTTTTGCAGAGACTGGCTGTCCCCACTCCCAGCACCAGCTAACAGAGCTGGGGAACAAAAGCCACGCTCACACCTGCCCTGGCAGGCGGTGCTGGGGTGTAAGTCTCCAGGCCCTTATCGCCCTCTCGGGAGCAGTTTTTATCATTATTATTAGTCTACTTTATCTTTTTTTTTTTTTTTCCCCCTTAGCTTCAAGATCCTTTAGTCAGTCAAATTATACTCAGAGTAGCAGAAGCAGCACAAAATAAAGCATTATAAGGGGTTCAGGAAGTTATTTTCATCTCAAGGAGCATGTAAGAAAGGTTGACAAGTCTTTATTCTGCTCTTACGGGATAATCTGTAGGTTCCCAGCTGATATGGGGGGAAAAATTAAAAGCATCAGAAGAAATTACAGGAAGAAGTAAAACCCAGGTCTCTGCATAAATTGAAGTAATGTGCACCTTGGCTGACAGCTGAAGGCACCGGACGGTGAAATGTCAGCGCAGGGAAAGAAGGGGCAGCTGCGGGGTCTGGGAAGGGCTGGGCAGAGGGTGGGGGGTGCCGGGCAGGAGGGTCACTCAGCCCACTCTAGCTGGTCTTTTCTCTTGCTAAGTGGACCTGTCACACCTTTCCAGACCAAAGCATCACTGACACAGCAGGTAGAGGAGGGAGGGAAAGCAAAGCAGCTCAGACGTCGATCGGTGTCTCCTGTACTGCCCCGGGTCGCTGGATTTGTCTTGCTCCTGTCTGGCTGCTCCAATAAAAGCTATAAGCATCAAGTCAGGCACGGCAAAATTTTTCTGCAAAGACTTTGGGCTCTCGCATTTACATGCACAGTGCGGTGCCCCGGGAGCTCCCAGCAGCCGCCCGGCAAGCACCGAACGTGGGGCCGGGAGCGGAGCCAGGGTGCCGAGGAGGGGGCCAGGACTGCAGGCACTGTGCAGAGGGGAGAGAAGAGGAGGAACCATTGGCTCCTCTCCACGCCACCAGCCCGCGAGGATTAGAGATGGATGCACACAGTGCTGGACAGCGAAGGGATGCAGAGCCTGGCTGCAGGCAGGAGCAAGGCAGCAGAGTCCTGAGCAGTGCAAAAAAGTGCATGAAGGCAAGAAAGCCTTCCTCCCGGCGGCACCACCAAGGGCAGGGGAACAGGGTCCCCCTCTTCCCAGCCAGGGTGCGGGGGTCTGACGCAGCCCCCTCCCAACGAGGCAGGGCAGCCAGCCCCATGCCTCTCCGGCTGTTCGGCGGCTGAGCCACGCAGTGCCGAGGCGGTGCTGTCACTGGTGATTGATGGCACGGTTCAGGAGGAAATAAATTCCCAGGCTTTCGCAGGAGGTGAACTGGGGGGTGTATCCATCTTAAAGATACTTAATGAATGTGCCACAGCCCGCAGAGTGGCAGCAGATACATCTCTGCAGCCAGCACTCCCCACGCTGTTCCTTGCGAGGTTCAGGCACAATTTAACAGCTTCTTATTGATTTTATTCGTGTTCCCCAGGCCCTGGCAGTGTCTATATTGCCCCAGTCCAACAAGAGCCCCATAGTCATGGTGGGAACCTGCACTTGCTTTTCCCGTCCTGCTTCTCATCCCTGGCCCACCCTGGAAGGGGCAATGCAAAATCACCTGCCCCAGGGCAAGTCTGGGGACAAAACCTGGTGTTTGGTGTTTGGCCAGAAAAGATGCAGGTCTGGGCTCCTTGAAACATATTAAGGTTCATGTGGGCTTCAGCTCAGCTCTTCAGGCCAAGAAAGAAGATAATGCAGGATTACTAGAGCAATGGTGAGCACCGGCACAGCACTGGGGCAAACGCTGGTGCCACCCACACCGCCCCGGCATGGGGCGCTGGGTTGCATCTTTGGAACTCAAAGCAAAATAAAATAAGGACCTTACAAAAGACTCCCTTGCAAGACAGACTTTGGAAAGTCTTAGCTTTTATGTAGCATAGCAGACCTTCATTTTCAAGGCAAGAAAAACGGCAATCAGCAGTTCTGGTGCGTGACTCGGCTTTGTTTTTCCCTCTTTCCCTTAGGGGGAAAAAAAAAGAAAGAAAAGCAGCAAAGAACAGCAGAGACCCAGCTGACCTTTCTGGCTAAGAGACCTTGTCTGAATCACTGGATGGTAACAATGAATGAAATGCCAGTGCCCTGCCTTATAAATACCAGCTTCCTCTTGGGGTGAAATGCCAGTTTTCGAACGTGGAAATGCCGCAAAGAAAATGTCACCCTCCCCAAGGTGTGAAATGCCAGCCTGCTGCAAGTGCCCAGGCTCACCCATGGGGAGACGGGCAGGCTAATGCCTGCTGCTGGGTCCCCAGTCTCCTCCCATCGGGGGTCTTCTCCAAAGCTCACCGAAGGCAACGGTGTGAAGGGGACAGGTATTCAATGTGGGACAGCCCGAGCATCAGTCCTCCAGCGTTATCTTTAGCATCACAGCAGCGAGCGGCTCAGAAAAACTGCCTTTGGGATTTGGGGTTTTTTTCCTTCCCTTTTCCAGTGGCTACGAGATTTGCCAGTGTGGCCAGTGAACCAAGCAAATCACATTTAAAGATTGGTTCAGATCAAGCCAAACCAGTTATTTCCAGTTTTCCCATCTAAATGGAAAAACAATTGAGCATAAGAAGATTTTGCCATCTAAGGAGTTTATCACAACCTGAACTCGTAGTTCTCAGTGAGCACTGTTGTTGCTGGGTTTAATCCTATTTATTAAACATGGGAAATCATCCAACATACTGTCCTTCTGTGAAGAAATGCTTCCTGTGAAGCTGGCGATATTTGCAACATCTCCCCTACCCTTCCCAGGGCCAAGACGGATAAAAGTTTGGCAGGAGGGACAACTTGCCCCTTGGGGACCCACTGTACCCCCGGGACCCTCACCAGGAGCTGTAGGGCTGTGTAAATGTAACCAAACCCTTGTACCTGATAAAATTACATTGGGAAATGAATGAAGTTGCTTTTTGTCATGTGGGAATTGGAGCTGTTCTCTTTCCCAACACCCACACCTTTTTTCCCCCCCCCCGTAAATGCGTGAAATAATTTTACCACCCTGTTTTTTCTTTCAGTTGCTCCTCCTCCCCTTATATCTCGCCCTTCCTAGCATTTGAAAATAGCTCACGAAAAGGAGGAGGAAGGAGGGGGGGAATAAAAGGAAATGTGTGGGGATGCAAAATGGATGGGGAGAAAGGGAAAAATACAAGAAGAGTGAAAATACATGTTTTTAAAAGCGACTCAGGAATGGGCGATTGCTTCAACTCCAGCACCCATTCTGGGGAAGGGTCTACTAATATGGCAAGTTTTAGAAGGCTCTTTGCATCCTGTCATTTGTTAGGCAATGCCTGGGAAGAAATGGGCAGAGGCATGCCTGCCTATGCCTGCCTGTACTCTCATGTGCAGGCAGCCGTCTCCAGCCGGGCGCTGGACCACAGCAAGGCAACGCGACCTTCCAGGGAACCCAGATACCATTTATGATTAGAGCTGGTCAGGAACCCTCTGACTAAACGGGTTTTCTTCTTGCGCGACGCTTATGGCTGGAACTGAAACAGTTAGAAAAAACAAATCGGCTTTGATAACCTTCCAGTGGAGCAAAGGCACGGCCACGGCCCTGGGCTGCAGCTCTGCCCGGCAGCTGCCGGGACCCGCAGGAGCTGACCTGCACAGCAAGGGGAAGGGTCTCAGTCGCCTCTGGTGCGTAGCTCTGGCTTGGAGGGGGCTGGGGTTTGAAGGGCTTCTTTCACCAGCCGGCGCGAGGTTGGTAACCAGGCTGCTCCCAGCTTGCTGGCAAATGCAAACCATTAATGCTGGAGGCAGCTCCGGGTGGTGGTTTTGTGCCCGACCCCTCTCCCTGCCTCGCGAGCGGGAGGAGATCTCCGCAGGAAGCAGTTTTAATGCATCAGCCTCCATGTGCATTGCATCCAGGGCTTTCCCCCAAGCACTTCTCTGTAATGGATTTAATCCTCGACCCTCAGTGATGCTGCCCTCCCAGAGGTCCATGGGGAATCAGACTCCCGGTTCCTCCCCAGCTTTCCTGCCAGGGAAACGTGGCCAGGGGGGCTGGCAGCCCTGGCAGCATCACACCCCTAATGCAGCAGGGCTCATCTGCAAACTCTCTCTCGTCCTTGGCAGCAGTAGGGCTGCCAGCAGAGGAGGAGGGATGCTTCACTGCCAGGGGAGGCAGCCAGGTCAATCTTCCCCTCCCGCATCCTGGGCGAGGGGGTGCAGAGACACCCCCTCTCCCCAGCACTTGCTTGCCAGATGTAAGGCCTTTGGCCATAAGTCTGTGTGCCTGTACCCCAGCTCTTTGCCCTTTCCTGAGGTCCCTCCTGTCATTCCTGTTTGTGTTGGCAATCACCTGGGCATCCCTCATCTCCTTTTGATCTCTCCTCTCTCCCTGCACAGCACCTTCCACCTCCTTCCTGCTCCTGTCCTTTGGGCAGCAGCTCTGGGGCTGAAGGGGTGCTTTCCAGCTCTTTCTTTAAAAAACCCCAACAACCTAATTCATTGCAAAGCAACCATTTCATGTCTGACATGGAAGGGACTTGGGATTTATGTTAGTGGCGGCACAGAGGGGAATCCGCGGCTGGAGCAGCAGCGGGAGGGCTGGTAGCGGCAGGCGTTGCCAGCACGGCTGCTGTCGGAGCCCTGGGGAGCGATCCCCTGAGGAGCACATCTCTGTGGGGATGCACGGATCCAGTGCCAAGTCCAAAGGATGCTTCCCACCCCGATCAGAAGCATGGCAAGTGCTCCTCGCCTTGAAAGCAGCAGGAGCCAAGAGGGGAACTACATTTCTTCCTGTGCCACACTAGTGCCTGAAAGCACCGAGAAAGCCGGGCTGGGCTGAGCTTCGCCGCAGCGGCAGTGCTGGCGAAAGTCTGGCTGCTCTGGGCTAGGTTCAGGCCAAACAAGAGCTTCCTCATGCCGCCCAAGAAGTGAAAGCAGGCAGGCTCTGCCACTGCACGCAAGCTTCCTTGGGAGCTCGGGAGGGATCAGTTGACCAAGCCCCACAGGCAGCGATGCCCCAGCCCAACACACGGCGAGGGGCGTCTGCAGGAGCCAAACAGGACCATCTTGAGATCACAGTGGGATACCAAACACTTCTCCGGCTGATCACCCGAGTCCAGCCATCCACTTCTTTCCTCGGGAGATGCCACCCTGCAACGCTCTCTCTTCCCACCCTCCCACAGGGACACTCACTTTTTCCAGCTGAGCTGAGGAACAAACAAGTCATCACCCACTCCAAGTAGGTGGGTTGGCAACGGCCAAGGAAAAGATGCTTTCTGTTTGGCGACAGTCCATGGAGCTAACTCAGCAAAGCCAGATGATAGGCAGTGAAGCCACCCTTTCCAATAATAGCACTGCGCGGCATGCAGATCACTCTTGCTCAAGAGACCTCCAAGAGCTTAGTGCGAACTTCATAATACCCCTGTTTCCAGCACACAGGAATGCTGCTTGCAAAGCTAATCATTTTCTAGTGCGTCTTCATTAGCCTTTAAACACTCTGCTTCTGGCCTCCTGCGTCTCCACAACTGCTGGAGGCCCCGGGCAAGATCCTGCTCTTGTGCACAGCGGTGTAAATGTGTTTATCCACAGCTGAAAGCAAGTTGCTGGATGTTACACCGGTGACCGAGCATGCTCTCGGATGCTCGCTGGCACATCGCTCCCTTCGCCTCCAAGGTGACAACGAGCCGGCAAGACCCCCCAGCCCACCTTGCCGATATAACCTGGGTCTGACACAGTTCCTCCTCCACAAACCCAGTTTGTAGCTCCAGCAGCCTGCAGAGGTCTGTAGCTCTCGAGGTCTGCAGAAATCCCTTCTCTCCTGAGCTCACACAAGACATTTCAACTGCCAAGCCTTGAAATAAGACGCTGCACCTTTCCCCTGCACCTCCCTTCATGCCACGGACCAAGAGGCAAACACTCTGAAATACGCCTTAATCCTCGCTCACAGAAGAATCTCTTTCCAGAGTAGAAAAATTATTTTATTATAGGAAAAGTCCAACTAGGGACCATGCTGAAAGCCCTTCCCAAGCCACGTGCAAATAACCACACATTAACAGCCAGCAAACCCCTCTCATCAGCAGGCAGCAGAGTAGGGCAGAGCAATGCAGGCTTCAACTGGAAACACCAACTCTGCCCAAGGCATGGCCAGACCGGTCTCTCCATGTGCCTGGAGCCCCCCATAGTCCTCTCTGCTCCCCAGCATCTGCTAGTGGGGTCTCTTCACGTTTTACCCCACTCTGGGTCCATTTGCGGGGGCAGCTCTCCCCCAGCCCGGCCCTGGGAGCCCATGCTCCTCTGTACCCATGTGGGAGCATCAAAAACCTCTCCAGGTTTCAACACAGAGTCCCACAAGTGTTTTAGCTTGGCTGAACCAGCTTTTTCCCAGGAAAGCAAGTTTTGATGGACATTTTCCAGCCAGCTGGAAAGGAGCACGGCACCTGCCAGCACTTGCACTGCTTGGGTGTTCCCCGGGGGTCTGGACCAGGCCTGGCACAAGTGTAAACCAGCACCTACCCTGGCTGGGAGGTGACCGGCTGCAAACCTGGCAGTTCAGCCTTACAAAGCCGTGCCGAGGAAGATGTGGAGTTTCCATACTCTGTAGCTCCCAGCACAGGAACAGCCCTGCCGCATCTCTCATTTGGGATGTAACGCAGCAGGGAGACACGACGGCCCTGAGCGAGCCCAGCTCTCCCACTGCCACTGAGTTGGATGCGGGGCTGATTAGAGGGATTAAAAACCAGATCAGCAGCTGGCGGCAGGAGGGATGTGCAGGCAGGGGCCAGGCTCGCCAGCCTGCGGGACGCCATGGGGGGATCTTGAAAGGCAAGGAAGATCTGAGCGGGCGCATCGCTGCCCGGCTCCCTCTCTAACGAGGGACAGGAGCAACACGTGGTTAGCAAAGAGCTCCCAGATGAAAGCAGCTCCATCCCCAGGATCTTGTTATTATTTCACAGATGCTTCTCTCATACCTTTTCTTTATTGTTATTTTTCTAAGGTCTCTCTTTGCTCTAGATAAACGGTGCCTCTGTGGCTGCAGGCAGCGGCGGCAGGGTAGGCAAGGCAGCTCCCAGGGGCTGCAGCCCCAGCTGCCCGCAGCCCTGGCAGGGCCAGATGCTGCCTGAACACATGTACTCCACCTCTGGGGATGCTCAAATGTACCAAGCAGCAGGGTCTGGCAGCAAATACCTCGCACGGGACCTCAGCCCACCTCCTCAGCCCCTTCCGCTCCTCACTGGCAGGACGGGCTTTGCAATGGCTGGCTTCTCTGGGAATTGCTAAGAAATCCCAGCATGAAAAGCACCAGCGAAGAGTGAACTGTCATGACCCAGCCTTTACCTCTGCCTCTGGGCACGATTGCCATAAGACAATTTGAAATCCCGGCTGAGGAGATCCTGCCCAGCCTGCCCCAAATCTGGCAGGGAAAAAAAATCCTTCCTCCTTGAAAAGCTTAAACTGCTAAATGGCAGCCAGCCACAGCTCTTCCTTTCTTTGCGAAGCAGCCCTGACCGGGACAGCCTCAGCCAGGGTTGCAGGGCAGAGGGACCATACAGGGATGGGTTGACCTCCTGCTGTGAACCGGGGCACCCAGCTTGGCCCTTGGCCTCTCCCAAACCCCAGCTGAGCTTTTGTGGGGTTAGCACAACAGCAGGGCAACAAGGGAAGGCAGCAAGGGGGAAAGGGAAAGGATTAAAAATAGATTCCAGTTTTGTTTCAACTATTGTAAAATAAAAGGTCCTGCAGCAACCATCGCTGAACCAAAAAGCACGCCTGTGTCTTGGGCCACGAGGCATCTGAAGAGCAGATGTATTTTTCATTAAAAGACTCGTTAATATTGCAGGTTCCTGCTGCGGACCTGCTTTCCTTGCTCTGGCTGATTGCTGGGGAGCCACTTCTCCCCTCTCCCTTACCCAGCAGAGAGGGGCTTCACTTCCCCAGCCCTGAGCATCCCCTTCTGCACACCATGTCCCTGCCTCGGTGTCCCCAGGAGCATCTCCGTCCCCCATTGCCATCTCCCTGCACGCCCTCGGCACTGCTATTGGAGGGCAGCGAGAAAGCCCCAAGTCCAGCGCAGCCACTCCAGACGGGGTGAGCGATATCGTGCCATCAACCTTGCGAGTGAAGGTCAATAAGAAACACATTATCTGGCATTTAATAAAAAGAAAGATGAGTGCGCTCCCAACTTCACAAGCCCAATGGTAAAGGGAACTCATTTCCCCCTAACGAGAGATGACTACACTTCGGTAACTCAAACTTTCTCATTTATCACCTTTGCATCGCCTCTGTCTGCCTCATCGCTGTCAGGCCATGATAATATATGAAGAACATTCATTTATTCCCCAACTTCCCACTCAGTAAAGATACATGGTGCTGTGGAAATGGATTCACCCTGACAGCCGACTCCCAGCACAATAAGGCTAATTCAGACATGCCGTTGAGCCAAACCCTTCTTTCTCCTCTCTCCTCCTTTTATTTTATTTTAAAGCCAGCAGGTGCTGGGCTCAGCAATTAGAAGCAACAAGCGGCTGCAGGCAGAACATCGCGGGTTCGGGTGAAGGCTACGCCCCTCCTGCCTGCTCCTCTGCCCGCGATACCCGGCTGGAACTGCTCCCCTTGTGTACCTGCCCCGGGTGCTGGCACCCAGGGGGGGCTGCACTGGAGCACCCAGTCCCACCAGTACCTGCTCGCAGCATTTTGGGGCTCCACAAAGCGGCACAAGAGCCACCGACATGCGGGGGCATCTCTGCAGCAGGGTCTCAACACAGGCGATAGCCTCTCTTGGTCCCCCCCGTGTTGGCTTTGCCATCCCTCATGTTTCCCAAATATGCTGTATTTTATTGAAATCGTATGCAAAATGCTGCCTCTGTCTCCCACGCAGCTGTTGATTTTGCAGCAGGGCTCTGTTTGTTCGAGATTTGCTCTTGCAAGGAGGGGAGGAAGGAGTGGCAGGCGGCTCTGCGAGGGGGTACACAGCCAGATCGTGCCATTTTTTAAAAATTAAAGGAACTGGAATTAATTAATTCTTAATTAATTAAGAGGGACTTCAATGTTGAGAGATGCAGAGTGCAGAGAAGAAAAAAAAGGCAAAAATCCCTGGTTGTCGGACACGTTTCTTCTGGTAGAAAAGCTTTTCAGGAGATTAAAAAAATCACATTCAGATGATTTTGGAAGAAGGCAGTGAGAAGGAGGCAGAGCTGGCTGCAGCCCGGCAGGGCAGCCGGAGCGGTGCCGCTCCCCATGGGTGCTGCGGGGGTGCAGCCCCCAGCCTGCCGGCTTGGTCCTCCCGCCCAGCCTGTCCGTCATGGGAAGGACATTGCCTGTGATCAAGGGAGCGGCACCGGAGCAAGCTGCCTGCAAAAGTCCCCAGGGCTTGCCAGCTTGCTGGGAGAGGAAGTATCAAACCTGTCTGGAAATCAAACAGCAGAATCGGAACAGAGGGAAGAAAAGAAAGAAACAACGGGAAAATGAAACCTAAGCTGACACCCTTTGTAATTGAAAACATCCAATATGGAGAATCCTCACCCCCAGTGCGGGTCGCTCGGGGAACAACACACTTTCTCATCACCCCTCGAGGCTGCAGTGGCGTGCGATGGAAATCCAAAGTGACTCTGACCCCGGAGCAGCTTCCCCAGCCACCGCCGGCCATCAGAGAGGGCCTGAGACAATGATGGCCACCGCTCTGCGGCTGCAGGTTTCTGGTGACAAGCTCCGAGGTGTGCAGATGCAGCGTGCATAATTAAAAAGCCCATTTGCTGGGGACATGAAGGACATTGAGCTCCTGCTGGGAGGAGTGGTGCAGGCAGTCCCTGGGCTTTCCCACCGGCAGCAGCGGCGAGGTGAACAACTCCTTGCGTAAAAAGACCCCCAGTGCTGGAAGAAATCTTCCCCGCAGGTACCAAAAAAGCCCTGATGGAGCCCAAACCTCAGTTTCAGCCTTATGACGCTGTCCCCTCCAGCCCTTTGGAGCCCCGGCACGCTTCGCCACCCGGCTGGTGGTGACAAAGACCCAGGAAACCTCGGAGTTAGCCCAGAGCAGCCACCAACTACAAATGGATGAAAAGCAGACCAAAAAAACCTGAGGATGCAGATTTCATGACTCGTTAATACCTCATTTGAAAGCATTATATTATCCTGAACATTAATGGAAGTCATATAGAAAAAAATAATAATAACAGGTGTTAAAATTGGAAACGGGATGCTGTTTCTCTGCTCATTGTTGCAGTGATCTCTTGCTGATCTCCAAGTTGAAGCCATACTTTAAAAATATTCACATGCGCACATCAGGTGCTGTGGAAGCAGGACCTCCAGCAATTCGCACTTCCATCAATTAAAAATCCATATAGGAATCGAGAATCACAGGCAGCAGAAAGCATTTGCAGTCTGGCTGGAAAGGCCAAGGCAGGTAGAAACAGAAAGCAAGGAAGGAGGGGAGCAGGCGCAGGATGGATGCTTGTGTCCCCGGAGGCTCTCCCACCCCAGTCTGACCAGTTTGGGGCAGGGTCCTCCAGAGCAGAGCAATGTGGTGTCCCTGGAGCACACCGGGCACAAACAGGGACCTCCCAAAGGCTTCCCAAGCCCACAAAGGAAAAGGATGGGAGCTTTTATGTATGACATGGGATTTTCCACCCTGACCTGCCAGTGGCACGCACCCAGAGGGTTCACTGCTGGGCTGGACCAGAGCTCAAGAAGCTGGCTGCAAGGGAGGGGATCGCAGCCATTGTCCCCAAGCCATTGCCATGGCTCCATCTCCACGTGCCCACAGCCACCGCTGCGGCGTGGGTGAGGATGGAGGACGCACTGCGGGCATCCACGGGAGCTGGTGCCTCGTCCTCCCTACCCAGCTCCGTCCCAGGCAAGACAGTGGAATTAAGTGCAAGTTATAATTAAGACTGGATGTTTGAAGAGAAACATAATCTCCGTTCCGTGGGATTCGCCGGCACAACAGTAATTAACGTCTCATTAACATTCGCCTAATTAAGCAGTTTATGAAAGTGGATAGATTTGCATACTGCTCCACTTCAGCTTCAGTGCATCCAGCTATATCCAAGCACCAGAGTTAACCCTTCCAGGACACTCCCAACCCTCCACAAGACTTTCCAGCCTCTCCCTGCGAGGCCACAAGCTGCCGCGGCTGCACATCTCACTGCATGGTGCTACCCAAACCTGGGTAAAACATCTCCTCTCCCTCGCCTCTTTTCCAGACAAACCCATCCGAAGCCCTTCAAACATTGGTCATCTATTTTTAAAGCCCTCAGCTGGTTGCTTTCCCCCAGATTCTCAACACGTTCATCAGAGAAGCAAAAAAGACTTGTAAGAGTTTCTGAAGATGGGGAGAAATGTCTCCTAAAACATTTCATGCTATACTCATTTCCAAATGTTCTTTAATGTTTAAAAACAATGACTTCAAGATTAAAGAGACACTCCAAATTCCAAACACCAGCATAAAAGCGGGATGCAACAAGATGTCTCAGCAGCTTCCAAAAAAGTTTTGACATAGGGACTATGTTCCCTCTCTTTTAGAATCTTCCCCTTGTTGGGAGGAAAGGAAAACCAGCAAAAGCAGTGACAACCCCCAGGCCCCCAGCTGATGTACCGTCCCTCTTGGGGGGTCCAGGTCCAGCAGGGACCTGGACCACCTTTCCTGGGCGGATCCTGGAGCAGCGAGGGATGCATAACGCAGCCCATCAAATAAGACGCATCCCACATGCAGGCTGTTAGCGATAAGTCACTTGAAGTGCTGGACATAACATTTTCCGCTGTTAATACCGGCTTTCTCTTCTGGTGTTGGATTAGTAAAGCCGCTGCATCCATCATGCGCTTAGAAAGACCATGGGCAAACTTGCCTCCCCCTCGGCATCTCCTCGGGGGGGGGAAACGAGCTCTCTAGTTAGTGGTTAATGCTTAGAGTCAAGATGCAACTTTGCAGCAAATACAGTAGGAGAGAAAAATTCATGACACAGCCTTTCATTGAAAATCAATAAAGCCCAGACCTGCCTGTGATATACACACTCAATTTATTCCCCGCCTGGCTTGCTGTACCTTCACCACCAGCCCTCTCAGATCAGTCCAGGTCCTCGCTGGAGGATACAGTGCCCCTGCCCACCTCTCCCCTCTGGGTCATGGCACCGATGCCACCAGAGCCACATTAGCATGGGATTGTCAACTCGCTGAGCCTGGCAGTCCCAGGCTGGGGGCTATTCCCAGCCCCCAGGGACCCAGGTGCCCCCACGGCTGCGATCCAGTGCCCACAGGGCTCCCTGCCCGCAGCATCCCTCCCACAGCGTGGCCGGGAGTGGGAGCCCAGCCGTACCATCACATGGCAAAGGCAATTTCAAAGTTTTCTTCCATCTCACAACAGGTGCCTACAGCTATAGCAAAGTGCCTCGCTGGGCTCCACCGGGGAAACGTTCCTGATTTGCACTTGAAACACCTCTGCCTTGAAAGCACATCTTAATTTTCCACTTGCTCCAGCAGTCACAGAACCTTCCTGGAAGTGGTGATGGACCGAGCCATCCTCCTGAGGCAAGGTGGGGCATCCTCCAGCCCCACCTGAGCCCAACCAATGGACCCTCATCACTCATCCTGTCCTGCTCCTCCTTCCCCTTCAAGGGGGACTTTGAGAGCCCCACAAGGCACCCAAAATCACTACAGATTTAGATGTTAAACTCTGCCTTTAACCTGTTTTTTCCTCCCCCCCCAAATCTCCCTGCTGATGCAGAAAACACTCCTGAAGCGGGGGGCTGGCCCTGCGCTTTGCCCACCCCCAGCTAGCGGGAGACCCCGAAATGCTGGGAAGCCAGAGGAGCGGCTGCTCCCTCATGACACTGGAGTTGCATCCCTTGGACATCTCTCCTGCAGCCAAATACGCCCCAACGCCGGGGTGAGGGGCTGACACCAACCCAGCCCTGGAGCGGCTGCCTTTGGCGGGGGGCAGGCTGCCCCTGGCTGCAAGTGGAGCAGCCCGGGGGGATCTGGGGAGAGGTGGGTGCCCAGCTGTTCTGGGGTGAAGCAGGTGGTGGTCTGGGGGCTTCGCCTTCGCACCGGGCTCTGCAGCACAGCCTGACCTACTTTCTCTGGCAGCACAGCCATGCCAGCCGCAGCAGTGGTGTGGGGTTTCTTGTCCCCTCTACCCCATACAGATGTCTTCTTATAAACCCACAGCGAGACCACAGCAGGGCTGGCCAGGGCCCCCTCCCTGCCACCTTGCAGCATTGGCTGTCCCCTCCGTTGCCTCCAGCCAGGCTTGCTGCCTTTGAACAGGCACCCTCCTTTCCCTACTCTTCCCCGAAAAATTCACGGCACATCTCAGCCAAGAGGAGGATTTATCGATCGTCTTATCTGTGTCTAATCCCAGCCGGAGTGCCGCGATAAACGACACTGACTAAATAAAATGCCTTCCTGCAAGGTCTCTGTGTTGAGAGCAGCTGGCTACTAGTGGGGTGCAAAGGGGGAGCAGCCCCCCAGGGACCCCAGACCCACCTGTGCAGGGAAGAGCAGCCCACGATGGCAAAGGCATTTAAGCGAGGATTAACGCACTGTGCTGCGAATACCCATCCAAAGCTGAGGGCAGGGGTGGGGGGGACAAACCAAACCCAAACCACTCCATCTAATCGATGGTAAGCAGTTTAAACACTGTTTCTCTGCAGTTCAGGGAGCCCTAATTCCAGGCATGACCTGAATCTCTTTAAAGAGAGAAGGGGGGTGGGGGGGGGCAGGCAGGCAAGGATGGGGGAGAGCCAGAAATGCTGGGGATGCTAATTTGTCCCCGTTCTCTCTTTGCAGAACAGCATCTGGGAGCAAAAGCACCTGCTACAGTGAAGGGACCCCCACGGAGCAGAGATCCGATGGTGTGTGCTCACAGAAATCCCTCTCTGTTAGCCAGCCCAGACTGAAAACGCTCAATGCAAGAGCAGGCAGGATGACGGATGCTGCCATCTTTGCGAGAAGAGCCTGGGGTGTAGCAGGCAGAGCACCAGGCCACCTCCTCAGCACTGACAAGCCAGCAAAGCGCGCTCCAGCCCACCACGATGCGAGGAAGGGAGCAGGGGAGGCATGAGCAAGCGCAGCCCAAATGCAGCACGGCCGTATCCAGGTCAGCTGGCAAGCCTGACAGGAAGAGCGGGCTCAGGCTATAAAAAGCATGGGCGAGATGCTGGAAGCCTCCTAGAATGGCAAGGAAGAGGCCGGGGTGGCCCTGCCGTCTAAGTGAGGGGTGCCAGGGTGGCAATAGGCTGCAGAGGACGGCACCGGCCACGCGGGACCATGGGCAAGCGCCCTTCTCCCTGGGATTTCCAAAGTAATGATCCGTAAGACAGCACTGACTAAGAGTTACTGCTGGTTTTCCAAAAGGAGATGGAGTGTGGAGGAAGGGGGACTGAGATTGCCGACAGGGCAGGGCTGGCAGCAGGAGAGATGCAGTTTGGCACCCACAGTCCTGTGCCGAGGAAGAGGAATTGCCATCCCCTGCACCTCGCTGTTGTGTGGCACCAAGCAGCAGTGGTCCTTCAGCAGGGAGGTGCCGTGGGGAGCACCAGCCAGGACCCCAACTCTCTGCAGGAGCAGACATCCTGGGTGCACTGGAATGGGGATGAGGCCACCGACCCGACGAGCCTGTCATCCCTGTGAGCCTATTCCTGGACAATGTGCATGCATGTGGCCAAGAGCCTTTCCTTTAGCTCAGCATGGCCCCAAACCCACTACAGCCAACGGAGAGAGCCAGGGCTGCACTGGGCTTTGATCCCAAGCTGTTCCCACCCCGCTGCCCTCCTGTCACCTCATGCCACAATGTCCCCACCGCTCTCCCAAGGAGAATCACAGATCTGCCCCCAACACCTCCTTGGATACCTGAACTTTGCCAGACCCCATGCCAAGCACTGCAGAGCAAAGTGTTAATGGGGGGAAAAAGGCTGGGATGGCCGGTGTCCCCCTTGCCGGCCAATGGGACCCGTGTGGAAAGCTGTCGCTGCAGCCCCCCCGGCCCCAACTTCAGTAGAGCCTGGCAGGGCACACAGGGAGCTGTCAGGCCCCATCATGACTCACAGAGTCACTTCTCCCTTCAAGACAGAAAAAAAATAATTAAAAAAAAAAAAAATCAGACAAGCAGTTGAAAAACTGGAGATAAACAGAGGGGAGAAGAGGCAGCTAACGAGGTCCCTGGTCCCAGCGCAAGGTGTGAGGAGAGCACAGATGCTGCTCTGGCCAGCAGCGATCCCACCCGCCGGGCACAAGGAGCACACAAGGGATGGTGCTGCCCGGCACAGCCCCAGCACGGCCTTGGCACAGCCGGCAGGGACCCACAGGGCAGCCCCCAGGAGCTGTCCCCAGGGCGGCGGAGCAGCCAGCCCCGGGGCCAGGACCCCCGGCAGCCCTTAGGCAGCATCCACACGGTCACACTAGCAAATGGATGGCAGGCTACCCTGACCCATGGAAACCTGACCGTGCTGCAGTGAGCAGACCGGGAATTGCTCCCAGATTATTTTTTCTCCCCCCTCTCTAAAACACACATGAGCTTAGCAATGCTCAGCTGGGGAGGAAGCCAGAACCCCCAGCCTGACCCCCTGCAGCCCCCCGGCTCGCCCCACAGCTGAGCCACCCCCTGCCCCAAGGACTGAAAAAGGAGAAAAGCCAAAAAACCTTGATTCTTACAGTTAAAATCAAATGCGTCACTTCGGTAACAAATTGGCCTGCCTGACTGGCGGAAATAGCTCTGTTAAAATATATACCTTTTTTTTTTTGGTTGCCTTTCCCAAACGAGTTCAAGAATGGGGAGGTTTCAAAGTCCCTGTGGACGGCGAGTCTTTCTGCTCCCTTCCCTGCACCCAGCAAGGTAATTATCTGCCAGGAGCCTGGCTGCGCGATGGCTGGTTACATTGCTAATTAGCAGGAATGAGCCAGTCCCCCAGCGCACCCTGGGTGGTCCCCATCCCTCTCTGCCTTCAATCCTCCTCCTCACCCTGGGGCGCACAGCAGAAGAGCATCTTGTGTTTAGCACTGCAGCTGGGAGGTCTTGTCCTCCTCCCTTGGATGCCAGAGGTGCAAATGTACCCCTGCCCACCCAAGGGATGAGGGACAGAGGACAGAAGGATCCCAGAAACTTATCCATTGCCAAGAGGTGGCTCCTTGCCATGAGGCTACCTGGGGGATGAGGACATGGTGGAGAGCTCTACTTCTGCTGGTAGCAAGAGACTTACAAAGTTAATAAATTAGAGTCTGCTTCAGCCTCTTCTGAGAGGGATGCTTATGATGTGGAGGCTTCCCAAGAAGTCTCCTCTTCACAAAGGGAAAGGAAAGAATTCCTGAGCTTGGAGACATTTAGCTCACAGGAGAAGCAGGGCTGCTATCCACACCTGGGCTTCTCTCCTTTTTGCTCCTCACAAGCTTCCCCATCTCCTCACCGCCAGCTGCTGCTACCAGGCAAAAGTCACGTTTAAATAAGCCACCTGCTTTGTTTGCAGAAGGGCACAGCACAAGATGCCCAGACGCCAGGGTGACTGTCTGCTGAGCAGCATAGAAGGCAACCACAGGGGAGCGCCGGGAAGATGCCCCTCTTGCACGTGATGCACCGGGAGGAGCATCGCCTGGTGCCTGGCCCAGCAGACATGTGCTTTGCAAGATAGGAGGGAGCTGTTGGAGCCCAGACACCCCTACGAGGATGGCTTAGGGCTGCCAGGACGTCACTCAGTTGTCCTCCTCACTAGCAGCAGGAATAGGATCTTGATGGAGCATGCAGATGGATGCACTCTCCATCCTTGGATCTCAGAGTGCAGACCAGCTCGGGAAGCTGAGGAACTCAGAGGACAGCTCAGGCTCTCCAGATTTACACCCATCCCTTCCTAACGCTCCAGCACAAGACCTCCGAGGCCCCATGTCACCAGGAGCAGGGACCTTGGATCTCAAGGGAACAGCAACAGCAAGAACTGCGGCTATTCTCAGCACTTAAGCTGGGCACCCAGCACAGAAAGCCTCCCAACCTTCACAGCCTGAAGCTACTTATCCAAAGCTCTACCAGGACTCAGAGAAGAAGCCCCAGATCATCACTCCAGGGGCTCCAAGACTTCACTGGACCATACACACAAGCTGTCTTCTGTCCTCCATCCCCCAGAGGTTCCCCTCTCCAGCTCTATGTCCCACCCTGCCCCAGGGAGCCCAGGGTAGGGCTGAAATAGCTCTCAGCCAGCTGGTGCAAGCCCAGGGCTTGCACGTTCTCAAAATCAACCCCTGCCCACTGCCTGCTTGCTTCAGCTCCCCCAGCAGTCGCAGAAGGGGATGACGCTGGTCCTGCATACCAGGGCGGCCCTCAGCCTTGCAGCCCCATGGAAAGATGTTGGTGGGGCACCTCCTGCCATTAACGGGCAGGATCCAGGGCAGCCCATGAGAGCACCCAAGGTGGAACAAGTACAGGGCTCATTCCAACCTCCCCATCACTGTAAGGAAGACAGCTCTGCCCCCCACTACCCCCCCTCTTCCTGCATGGCACTGGAGCCCCCAAAGGTAGGGAGCTGCTCAGAGGCTGCACCACCCCGGCTGGATGGGAGGAACAGGCACTCACCCGGACACCGTTCCTGGATAACTCAAGCTCCTCTTCCCATTCCCCCCACTCAGCCAAGAGCAAGACCAGCCTGCAAGCAGCTGCAAGGCAAGCCAGCGACCGCTGCTCCACGCTCACCTGTGCTCTGCCCCTCCGGAGAGCGGCTTGGAGCTGCTCAGCCTTTGCAACAAACTCCCCTCCGCAGCAAGATATCAGCCTGTGGGTGCTGCTTGCCCCTTCCACGCGCTGGCTGCTCTGCCTGCTTTTGGGATTTTTTCCTTCTTTCCCGCCCCCCCCGGAGCGTTTTGAATGTGCAGATGCCCCAGCTTCTTAAAATTCAGCCTGGGGGCGTGGGAAGTGTTTTGGAACATGCCCAAGCTGTCTGCTCCATGCGTGCGCGCTGCTAAAAACGATCCACCTACAGCCCCCATCTCCTGCACCGCTTGTCAGCGCCGCCGTGCCTTTCCAAAGATAAGCAAGCTTACACATGCAGCCAGGGATCAAAGCACCGGGAGCAATCCCATTGGGGCGGGGGGAGAAACTTCTCTGCTCGGAGTCACCAGGCAAACTTTTCATGTAGCAGCGGTGAACGAACAGCGTACCAGATGGACAGCCCTGGGAACGATGCCCTTGAGCCAGCACTGCCTCCATCCCCTCCGCATTACAGCGAGGAAAGAGCATCACTGCTGCACAGGTAGAAAACAGCTGCAGAAAACCAATTTACTTGCTATCAAAGGATGCAGCAGCAGGGCTGGGAGGTGAACGCAGCCCCCCTCTTTATAATGAGGGTGTCGCAGCGATGGGCTGTGCTATAAACACATGTTTAGGATACCCAGCTCGGCAGCCCTGCCTGACAGCTGAGCATCCACGTGGTAGCATGGTCCAAGGGAGCATAACACGTCTCCTCCCAAGTAACTCCCAAGTGCTTTACCGACAAATAAACGAGCTACAGAGATTTAACAACTTAACCTGTAAAACACTGCCAGCGAAGCCCAGCCTGTCTAAGACACTGGCAAGCAGCTCTCGGTGGGGCACCCAACCAAGGTAACAGAGCAACACCAACTTACACCAGTTCAGTATCTGGCCCCAGCAGCCACCATGTTAAAAAAAAAAGGAATATAAACCACTGAGGCTGAGATCTGGTCAGGAGAGCCAGGCTGAGCCCTCCTGCCATGTGCAGGGTGTATGATGAAGGCTCCAGGTCCCCAAGGGACGAGGACAGCAGGGCCATCTCCAGCCCAACAGCCTGGCTCTGGATTCACAACACAAGCTGTTCAAAATCAGTGACAAGGTTGCTTTTCCCTTTGCTTTTAAATCCCTCCAGCAATCTGGCCTTCAAGTGCTCATCAATCCATTCAGGGCAGTGTCTCCTCCTCCCCCCCCCCCCCCCCCAGCATCACTTCTCTGCAAATTTGAGTGAAATTGATATTTTCCTATCAGAAACATGAAATTTCAAACACACAGAACATTGGATTTGAAAGCTGACTTTTGTTGGGAAGGCGCCTGTCTCTTTGTTCACAAAAGGGCTCATTTTTCCTGGAAAAGGGCCCAGATTTTGAGTGAAAGATCAATAACATGCAGAAAACTGGTCCTTTTATTTAATTTTGCCACGATACCAAAAAGAAAAGAAAGAAACCAATGCTGAGACTGAATGACTTCAAAATATTTTGCATTTGTTTACCCCATTGCGACGCTGGAGCATCTATTCAAAGGAGCTCAATGGGAAGGATGCAGCCTTTGGGGCTCCCTTAGAGCATCCCCCATCACCTGCTGGTACCCCACTGGGGACAGCATCCCCAGCACTGCTCCAGCCCAACCCCAGCCCTTTCTGGGGGAATTATTAGAGATTTAACCGCTGCCTCCTCTGCCCTGCCTTGGATGGAGGCCAAGGAGCTCCCCCACCGAAACGCTCGAGGATGACCCCCTGCCCCCGCTAATTACAGGGAAGGGGGAATCAAACGTTTATTTCAATTACAGCCTGGGTGGGGGGAAGAAAGAAAAAAAAACCCACCACAAAAACACAGCATTCAAGATGCTGTGCAACAGTCATGACATGCTGCATCCTCCCCGATCCATATGGGGGAAAACTAACACTTTGGCAAATTTATGAAGATGTGTGAAAGTGATTATATTCCTGAAAATATCTCAAGTGGAACGGCCTACCTGGCATATTTTGTTAGTCATGAAACACGCTCCCTCCACCGACTGTAGTTTGTGGCTTCCCATCTGCTTAAATACTTTAAATACTGAAACTTTCTTTTTTTTTTTAAGCCGAAATAGCATGCCGGCAGCAGCAGCATACTGCTGACTCAGGGGCGCGGGACGGGGACGTGCTCGCCACCAGCAAAGGGATGCAGAAGATGCCACGCCAAGAGGGCAAGCGAGCAGAGGATTCACCCCGTGGGTGATAAATCCTGCCTCTGCCCAAGAAATGCAAGAGGTCGGCTTGTATTAATGGAACTAAGAGCGTCCAGCAAGAGAGCTCCAAGTGCAAACCAAAAGAAGAATATTTTGGGTCAAGTGTGGGTGTGAAAGGGAAAAGGTTAAAGGGAAGAAATGGCTCTGGTTTGCTATTTTCATTTCATTTTGCCAGAAATAAAAGGCAACAGGTGTACAGCTTACAAGTCCCCACTGCCGAGCCCAGCTTTTAGCGAGATATGGGGTTTATGGGCACTTGGTTCAGGACAGCCACCACCCTGGCCCCCCTGATTCCTGCTTTCACAGGGAGCAATGCCCCTTTCATCCCAGGGCAGCTGGGGAGAAGGCTCCAAGACACCAGGGCTCACTAAACCCCGAGACAGCGCTGGCATCCTCCCGGAGGGACGCAGCTGCCCCTCCCCTGCCCTCTCCTGCTCTTTAGTTAATAGCTTCTATTTTAAACCCCTGGCTGGAGTCACTCTGACCGCAGTGGCGGGAGGTGGAGTGGGCATGCACAGGGATGCAGCTGGAGCTCAGCACCATGGCAGCACACCGGGAGGAGCAGGCAAGCCCCAGTGAAGGCAGCTGTCTGTGCACGTGGGGCTTTGGCAGTGGGTGCAAAGGAAACCCAGCCAGGACTCCCTAACTCAAAGGAGATGGCCAAGGCGGAGCCGCAGCAACAGAGAAACATCCCCCAAACAGCTCAAAACATTCCCACCAGGCTTCCCTGGAGGTGCCCTTAGATGTGCTCGAGCATCCTGCACCCCGGGAAAACTCTGGGTATAGACACCAAGCAAGCATTTAACCATGAAGGGATAATTTTTAGTTGTTTAAGCAGTTACCTACTGGTTGCACAAGGCAATGGCAATTGTGTCCCACAAAGTGACAGTGCATAGTACTCATAGCGTAACTACAGTGTAATTGCTCTTAGCCTGATTATGGAGAATGATCAAACTAGATGGGAGCATCTCGGACGAATCGCCTCCTCCCTGGGGCATGTGGGCTGTGCTATAGAAACCTCAGCTATAGATACACAAAGTAAAGCAGAGACCAGTAGAATATGATGAACGTTTTCCCAAATGGCAGTGCAAAGCTGAATATTAGGTGATTTATGGCGGATTCCCTCCAAGTAGAAATCTCTCCTACCATGGTGGTGGTTTTTTTACAGGTCATTTGGCTTTTGATTTGCTGAATGGCTTTGTGCTGTTTTCCCTTGCAGGATGGGGCCTCATCATTCGTATTTTCTTACAGGTTTTTTTTTCTCCTAGGAGAAAACCATCTTTCCTCCTGTTCTCCGTGAGCCTCATTCTGCATCCCCAGCTGGTGTGCATGAGTATTGGAGTTACTCCCACTTTCCAGGGGGATAAATCATGTTGGAGGCAGGGGCTTTTGTTCAAGGTCCAATACCTGGAGGAGGAGTTTCTCCTTCCAAATGGAGATAGTCCCCAGGAGAAATAATCCCACTGGAAATAATCCAGTGCAAAGAGGGTTGATTGCATCTTTTTAAAGGCTCTTTCTTACTGACAATTGATGAGTTCATAGCTACCAATATCCATTAGAGGGTTTATTTTATTTCTTGTTAGAAAATAAAATAAAAAGGCAGAGCCTGAGAAGAGTAAAATCAGCCACAGAGACTGAAGACTGACAGCAGCTGCCTGGCAGACAGTGAGTGAAAATGCTCTGACAAGATGAAATGTTTTTTCTTTCATTGAAATCACTTGCTTTCCGAATGACTAATACGCAGCTATCGCACCATGGATATTTCCAGAGTGATGAGATGTTTTTAAAATATCTCACCGTGCCTCAAAATATCTCACTCTGGCTCAATAGATCATCCAAAACACCACCCACGGAAATCATAAATAAATAGATACTATATTGCTGTTAAAGAGCAGACTGGCCAGGGCCAGGGCAGCATCCTTCATCAGCAAGTAAACGAGGCCGCTGAACTCCTCACCTCGGTGCATGGCTCCTGCAGCGAGGTTTTTTAGAGATGGAGACACAAACCTTTGCAAGCAGAGTCGGACACTGTCTTTCTCCCCAGCACCTTTGCAGATCTGTCCCATACAGATTAGCTCCTCGATGTTGCAGATCTCTCCTTGCATGAGCAAACTGGATGTGAGAGCTGCAGTGGACTCCATGGTACCAAACACCGGCACCATGGTACCAGCAAACACCAGCACCATGGTACCAGCAAACACCGGCACAGCTGCCCCCAAGAAGGTGGCTGATGGGCTCTGGCCCAAAGGGCACCCTTGGAAATCCACGTACCCCCTTGGGCACCCCCCTTGCCTATGCAACAGCTTCAGACCTCAAGCAGCCGGACCCAGAAATGCTCCATCCTACTCCCTGCCCCTAAAAATCCAGTGATGCTGCCGAGTCCCCTCTGCACATTGCTCCCCCATCACCAGGCGAAGAGGGTGGGGAAAGGACACCCACACCCCAGGAACAGCCGGCATTCGGGTGACGCGCCGGTGGGGGTGCCAGCCCCACAGCCCCCGCATCACCTCACCCTGGCCCCCTGGCAGGGGGTCCCAGCCCGGCATGCAGCACCCCGCTTCAGAGCCAGAAAACTCCTGCCCTCACACAAAGGCTCAGAGGAATTGCAATGGAGCGATTGCGAAGATGCCCGCAGGCAGCTGATTTTTTTACACATTTCAATGCACTCAGTCCAGGCTCGGGGAGAAAAAAAGCAGGAAAATGGCAACAAGAAGGCACGAAGCGAGGGGACCCATGGGCTGACTAGCCTTGCCTGTGCTCCAGCCCCGCTGGGGGGGAGAGCGCTTGTGCCAGACCCCCGTGCAGTTCTCCTCCCTGCAGGGAAGGGAGCTGAGTCCCAGCCCAGGCCCAGATCTGGGTGCAAGGACAACTCCACTTAGTAGCACAAGCAAAACTCCCAGAGAGCCCAAGTGCAGATGTACTTTAAAAGCCCCCTGACTCCTGATGCCCCCACCTGAGAGCCAGCCAAGCCCAGCTGTGACACCCCAAACTGCAGCCAGCTCCAGTCCAGCCCAGGGCTGCTTCCACCGCACCAGCTCGCTCTGCAGGAGCTGCATCTGCTTTTTCTCTTCCCTGGGAATCAGGCAACACTTTTTGTTTTGCTGATTGAAGGAAAAGAGAGCAAATCGTTTTGAGGAACTGAAAATGCTCCTTTGCTTTTCTCAGCAAGATAAAAAAAAAAAATGTTCAGGTCACCCAGGCTGTGTTGTTCCCAAGTTGTTTCCTCTTTAAAGGCATTTACCGAAGTACGTTTTGAAACTTTTGGAGATGAAGCAGCTTTTCAGAACAGCCGAGTCAAAATATATCCCTTGGAAACCACAGACAGCCTGATGCTTGCCATCTTTTTTTCAAAAGGGCTGAAACTACATGTCCAACACAGCAGGAATTGGTGGTTTCCCCACATTTGGGAAAGGAAAACACCTTGCCCATAGAAATTCAATCCTGCTGCTGACGGACATGGGGAGCCCAGCATCAGGATGCTGCAGCGATGGGCCACTGACACCCAACATCCCTCGCAGAGCTCTGCCAGCCCAGCCAGCCCTAGTCCTTCCCGGCAACTTCTGCTTGGCTTTTCCCTCCAATTCCCTTTCTTCCCGTCGGGAACAGGCAGCACTGGGGGGGCTGGAGAGAGATGACAGAGATGCTGCAAGGGCTGGAGAGAGAAAGCCAAGGCCCTGCATTTCAAATGAAGATAGCTCCAACATCTGTCCTCAGCCAGAAATGTATTCACCCGCACAGACACACTCATCAGATGAGGCTCTAAAATATTTACTGCCCAAATATCAATTCTCATAAAGCGAGGCAGCCATTTGGGCTCGGGGAGGGGGAAGGAGACGGGGCGGGTTGTCAATAATGTCATAACCATGGGCAATTTTATGTATCTCTGGAAATGGCCAAGGAACACGCAGTTTGACAGATGTGCAAATGGGTAACGCAGGCTTCCTAGTTATGAGCATGAGGATGTCAAGAGGAATAGATGAGCAGTAATTCAAAGTATATTGGGCTTAGAGAAGTACACGGGCATCGTAATGAATACGGGATTGGCACCACAGGGGAGGGAGGGCTGGAGAAGGAGGAGGCGGCACGCTGGTCAGGGAACGCAGCCCCTGCCAATGCCACGGAGTGGCTGCAGGGACAGGAGACCCAGCGGGTATTTGATGGGCAGAGCCACGCTGCTGTGGGGTGTTATTGCACCAAGGGATGTGTCCGCCTGCCTGTGGCTTCCCCAGGCTGGACCGACCTCGAGGCTAACTTCTCCTTCTTCGTCCTTCCCAACTGCATCTCTACACAAGCCTCTCCCACCATGGTGCCGCCTTTCCTTTCCCATGCTGGGAAACGCAAAGGTTTTGGCCAAATACCTGCATTTTTCACCAAGAACAGTCAAGAAAACCTCACCAAGAAACCAAATTAAGTTTCAAGTTTAGGCTCAGCAGAACGACTACTGTTTTTTTGCTTCCAGCTCCAAACTAAAAGCCACCCCCCAACACCACAGGAGGGGCCGCCGCCACCCCCAGCACCGCCTCCGGGCACAGGCACTGCTCACACCTATGACTAGTGCCTCGCCCGGCACTTCCCCACCCCGGCTGTTTTAAAAAAGCAGCATCGCACAGACGCACGCTACACCTCCAGCCGCACGCTGATGCCTCCTGCGCACGCTCCCGCCCTGGGCCCACGGATCCCAGCGGCATGGAGGACCACAGAGGCTGGCCGGCTTCCAGCACAAAGCCAAGGTGTTGGAAATAAAAAAAAAAAAATTAAATAGAAATGAACGATGCGGGGACATGCTTCTCCTCGGGTGTTTGCTTTGCCAGAGGAGTGCTGCAGCACGTTGCAAGGGAGAGCATCAGCTGGTCCCAGCCAACCTCACTTAGCGAGCCCAGGACAGCATGCACAGACATCTCCGCTCTGCTCTTTTTTCCCCAAGATTCACCTCCTTCAGCATTTCTGGTGGTGAAATTCCCACTCCCCCACCTCCTGTGGTGCTTTTCAAAAGGATACAGTCATCGGCTGCGGTGGTAGAGCCAAGCACACCCTTCCTCCCTCTCAAGTCCCCCCTGCAGTTCCCGCAGAGAAGTTCATCATTTTTCCACACCCCGGTGCTTTCGGGGGGGTTGGGGAATTACTCACGAAGGCAAGCAGGCACCCTGCGCACCAGAAATCCCCACAAAAGTGATTTTTCCTGTGGAAAAATCCATGAATTGCTGTAAAAGTCAGTCTGGCTTGAACCGAGACACACTACTCACCATTGTTTATTTAAAAGAATTAATCAGCAATCCTTTTCCTGGCTGATTTTATGAAATATGACTTATTCCAGCCATTCACTAATAAGTTATTGCAACTTCCAGCTGCAAACTTCCCCTGCATGTGCTCTGGGAGCTTTCCCCATGGCTCATGGAGTGCCATAGGGTTTCGTTAGGTCAAATGACCGATGACTGAATAATCTTGAATCTTAAGGAAATATTTCCTACAAGTCTCAGACCTCCGATTTTCACTCCCAGGAGACACTTCTGGCACTGTCTGTTCCTGCAGACGTGTTGCTTGGTGAATAATCCTGCCAGAGCCAGGGAGCCCCAGGGTGTTGCAGCTCTGGGCAAGGGGTGACACCGCAAGGACGAAGGGGCACAGGCAGAACAGGAGCCCGACACAGCACATCTCCTCCGCCTTCCTTAAAAAACACTCGCAGCCACCACCCCAACCAAGCCACGCACAGGCAGGTGCCACGAAGGGCAGGCAGGAGGGAAGGGGCAGGCAGG
Source organism: Ciconia boyciana (assembly GCF_034638445.1). Classification (NCBI taxonomy): domain Eukaryota; kingdom Metazoa; phylum Chordata; class Aves; order Ciconiiformes; family Ciconiidae; genus Ciconia; species Ciconia boyciana. Next base: position 22,005,043 of record NC_132941.1, read on the forward strand.
GGCTGGCATCGGTCTGCATGGGTGCAGCGGCTCTGACACAATGAGACAACCAAGGGGGAACAAACCATAACAAGAGCTTCTTTCCCAAAAATGTCCTTGCTATAATTTAACTTTTTTCTCCTGGCAGCGCCCTCCTGTGCACAAGAGCTCTGCGAGGACACGGTGTTAAGAGCAACAAACTTCAATGCCCACAGTTGCAATAGCAGAAGAGAGAGATAATTGCATTTCTTACAGCAGCAGTAACTTATCTCAGGGAAACTTTTCCTGCTAATGAGGCTGTTCTGGTCTGAAATTCAGTGAGAGTTGAGAGGGCTGGTCCTGCTGCCAGCTTGTGGCGGGTACAGGCAGAGGGCAGGCAGCCATGGGAAAAGCAGCTCAGGAAATCACCACCATGATCCCAACCTCATCACTTTGCAGCTTACTGGAGTTTAGCTTTCCAGTGCTAGCACTGTACCAGTGAGCTGGGTTGCATTTATTTCTCCTTAAAAAAAAAAATATCCCACTATATCAGATATTGTCTCCTCTGCCTTCTCTTGCCTTTGGCTACGTGCTGGTTTCAAGGCATCTCCTGGCAGAGCTGCACCTGCCATCCAATCCTAGTCCTCTGCAGAGGATTTTCTGCATCAGTGCCCACATGCTTACAGGTCCCGGGGAGCCCGTGGCTGGCGCCGCCGGGGGGGGACTGGGGACAAGCCGGTCTGCCGATGAGTGCCAGCTGCTGAGCGGGTCGCCTGGGCTGCAACAGCTGGAGGCAGAGGTAGCAATTTGTGTGCTCACCTGGAAAGGCAGACATCCTCCTGTCCCTTGCAGAGCTGCTGAGAAACCAGCTCCTGGCTTTTCTCCTAGAAGTTTACCACCACCATACTTGAGCTGCAAGGAGAAGATGCAAAATCCCCTCTCCCTTGGTCCAGGCACCCCTGTGGCAGAGCCAGAGGTGAGCCAGCTCTGCAGGAGAACCAGCTTCCAGGGAAGTGCTTGGAGGGTGCCAGCTTGCAGCCAGCTGGGACTCCATCTCCCCTTTTGCAGGGACACACAGGACCACGTCTGCAGTGTGGCTGTGCTCTGGCACAGCCCCTCAGTGCCCAGCACATCCCGGGGCAGAGTCACTGCTACCTGGCACCAGCCCAGCTCCTCATTGGCATGCCAGGCACGTGCATCCCAGCGGCACGGGGCCACTCTCCATGAATTCAATCCACGTACCCAAGCAGTGGCAGCAGGAAGGTTTGGAAAAGTAGGGCAAGAAAAGCAAAAGGGAGGGAGGCTCAAAGCCACAGCTGGGCACAGCACAGCAGCTCAGGCTGCAGAGCCAAGGCTGGCGGCATCACTTCGGTTACCTGCACGACCTTGAGAGCCCGGGACAAGCTGTGAAGACGAGAGGGAAAGCTTCCAGTGGCAGCTCTGCGTGCTGCCAGGGACAGGGAAAGTCAGGCAGGGTACGGAGGGATGGGTGCCATTTGGAATGTGCCACCCCAGCGATGGAGCTAGCCGCTTTTACCTCTGTCTCAGCCCCTTCCCCAAAAACACAGCTCAAAACCCCAAGCTTTCTTTGCACAGCACATTGGTGGGCCTTGGGTTTTGTTCCCATGTGAGCACATGTGAGGGAAGAGGCGAACACCCCACGTCACTCCTCTCGGACCCAGCTCTTGCACAGGAGCAGCGGCAGAAGGAGGGGGAAGGCTCTGCCTGCACTCCCCGGAGGGAAGGGCAGCCAGCCCCCCCCTCTGCCATGCAGGAGACACTGCCAGCACGCAGGCGGGCTCCCCACATCACAGCGTGCATATCTTGAGAGCTCAAAATAAATATTTAAAGGTGGAGGAAAAAAAAACCCTGCTCCTCTCTGCGAGCAAGTTCTCAGTCTTTGCTCTGGGATTTGAGGCAGACACAGACAGAAATATGACAAAGGAGACGCAGGTTTCAGCAAATCACGGGCACATCAGAAGCGATGGCTTTGAGATGCTGGCTTTGCTGCAAGATAAATTCCCTCCTGGCCGTACGCCTGACAACCCTGACAGCCCTTGGGGACTGCAGGTCTGCTCTCCCTGCAGACATGTGGGACTGCAGCAAGCCCCGGCCGGCCCATCTCCTTACACACATCCACACCAGGGGAATGGGTGATGAGAGCTAGGATGTTACCCAAATCCCTTTCCAAGACACTTAAAGCTGGCCCTGGCCTGTGGGGATGTGTGTCCCCTGTCCTGTGAGGACATGTGTCCCCTGTCCTGTGAGCACGCACAGGGCAACGGGGTCTGCATCAGGGTATGGACAGCACGGGGATGCTCCCAAATCCCCGTCCTTGCAGCAGAGCTCTGCCAGACGAGCAAACCATGGCTCAGCTTTCTCGATGCCTCACATGAGCAGTGGCTGGGGGGAAGGATGGGACGTGACAGCTCCACTCAGCTCCCAACAGCCCCGTGCTGGGCCACCACTCAGAGGCAGTGGCCAGAGCAGCCACAGAGAATGGGCTGCTCTGTATGGCAAGGCTGTACTCAGGATGCTTTTATTTTCAGAGGGAGCTCATTAGCTCTGGTTGTGCAGGAGTTCGGGTTTTTTTTCCCCTGTTACCCAGAGCTGGAAAACTCCACTGAATAACATCTCTGAGCATAGGTGGAACAAAGACAGGGCACAGGGGGAGAGCAACAACAAAACCAGAGATAATCAAAGCTGCTGCTGCAGCCTCACATTACTTACAATCTCCGTCTTGTTTGGATTTCCCAACCGGAGCGGTCTCCGCTCGCACAGCCCCCAGTGGCACCTGGCAGCCTCCTGCATGCCAGGGCTGCGCCCAGTCCTGCTCACCCCATCACTGGGGACTGAAGGACTTGTCCAGAGCTGGCACTGCTCAAAGGGGGAAGGAGCTGCAGAAGAGGGTTTGAAATGGCGGGGAAGAGGATCAAGGCTCCCCAGGAGCAGCCCGCTGGATCGGATGGGATGCCAGGAGCTAAAGGGGCTTGTACATGCACAAGGCAAGGAGGAAGGCTCTGTCTCTGGCATTGCTACCGGAGGAGGGATTTAATATAGGCACATCCTACCCAGGGTGGGTGCTCAGGGATGCTTCGGCAGTGATGCCCTGCCGGGATCGGTCTGGAGCAGCCACCTCCTTACCAAGCCCTGATGCTCCTCTCCCATCGCTGCACGGTCCAGCACGCGCTGCAGGGGATGCAGCCGAGAAACCACATACCAACGGCAGAAGATAAGCCAGCTCCCCAGATACGATCACAAGCCCCATTATCTCCTTAACCCGTATGCGATTCACTTATCCATCCCAGATCTATTCCTCCTTATCTGAATCTTCTTCCTGTTCTTTCCCATATCTTGCCCCATGGTTGCTCTCAGAGCATGAAGGCCACCCCAGAAGCAAGGGAGGCTGCAGGAGCGTCTGATGCCCTGGGCTGCCACTCACCACAGCTAATGGGATAGACTCCGACTGACTGGCCCCAGCGATTTAAAGTTAATAAAACGTTAAAAGCAGTCCTATAAATCACCCATGCAGGAAGTGACCTGGACAGGAGGCCTAACGAGTTAGCAGAGGGTTTTATTTAAAAGCCATTTGTCTGAGAAGTGCAACACAGAGAGTCAAATAACTCTTAGGAAAACAGCGGTGCTGGAGCTACTGGGAGGATTAGAGAGGGCTGGATATTTATGGCCAAGGATGTCAGCCTTAGCAGTGCTAACCAGCCCCTGCTTCCCTGGCTGGAGGGCTGGAGCATCCCAGCTGATCCCAGCTCCCGGGGTGCAGGCAGTGAGCTCCCAAAGGGAATCAGAACAAGCCAGGCCCCAGCTCTGACTTATGTTTTTAGCTCACTGGGGCCACTGCGACCCTCTCGCAGACCTTCTGGAACAGGACTTTTGTGCCCATGCTCACACCCTGCGATAGGCTGGTGACATCTGCATCTTTCTCTGTGTCCCAGATCCCCTGCACAGGGGATTACACACATGAAGAAACTGTGATTCCCGTATGTTCCTGCACACAGCTGATGCCTCTGTTTGCAAGAAGAAGCTTGAAAACAAGAGGCCCAAAAATCTCAAAACCCAAAACACTCCCAGAAATCGAGTTTTTAGTTTCTAAACCTGATTTCCACTCCTCAGCCGTGAATACCAATTTTGCGCCCATCGGGAGAGCAGTTAGCCCCGCATCAGCCTCAGCCCCGGCTCACTCCCTGCAAGCCAAGCTCTACTTCTTTAACCTTAAAAAAAAAACCTTAAAAAAAGCAGACAAGGGTGTTTCACTGGCACTGGGGCTCAGCCTTCTCCCAAACATCCCCCAACAGCCACCCCTCACTTCCCCGCCGCAGGAAGCCTCCAAAATACCCCAAAGGCCTTTTACAGTGGGAGGAAAGGCGGCGTGTGCTTGGGAAGCCTCCAAAGCATCATTAAGATGTGAATTATAGACAGTTATCCTCGGAAGTACATCAGGGAAGCTGAGGCAGTCGCAAGGCACCGGTCCCACTCATGCCTGGCTCCTTGCACCAGCCCAGGCTATATCCCAGAAGCAATTCTAAAGCCATGAGCAAATTCACAGATAGGATTTGGTCTGCAAGCAACGGGTTACATCAGGAGCTACTCCACCTTCAAAATCACCTTTTAATTGAAAGACAAGGGCAGTTCTCACCCCTGACCCAGCACCTCACCCTCCTGGCAAGCCAAGATGGAGAGGGGCAATCTGCAAGCAGGCAGCTGTACATACTGCCCAGGGAACGGTGCCCACCCCGGCAAGGCAGGAGATGCAATGACCCAAGAAATAACCTGGCTTTTGCTTGCATTTGCAAACCCCTTGCTTTTCACAGACAGAAAGGATGCGGTCCTTACCTTGGGAGGGATGCAAAAGGCTGGGTGCGGGCACAGCTGGTTCTCCCTGCCAGCAATGGGCACCTTCCTGGGGGAGCGGGGAAGCCTAGCAGCGCCGGGGGGCCGCGGCCGGGGGGCTGCTCCAGCGGCTCTGCGGGCGCTGAGGGTGGCTCATGGCTCCTGGGCGCAGGAGGCTGTGGGTGAGAAGGCACAGGAGACGTTGGGCTGGGAACACATGGCCTTGAGCGCCCACCGAGCAAAACCAACCCCACAGCAAGTTTGACTTGAAAGTTAGGAAGGTGACGAACTTTAAATATTGACTTTTTTCTATATTGCTGTTATTTCCCCCCTCCCCATCATCAAGGAAACAAGAAGAATCAGGTGGGAACCTCGCTGGTCTCACACCGCTGTGGACACTAAGTGGATACTTGAAGAGGTCCAGCACCCCTTGAGGGACTCCTGCCAGGCTTAGGGTGACGTCTGGGAGCTGTTTCCAGAGGGTGGTACTGTACTTGCAGCATCACTGGTGGGGAGGGAGAGAAAGCACAAGCTTGCCTAGGCAAGCAGCCCCCCTGCCCACGTTGATGCACGCAGCCAAGAACATGCAAGGGAAGGACCCCCCCCAGCTCAATGGGCCCAGCTGGGGGTCTCATGAGGCTGGGGGAGCTCTCCTCTCTGCTCCCAAGTCAAGGGATCTCACTGCCACCTCGTAAATACTAAGAGAAAGCAGGTCCTGTGAGCGCTCGTCCCGACTTCAATGCTGAAAGAGAAGCGGGACCCCTTCCTGATGGAGGAGGTGGCACCTTCACCCCTCCTCTAACCAGCTTCGCTTTCGCGTGCAGCACTATCCTCTCCAGCACGGGTCTGATTTAATACATTTGTTTAGCGGCAAGGTCCCCAAGGCACACCTCACATCCTTTTTTGTGTCTAAAACAGTTTTGAGCAGCCAATGTTTAACAAATTAATAATAAAGCGATGGCGCCTTGAAAAACAGACTATCCCAACCTCAGGAAAGGGACTGCATCTCCCAATTACTCCGAAGGGCACTGCTTTAGACCTTGCTGAGCAAATGGTGTTTAGCCGCAGACACCTTTTAATGGGAATGATGTGATCCTGCAACAGCTGCAGTCAAGTGTATCACTTCTTAAGATATCCCCACACTGCACAGTGAGAGGGCAGGGAGCAGGAAGGATGGAAGCAAGTGCTGTTAGCTTAGGTGTTTTTTAGCAGCCATCCCCAACCTGAGGTCTGGCATCCTATCCCAAGTTGGCAGTTACTCTCAGCATCTCTCAGTCATGAAAAGTATTCACGAGGTTTGCGTCATAGGCTGGCAAATATTTGCCAAGGATTCTTCCAAATCTCCAAGCCCACCATGCACTTGCTGCAAATTTGTTTGCTGATCGTGGTCCTTGCGCTAATTTGCAAATGAAGAGCAAAGAATAAGACAACCGTACCGTGTAGGGGAAGGCGAGCGAGGAGGATGCCATTCCATGGGGGAAGACAACTCCACCGACCCTAACAAGGGCTCGGTAATTAACACCTGTAGTACCAGAGCGCAGGGGGGTCTAACACCCAGCTCCTGATGCTGCTTGTGGCCAAGGGAAGTGATGTCTCAGCGAAGGCAGCGCTGGGGAATGGAAGGATGCTGCTGGGGATGGCGATAGCTGCACATCAGCAGCACCTCTGAGGTATATGGGTGGCGATTTCCCCAATCCCAGCTCCCTGCACGGGCATGTTGCAAAGGGGTGGTGGGAAAGCATCCTCTCCCCTTCCCTGCTCCCCCGGCTCACTCCCCAAAGAGCTTCCCACCAGAGTCTCTCCCCCGGCTTCTCCTCTGATCTTGGCACCTTACCAAGCTCCAGCCCAGGCCAACCACACTGCTAATTAGCTGCGCTAATTAATCACAGTTTCCATTGTTTATTCTTTTGTTCTCGCACAAACACCTGTGCTGCCCAGTGTGGTAAGCTGCCATGGTGTTCACGAAGCACCAGCGCGGCTGCAAAGCAAAGCTGGTGGAGCTGGCCCCAGGGAATGGGGGGCACTGACCGCCTGAGGCTGCTGCCACCACCGCAGGGGCACGGAGCGGGCTGGAGCACACATGCCATCATCCCAAGTCCCACCTGTGGCCACCGACACCACAGCCTGGTCTTCCTCTCTCCAGCCATGAGGATGGCTGGCTGGCTGTTTGTCCCTCCATCAGATCCCCCCCAGGGAGACACCCCATGCTTGCTCCCAGGAGCGGGCACCACAGCCGGAGCTGGCACACAGCCCCAGCGCACAGGCAGCCGTCCGCCTCCCCCTGGCTAATCCCCTTGCACGCCAAAATCCTGCCCTTGTGCTCGCTGGATCCACTGCCCAAGCATTAGACACCCCAGATCCCAAGCTAATCTCTGGAAAGCTCCCTCGCCCAGGGCGGGCAGCGGGGGGGTTCCCCTTCCCCAGGGCAGGCCTGGTACCCCAGAGGCACGGGGGGACAGGAGCACACCCCGGTTGTAACTCCTTGACGGTGCTGGGAGGCTGTGCCAGGGACAAACCTGACAGACCATTACCTCTCCACTTGCTCCCTTTCGTCAGGGCTTTTTTTAACCAGGTTTTTTTTTTGGGGGGGGGGTGAGGAAGACACCAAGGGGAGAGAAAATAACTGATAGTCCAAGGGAGCCTGTGTTGTTAAATACAGAGAAATCCAAGTCTGGAGTCCAACAGAGGCCAAGGTTTCCGGGCTTTGACACAGCTGACAAGCTGGAGCACAATGAGAAAATACGCGCACAGAAATAGCCAGGCAGGATAAAGGATTTACTGCCTCTTTCACAGAAAAGAAAAGAATAAGCTTAAACACTCCATTTAAGAGCAGTAAAAAAAAAAACACCAAACAGATCTGCAGGAAGAATATTTGAGCAGTAGGATTACCAGGAGGTGAAGAAAAACCAAATCCTGCCCGTCCTGGGTGCAGAAGGGGATGGTGCTACAGTGGGGCAGCAGCATCCCAGGGAGCTTCTCACCGGGCCTCCCCTAATCCCCAGCACCATCTTGCAGCGAGCACACACACAACATGCCAGGTCCCACCTCGGAGCCACATCATCTGTTCCCCCCTGCCCTGCCTTGCCCTGGGTCAGACTGGCACAAGCACAGCCCAGCTCTGGGTCAGAGCATCCTGGCACAGCCAGCTGTCATGCCAACATCTGCACGCTCTCCTGCCTGGAGCATTTCTCCTGGACTGATCCTGGCAGCGAGATCACCCCCTTCGCTCAAATCCCTCTCCAGGGTCCACTGCCCCAGTGCCACCCACCCCAGCTAATAAGGCTGGGGCTCCCTAGCTTTCAGACAGGCTTTTCCATGATGGGAAGGCTCCAGGCTCTTGGCTGCCCTCTGTTTTGTGAGGAAATCATCTCAGACTGCCTCCGTGAGGACACGGCTGGGGAGGCCTGATGGAAAGAGACTGGGGCTGGCAGGGGCTTTGGGAAACGGCTCCCTCCCACCATCTCTCCAGGTTTGTCCTCATTGAAGAGGAAAGTTTGGAGTTCCCTGAAAGTTTCCTCCAACTTGTGATGAAAAAGAAACTCTTTGGAGAACAGACAGGAACCCAGTTTCCCTGATGAAAGTATTGCAGTGGGATTTGGGGGTTTTTCTTTTGAGCAGCACCAGCCAGAACAGAGCATTGGAACCAGCCAGGCAGAAGGTCTTACCCTTTCCATGGCAGGAGACCAAGTCTCCCAGCTGGAGACCAGGACAGAACCCACCCCTGGTCCTGCTGAGAAGCAAGTTAAAAGCCAAAGCCATCATTTCTGGGCTGAAACAGTGCAAGATTCACAAACCCACTCACCCCCCAGCCTGGAAGTGCTCATGCCAGAGCATCTCAGACCGTATTTCTGAAACTCCCGGGTGGCCAGGAGCTGCTGGTGGGTCATTTAGTCCATTTCCCCTTTGGGAACAGGGATTCACTGTGCCTAAAGCATGCCCGACTGCTACAGTCAAGCCTGGCCTTCAACAGCACCAGCAAAGCCAATCCTACAACCTGCCTTGGCAGCTTATGCGCTGCTTAATTGCCCTGATAGTTATGCATTGAGGGTTTTTTTTGTAAAAAGCAGCTGATTTCTCAGCAGCAACAAATACTTGGGAAAGCTTTCTCTCTGGCAAACTCTCTCTATTGTTAATCTCTTTCACATAAAATGTTCCTAATGAAGAGGGAAAGAAGGATCTTGGCTTCTTTCAAAACAATCTGAAATATTATATTAAAAACATGCACTGAGTGTTGACATATTTAGTGCATTGCTTTATAAAGCAAATTGCCCAAGCTCATTCAGAGCTTGACACCATTAAGACAGCACATAACTATCTGACTGGGAGGATACCGCTGCAAGAAGTCCCAGTTCGGGGGAGGTATGGAGCACCTCGGAGCAGCCAGATGGCTCTGGCTTCAGCAGGAGCTGAAAGCCACCAGCACCACCCAGCCCCTGAAGAGAGGGACGTACAAGCACCACTCAACATGCTAATGTGAGGATTGCAGCAGGTTTCAGACCCTCCCTGCCCAAACCCCCAGCTCCTCATCAAGACATCTCCAAAGGTCCAAGACTGGGAGGACACGGTATGTACCATGCCAGGCTCTCCCAGTGATGGGCACCCATACTGTGGGAGCAAACCTCAGCGTTGCCCTCACCACACCAAGCCCAACCCCTTGGAAATGGGCAGAAAATCTCAGTTCAGTAGGTTTTGAGTGGGAGACGCTGGGTTTCTTCCCATTCAAAAGGAGAGAGGAGGACACAAACCGCCCTCAGTGTGTGCAGATGCATGCACACGTGAACAACCGAGAGCTAGAATCACCAAAACCCTAGAATTTCTGTCCTTCAAGCAAAATCCTGTTCAGCAATACAGCCTCCAGATCTCAGAGCCACCAGACCTCAGCCCTTCCTGCCTGCAAGCATGAGGGTCGACCCCTAGATCGGGCATCTGTCTGCGGAGGACAGCTGAGTTTCTCTCCCCGCCTGGAATACACAGGGTCCCTACAGAGCATCTGTCCTCTCCCTGAGCATCCTTGAAGTGCTCTGGGCTCTGCTGCAACAGGATTTTCCAGATGTTAAACTGATGCTCAGAAAACAAACAGACATAGAAAAAGCTTTCATTACAAGGCTGGTTTGCGTCCAAGAGCAGCCCAGGGGCCAGGCTAAGATAGGAAATGGTGCCTGAACAGCCTCTTGCTGGAGGCCAGTGTGAGTTACAGCTCTCCGTGTGCTCATGGTCCATGCCAGCTCTGCATTTGTTTTGCAGGAGCAGGGGCAGGAGAAATGAGTGGGTTTTCTGGCACATTGGCTCTCCTCCCGGGACCAAATGTTTTTATGCTGACAAAGCCAGCCAGGGTGCTCAGCTGAGACCTTTGGGTGCCTCCAAAGATGCTGCTGCTGGCCTTGGCAGGGACATCCCAAGGGTGACCAGCACCCTCCCTCCAGCACAGGAAGCATGGGGAAAGGAGGAGAGGGAACCTCCAAAGGCTGCCGTGAAAATGTCAGCACTGAGAACTTGGTAGGATTTTCCCATCTGAACAACCTGCCATGGCGTTAATTATCCAGTTGTGGGAAGTCACATTTCAGGCAGGGACCGTTTGTGACAGAGAGGCAGACACTCCTCCACACGTCCGAATCTGCTCCTGCCAAGACCCTTGGTTTTAGACACACAGCAAATTTCATCCTTTTTAGGCTCAAACTGAGCTTCAGGCAGGAAACGTCCTGCACCTATCACCTACCAACGCCCTGCTGCTTGTGAGGGCCGTGGTCCTGGGGAGGATCCCATCTTCCCCTCCAAGCAGGAGACTGACACCTGATGGGGTCTCAGCACAGGGCAGGGAATGCTGCAGCTGGAGCGTGCACAGAGCACGTTTAGGTGCATTTACCTGCAACCTAACTCCATCTGCAAGGCAGGTCCCTGACACAAGGTCCTGGTTCCCCAGGACAGGTTGGTGCAGAACCAAAGAGCACGGTGCAGAACCAAAGAGCACGGCACAGAGAAATGCTGCCCCATGCCAGGATGCAACTAAAGCCACCCAAGCAAGCAGGGCACAGACCCTCAGAAGCCTTCATGCCCCAAGCTCTCTGGCCTTCTTTGACTTAGGACTGCAAGCCCTCCGAGAAGGTCCAGCAACGCCTTATCACTTCCACCCTCTCCAGACTTCCTCGGGTTTATCAGCACCAGTGAGCGGGCAGGCTCCCTGCCGCGAGATCCACTGAGCAAGAGGCATCGCAACAGATCAGAGGGACCCAGGGCTCCTCCTCATTTATATTCCCCTCCAGCCGCAGCCTTCAACATGGCTGAGGAAGGCAAGGCAAGACAAGGCCTACAGAGAATGCCTAAAGATTATTTCTCTGAGATTCCAATTTATTTTCCATCATTAATGCTTTTGAAAGCGCAACACGTCCTGCAAACAGAAAGAGCATGTTAAGCGTGCAGGCGGTGGAGCTGCAAAACTGAGACGAGCACATGCCTGGCACAGGTACCCAGCCAGCCGGGGAGACATGGCATCAGCAGGCACCCTGCTTGCAGCATGGCCAAGGGAAGGGCTTTGGTGCCAGCGAGCATCACCCTTGCTCAGCAGAAGCTGCAACAGAAGCTAGTTATCCCCCATAGAGAGGTCCCTCACCACGTGCTTGCTCGAGCCTCTTCCCACAGCCCTGGAAAAGTGAGAGCACCATCCTGGAAAGCAGAGGTACTGCCAGCCCAGGCGCTGAGCATCGCACAGCGGCAGAGAGAAGGCAGGGCTGCAGGAGAGCGACTTGCATGAAGGATGAGAGGAGCTGGAGTCTTCCGTAATGTAGAGAAAATTGCTTTCGCCAACTATCTGCAGTTTTAAAGCAATTACATTTGGGGGGAAGCTGAAAGCATGTCTGAGTGCTGCACACATGGCGGGTGCATTTTAAAATGCAAGAATCGAGTAAGGAAAAAAAAATAGAAAAAGAAAACACCTTTTAAAAAAATTATTTGATGCAGTAGGTACTGAGAGGATAAAATATTTATAACTCAGGGAGGGGACAGATCTTGGTGGCAGCCAGACATCCCAGCAATGGGGCAACTGAGAGCTCAGAAGAGGAGCCTGGGCAGTGCCCTCCCACTGATGGTCTCCTTCCCCCTGAGCATGGAAAACCCTCCTTGGGAAGCTCTGACAATGCAGCAGCTGAGCTCTGCCTGGCCTAGCAGATTTCTGGAGGTTTGCCTTAATTAAAACACCAGTCGCCCTCCACTTTTGCTGCTCGCGCAGGAAGGACGGTAACAAGCAAGAGCTGCTGCAGTGCCGGCATCAGGGTCGGGTCTCGGTGGGCTTAAACACCCTCGGGAACATGCTGCTCTCAGATGAAATATGCAGCCACCTTAATACTTCCACTTATGGACCTGCAGGCTGACCCAAAACCCAGTAAGCACCCCAGCACCTACCAGGGCTTTCCAGGCCCAGATTTAGACTGGGCGGCAACAGCTTTATTTGACCATAGATGAAGAGCTCCTTCAAGCTGTAAGGAATACTTCTGATCTCCTTCCCCGACAAGCCATCACCCTTCACCACCATTTTTCTCCTCTAATCTGCTGGAATTAGGAAGGATCCCAGGCCATAAGCACATCTTCTCTAATTACCAAGGTGGCAGGGACCAAGCTGCCCTGCTCCCCAGAGATGCTGCACTGACTGCTGCCGGCACTGCTTAGACATCCAATTTATCAGGCAGATGCCCCTTTTGCTTTCTGGCCACGCATCTTCCCCTTGTCTTTATCTGCTCTGGGGACAGGTGTGGGAAGTGGAGAAGTGGCATCCACGGCTGCTGGTGACAGAGCCCCTTTTCAAAGGATGCTGTTCCGCTGTTATTACCAACTCTTGCCAAGTGGAATTGAGACATGAAGTAGATTTGTGCCCAAGATAATGGCGTTTATTAGACAAGCTATTGAGCAGAAAACAAAAGCTAACACTGGAGAGCCACTAAGAGAAATGCTTAAAGAGAATCCATCTAGAATACAAAGAGGAGCGGTGTTAATAGTTGATGCTTCCCATCAATGATTAGAACCTTGAGCAGTCCCTTAACGATGCCAGGAGAGTCAAGGTTAGTGTCACCCAGCAAGAAGTGACGAACAGCATAAAGGTGTCTGCACCTTCGGACAGAGCAGCATCTGAACCCTTCCTTCGTGGTCAGACGTGGCTGAGCATCTCTGCCCCAGGGTGGCAGTCCCCAGCTCACCCACAAGCCTTCTCCTCACCTATATGAACACCTTACAATACCTATACCATACAATACCTATACCATACACTCCTACTACACACAAGGATGCCACCCTCCAGAGCCAGGATCCCAGCATGGCTGCTCTGGCCCCTGTCACTGCGGTCTGTGGCCTGACAGCCACAGGACAGGGAGGGAAGGAGAATTTAGTCTCTGCACCCCCCTGGAGCAACCGGGGCACTCCTGATAAAGCCAGAATTGCCTTCCCATGGGGAATGCCTTGAAAATCATGGATCCATCTAGATTTTCCTATTGGAGACCTACTCCTTCTCACCAAAGGGGACCTGTTCCTGCAAAATCTTTCAATAAAAATGCATTTTTGATGGGAAAAATGTCTTCCTTAGGATCTTTCACACCCAGACTTTTTCATCCCAACCCTCCTCTTTTTCTCTGGGCGGATGCTCAAGGGCCAGGCTGGGGCAAGAAGCAGCAGCGCAGGACGACGTGGAGGAGGAGAGGATGAGCCCAGGCAGGAGCATGAGCGCATCTCTGCAAGCCCAGCAGCTCCCAAGAAATTTATTGCTTGTGACACGTAGTCAGTGAGATGCGCCTCATTAGTCAGAGCTGAAGCAAATGAGAGGGCTCCTTAGCCAATTAAAACAAAAAAATCAGGGATGCTCCGTGGGGCTCACCACCACCACTTCGGCCCCGCCGGCGAGTGGGAAACCAAGGCAAGATGTAACACAGATCCAAGTCACAGCTTCTCCCCTTCACCAAGGTGGTGAGTTCCCTGTTTCCAGCAAGCGGCAGCAACCGGGAGCAGCCAGCAACCAGCACACAGCCAGGCTGGATCCAGCACAGCCGAGCTCAAGGAGCCACACATGACACTTGGAGAGTTTGAAAATGAGAGGTTTCTTTTCACAGCTCCTGGAGCGTTTTGTTTCCCCAACTCTTGAAACAGAGCTCATTGATTCTCCTGAGTGGCATTCTCTGCTAAAAAAATCTATTTTTAAAAGCTTTTCTTTTTTAAATGACGTGGTTTTCCTTTGTGGGTTAAGCTGAGCTGGCGCATGCCTTTTTTGTTGGGTTTTCTTTGTTTTTTTGGTTTTTCTTTCCTCTAAGATTTATCAGCCTTTGGTGCAGAGGGCACGACAACTCTTCTCCAGCTTGGCAGCAATGCCAACCCTGCTCTCCTCCACCCCAGTCTCCTCGCACCATCAGGAAGACCCTGGCCCGCTGCAGCCTGGGGAGAGCCCGTCCCAGACCCCCCACCATGCGGCAGGCTGCTTGATAAGGGATGCTTGATAAGCGTGCCCAGGGAGGCACGGGCTGTGCTCCCCAGCTGCACCCAGGGTTGCATGGCAAAACCTCCCAAAGCTTGCAGGAGGGGAAAGGCAAACACAGGCAAAACAGGCAGAGGGACCATTTTGATGCCAGTGGGCATCTGCGGGCAGGGCATCAGCTTCCCCGTCACAAGCTAGCTCGAAATTTTACAAGAGCACAGACGCGCCTGTTAGCAGAGGTCACCCCAGCTCGCCAATTTCCAAACGGGCACCAGAGGAACCCAGGAGCTGAAGAGGGAGCCATGGACGTTGGATGGATCAGTCAGATGGCTCCTGCTGTCCCTGCACCGGGGCCCAGGATGCCCCGAGCAGCAAGCAGCTTTCACCTTACAAGGCGATCCGTCCAACAACTGGCAGAGGCACCCAGAGAAGATACCGCTCTCCACCACCCACACGAGCACCCAGCAAGAGAAGGGAGAGGCTGCAGGCCTGAAAGGTGCCATCACCCAGGAGCCACCCCTGCCCAGGGCTGGCAGGGGACACCCCTCCTCCCACAACAGCAGCGGGGGGACAGCTCACCCTGCGAGGCCACCTCCTGCCCTCACGCTACGGCTACGGCTGCCATCAGCCAGGGCCAGGGGAGGGCCTGGGAAGGAGAGGTGCACAAGCGGGCCTAGAGCTACAAACAAGGTGCACTCGGCAACCCGCAGGGCTTTACACGCGCCCAGAAAGGACCCCCTTAAAAAACAGCAAAGACCCGAAACATTTGAGCAAGCCAGAGCCGTGGGGACCGCAAGGAGCTGAGCAGACTCGCCCTGCCGCAGGCCAGGAGGGCGGCTGCCCGGGCTCCCCAGCCCCAGCAGGCCTCAGCCCCTCCCCAGGGCCCTCATGGCTCCTGCGGGCAGTTACACGGGTGCCTGCCGTCCCCTCCACTCCCGCCCGGATCGGGCCGCCCGCTCGCCACCCCGGACCAGCGCAGCAGCTGGCCGGGGATCACCGGCTGCGGGGGCAAGGCATGGTTCTTGTCGGGGCCAGCTGAGCGGGGATGTGCTCTATGGCTCCCAGCCCGTCCCCTGGGCACACGGATGCTCGCCCTGCCCTCCTCTCCCTGCCCCTGGCCCGGCATCAGCACCAGGCAGGCTAAGCCCAGCCCAGCAGCATTTTCCTAAATTAAACAATAAACAAGGAGCCGTTGCAGATTTCCCTTACGCTGCAGTTCCTTATTAATCCCCACAGTAAACACAAAGGGAAAAAAAAACCCAATTAACCTAAGAGGGATGCTTTCTGTTTAAAGATACAAATGGATGCTAAAAGCAGACAAAGGACCCCGAGCAAATGCATGGCAGAAGGAGTAGGGAGCAGCCCACAGGCCCTGGCAAGGGAGGGAAGAGCGGCAGGGCTCATGCCAGCCATGCCCGGGAGCCGTCACTGGCATGGGAAGGGAACCTGCAGGGCAGCTCGGGCTGCACAATCCTACACCCCTTGCAGGGTCTGTCACCCCACAAGGGCTTCCCGAGGAGAGTGGGCACCCCTTCACCACCCTTATGTGAACCCCAGCCTGAACCGACCCTCTCGTCCCAGTAGGTCCCCAAGGCCGGATGGGCTGGTGGCTCCCATGTCAGCAGCGGGGTGCAGCACACCGAGCTCCGGGGGAACGGTCGGGCAGCAAAAACGCAATTACTTGCCTGGAAAAGGGCCAGGACACTGGAACTAACCCCCTGCGCCCAGTGACTAATGCTGCACAAAGTTGGTTTAATGAGAAACAGCCATTTGAAGCTTAACGGCTCTCGCCGGCAGGTTCCCCCCTCTCTGCCCGCTGTAGCTGCTTCCCATACAGTGCACCCAGCTAATTAATTACAGAGCACAATCCAATCAGTCAGGCCATCCTATTGCAGTTAAAGGCGTTTAAGAGATAATGCCATGAAACTCCAGATGGACTGGCCTGACCCCAGCCTCCGACACCGCCGGGGTACTCGGGAGCTGCTGCCGCTCCGGCCAACATCCCAGATCCAAACATGCCGAAAAAAGCCTTCAGACGCTTGCAATGCTCCCTGTGCACTGGGTTTCTGAGCCCCTGCTGACTTTAATGAGACCTGTGCTGTCCACCTCCACTCGCAGCTTGTCCCAAGGCAGCCCAGGCTCGCTGCTGCCCGCAGAGCACACACCAGCCTGGCTCAACACAAACGCCGGTGAGGAAGATGCCACCTGCCCTACTTCTGCCCGCTCTGAGTTTGCTCTCGGCATGGCAGTAGGACAGGTTTGAAGGCCAAATGCCAGCTCATCTTCTCCCCGCTGCTGCCGGCACATGCCCCACATATGGTCAGCTGCGGCGGAAGCTGCCTCGAGGTGTTGTGCACCACTGATGCTGATATTCCAGGGCAGCCTGATCCCTTCCCACCTCACTGTACAGCTCTGCTCCACCTCCCCGCCACTCCCCCAAGTACGGAGAGATGATGGCCACTGCTCAGCAGCAGAGCCCAGCCTCACTGGAGATGGGCTTTGATGGTAAGTGGAGGTAGGAGAGTGGCTAAAGTGGTGGGATGCTGGACAACCAGCCCCTTTATGGTTATTATTGTTGGCATTGATGTGCTGATCTCCATATGGGATGTTCTCAGCTTTGCAGGGATAGTTTGAATCTGCTCCCTGGGCTAAAAGTGTGGGAGTTCAACCAAAATCTGAAGCACTGAGGAGGGAGAAGTTATCGGACCTCTTTGACAAAGGTGGGAGCTTGCGTTAGCTCAGACCATTTGGTCCTGAATCAGCTACTGTGCCTTCCACCGATGCCGGGAAGGGGTTCATTCAGTGGGTGCCCTTGGTACCTCAGGCAGCCTTTTTTTCTTAATCACACCCATCTTAGGCCCAATCCTGACCATGTATCACTGGTTCCCAAGCCACTCGCTGCACAGGTATTAAAGAAAAAATCCTGCGGTGCCAGATCCTGAGCATCCCCATAAAGACTCGGTGTGGTTACGTTGCTTTGTGCCAGCTGCGCTCCCAGCCGCCTCATGTTCAATGATGAAAGTGGCTGATTCTATGATTTACTGATCCTACCCTTGGTTAATTTTGCCTACCAGGGGTGAGGATAAGCTCTTGGATTTGCAAACATTTTGAGGATTGTGGGTTTAATTATTTTTTTTTCCCTTATTGTGTATGCATGTGTCAAAAGCTCTTACGCCTTGGTCCAAAGCCCAAAGTCTGGGCGGGGGATATACATCAAGTCTAAATATGCTCCTGTCACAGGTGGCATCAAAAGCTTGTTGCAGTTGAAATGAGTGTGGGTTCTGTTCTCACTTGATCCATCTCATGGCAGCTTGACCTCCAAAGAGGAGTGAGGAAGGGTCTCTGCCCCTCAATCACACCTCCACAATGCCTTTGTCAGAGACTCAGGCACAGATAACTACAGCAAGGGACAGAAAGCCTCTTCTCAGAGCCATCCTCAGCCAAGAAACCCCTGGCCAGATACCCAACTATCCCGCATCAGTATCAGCAGCATGCAGGCCACAGTGATCAGTACCAGGACCATCAACCTACAAGTTTCACTCATGTGAATTTGCAAAGGAGGGATGCGACTCTAGCAGGACTGAAGCATGGCTGCAAGCAAACTGCAGCATTCACCAAGCACAAATGGAAAGGGGACAGTGCTGAGATGACATCTAATAACGGGATCTTCCTGAACACACCGTATCTGCGCATCTACAAAACTCACTATCTTACGAGAACATTTACTGAACATCTCCTAACAGTGTCAGCAACAGACGCCAACGATTAGCAAGAGGAGCCAGAACTGACAGTGGTCAGTACGGATGAGACAGTACCAACTGCTGTTACATGCTGGTGGGAGCTGCATGAGGGCTGGCTTGTTCCACCTAGCACTGAAATGAAGTACAACTAAGTCATTACCTGGGACCCTAAAACAAGGAACATAACTACAATAACAACACAACACCACAGCTTCATCCAGAAAAGCAGCGGCCCCAGCTCCTCATAGCCACATCTCCTCCAACGAGTCAGCAGGGATGGGGGTGCACCGTTTCTTTAAAACATCTGTCCCACACCACCCCTGGGAAGGCTAAGGACAGAGAAGAGCTCAGCACATCTGGATGAACAATAAGATAGAATATTATGTCCTTCCTCCTGCTGGTGTGTCCTAGACCAACACGTCATAGGGTCTAGCTGCAGAGAGGTCTCATTTTGTGGTAGCGACACGGCCACGGTGGGATGCCACAGCTGGAGGACTGCATGGAGGAGCTTCTGCTCTCTGATCTGAATCCAGCTCCAGGGGCTAACGAGCACTGCACGGGTGGGACGGGAGACGAGGAGACAGATGCTCTGTGCATCCCAGCGCTGCAGCCCTGGCTGGGTGGGGACATTCCCTGTGGGCGCCGAGCTCCCCTGCCACAGCCGTTTGGAGAGGGAAGAGGCTTTTTCCCATGGAGCTGGAGAACCGAAACTCTTCAAATGCTTATCTCGAGAGCTCCTGTAAAGCATTTCAGGGATTTTGGTGGGAGGAGGGAAGAGAAGCTGTTCAATAAACCCTGCGGCCATCCCACCTTACATAGCTAGAAGACAGCTCCTGAGCGCCCTGGTTCTGGAGGTAATTTCCTCGTTCTCAGCTCCCCGGGTACCCCATAAAATGGGGCACGTCTCCTGATGGCCCCACAAGGACTCCCTCGGGAACCAACTGAAAAGATCAGCAGAAATGAAGCAATGCTGGAAAAGCATCAGCCCCTCAGAGGACAGTATCAACCTGAGGTTGTGCTACCAGCCCAGAGCACCCGCTCTGCACCCCCCAAAGCAACACACCGGAGAAAGCTCTTAGCCTTCAGCATCCATCTTCCCTCTGCCACAGCTGTAGCACCAGGATCACCGCTGGAGCCTGCACCGTCCCATTTTCTGTACCCTGATATGAACCCTTCCTAGGAGCCGCCAATTAAACCACTGAACTGTTCTCAGCTCAGCCTCCCATGCATGAAAACGTCCTGTTATTTCGCACCTGCCAAGAGCTGTGTCCCAGCAGATTTATCTTGAACTGACACTTGAGGATAATTAAACCCCTCTCTCTCCTCTGTTAGCAGCGCAGCACATAAAAGGAGAGCCCTGGGGCCCTCCAGTTGCTGTTGCGGTGGGTTGCACCTGTACAAGTCGAGGAACATGAGAAGAGACTCAGTTTCTCAACAGAGATATGGACGGGGGGCAGGGGGACAGCTTTGCAATTTGCCCTAATTTGGCAAGGGAGCTGAGCAAGATGTAAGACGCATGCAGGCAGCTTCCCTAGCAGGGCGGATCATCTGGTGAATGGAGCGCTGGAAACCAAGTGTCTGGGATCAAATTGAACCCCTCTCGTTGCTAAACCTAGGGTATCATCCATCATTGAGCCTTTCGTCCCTAGAGGTCCAGCCTTGATGGTCCAGGCACCCTTCTCATCTCCTCTAGCTCTAGCCTAAGCTGCCCAAGGCAGGGACTGGCTCCCTTTGCACGTACCGCTGCCGGCTGCGCTGGGTACCAGGTGCCCGATAGGGTCAGCCCGAAGTTGGCCAGTTTTGGGGAGCGGGTGGCAAGGCGGGCAAGGAACCGGCCTGCCGGCAGCAGGCAGCCCCGCGCTGAGCTCTGGCCCGTCTCCCGTGAGCGCTGCCTGAGGTTACTGGATGCATCGAACCTCAAAGCCGAGCTTCGATCGCGGTGGTTTTGAGGTTGGCGCTGAGCATCACTCCGGGCTGGGCCTCCAGCAGCTCGGGCGGTGGGCCGATGGCCGGGGGGGGGCGGCGAGAGCGCGGCGACCCCCACCTGCCTGCCCCAAGGAGCCCTTCGCGCCGGGGGGGCCCTTCCCTCATCCCAGCCCCGCTGCGAGGGGGCCGGGTGCCACTTGCTGCGCGGTGCTCCGAGGAGCCGCAGGTCTCCAGGGAGCACGGGGTGGTGGCAGGGTGCCACCTGCCCCACGGCCGCCGCCCCCCGGGGGATGGATGCCGCCCCCGCCCCCGCCCCAGCCCGATGCGGCTGCCCCGCTCCCCTCCGCCGCCGTTACCTCCGCGGGCTCGGGCGGCGGCCGGGCGAGACGCGCCGCGCTGCAGCTGGGCTCGGCTCCGCGGGGCTCGGCGCATCCTCCGCCGCTCGGGGCTCGGTCGGGCTCCTGCGCCCCGCTCCCCGCCGCTCTCCGCTTGGCTCCGCGCTCCTCCGCACCCGCTTACCCGCACCCCGCTCCAGCGGCAGCGGCGGGGGCGAGCGCATACCCCGGGGCTGGCGGCTGCTGCCGGCCCCCGCGCAACGCGGCTCAAGGCTCCGCTCGCCGCCGCGGCGCCGGGCACCTCCCGCAGCAGCAGCAGCCGCCGCCGCCGCCGCCGCCGTACCGAGGCGCCGCGCCCGCCCCCGCCTCCCCGCTCCCCTCCGCGCCCGGCCCCGGTGACAAATCGCGGCCGGGATTGCTTTAAAGAGAGAGCGTCCGCATAGCCAGCCCGTGGGGGACACGGCTGCGTGACACACTGCCGGGGATGCACGGCACCCCCCGGGGCTGCCCATCACCCCCCCCGCCTCCCTCGGGCTCCCCGGGGTGCTGGGCATGCGATGCAGCTGAGCCCCGACAGCAAAGCAAAGCTGCCTTTGCAGCCATCGGTGCGTCGAGCTATCGGGGCTCAGCCGTGTCCCCGGGTGCAGGGCATGGTCAGCCCTGATGCTGAGCCCCAGCAAGCAGGACACAAAGCAACCCACCTCTGTTACTTTGGGCCAGTGAGAGACCCCTAGCAACCTGGCAGCAGTGCCAGCCCAGTGGGGGGAAATGCTCCTGGATCCCTGGGGAGACAAGAGCTGGGCGTGGTTGGGGCAGGTTATCCGCTGCCCTGCACTTTCCCAGTGAACCCCGGTCCCGCTGCAGTCGGGGGACACTGGGCCAAGCTGTCCCCAGGTGCACAGCACCTCCAGCAGCCTGCACCTTGCCGGAGGGGCTTTCCAAGGAAGATTTTATCCGTATGACATCTCAGCAGGGTCTGAAGGGAAGCTGTAGCCTTCCTTGGTGCTCAGTGCATTCAGCAGCAACACTGAAAATTCTGCCTGGAGGCTATGGGCCCGATCTGCCAGCTCTGCACGGCCTGGCAGCCTGTGGAGGAAACCCCTCTCCTTGCTCACCACTGCACCTCATGTCCAAACAGCCCCCCCGGCCTTGCAGGAGCATCCTCAGCCATTGCTCTGCAAGACCAACTTGCACCATGTCCTGAGCATGTGCAGCGCTCGTGGCTGCCCACACGGCACGGGGCATGGTGCAGGAGGCACTAATCCTTGCGGAAAGGCATACAGAGCTATGGCAGAGCCTGTTGCCTGAGCAGCCCTCACCCTCTCCACAGGTCCCATTTTTGCGAGCACTTTCATGCACTCATCCATAAAACCTATCACTACACGGCGTTCGGGGTGCTCTGTTGCAAGTTTGCAAGATGATTGAATTATGCATTTTTCTGTTCCCAGATCTAATCTTATCCCCCTGGCTGGGTTTGCCTTACCCCCTCCCAGGGCTGGGGGGAGAGAAGCCACCAAGGACTCGGCACACAGGACCCTGCCCAGGGGAAAGGCACTGGGCTCCCTGCCACAAGCCAAGCTGTGAGCCCCCTTCCCAAACCTGCCACCCTGCCACACTCTTGCTTCAAATATTGTCAGATGGTTTCCTTTCCTCCTGACAATATTATCCTCATCCTTACTCAAGCAGGAGCCGAGGCTTGCGGGTCTGTGGTTTTTCATCAAAACTGGAATTCTCTTCACACAGTTACGTTATCTCTGTCTTGCTGGAATGAAACAATGTGTTTGGCAGGGTTTTACAGAGCACCCCAGCCTGTGCAGCCGGGGGTGTGAATGTGTCCCTGGCCATGGGCTATAGGCTGGGCTGCAGAAGCCCGCAGCAGCCACAGCCGGCAGGGGTGCCGGCGGTGCTCGGTGCTGCACGCCCACCGGGAGGGAGCCCGGTGCTCCCTGCCCCGAGGAAACTACAGCCACCACAGCAGGGACAGGCCAGAGCTGGGGGCAGGAGCAGGCAGAGGTGCAGGCAGCTCACTGAGGGGTACGGAGCCAGGAGCAGGACAACGTGCTCGAGCACCGCTGCTCAGCCCTGGCTCTGTAGCAGGAGCGCAGGCAGCATCCCTCCTTACCTTAACGCTGCAGTACCGATGCTCACTGCTTTCGCACTTGGTGTTTTTCATCAGTGAACACCATCTGTACCAGAACCGGGTATTGTTATGACCTTTGAGGCTCCATCCAGTGGTCGCTTCCATCAGATGCTTTTGTGTCTTACTACGATCCCAGGCACGGTGCCAGACTCAAAACATGCTGAAGGCAGAGAATGCCTTTCCTCTGGTTTCAGGAAGGAGCTACAGGCTCCTAAAAACCTGCCCAGATGCCAGGATTGGGTCTAGAATTATTCCTATTTCATTAACAGCAGAGATAAGTGAGATAGGAAAACCCACCTGGTAGGAGGATCGTGAAGTAATTAATGCATAATATTAGTAATGATCTTCTTATTCCAGCTCTGCTTATTATTACCACAAGCTTAGCTCTAGTCCACCATGATGTGCTGCATAAAGCAGCTCTCTCCTAAATCTGATTTCCTGTTTGGAGATGATCTCTAGCTGAGAAATTACCTGCTCTCAAAACTGATTAGAGTCCTCATCAGCAGATTCTTCACCCATCCTTTAGGCAGGCCCTAGAATATACAGGGAATTCAGAATAATTTCATGCAGGAGGTAAAATCTGGAGTTGGTGGCCCAGCTGTGTGCCATTTCCAGAGAAAATCCAGAAAAAGTAGTGATGGCAGCAGGTCACCAGCCCAAATCCGGGTGCTGTGAGTTGTCCCGCTCAGGTCGGCAGATGCTACAGCTCCTGTGGTACCTTCCCTGCCGGTGGCTGATGCTGACTGCCTCTGGCTCACTGCCCCTTCCACTCCCAAGCTCTCTGGGGGCCTGTCTCAAGCACTGGGTACCTGCCAGCCCCCAGGCAGAGGGAGGCTGGTGTCAGCTGTCCCCGCCTGCAGGAACCATGCTCCCTGCCCTATGAAACTGGGGACCTCAGGGGACACCGGCAGCGCATGATGCTCCCAGCATGTCCTGGAAGGAGCCTGGAGCAGGCAGGACTCTGCCAGCAACCACTTCAGGCCCTGCAGTTGGAGGCAGCTGGCTTTCGGCTCCCTTTGCACGCTGGTCCAGCTCCATTTGGAAAGCAATGAGGTATTTTTCCTCCTCTGCTTCCCATGGCTAAAAACTGTCTCGCAACTCCCATGGTTAAAAACTGTCTCCTAATTTCCAGCCTACGTTAGCCAGTTTAAACCTATTTGTTCTTGTGCCAGCACAGTCTTTTAGCTTAAATGGTTCCTTTCTGTACCTGGTGTTTACTTGCTTGATATATTTATGGGGAGTAATCATATCCCTGCTTTGCCTTCCCTTTGCTGGGCTAAACAAGCCAAGTGCTTTCAGTCTCATCTTATAAGACAGGCTCTCCATTCCCCCCACCATGCTAATAGCCCTTCTCTGCACCGCTTCCAGCGTGAATTAATCTTGCTGGAAGACGGGCCATCGCAGTTGTGTGCAGCACTTCAAATAGCATCTCCTGGTGCCCAGAACAGCCACCAGTGCCTGCTCCACCTGCACTGATGCCACCCTGAAGCAGGTGACCGCAGGTCCAAGGATGGCGGTGCCATACATGTGCTGGCCTTTCCCATGCCAGATTGTCACCTGAATGAGGTGGCACCGGTGGGAGGTCTTGCCTTGTGCCTCCTGAATGCATCCACCCAGCTGGCAGCCGTCCCAGCCTGCTTCCCAGGCTGCTGGCTCCTGCCTTCCCCTCTGGCCGACAGCAGAGAGGTTGGGTGCTCCTGCATACTAAAGAGGGCTGATTTCTCTCCTCTCCACTGCACTGCAATGTGTACGTGCGGAGATCTCCCGTGGGGGGTTATAAACTCCCGTAGCCTTAAATGAAACTCACAGAGGACGCACAGACTCATCCCACTAAACACAAGAGGGAGATGGTATCACCATGCTCTGATGGTCACTAATAACTTTACCTCTCCTGTGCTATTCTCAGCAGAGATAAACCTCCAGTGTCTGATGAGCCAGAACAGAAATATCCAATGGCTCTCCGTTCTTTTCTATTTTTGCTGCAAGCTGGTTAACCCTGAAATCCAATTACTGCTCATTATTCAGTGGAACTTGCCTCTTATCAAATGGACACATTGCGGGGCCGCTGTGCCGACTCCGAGTGCTAATGGAGCAGCAAATTACTCCTGCCATGCTGACAGACCCATAGGTGTGAGCCCGGGGGTACCGCTCCAGCACCCCCCATGCATGCAGGGCTCCGGGACGCCTACCCCTGCATCCCTTCCCTGGGCTGCCTGTCACTGCGGAGCGTGCTGCCTGCACGCCGGTCACAGGCTAATGCAACCACAAGCTCCCCGGAGCTGCGAGCACGCAGCAGCGCTTGCTGCGGGCTCAGCTTGGCTCCCAAGGTCACTGCAGCATGTCCTTGCCCTCCAGCCCAGCGCCATGGCTGGAGCTGCCCTGCCTAGCCACCCATGGGTGCCACGGGCCAGTCCCACTCCCCGGCGTGGGCTGAGCTTGTTGGCCGGGTGCTCGGAGGAGTCACGCATGCTGAGCCTGTGGCGGGCAGCCTTTAAACTCCGGGGCTTATTGCACACAGTGTGAAATACAAGGGGCTGATCCAGGCGCGCCATGGATTAGCCTAGGAGCTCAATGTTCGGGAGAGGCTTGCTCCCTGCATTAGCACGGGAAGCGGGCGTGCAGCCAAGCCCAAACGCCGCCTAATTCGCATTCGGCACTGAATTCAGCAGGTGGCGAAAGAAAAAAAAGGCTTTGCAGTTTTCTTTGCTGATTAAAGTCATGGCACAGCAAGTTTCACCTATGTTCATTAGGGAGAGGGGAGGGAGGGGGATGTTCCCAGCAGCAGCTGCTGCCGATGCTCCCCCGGCACCGAAGAGGCAGCTGGGTGCAGACTGAACCTGCTGCCCATGACCCTGTTCTGCATGGGCTGGATGCGGCCCCGGGGCCCTGACCCACATGCTTTGCCCTCCAGTTTCCCATCTTCCTCCCCCTGGTATTAGCCCTCCCTGCCACAAATGCCTCAGGAGCAGTTTCACCAATCAGCCCAGCTTAAATAAACCAGACAATAATCTCTCTCTCTTCCAGATCATCCATCAGTCCTTCTTTGAGACAGTTTAGGCTAATCCTCCTCCTTGGAGACAGGTGATGGAAATGGCAGGGGATGCTCCAGGCGAGGTCTCCTGATGCTGTCAGACATGCCTGCCACACTTTCTGGTACCCACTGCATCATCACTGGGTTGCTGGTGAACCCTGCCAAGCCCTGCCTGCTGCCTCCCTCCCTCCCTCTCCGCTTCCCATGCACTGCCTGCAATATCGCACCCTCTGGTTTCTCTTTGACTGGACCAGCGGGTAACACGGTGGGGATCCGGACCAGCCACGGGCACACGGCTGCATTGCAGCCTCATTAACGGGGTGACACAAAGCCCAGCTCACGCTGTCTGCGGCAAGACCAGGGGTGTCAGTTGTCCAATTCAGCTCTTACCGCCTCGGCATGAGCGTATCCTCAGAGCACCGAGGAGCTGCTGCTGCCATCTCTGCTCTGCATTCCCTGGCTGCACCAGCCTTTTATTCATTGCACTGGCCTCCTGTGCCCCTTCAGAGAGGTGCTCATGTGAAGTGCCATCCACTCGCACCCAAGGCTTCGCGGCTGCTCACAGGAGGACGGGAGCAGGACCAGCATGACAGATGCTCAGGCAGGATTGTCCCCAGGCAGCCAAATTTCAGCCCCTCCACACGGGGCCAGCTGTGGGAAGTCAGCAAAGTGGGGGCTGGAGCTGCAGCTGGGTGGGGGGCATGGGGAGCAGCAGCTCAAGGTCCCCTGGCTCAGCGGTGTGCCTGGGGGGCTCCGGAGCTTGGCAAACCCCATGCCCAGGGGCAGGTGGGCAGTTAAAGCA
This sequence comes from Ciconia boyciana, assembly GCF_034638445.1. NCBI lineage: Eukaryota > Metazoa > Chordata > Aves > Ciconiiformes > Ciconiidae > Ciconia > Ciconia boyciana. The sequence continues at coordinate 22,031,265 of NC_132941.1, forward strand.
GGCACTGGGAGCTGAGCACAACCCAGTCTTTTGCTTCCACCCCTGGCTGCCTTGTCAGCTACCATTGTCCTGATTAGAGCTGATTAATTCCCCCAGCTGCCCTCCCAGTTGGTTAAAGTGATTAGCACCTTGGCAAATGGCACCAGGGAAACCCGGCGGTGGTCTCCCCCTCCCCGATCGCAGGGTAATCTGTCCGCACCTGCCCGTGGGGAGCCCACAAGAGCAGAAGACCAAGACGTGCCACCCTGGGCTCCCACAGGACCCCTCTTGTCCCGGGTCTGGTCCCCCCTCTCCAGCCCTGGCTTGGCTTAGTCCAGCTCCTGCTGAAGGCAGAGCATCCCAGGGAGCTGGCAGAGGGGGAAGGGGAGAAAGAAGCTGATGAAACCCCAGTAAGTGAAAGATTAAACATAATACCAAGTAAATTAATATACAAGAAGAGAAGGCAGGTTTTAAATTAACTCATTACACTGCTAGGCTTTCAAACCCATTTATTTACCCCATAGGTCCTGCAGCTTCATATGGAAAATGGCTTCTGCTTGACTGCTATTAAAGCTCAAACGCAGAGCGACGTGGCTGCACGGCGGCTGCCGAAGGCTGGCAGTCGACACCTGAGCGTGCCCACAGATATATGCAGGGACGGGTAATTGCACATGCAAAACGTTTGGCTGTGACAGCAAACAGGACGATTGAGCAGAGAAATGGGAATCCATTTCCGCGCACAATTACCTGGGGGGGGCTGAGCCACGGCTCCAGGAGGCGACAGGGCCGGGTGTCCCCCCCGTCCGCTCCCCGAGCGCTGGATGTGCCGTGCGATAGCCTCCTCCTGCCGTGCTGCCGGTTCCCTGGGAGCGGGGCATTGCCATCCTCCCAGGAACCGGGGGACGCTGTGCCGGGCTGGATGAACCCGGTGCTTGTTACCGGGTTAGCCGTGACTACAGAGCAGGCAGCTTAATGGACGAGCTGTTCTTTGGGGCGGATTTACCGGGAAAAGGGGCAGGGGAGGAAGCGGATAGTCCGAGCCTCTTTGTTTGGGAAGTCTCTGCAATTAGGCGAGGCTTTTCTACAGGGTCTCTCTTATTCAGGAATTGCTGTTCCCAGGTCTTACTGAGGAGCCGGAGCTGGTTCGCAACAAATGATAAAGGAAAGAGCGGGGAGGGGGGGAGCCCAGACCTCATTTTCTTCCCACTGCCTCCCCTGGAGCTGGCAAACGAAAGCCAAGCTACGCAGCAGGATGCTCAGCCCGAGCCATGGAGAAGCGATGGAGAAGCGGCCCATGCCGGAGGCAGAGGGGGGCTCCCCGGGCGCGAGGTCTGGTGCTGGCTCTGCCAAGCGGAGCCAGACGGGTCAGGGCAGCGGCGAGCTGAGAGCCTGCCTTTGTCGCCATTCCTGACCGCCGGCTTTACTGCACTACAGTTCCCAGCAGCCTGCGGGAGGGGCTTTGCCTCGGAGAGCGGCGTGGAGCGGGGCGTGACCGATACAGCCCTCGCGGGACAGAGCCGCCTCGCCGGCCGGGAGCGAGCCCAGCGCCGGGCTGACGGCGGGGGGTGCGGGCAGCCGGGCAGCGCCGGCAGCCGGGCAGCGCCAGGCGCTTTTAAGGCCGGGGCGAAGGGCAGGAGCGCGGCTAGGGGCACGGTGCCTTGCCAGCAGGGCCGCGGGATGTGGTGGGCAGGGCAGGACCAAGGGCAGGGTGATGGGATCACGGCGTGCACTCTCCTGCCCGGGCCATCGCGATGCTTCGCTTTGCCCTTCAGCAGCCACCATCAGCTGCTCCGCTGGCTGGGCAGGGAGAGGAGGTGGGCCTGGATGGTCCAGGAAAGGCTTCTCTTGGGCTGATCTGGGGAGTGCGAGATGGGGGGGCCACCTCTGTGCCCAGGCTGGAGCAAACCTGCCTCTCCCAGGGCTCTGGGGCCGATGGCACTGTGGCCCCAGGTTCACGTGGGAACCGCTGAGAGGGGGCAGCCCTCAAGCCCCCTCCACACGAGCCTCCACTAATTATCACACCCTCACCTCTGGGAGCACCAGCCCTGCTTTCCCCCATTCATAATTCAGCCTGACACAGCCCAGCAAAAATCAATTCACTCTTATAAGAAAGTGCCAAGGCAAATTATTTCCTAAAGTCTTCGACAGGGCTTTCTCCTCTCCAAACAACTGTATCTTTGGTGCTGAGTCCTAAATTACAGATTAACCCTTTGAGCTCTTCCAGTTTGCTAGAGAGCCCAGCCAGACGGGTGATTGATGAAGCCATCAGCAGGAGCACCTTGTCACCTCGTTGCCCAGCCATTAGGGGATGGACCCATCTAGCTGCCTGTGTGCAAGTCCACCCATTTGTCCTTCCCTAAATCATCCCTCTATTCCCTAAATCATCCCACAGCAGGCCATAGAACCCTTGCCATACAACCTTGTCAAGCAAAGCAAGGGCTGACTTGATTCATAGCTGGGTGGTTCATGCATTTGGGGTGCCCTTCCCCAGAGACCCCTGGCTGGTCTTTCCAAAGGCAATTTGTGGCCATCAGAGGACTTTTTTTTTTTCCACAGTGTCCTGGTAAAGTCACCATTGGTAAAACCTAGCTTGGTATCCCTGCTGCCTCAGCAGCCACATCCCAGTGGCAGGGTCCGGCCCCAATGTGTGCCATGCCCTGCAGCTCCGTGGGTGCTGCTGGCAGGGACCGGTCATCCTCTGCCTGACCCACACTGCTGTTTGTGTTAGTCGTACTTGGCCCTGTCATTCCCCCACCGAGAAACAGCACTCAGGAAGATAACGAAGCTCTTCTTTCCTTATAAGGTCGCTGGCTACCGTGCATTGGATTATTATGTGGCCTTTTAAACTCATTAACATAATCAGTTCCCAAGTACAGAAAGGGAGGAAGGAAGAGAGAAAAGAAGTGATGGGTGTTGGGATCTTAGGAGCAGGGGCTGTGAGGTCCCTGGGAGCACCCATCAGCTCCTGGCAGAACATTGTGGCAGGGGCTGTCACCCCCGGTCTGAGCGGATGTTGGAGGAAAATACTAGAATGCCAAAACACCTTAAAATCTTCTGCTCAGCGAAAAGGCTTTCCCTAGCCTTGGACCACAAAGGATAGAAATCAGAGGGAGCCACTGAAAGAGTAAATCTAATAAAGGGAGTTTTAATCAGAGCCAAAAAAAAAAAGAGCAGGGAGGGGGAGAACGGATCAGAGTTGTAAACTGCCTGGAAATCAGTCCCTTTGTTATCACAAACACATGATCGGAACTTAGTAGTATTTGACATTTCATTAATTTAGACCAGGAGTCTTGGGAATAGAGAGAGAAAAAGAAAGAACATTATTAATTTTAAAAGCCACCTCCCGGAAGGGCTCACTCTGAAAAGGAAAAGAGAAATGTTAGAAGAAAATTGTTTCTTTATATTTTTCCCCACTTTCCTCCTCTAGCTGCAGAAAAGCTTGCTAGCAGTTTAAAACTCAGGGCTAGGCTGCCCATGCCTCTCCCAGCCCCAAGTGGCTAACGTTAAAAGGCCAGCTTGGTCCTGGGTGTACCACGGGGTCGATGCAAGGTGGAATACAGAATTGTCCCTACAGGCACCTGGGTATGAACCAGCAAAAACCACATGCTGTTAGTAACTCATGCACAGGCTTGCACAACCTTGGGAGGTACCTACAGCTGCTGCCCAAAAGTATCCATCTGTCCTGCATCTGCTGGCAGATGAGGCACTGAGGACCAAAATAGCCATCCCCGAGCCCAACGGCATCACAGCATCCTCAGCAGCTGCGGGGAGGGCTGGAGGCAGGGGAGGGGGATAGCATCTCCCCGCTTCCCTGCCACAGAGGAGCTGAAGGCAAAGCTGCCAAAAATAAAATGATTCAGGACACTGACTCTATTGTAAGGGCAGATGGATGTCGCTGGGGCTGTGCTTGAAGAAGCAGATCTAAAAGGATGGAATTAAATACACTTTGGAGGAAGAGAGGCTTTCTGCTAAAGCTGATATGCTGCTTTGCAGATAAGGCTTCTGCAGGTGGAGTGGCAGGCCACCTTTCAGGTCTCATTGGGAAAGGGAAAAAGCCACCCCGACCCTCCCCAGATGCCTTCAGCAGTGGAAAGGTGGCTTCTCTTGCTCCTCCAACGTCCACCACCAACTTTTCTAAAAAGCATTTCTGGATCTTCTCCTGGTATTTTAAGAGACCTCAATAATCTTAGGTGACTATTTCAAAGGATTTTTGAAATTGTCGTATTTGTTTCCTCCCTTTCGGTGTGGCTGCACATCACACCACCCGAGAAGCCTCACAGCTGCCTGCGGGGTGGCCAATTTAGCTCCGCATATTTTGACTGCTTTCTCAAGTCCCACTATTGATTTTTCTGCCAGGTCCAGCTGAGAATTCAGCTTATTAAAAAAAAAAAAATCACAACTGGGCCAGAGCTACACTACCCATGCCTGCCTCCAAATGGGGCTTCCACCTTCACTGAGTGTGGGTCCTGCCACCCCAAGGGTCCTTTTCTTTTAGGGCTGATGGGGTGGTGGGACCTATGATAAAGGAGAGAAATTTCCCCAGCTTCCCCAGCGATGCCCAGGGTTTGCTTGGTGCCAGCAATTACCTGTTTCCCCATAGCATGCCCTGTTTAACAACATTCACTCTCACCCAGATTCAGTACAGATAAGTTTAGCACTTTAGCCCTCACTTTATCTCTTCAACCAAGGACTTCATTTGCTGCCAATGAAGCTGGTGGTTTCAAGAGCTGGGACAGGTTACTTGCCTTCAGGCAGGTGTTCAGTGCTACTCAGCCTGCTGAAAATGGGGAAATAATAGGAAAAACAGTTATTTCCACACTGAGTCCTTCAGGACCCTCTTGTGCCAGCTCCCAACCTTACCATCTCATTTGCTGGACACAAGGAGCCTGGCACTATCCCCATGCCACCAGCTCCTGCCCCCCCACTAATTGGGTTTTACTCCTCATCGCTATTAGACATGCCCTGGAAGGGGTAAGGAGGCACCAGAGATGCTGAAGCCGCCCCATGATGGCTTTGGCTTTTGTTCTCTTTTATTGCTGCCTTCTGACAGAGAAGAAACACAAAGGGGATATTTATGAGCCCTACCAGCGGTGGGTTTGGCTCTGGGCTGCATTTAAAGCACCTCCGTTGTTTCCCAGCATTAACCGCCTCCCAGATATTTACAGCGTTTGACAGCTGGAGACAGAGCCAGGTTAAAGCGCCCAGCTGCTTCCATGAGCGACCAGCACCTCAGGCAAAAATTTGTTAGGGGACACAGGAGGAGAGGAGAGCTCCTGGATGAGAGCGTGGCCATCTCTTCACCAGACCCGGTCCCTCTCTCCAAGTCCCCACATAGGCACGGCCAGGAGGAGCTAGGGAGGGATGCTAAGCGCGGCCCATGTTGTATCAGTGTGTTCCCAGTTTGCTCCCCTCAGTCCCTCACTTCATGCACAGGGGTTGGGGTGGTTGGGGTTTAGCAGGTTCCCCCTTGCCTTTACTCTGCTTCCCCATCCCAGCTATGGATCTGCCTCATTTTTCTTTCTCTCCCACGCTCCCTTTAGCTCATGTTTATTTTTCTTCACTGTTTTTGCATCCTATTCATCTGTCTCTCTTTCCATCTCATCTCCCCCACCCTGAAAGGCTTGTCAGGAGAAGAAAGAGCAAGCCCAGCTTCTCCCAGCTCTATTTACCAAATAAGGCCTGGAGTCAGGTTTTATTTAAGAAAAGGAAAATGAACTGGATGCAAGTAGGACGAAAGAAGCACCTGTGAATAAAAAGGATGACGGCAAAGAGAAGGATGAACAAGGGAGAAGAGGCAGAGCATCCCCTCGGGATGCTAGATACAAGCTCATTGTCAGAGCCCGGGTCCAGTGCTGGGGGAGCCACCGGCCACAGACTCGGCAGCTCTGCTCATTAACAGAGCCGAAACGGCCTGAAAAATAGGGGAGTGTCACGGGAGGTTGGGGAGCAAGTCAGGTGGCTAATTAGTTGGTTTAGGGCATCTTTTGTTTGAAGCCAAAGCAGTGGTTTCCTTCCCCCCATAGGCTATAATGTAATTAGACAGACAGCAGCTATCAGGAGCAGCAGCATCAGACTGGGGGGTGAGGGGGGGGAGTGGGAAGGGGGGAGAAAAGCTGCGTAAACCTCTCCTGCCCCCCACCACTGTGCGGGAAGCACAGCCTTAGGGGAGAGAAACCCTGCAGGTGGAGCTAGGGGATACTCTGCCTTGTCAGCCCCAGGGCATGGAGCCTCAAGCCCCCCTGGGCACTGCAGGCTCCCCTGGGGGCAAGTTCAGCTCAGCCCCGACCTGCAGCAAGCCTGCCCACACCCTCTGGCCCTAAATCCAGGCTCTCCCTGTGCCTCCCTTCCTGGCCATGCCACTCGTCATGGGTTCCTCAGTGTAGGGGACCCCTCCGCTACCCTGGCCAGCGGTGGGCATGCGGGGGGGAAGCTTTGCCCCACCTGATTGCAAACCCTTCCCCATGCCATAGGGGCTGCAAGACCTTCCCCACCTTCCTCCAGCCAGTCTGGCCCCCCTAGTCCTCCTGGGATGATGCTGCATTGCCGAGAAGAGGGCAGGGCTAGGGGCCCTTATAGTACTCTTGGGGCTCCTCCAAGAGATCCAGGAGGGAAAATAAGGCTGGCTCCTCACAGCCTGCCCCCTGCTCCTGCAAACACAGGCTTTCGGGGGCCTTTCCGCACACAGCTCGCTTGGGCTCAGACAGGCTCAAGGCAGCCGAATCAAAAGCAACTGAAAATACATTTTTGCAGGCAATCCAGCGCCTTTCTGGAAAATAGCCTCTAAAGAGGGGCCTGGCCCCATGCCCAGGGAAGTTAACTTCAATTGACTCGGCTGTATTTTGCTTCAGGCCCTCTCTGATTTTTCTAGAGCACCTTGTAATATTGAAGTGCTATTGCAAGGAAATTAAATTCACTGCACTTAGCATAAGCATAAACCCTTTCCCACAAGCCATGCTCTTACACAGGAACCTGAACATCTTCACCATCACCTACCTCAGGCTGCCTCGCAGCAAAGACACACATCCTCAGTGTTTGCAGGATCAGGGCCCTGGCAGGGTACCCAGCTCTCCTCCCCAGAGTTTGCTGGTTATTCATGGCCGTGGTTCCTTATCACACATCACTTGCCAGCCTTGCTGCCACACTCCCAAGACAGCAGGAAAAGAGATCTGCAGCAGAAACACTATTGCATGGAGCTTGTACATTACATATTTTAGCCTCTCTGCCATGCATATGATACATTCTCCAGCACAGCCCTGTCAATATGCTGCAACAGGAGCCTTTGTACTTGCTTTAAATTAAATCCTGATTTACCCAGATAAGCAAGGCCTGGGTGAAGAGGCTGCTGAATCCCCAAGGCTTGTTGCCATTCTCACTCTTATGAGCTGTTACTGGCCATCACCGGCTAATTAACCCATGCTGATTTCATTTGCTGGGGGAAAACACAAGCCCAGGCACATCGTTAGGAAGGCTGAGGTGGGATGCAGCTCCTGGCCAGCCAGAGCAGTGGGGCTGGGGCACATCCCCGGTGGTGGTGGGGCTGGGATGCTCTCAGGGGGTGGATGCTGACCCACCAGAGCTTGTCTGCGCTATGGCCGGGCAGGGGGCTGCAGGACCACCACCCGCTGCTGCTGCCGTGGGGACCTCGGGCCGGGCCAATGCCAGCAGCAAGAGGAGCATCTCCAGCAGCAAAACAAGACCATTTTCAGATCATCTTGTTATTGCCTTTCCCACAGCTGGACAAGCTGCCCGGCAAACCCTCTGCCCCACTTGAAAGTTAGCATTTCTTAAAACAAAGGCATTTGGCCTTAAATCCCCTTTTTCTCCTCCTTGTGAACAGATTTGGTCTGGGAGCTGGGTGTGCGCGGCAGCAAACCCATGTACGAGGAAAGCACATCAGCTCCTAGCGGGAAAGTGAATTATTGAAGTCAAGGGAAGTTGTGACGAATCAGTTAGGGTGGACTGCCGTATGCTCCCGGTGAATTATTCAAAGCCCGATTTTAAGTGATTCCTGAAATAAAGATGACAGAGACTGGGGAGGGAGGAAAACTACTGCAAAGAGCCACTGCGATGCCTCCCCAGGTGTGGGGACCAGGCTGTCCACACTGTGGGCTGCTGCTGCCCGGCAGAGATGGGGGGCTGCAAGCTTTGCTCTGCACACTCAGGGTTTTGTAAAAATACCCCCCACAAAAAAACACCCCCTCAATGTATCTTTTAATGCTGTTTTATTCTAAGGCCAGACATTGTGGCCTGGAAATGGCGGGGCTGGTTTAACCCCACCAGCACAGCCAGGCAGGAGAGCCAGGCAAAGAAAAGTCCCCGCTCCGGAGGACATCATGTGAATATTATTTGATTTCAACAGACCAGAAAGCAGCAGAGCTAGAAGCAGCGTGCTGTGCTGGGAGGGGGGGAAACCAGGCTGAACTGCCTTGAAGGCTCCTAAAAAAGCCAAACCACAAAGGAAACAAGAGGGAAAGAGAAAATACTTTATTAGATCTGTTTGAAGTGAGGAAGATACAGGAATGAGCAAACACCGAACTGTTTTGCTTCTGCTCACAAATGAACACGCTGCTGAGCCTAATGGGATTTTAGATTAAAAGATTTAACGAAAAATAACAACCACCTCCACAAATAGAGTTTTATAAGGTCAAATAACAGATGCGCAGTAGCAAAAAATACTGCCAGTGTTTTGCCTCCTTCTGCAGGGATGCCTCTCCCAGCCTGAGTCCCGGTCTTCAGGTGCCCTCCTCTAATTCCTGCCTTTATCCTCAGCGGTCACGTTTCCTGCTGAGGACGGCTGGGGAATAATCCTCTGGGATCCTATTTCTGCTGCATTTTCCAGGCGGGGCTTTGCAAGAAATTTGGCGCCTGTGAGTGAAGGCCACCTTTGCAGAGTGGCAGGGCTGGGGACAGGGACCAGAGACCTGGCCTGGATGGCAACAGGAATGCCCCACAGGGAAAGGTGCTTCCCTGAGGGGTTTCCCCATCGCTCTTGGGGTTTCCCCAGCAATGCAGGGCTGCAGCCTGCCTCAGCAAGCGGTCAGGGCATCGCTCCCTAACACTCAGGGGGGTTCTGATACCTCCCAACACCCCCTTTTGTTAATAGGGACACGGCTGTCCCATCACGCGGGCTGGCCCTTTGCCCACCTATTTCTGCTGGGCATCAGACACAAGTCTCCCAGGAGCCGTTTTTGGTGGTATCAGGTACTTTCAGCAACTCCCAACTTCAAGGGCATCTGGGGTTTGCAGCACCCTTGAAAAATTAGGCAACTTCTGCACACCTAAAGAGATGCTTAATGACAGACACTTCTGGGAGAGCCTGTTGGCAGCAGCCCAGGGTCGGGAGCAGGGTGAATCAGACACTGCTGCAGGGCAGTGTTGGGCTGTGCGATGGGCATCATGTTGTCCATCTTCACTTTGCCCCCTGGGGACCCCTCACCCAGGGGAGAGCTCCCCATGGAGAGGTCCCTACGCTCCCCACTCTGCTGGTGATGCTGAAGGGTGATGGAAGACCACCCGCATCTCGCCGCCTCTGCCCCGAAACAGGGCTGATAATTCTTCCTCGCCTCTGCAAGCCATTAGCTCTAATGTGCCGAATGCCGTGATTGTGGCATCTTTGCGGTGCTGGTGAAGCCAGGCAGCAGTAACCTAGTGCTGGAGCTGGCCTGGGGAGGATGGTTTCAGCCATTTAACCCTGCAACAAGCCAGAAATTAGGCAAATCCCCCTCTGCAATGCCAGATACCTGCCCCATGTCCTCTGCCTGCTCCTGTGACATCTCCAGTGGTACCAGGAGAACGGACAGCCAAGGGATCAGCTCCATTGCAGTCTGCCCAGATTAATAATAGTATGTGCTTTAGATCATGCTTATCCCTTTAAGCTCTTGTTTTCTGAGAGCCCCAGGGTGCTCTCACCCTGCTGTGCCCAGGCATCAGCCTGGGACAGGGTGTCCTGGCACCAATCCCCTCCTCATCCCACCCCCCCAGCAGTGAGGACGGGCTCCCCCAGACCACATCCGGCTCTCCCAAGAGGGAAGGGTGAGCATCCCTTCTATGGAGGGATGCTTGGGCGGCTGCTGGAGAGGATCCGCTCCCCGGCACAAGCTGCGTGGGGCAGCTGCCATGGGGCAACACGGCTCGTGCCGGGGAGCGGATCCTCTCCAGCAGCCGCCCTTGGCCACCGGGTGATTGGGAAGCATCGTTGGCCTCTCCAGCGCTCTCAGCCCCCCTTCTCCCCTGCTGATTGCAATCAACACCTCATTCATACGCCTCTGTTTACCAATTTTCCAGGAGGTATCACGCTAATGAAGGGAGCCAGGCAATCAAGCAGCCTCCCAGAAGTGGGGAAAAGGAGGAGAAGGGAGGAAGAGAGGGTTGCTGCCAGGAGAAAAAGGAATGGGCCAGGCAGGGTTGGGAGAAGGGAGGGGAGAGCCAGATGGGGGGCTCCTGGGGTCTGCTCTGCCCTGCTACCAGCCCTGCATCCCTTCCTGGAGTGGCTGTGCGGGCAAAGATGCTGTTATGTGTTGGGCAACATCTACAGCATCCTTGGCAGGGGCGTTGAGGTAGCTGGTACCACACTGGAAGTCGAGGATGCTGGCCACAGTGCTGCGAGGAAGGCTTACTGCTTCTGAGAAAGTTCAGGTCAACCTCTGGAGAGCACATCACTGAGCCTGAGGCTACGGGCTGTGCTCTGCAATAATATCTGCCTCATGAATTATCAAAGTGCCATACAACTGAGGGCTCCATGCAAATATCAGAGTTAAAACTCACCAGCAAGTGCCCAGCCCTCAGAGCCACTATCTCGGCTGTCTGTAGGCGGGCATTGCCAGTGCTTGCGGTGGGTTTTCAAGTTCCCGTTACCTGGCAGAGTGGTGAGATGGGTTGGATGGTTTGCTCCCTTTTCACTTGGAGGTTTGCAGCATGTGGCTGCGAGACCCAGAGTAAGGGGTATGGTCCTCTGCCCGAAATCCTGCCCTGGCAGGGAGCCAAAGCCCCGCTTGGCTGAGGAGGTCAGCCATCTTCATCTAGCATAGAGGCTAGAGCCCTGCGGGTCCAGGCAGGCAGAGCCAGCATCAGAGGGATGGTCCAGTGCTGAACGGAGGGGCCAGCAGAGTGACAGGCAGGGCTGTGTCCCCTCTGTCTCCCCATGCCTTCAGCTGGCTGATTTATGCAGACCAGGAGTGACAGCCCTGTCAACCATGGCAGCTCGGAGCTGGCAGCACCTGGAGCCCTTTCCCAGCTCCCAATCTGCTCACACATCGGTTAGCAGGGAGGATGACACAGGCTCGAGATGGGCAGGGTGGTGGCTGCCCACCCTGGACCACCCCTCACCAGGGTGCCTTGCTCCCACGGGGTTTGGTGGCGCGAGGAGCTGGGAGGCTGGAGGACCAAGGTCTCTCCCCCTGCCAGCACACCAGCCCTCTATAAATAAGCAATAAAGGGTTGTCCAGCAGGATTTGCAGACCCCAAGCTGCCTGTGACATGCTGCTGGCAGCCTCTTGTTATCTCTTCTCCAGGGCTATGCTTGGCCCCTGTGGCTGCCAGCTGACTCCTCTTGGGCAGGGTCCGGCCCCGGACTCACTGCACATGGGGTCAGGCTCTCCATCACCTCCCGCTGCTTGCTGAAGCGGAGCTGCTGCGGGACGGCTGCCCGTTCCCTGCCTGCTGGCTCAATGCTGCCAGGACTGCAGGTTTATGGATGCCCTTTGGAGCAAGATACTATTTTTCAGGGCAGAAAGTCCCCTGAGGCAGGATTTCCAGCACTAGTGGGCTGGGATCCCACGTGGGGTACTGGTTTCTGAGGGCAGCTCTGAGATCACGCAGCTGAGGACACCTCCTCGGAAGAAAGCAAAGGAGAAAGGATGGGTTACAAGTGGCAATCGGGCAACAAATAACACAGTGGAAGACAGACATGATTCCAGCCAGATGGAGAAACAGCAACAAACAATCTGTCTCCAGCTGAGGAAGCCCTGTCAGCCCCAGCCGCCAGAGAGAGGGCAGCATCCGAGGGAGCATCCTCGAGAGGAGAGGAGAGCGGCGGCTTTGCCAGGAGCCCGGCTGGGTTTAGAGCCCGCCGGGGCTTTGACACCTCCCCAAACGAGCCCGCTGGCATCCCATTTCCCAGCCCTGCTTGGATCCCGGGGGACCCCCCTTCCCCCCAGGAGCAGCTTTCTGGGGCACTGCGAGCTGCTTGCATTCCCTCCCTGCCTGCTAAGCCCCCGGCACAGCTGATTGATGAATGGGCTCTCGACATGATTGATCTCTTTGACGGTATGAAATGCGGTGATTACCTGGTGCTAGTAGATTTTTCTAAGTGTCTCTCACGCAGGCACAGGACATGTGTGCCATTATCGTTATTAACTCCATTGTTAACGGCTAATCTACATAAAGATTTGGCCTGGCCTGTTTGAAGCATGCGAGGCGGTGGCAGTGTTCGTGCTGGAGACGGACCCTGCAACGGGAAAGGGGATTTTTATCAATTTCATTTTTTAAATTTTTTTTGCTTTTTGCTTTTTGGAGTCTATTTATGGAGCCGAGCATACTCTGGGCATTCGTGCTCACTCCCTTGTCATAGGGTTTGCAGATTTTCCCTGGTTAGGACCACAGGAGCTCATGGGGTGAGATGCTGAATAGCTTCAGAGGTGAGCGGTTCCTCCAGCCCCCGGCATCTTGGGAGCGGGGGGCTGTGCCATAGGGGAGCAAGCGGGCAGTGGGAGGGTTCCCACCTCCCCAGGCCAGGCAGAGCTGCAGCAGGGGTGCTGGCCACAGCCCCCCTGCTGCCCTTCAGCCCTGGGTGCTTGGCATTTGTGGGGTGGTGATGGCGAGGTGCTTCAGGAGCGCTGCCGTCTCCCACTAAAATCCACCACAGGTCTCAGCTTTCCATTAGACAAAAAAGCCCAAACCTCTTCCTAAAACATTTTCTCCCCAAATATCTGCCATTTGCCAAATCCAAACTTCAGCCCAGAAAGTTAACCATAATAAATGAAACCCAGCAGGGCCATAAGGGACCCAACACCGTGACCCTAAAGCCATTTCAACCTGCTTTGGCCATCCAAACCCAAACCCAGGGAAGTGAGAGGAGAGCAAACACGCAGCCTTTCCCCTCCAGGTCCCCTCCGGGTCCCCAAATCAGCCCCTCTCAGGGCTGGTGCAGACTTTGGCTCCAGGAACACAGCCAGTATTTTCCCTTTGAAAGCAGCCGTCAGCTGAGACCTAATCAACATCTTTCCAAAAAGGGAAAAAAACCCAAAACCAAAAAACCTCCAGAAACGGCATTGTAGCTGATGCTCAAGTCAGGGGATCATTTAGGGGATGATTTATTAAATAGCAAACAGGTAAAAGGGAGATTGGGCTGAGAGGGGAGGCATGACAAAACAGGAGGGATTTAGCAACAAAGCAACATAGCCTAAAAATACAGCAAATGAGAATATAGCGACAGTTGCCATCCCCACAAGGATGAGTTAAAATCCTGGCTAGTGTAACTCAGCAGAGAGCCTGGGAAGCCAATGGAGCTGCAGTAATTTACAATAACTGCTAGTTTGGCTCAATTTAAATAGCTCAGCTTTATGAATACCAGGAATACGTGTGTGTGTGTACGCACAAGAAACAGGAGAGGCGAGTTGGGAAGGTTTTATTTACATTGCAGCTTAGAAGCTGCTTAAACTGATTTGGAAGCAGGTGAATAATTAATTGCATCTTTAAGGAATCGAGCTGTTAATAATACTCCCCACAGTGGCAGTTTATAAATGTTCCTGTCAGGGTGGAACGTGGAGCATCGCAGAGGGAAGGGAGGGGGGAAAAAGCCTGGAGGAAAGTCTTCCCCCCCTCCCCTGCCTGCAAAACGAATTAAAGTTGCCATTTTTTCTGCCATCCAGCTGTTCCTGACACCTGGACGTCAAATCAATATTATAATGACAGCACCACAGCAAAAAAAAAGAAAAAAAGGGAAATAAAAAAAAAGTCCTATTACTGCATGGAAAAATATTTATATTACCTCCCACTCTCCAAGGTATAGCCTGTTAATTGAGCACAGAGGGTAGGATTTGCCTGGAGCCTGCAGAACCCATTAGAGAAGCGGCCGATAACATTACGATGAAATTGGGTAAATGGGTGCTGCGAGGGGAAGGTGATCGTGAGCGGTGCAGCATTTGGCCCCTCCTTCCCCCAGGCAGCCCAGGACCTCCTGCTGCATCCATCCATCCATCCCTCCATCCCTCCCTCCCTCCCCTGGCCATCCCAGGGGACCCCATCACCAGGAGGTGCTTGCAGAGGGGGGGATGCACAAGCAAACAGGTGCCTTCACACCACTTTCTCCGCTTGCTAACGATGCTGCTGTGCTCAGCTCATTCCAACGCCCTGGTTAATCTCCCACACCAGCCAAAAGCCAGAGCAGCCAGAACAGCTGGGACTACAGGGATTAAAACAGCATAGCAAAAACCTCCAGAGCTAGGAGTTTTGGGAGGAATCTAAACCCTTACGCTTCAGGACAGGAATAAGCCTCTAATAAGAAGTCGGGAGGGAAGAACTGGGGGAAAAGCTGGTTCCTTCAGGGAACCTTTGACCTTTGGCTGAGAGAGGGATTCGGCTATGTGCAAGCCTAAATCCCCTGTGCGAGCAGCTGCAGCGGGGGGATGGCCTGGCCGGGGGTATCGTGGAGCATCCCCAGCCCCACAGCCGGCAGCAGCTCCTCCACTCCCACCCAGGAGGGGTGCGTGGGGACGAGAATCATCCAAGGCTTTGCTCACACTCTCTTTGGACGTTTTTCTGCCTCCTCATTCCAGCAAGGGACAAAACCATCACTCGTTACCTCTTCAATCTCTCAAGCCACATCCCGGGACCTGCGTGTGGGGTAGGGGACAGCAAGGGAGCCCCATGCTGCTGCTCCCAACCTCTCTTCCTCTCCCAGCCCACCTCTCAGGTGGAAAATCAGCACCTGCAGAGCCCTGCCTCATTTGCCATGATTAATCAGTTTGCTTGAGAGCAGCAGGACTCCCCTCCTTGTCCATCCCCCCGCCCCCCGACAGCCACGTGTGAAGGCTGACGTTAATCAGATAAATTCCTTTGCAGTAGCACCAACAATTTTTCTAAAGCACACTCTCCCTGGAGCTACTAATAATTACTCCAGACCCAGACATTAAAGCACCACCAAAAAAAAACGTTTTTAATTAAAAAATTAATTTTTCTGACAGACCCACCGACACTAACTTGGAACAGCAGAGCATTCATCAGGAGGGAAAGGAGAGGGATGGCAATGACCTGCTCACAAACCCTTGCTGGGAAAGGACTGAGGAGAAGGGTTGCATCCCTCAGGGCTTGGGAGAAGTCACCCCTGCTCACATCTGCAAAACCCCCCTTGGCCAGGCAAAGCAGGATCTGGCCCTGCACTGAGTCACCTTAGCTCTGCCCGCGGTGGCTCTCCCCGTGCCAGCAGTTTAATTTTATCTTTGCTCATAAAGGCTGGATCGCTTCAGTCTCAGCCCCGCCGTGGCTGCGCAGCTTAACAGCTGGTGTTACTGCCAGGCACTTTGTGCAAATACAGCCGTTCTCTTGCCTAACTACACGGATTGACTGCGATTGCTCCCCGGTGGGGCAGGGCAGGCTGGGGACCCCAGGGATGCTGATGGCTGGCAGGTCTCCACACCGAAACCTCTCAGCCCCCATCAACCAGCGCCCCGAGAAGGGACATTGGTTTTATAGTGGAAAAGCTAGCTGGGGATGAAGCATCACGTCTGGCCTCAGAAACACAAAGATGAGAAGGCATCTCCCAGTGCCCCGTAATTTCCCTGCTCCATACAACATCTCAAACAGGGCAGAGTGAAGGTGATGCCCAGCTTGGCAGCTGCAAGCCCAATTGGACCTTTCCCAGTAAATGCCTCTGTGCTGCTGGCAAGGGGATGTGGAGCCAGGCAAGAGCTGCATCTCCCCGAACCCCTGGGAGTGAGACCCCGCTGGCAGGACACCCCCAGCCCCAGCCCTGCCAGGTGCAGGAAGAACCCTACAGCATAACCCCCTCCCCTGGAGGCACCTGAACCATCCAGCCAGGCTGGATTTATTATCCATGGACTGGGAGGGGAAAGGAGGAGAGAGGATGGAAATAAAATGCATCATCAGTGGAAAAAATTTCCATTACCTCAAAGGGTTTATGATGGGGGAAAAAGAAGTGCAGCTTCCCTCAGTCCCAGTTTCTGTGGCTGGGCTCAGAGATGCAGCCCACCGCGGCTGCCCTGGCACCATCGCTCAGCGCTACGGGAATACAGCGGCTGGTGCTAAAAAAACCCACTACGATGCTCTGGCGAGCTCCGTCACAGCTCCCGGGGTTACAGCCCCAACTCTTTTCTGACTAATCATAGCATCGCTTGAGCTCTCCTTTCCTCTGGCTGCCTCTCATCCAGGGGTCTCAGGCTCAGGTACCTCCACGGAATATAATGAATCTCTTCCTTTCCATTCACCGGCACCAAGGTTTGCAGAAGAGGGTAATGAACGTCTCTATCTAACAGGTTCTGGGGGTGTTTTACACAAGCCTGACAGAGAAACACGGCCTGGCAGCGAGCCGATAACAAAAGATGCCTTTATTGCGGGAGGATGAAAGGCAGGATGGATCGAGGCAGCACGACGCTTCGGTGGTGGGGGCTGAATTAATTGGATATGGGAAAATACCTAAATATATACACGAGGGGAGAAACAGCGAGGTGCTCATGCAGGATTGCGTTCAGGAAAAGCCAAACCAATGGGCTTAGATAAAGATAAAGATGCTGAGAGCTGATTTCTCGGCTGGCACAAGGCTGTTGGCACCACTGGAAGAGAGGCACAGGCGAAAAAGCCCCCGAAACTGCTGGAAACATCCCCTGTGCACTTCCAAAGGCCCCTGAGGCATCGGGGCAGAGGAAGAATACTTGTCTCCAGCGATGAGCCTGGGCTCAGGCAGGATCCTCCTTCCTCCTGGCCCAAGCACCTGCTAATGAATTCAATGAAGGCAATCCGGGAGATCTGGGGAATACAAAAGGTGGAATGAATTTGAGTTGCTTAACCCAGAGAAGAGACGGTCAAGGGCAAAATTGAGTCTGCAAATACAGAAGACAACGGCTGCAAAGTGGAAGAGAAAAACCTGTTCTCTGCATCCAGTGTGGGGAGGAGAGAAAGGGTTGGGTTAGATGTTGGGAAACCCCTTTCCAGCAGCATGGGTGGGGGGATCTAGACAGCCCAGGTCCCATGTGAGTACTAATACATGGCTTGTGTTGGTTACCCAACGATGGGTAGTTTTTAATGCGGAAAGCTGCATGCTTTGCAGCTACAACTAGAAGACCAGTTCCTTGGGCAGGTGGATTACTGGTATGCTTTGGATAATTATGCCAGGATATCTGACGGCATACAGGACATCTGCCAGCTGCTCCCCAAAGCATCACACCCCCAAATACGGCGGCTTGGCCTCTGTCAGAGCAGAGACAGGAGCAGCGGGGGCAGCGAGGAGGAATATTACTTTATTTTCCATTGGCTCATCAAACAGGTGAGCAAATAACCTGCAGAGCTATTACCCTTCACGTACAGTGAGCCAAGATTAACAGTGATTTATCTCAGGTGCTTCCCTCAGTAAGCATCCCACTGCCCAGGCTGGAGGGATGCCTGGTGCCAGGGGAATCGGAGGGAGGGCTGGGGGGGAAAACACCCATGGGGCTTTGGGAACCACAATTCCTTGTCTCTCACCTTTCTTTGAGGATAATTCAGCAGTTAGAGTTCTTTTGGAGACCTTAGACCCATTGTTGCCTTCCCATGCCTCACCTCTGCCTTATTTTGATGCATTTGCCCCTCTTCTTTAAAAATGGAAAAAAGAAAAAAGAACAACCTCCAACCCTTCAGTCTTTTCTGTGATGAGGGGGGAGTGTATCTGCTTATCTGAAAGCCTTCAAAATCAATATATAATCTACCTCTAATAATCTCACACTTAAGGAAATTATTTCAAATCATGTCTGTTTGGGGAGATGGCAATTTAGACCGGCTTCCCCTGGGGATTGCTCTTCCCATACGTGTGCGGCTCAGCCCCGCAAGCAGCAGGTTGATGGAGCAGAGCAGTCTGCTTCACCCCACAAGGGGGTCCCCAAATTCACCCGGGTTGTGCCAGGCTCTGCCACCTCCACTGAGCATACCTGTGCCAGCACGTGGCTGGACAACCTCCCAAGAGCCCCAATTTGAGTTCAAGAGTCATTCCCCACAGGGATGGAAGAGAAATCTCCCTGCAGAATAAACAGGGAGAAAATGGTCCTTTTTGGTAAAAAAATCAGAAGCCAGCTTCAGCACCTGTCTGAAAGACACCATTAAGCAGCACTGCCAGCACCAGAAGTGGGTACCAATTAGAAAAATAAAAAAAGAGAAAGCTCGCTTGAGATGCCTTAAACCCATAAGGGACAGCATGTGGATGTTTTTTTCCCCTCTTACAGCACTTAAGCCCCTCTCCCGCTCCTCTTGAGAATCTTTAAGCTTTTTCTCAGGATTCACCAAAGACAGAGGCTTGTGTGAAAATAAACCCAAGCCAGATGGGATCCTCCTGCATTTTCTTGCTTCCCTGGGCAGAAGGGACAGCAGGTTTTCAAGTACGAGAAGACACACAGTAAGAGCTGGACACTTGGTAGAAGTCCAGCCTTTATTTTTAATGACTGCCAGCATCACCGCTGACTCCTCTCAGCAAGACGAGGTTATTCCTTGGAGCAGAGGATCCTGTAGTAATGCACCGCATCGGGCAAGCCTTTCAGAAAAGGCAGCCGAGCATCGTTAGCATGTTTTGGAGGCAAGAGAACGGCTTTGATGGTGTTTACACCTGCACCGCGCTCAGCCCGCATCCCCGGCTCCTCTCGGGGAGCACCCAGCACCCCACAGCGATGTCTTCCACTCGGTCATCTCTACAAAGGGCATTTCAAAGGGGCTGAAAAGAAGTGACAGCGACAAAAGAATGCTATTTTAATACACTGTACTGGTAAAACTGAGATACATAAATACCCTGAGTTAAAGCTTTCTCAAAGGTGAAATTAAAAGCAATGTGAAAAGACCCGGCTCTAACCTCTGCCCTTCCCTGGGGTCTCCTCCCCAAGCAAAGATTTCCCCTTTGCTGTTGCAAAGCAGCGTGTTTACAACTAAACCTCTTCCCCTAGAAGAGATATGCTCATTAACGTGGCACAACCCCCCCCAGGGAACCTTGCAGGGACGGGGTTGCCTGGCCCTTGCCATCAGGGTGCCAGCACCACCAAGATGCACGCAGCAGCCCGTGTTCAATGCAGCCCCTCGTTGGCCCCAAATTCTGCTGACGTCGCAGTTCCTTAGCATTCCCCCCCGCCCACCACCTTTTTATTAATACCAGGAGCATTTGTAGTAAAGCGGGATTGGCAATGAAATCAGCAATCGTCTTGGCAGATGGGAGTTTTCAAGGCGCTTCACCTAAGGTGCCACGGACAGAGCCTCATTAAGCCAGCATCACGGGAGGGTGACAAGAGCCTGGGGATGGCCCCTGCTCACCCAGCCAGGGCTCGGGCAGCAGCAAGGCAGGAGCAATGCCAGCCCTGGGCTCCGCCGCCAGCACCACCCCACCAGATTGCACCGCTTATTTTTCCACAAAGTGCCAACAGAAAGGGAAAGAACGCAAATCCTCAGATATAAATTTGGCTCCAGCTCTCTCCCACCTCACAGCTGGCCGTGCCTCTCCCGGCTCCAATCCCGGCCGATTTCTAGGTCTCCGTCACTTCTTAACACATTTTTTTTTCTGGACTCTTGTGAAATTAAATGCTGCTAATTTACTTCGCAGAAAACTCTGCATCCTCCTGGTACTTCTCTGCCAGCTGTGACCTCATCCCCCAATGATTGGATTTGGGAGTAAATTAATAGACCAAATCCATTAATTAATGGTGACTAACTCACACAGTGAACTGGACCCATCTTTCATGTACACAAACTGTCCAGTAACTGCTCCAGATTCCTGCTCAGAGAGCACTTGCTATGTTTTAATTTCAGCTGAGTGGTTTGGATGAACGCTTTCCAGCGCATAGGCTATTAGCAAACAGTGAACCTTTAATTATCCCCTTTTCGGCTCCTGCATGCAAACCCCAAAATAGAAGGGGAACCTTAAAAGCAGTGGTTTGCAGAGCAGCATACCTATAGCCAAGGATAACGCCAAGCGTCGCAGAGGCGCGTTTGTAGATAGGAGCCAGCAGAAAGCAAACGCTCCAGCAAAATCTCTAAACACTGCACATATATTTTTGGTTTATTCGCTGGGCCTACCACTGAATCTTATTTGCTGGCATGGTTGTGGTTTTTTTTTTTCCTCCTTCTCCCTGGGAGAACTTAATAAATCTTTGAAATCATCAAAAAGAAATGCAGCTTCAACACTTAGAGAGCGTGGTTAAGTTACTTCCCGGCAATATAAACTAAGGCTGTAAAGTCAAACATTTCCATGCCATAACGTGAGATGAAAATGAGGGTTTGGGAGGAGAGGGAACAGGAACGGCCTCGCCTTGGCTCTCTCATCGCTCGGGGCTAGAAAAGCCTAGAAAGCCTGCAGCTGGCTGACAGTGGGGACGAGGACGTCGCTATCCCCCCTGCCTTTGCCACCACCCCCCTCCTGCCACGTGCAGCAATTTCAGCTCTTCTCATTACGGTGGTTGTCTCTGCATGACCCTGCTCTGAGGCAGGCGCCAGCTTGATGAAGCACACCTATGCTGAGGCATGCAGAGGGGCACGGGCACCGGCAGCTTCAATAAGGGACCAGCAGAGATGGATTGAATAACCCAGGGGGTGCCTGTCTCCCTCCCTCCCTCTCTCTTTTTGGTCTTTTAATAATGTTTTATCCAGTGTTTGGAGAGGTGGGAGCTGTGGCCCAAGAAACCCACCAAACCCCCTTCGGCGGTCCCCAGAAGGAGGAGGCTGGTGGTACTCACCAGCTACAGGACTAGGGACGGATGCAGGCAGGACCAGGGATGGATGCAGGCAGGATTGCCATGGCAACACAGCAAAAAAGCAGCATGGCAGCAGCCCCAAGAGGTGAAATGGGTCAGGAGAAACTTTGCTGCCGGGAGGGCACAGGGACGCAGGTCGTCCAGCATCAGGGAGGTATCGGGGTTCCTATCCCAGGGTGCAGCACCCACAAACCTCCTCCACCCCAGCAGCTTGGGGTGCAATGGGGACCCCGCATGGGGGTCCTTGTGGCAGGGTCCCTCCTCCTTCCCCAATGCTGGGGAGCTGTGGGTAATTGCAATGCAGATTGCTGAGGTTGTGCCGTGCCCTTGATTTACTCTTTTAAGCCTCCTCCTTTCTAAATCTTCCTTTATTAGTATTACCACACAGCAGAGCACAATTAGCAGTATATTAGCAATAAAAAAGCAGCCAGAGCCAGAAGTACCGCCAGTTATTGTTTTAAATCCTGCATCTGCCGGAGCGGCTGTGGACACGTGCTCCCCCCATGACCCCCAGCCCAGGCTGTGGTGCCACCCTGTCCCCACGAGCAAGGGGGACCCCCAGCACCCCACTCCCCCATAGTGCTGGGGCAGCAGCTAATCCCCCATCTCAAGAGCTTTTACCCAGTGCTGCAGCAGAGCCGACACTAATCCTGGCCACGTTTAACCATTTATATTGATTGCCCTGTCAGCTCATTTGAATAATTAAAACCAGATGGAGCCCTTTTATGTGTTTAAGGGAACAGCACCGGGAGCATCCCTGGAGCTGTGCGGTTTCAGTGGCAGGGTGCAGGGGAAGCTGGACAGTTTTTGCTGTCAAATCTTCCTTTCGGTGACATTTGCCACCCTGTGTGGTACCTCCCATGTCCCCACTGCCACCTTCAGGGAGGGGTGGTGGCATCAGCTCAGTTCCCATCCCAGGGCCCATTGGGGGCAACCAACAACATCCATGTTCTTATTTATACAGAAATAATTGCTGTCGTACGCTGATGCCGTTCCTTATACAAACAGCACTAAAAACGCCAGCCAGCTGCAAACCTGATAAACAGCAGCAAATAAATTAATCCAGTGCCAACAGCCGAATATTCCAGTGCCAATGTGTGTGTGTAAGGATGGGGATGGGGAGGTCCCGGCATCCAGCCCCACCTTGGCATCGTGACCCCCAGCTCCCGCTTCAAAGCCTCACCCGCCTGCAAGCCAGAGCAAAGCGCTCACACCAGCATTGCCCAGCAGGTCTCTGCCAGGCACCTCTGGCTTCTTAAAATGGGTGGGCAATACCAGCTCAGACCTGGTTACTTGTTATTCCACCGTCTTTTAAGAGCAAGTAAAATATTCCTGGCATGGCACTGGTTATGCACTCCTGCCATCAAGCAGGGATGAGTTATCTTTACAGAAAGAAGCATAGATTAATATGTCAAATGAAAATGAACTATCGGCAGATTAAGATGAAAATGCAATGGCCAGTGATAGGGAGAAAAGGAGAAGAAAAAAGAAAACGAAGCTTCTCAGGAGGACAGGAACATTAAAAATTGAGTAATTGATCAGCACTGGTGAAGTGGGATGGAGTTTGAACATCCTGTGCAAGGCAGGGACCGTCCTCTCCCGCCCCGCCGGCGAGATGGAGGAGGACCACGCTGGGAGCCTCAGCCCGTCCTGACGAGGGGACAGGCACCCTGGGGGGGACATCCCATGGCAGCCCTGGCCGCCACATCAGACCTTGCTGTGTTGGTTATTGTGCCAGCATCCCAGCCCTGTGCTGAGCCTCGGGTGCTCGGCAAGCGGGGGGCACATGAGTGCAGTCCTGCCCCCGGCATGGGGACATTTTCATTCAGGGTACACTAAGCCATCCTCACCTGCCACATCGAAATACATCTCCCCTCTCCCGGCACATGAATGCAGGTCCTGGGGAAGCTGCTGCCACTCCCAGCCCCACATCCTCGGCTGTCTGAGCCCATCCCATCTACCAGACAGGATTGCCATTGCTGCATGCTCTGTGCCCTGCCCTGTCTCAGCGGGGAAGACAAGCAGGGCTGCATGGGGAGGGTTTTGAGGGGGCTCAGGCCAAGCTCAGGCTGCTGCCAACTCCCTTAAAGGGAGCCCCGGGGGCCGTGAGCTGCACCGCGACCCCTCCAGAAACATCAGCTTTCAGAGGTATAGCTGCCCTGTCAGACCCCAAGCCCAGCACGTCTGGGGCAGGTCAGCAGCTGGTGGAATCCTGGGGTGCTCAGAGCAGCTCTCCCCTTGCAGCACGCCACCGGTCTCACCCCTAACACCAGCTCTGCTCAAAATCACGCTCCAGGGTGCTTTGAAGCTTCTGGACCAGCTGCAGAAGATGCTGGCAGCAGGACACTCCAGTGGGTCTCCATCCCACAGGCAGACCCATGCCCCCTTCTCCTGCCTGTCTCCAGCACCACCGCTGTCCTGCTCCATACTCTTTGCATCTCATCTGCCCCTCACCACAGCATCCAGCCCTACTTTGCTTTCCTAGCTACAGAGCCAACCACCAGAGATAAATACCACCAGCTGAGCTCAAAAATATTTTTCCAAGCAGAAATGGGTGTGCTCCAGCAGTGCGTCATAGAAACCTCACAATTTACAGGTGTTTATTGTCTGGGACGAGCGGTCGAGCCTGGTTTGTTTTATTTAGACATACTTCCAGTACCTGGAAATAGATATTTACACAGTCCCAATGTTTTGATGCGTTTAGGTGCCTGGATTTTGATGGATCAAGCCCACGAGCAGCAGGCTGGCAGGTTTCTGTTTCCTCTCCTCCCAGCAGACTCCCATGCTCAGGCACAAGCCCCAGCCCCGCTCTGTGCCACCAGGATGCAGCTGTGGAGCCCCAGTGCTGGGCAGGGGGCTGCAGCCTCCCCTGCCCTCCTCTCCTCCTCCTCGGCAGGGAAAAGAGGCTGAAAACATCCCTCTCCCTGCCTGCTGCTCACTGCCTCTGTCAGAGATGATAAGAATTAATTAAATTTGCTTGCCTTTCCTCTGGCTTTGTAACTGCCCAGGGGATTTATCAGCTGCATCCACCACGGGGTCTATCTGATTTAAGGGGGGGATACGTATATACTCCATTACACGTGTCTTAATATTGCAGATAGGATATCACCCCTGAGCACTGAACAAATTGCGATGGGAGCTTGCGGCCAGGGCTGGGAAGGGAAGGGGACCGGCCCAGCAAACGGCACTAACAAGGGTCCTTTTGCTGGGACAGGGCATTTGGGACCCAACCCAGCACCCTCCCACCCCAACCCCACTGCAAGGGGAGACACCACCAGTGTCCCCAGGGGAGTGCCCAAAAGCAGTGCCCCGACAGTTTGCAGGATCCGTGTTTTGGCAGACATCAGGGGTGGGAGTGCCCCATCCCTTAGCTCCAGCCGAGACTCGAAGGCCGTTTGCAGAGTTGCTTCTTCATTTCCCAGTGCCTGGGGTGCCACAGCCTCCCCGGCAGTGCCAGAGCAGGCAGCGGCCAGCCTGGCACCCGGGGGCTCCCCCCACCCAGTGAATCACCCTCTCTCTGGGCTCCCACCACCTCAGCCAGGTTTACGGCCAGGCAGGAGATTATGCAGCAAAGGGATGGCTCCCTCCAAAAATCAAATCCCGCTCCGTCCCCCCAGCCCTGCCCACCCCACACAAGAGCTTTAGCCCTCGGAGACCTGACGCCCCAGCAAGCAGCATCCTCCCACTTGGTGCAAGCCACCCGCACCCTTGTCCCTGTCCTTGCCCGCCCAGGGGTGGCAGGACTGTAAAACCCTTTGGCGGAGGGACCTGCCATGAATCACGCTGAATTTACAGCCGAGCTGCAGGAAAGGGAATTATATAACTCTCAGGAGACAAGCTGGCGGGGAGTGAACATCCATCAAGCACAAATTCTGGATTATTTACCGCAGCTGGATCTCGCCAAGAGAAACACCCCCTGTACTGGACAGTCTGCAAAAGGATTCAGCCGTGGGGACCTATTCAGCAAATGAAAAGTCTCTGTCTTGCTTGTCAGAACAAACCCATCTGTTTATTTTCCCCCCAGGTCCCTCTGCCTGCGGGATGAGCCCAGCGCCCGGCACAGGATGAGGTCTCAGCTCTCATTGTCATCGTCGTCGTCCCCCAGCACAGCCACCGCTGAGTCCCGGTTCCTGGAGATGGAAGAGCCTGGCAGCGGTGCTGACCGACTCTTTTATGAGCAGCACTTAATTATTCACCCTTTTAAAACGTTTTGCATCATAAACCTGGGATGGAGTGGAGGAAGGCGATTATTCTGCCGCTTGCTCTCCTCTTGCTGGAGGCCAGCAGCATATTTGCCAGGCAGAGCAGTGAGAGTTTGGGGGTCTGATCAAAACCAGGACCCAGCCTTGCTGACATTTGCAGGCTCTTATGCCCTCTGTGATGCAGTCTTTATCAGGCAAGATCGCACCTTTGCCTGCACGAACACTGAGCCCTGGGCAAGCAGCAGCCTTCCTCCCTCTCCACCACCCTCCCTGCCTTACCCCCACAGCCATGAGGAAGAAGGGCAAAGCTCACTCAGGCGGCGGGAGGCAGAGTGACACGTCCCCACTTTGCACTGAATTAAGACCCGCGTGGGAAGATATACGGAGGTGAGATGTGGACCTCAGACATGCATCACAGCTAGCAGGATCCATCATGAAATCACTGTGTCCTCAACACCAACAACCTTAAATCAAAGCAACCGAGGGGACAGGAGATGCTCTCCAAAGCTCAGCCCAGGTGGCCACAGGGGTCCCTGTGATATACAGGAGCGATCTTCCCCAGACACAGGCTATATTTTGCTCTCCTGAAGTCCTGGCCATACCAGGCCATTGGCTCCCCCCTTCAGGGACATCATTTGTCTGCTTGACTCTAGCAGCTGCTTTAGGAGCAGACCAAGATGCTCCTGTGTGATGGACCAAGAGCTAAACAAAACCTTAGTTATATAAATAAACCCCTAATTGTGGCCTGTTACATTCCTTAGACTTAGGCACGCATGGAGGTGTTTCATCAGCTAGGGAGGGATTTGAGCTTTAAATTTAAGGCAGAACTTGCAACTCCTGCATATTGGGTTTGTCCAGAATTTGGCCAGTGCAATGGCCTGCGGTTCGTCCTTGCGTTTGGCAAATACCTGGAGTTCATGATGTGCCCCATTAGCTTGCTAACTCTGATCCGCTTTCAAATGGTCCTTGATCCCACAGGGAAAAGGTGGATGTTCAGCCCCAAAACCCTTGTGCCCGCAGGCATTCAGCATCTGAGCCATCGCAAAAAGCTGCTGCAATCCTGCTTCCCAAGCACCTCCTCAGCCCTCGCAGAGAGAGAAACGGACTTGATCTGCCCAAAGGTTGAGTGTTTAGGAGGGGTTTTGGATCTGCTCCCAACCTGGAGACTTTATATCGGTTCTTTCTTTGTTGCTTTCCTTAAATTGGCAGTAAAAATTCAGGGAGACTAAAAGTCTGTGATTTGTACTTTGCACATGGGAAGCGGAACAATCTTTTGTTCATTTACTGTGACAACTGCAGTTCAGATTTAATTATTTACGATAATGTTCCAAGGCGCATTAGGGAATGTTCTCTTAGTTCGTAAAAAATAATGACGCCTTAGTACTGAGTGGCATCTAGCTACGGGCTCTGCTATTGCACTGGCGGAGGCACGTGCGGCTCCAGGAGCAGAGCAGAGTTGCCACCCCTCGCTTGTCCGGTGGCTGAAACCCATCCCTCCTGTACCCATGGGAAGGGTGGGAGATGTGCCCTGTACGGCCCCTCATCCAGGGGTGCTCACCTGTGGCTCACGGGCTCCCTCAGCTTCTGCTCTTCTCACAACTCTCTTCTACCTTGCAGGTTGTAAGCAGATGAAAAAAAATAAGGAAAAATGGCAGCACAAGATCTGCAGGGAAGGAGAGCGGCATTAGCACACAAGGGCAGGCAGCTGCCTTCGTGCCAGGCAGAGTGTGGGGGCCAGGCGTGCTCCCAGCCCCGACGCTGAGCCTGGTGAGCTGGGGCGGTGGACAACCTGCTGCTCTTCTGCAAAGGCATCTCCCACCCCAGGTCTGGTCCCCCTGCACCACCCCCTGCCTCTTGTGGGGTCAGGATGAGTGTCCATCCAGGACAGACTAGGCATCTGAGTATCAGGCCCACTGAAAGGGTCGTATGTCCTTATGGGCTTTTCTTGCCCCTCAGAGCAGTAACACCATCTCTCTGCTGGAGAGACACCTCCCTGCTTCATTCAGAAGCAGAGTCTTTGCTCAGCAAAGCCTTCCCCAGACCAGGAGAGCAGCACAGCCCTCCAAAGCCATCCCCAGCAAGCTGGCAGACATGCCATACCCATCATTCAGGAGAGCAGGAGATGAAGATGGGGTCCCTGCAGCACCAGAAAGCAGAGCCAGGACAAGAGGAACAGAGGCCACCAAGGGAGGGGACATCAGCAGGGTCCCTCTGCCAGCACCCTGGGCTGCTGCAGCCTCTGCACAAGCAGGCAAGGCTCCTCTCTAACAGCACCAGCCCCAGCTTGATGCTCCCCTGGCTGGTTAATCTGGACGAGCCTCGTTGCCTTTCCCTCTCCCTCACTGCTTTATAGATTGCATTTGTCAGCAGTAAAGGGGGAGGGAAAAAAAAAATCATTCCCTGGTCTTAATTTTTCTTGGCTTGTTAAGAAGCACCCTCAGAGCTTGGAGCAGCCAGCTGTGAGAGGACAAGCTGCCGAAGCAGGACCGCTGTGAAGGGACACCGAGGTGCTGGAATGGCTCCTAACTGAGTGTGGGGACTGGCATGGCTAGCCTTCATTTTAGTACCTGCACATCTATAAGACACCAGTGTGAATCTCTGCAGCCTAGAGAGTCTTGAGAAAGTGATGAGAAAGGGAAGTTGTCTCCATGGGTGTATTTTTATTCCCCACTAAGGCAGCCCCTCTCCCGAAAAACAGCCTGCGAGCCCCATCCCCTCCTGGAGCTGCTGGCAGCCCTTAGCTTCATGCTTTGCTCCTTGTCCATTTGCACTCATATAAATACCTGCTGACCCATCTCACTATTTCTTCCAGCACTTACTGTACCAGTGTACGCTGATACTTTTTACTATGTCCTTCTCCATTAGTCACAGGAATTAGGAAAGACAGTTGGTATTTCATCATTAAATGTATCCCATCCAATAAATTGATCATTATTCTCTGCTGATTAGCAGCTCGGTTTCCATCGCTTTAGAGCAGTTATGGGTTTTTTTCCCATCTTCAAGGAGTAGCAGAGTTTCTCTTAAGATCTGTTATAATCAAAGGATTAGAGCTCTGGAAATGTCCTTTGCATATGTAGGAAACGGGTTTTTTTCTGCTCTCTCTCTCTCTCAGAGAAGGCATGCTTTGAAACCCCAGCTCCAAGCTGCACAATACTGCCTATACCTGACCTGTTTTAATTTTAGTCTTGCCTGAATCTGCCACCAGCTCATTTAGTTGTAGCATTGAGAGCTCTCTATAGAGTTGGCCACAGGTCAGCTCACATACTTTTATTACAATTGCTGAGTTCACCGGTGTCCTGCAGCTCTGACCCAGCTCCTGGCTGCCAGACGCCTTTCCGTTCAGGGCTGTAAACCCCCGGGTCCTCCCGCATCCCTCTGCTCCAGCTGGCCGGTACCTTTGGGATGGCAGACAGGATCTGTACCCCAGGCAGAGCTCCTCTTTTCTCATAGCCCCACATCACAGCACGGATATCGACAGCAGGATTTGCATCATGTCTGCGACTTTGCAGGCTGCAGAGAAAATGAGAGGTGGATATTTTCTTTTGGGACATTTCCAGCATTTCTGACACTGCAAGTGATGCCCCGGAAAGAGCTGACCCAGCTGCCCAGTTAGGGCCATGACGGGCCAAGCAAGACATAAGAGCATGAAAATTCCAATGAATATTCATTTAAAAGCTTGCTCAAATATTCCCAAGGTAAATTTGGCTCTGTATTAATTTCACCCTGCGCACTAAGCACATTGTTATTGCAGAGATAAAGCCGCACAGCCAGACAGAAATCGGTTTGGGGTTCTCTCTCACCAGAGCAGGAGGATTGAAATACCCCAGCTGGAAGGGCTCTGAGGCAGCATCCCACTGCCCTGCACCTCTTCCACCACGGATGTGACCGTACATGGTGGAAGTGCCATCTTCCCCACTGGCATGGCTGCAGCCAGGACCAGAGCAGCAGGTCCCACCAGGCTGTGGAGGAGCAGGCGGTTGCCCTTTCGGTTTGCATTTTTCCAGAGATATGGAAAAGCGTGCTCTGAAAATAGCCACATAAATACTCTCACTGGAAATTCAATTCAATTAGTTTTGTTGACCTCTGAGGCAACCCTTGCCAAGGCTTTTGCTGAGTCTCACAAGTCATGAAGAACATGGCAACATAATTAGACAGCAGAGACCAGAGCAGTGAATCCCAATGGGAGGCAGCTCTTCCCCAAACAGACCTATCCATGTGAGCTCCTCCTTCGATCCCAGCTCTTCCTTCACCTATGCTCTGGCTTTCCAGCACCTGAGGTCGCCTCTCCTTGCAGCAGACCAGACCTTGCCCCACTTCATTGATGCCTCTTTCATCCCTTCCTCAGAGCAAAACACTCTGCATTTCTTTCCAGGCTGTAATTGAGATGATGGCTGCGTTTGTGGATGTGTTTGTCAACTAGCTCGTCTTTCTGTCCACTCCGTAACACAAGACCCACGCATATGTATACATTCATCATTCCTATGTGCTGCTCTGGCACTAATGTCCTCGTGAGAGTTGCTGGATTGCTTGGGAGATAACGATTTTGCATCTTTAATGGCTCCTTCAGTATTCGTAACCGGCTCAGTCTTTGCCTGGGTTGAATCTCTCTCTTACCAGGAGGTCTCTAATTGTGGTATGATGTGTCGGTTCAGCTGGCTGATCACCAATCACTCTGTCAGCCAGGCCCTCAAAGCAGCACCTAGGGACCAATTCACTTTGGTGACATCTCAGACAGCTCTGCACGGTCCCAGGAACAGGGATGTGTGCAGGAGGGAGGAGGACAGCAAGGGCTGGGATACAGCCCCACAGCCGATGCAGGTCTCTGCAGCTGCATCCCATTGCAGGGGCTCCAGCAGCAAAGAGAGACTGCAAAGAATCAGAGCTGGGCAATTTTGGCTCATGTTAGCAATATGCCAACTGAAAACAAGCAGCTGAGCTTCAGAAGGGCATGCAGTTTCTGCCTTGTATTAAGAAGTTTTGAATCTCTACCTCCTCTAAATCAGCCCTGGAAATCAATCCCTTCCACACTTGGGGTCAGCTTCTGCCTGGCTGCTCAGCCCTTTTTCATCCCCTGAAATCACAGCTCCTCACTTTCCATCTGTAAATTTGGAAGCAACACCCAGCTCAATGGGTGAGCATTTAGGTATCCCTTTAAAGACACCTTGTATTTGGGATGGTGGTTGGGTCTCCCCATCCCACTCCAGAGGGAAGGTGGCCACCCCAGTTCTTCCCACATCCCGTTTGCACAGCATGAAGTGGCACTGAAAAAACAACCCCAAAGCAGGAGGGGCATGGGGAGGGGGCAAGGAATGAGCTGCCCTCAGCCCTCCCCTCCACCCCAGTGAGGATGCTGCAGCTCTTTCCCCATCCCACTCCACTGTGTTCAGTGGCTTGTTCCGCTCCAAGCTCAGAGGGTATTTCAGCCATTTCAGTGCTTCTAATCTCTTTGGGAACATTGCTGAGAAACACAATTTCAAGCCTCCCAAGATGTGACATGACTTGTAATTCGAGGCAGAGGTGAGAGCCTACCACCCAAGGGACAGAAAATAAACAGCCTCCGCATGCTTCTGCTCCCAGCCCTCCTCCTCGCTCTTGGTGATGCTCATGTTTCCAACCTGGGCACCAAAACCTCAAGCTGGGGTCCCTGGGCAGACCCCACCTTCAGCCCCACACCCTTGCACCCAGCACCCTGGACACAGTGGGAGAGCAAAGCAGAGGCTGGGAAAGCACCCGGGTGAGGAGGAGCAAGAGATGTGGGGCAGGGGGGCTGCAGGCAGGAGATGCTGGCAGCGAGGAGAGCAGAGGGCAAGCTTAGGGAGCATGCTAGGCCACAGCAACCAGCCCCAGCCCAGAGCAGCTGCATGGAGAAGCCGGGGGAAGCCATTTCAGAGCAGCTTCTGCAAAGCAAAAGGCTGTGTGGTTCATTCAGGAGTGCCATCTGCTGGCACCCAGTCCTGCTCCCCACCCCACCAAGATCCCCCCCAAAACCAGCCAGGGTGCAGGTCCCCTCTGCAGGGACCCAGGCAGCCTCAGACCCCACTGCACCCCAAAAACCAGCCTGCCCAGCTGCAGGCAGGCTCCAATCCCCCACCCTTGCCACTTCCGCTCCCACAGCTCCACTTCAATTAATTGCTCCATGAAAATCAGTTGCCGTTTCAGATCCGTGCCTGGACTCTCTCAGCCATGCTCTCCAGCTAAGCAGCTTGCAGGAGCGCTGCTCCCCACATTAAGCTGTCTCTGCCTGCCCAACCCAGCCCTCCAGCCACCCCAGCTCCTAGGGCAGGGGCTGCCCACACCAGCACTGGGCAATGATGCTCGCACACAGCGCCTAATTTGCCAGTGTTCAGGTGAGCGAGGCTGAAACAAGAGGAGAAATAATGCTGGCAATTAGCCTTGACATTTCCAGGGCCAAAATGAGGGGGAGGCAGAGAAGTGGGAAACAAATCACAGACACTAAATCTCAGCGCCAGGCAAATCCAATTAAGCATCCCAAATTTCATTCTTTAAAAAAAAAAAAAAGAATCCATCATTGATTTTACTGGAGAACACAACGCTTTTGCAGATCTGTGGATGGGTGCTGGCCATCCCAGCACCTGAGGATTTGCTTTGTCCCCTCAAGCCCCCTGCGAGGGTCACCCAGGCCAGGCCAGGCGAGGCAAGGAGGGACACGGAGCCCACAGGGCAGCAAGGAGGAAGGAGCCAGCCGTGTTGGTGCACGTGTCTGTTTTGCGAACAGAGGAGGAGATAATAGCCACGCTGCGATCCTGCAAACTTTCATTACCACGGCAGCGTCACCTGCGATGCTGTGTTCACAGCTTGGATGTTAATTGTGAGATTCCTCTGCGTTTGTTAAGGGAGCAGCACACAGAGCTCCCCAGCTTTTTGGCTGAGAGATGGTTTCATTATCATTTCCTATATGTTAGCCTTAAATCCCCAATAATCCCACACAACTGGAGCCCATTCCAAGTGAGCAGCAAAATCCAATTTAGGATCCTATTCTCTCCAGCTGTGTAACCAGAGCCTACTTCGTGCAGGCACAGAAATCCAATTCAGCTTCTTTGCCTCTCAACAGCTGCCCCTGTGAGACTTGCCCAGATGAAAAAAACCCACAAAAGCCAGATTCGGAGGTGAGCCGAGCCAACCCAAGCAGGCTGGCACTCGGGGAAGCCGGCTGTGGGGCTGCAGGCAGTGCTGCTCCCGCATCGCTGCCCCGCTCCCAGAGCTCTTGCAGGGTGTTTTCAGCAGGCAGCTCCTCTCTCACACCATGACCCAGCTCCACTTGCCACACATCCCCACACCTGGCTCTGCAGGCTGCTCCGTACCCAACTCCATCACAGCCCAGGCAAAGATGTGCCAATACAACACATGTCAGCACTTAGGAGCTTTCTAATAGCCAGAGCCACTAACACCACGTAATTAGCTTTCACAGCACTCAGGCCAGTGGCTGGGACATCTCCCAGAGGAGCCGCAGCCACTGGGTGCCAGGACAGCCCTTGGCTCCAGGGAGCAGGGGGCTCCTACCACCACAGACACCTTAGTCCACACTGTCGTGAGCAGTATCTGCCAGGGAAGCCTTTCACCGGGGCTCTGCTATAATTTCACGGAGCTAAGTACAGATCAATATCCAGCTCTTCAGCTTTTTCCAGCCGTTACCTCTCTTTCACACTGGTTTGCTGTCGCATTGGGTAGCACAGGTCCAGCATGTCATGAGCGAGGGCGAGGAGGGTCAGGGAGCCTTGCAGACCCTGAAAGCCCTCTGGTGACCCAGCAGCCCCCAGACCTCTCCCAGGATGGTATCCAACTTTCAAATCGTACTTCACTAGCTGCAAAATACTCTGGAGTCTGCGTGCAAGGTCTAGAAATCAGTAGCCCTGGCTGGCTCTGAGCAGACCCCTTGCCTGCCCCTGCCATGCCCTGGGTGGTACCCCCAAACCCTGCCCTGCATGTCAGGGTACAGCTGCAGCACCTCCCTGCCCTGAGGCTTTGTGAAAACCATCGTCCAAAGGATTCCAATTTCCAGCCATCCCATACCCAGCAACCATCTCCCCAGATACTTTCCAGGTAACAGTTCCCCCCCTTAATGCCTGTTCCCAAGGCAGTTTAGTCCTCCCAGCGCTTCTTTCCCATTCTTATTTAATTTCCATTAATCCCTATTAACCACACAGCATTCAGAAGTCACTTTAGCACAGACTATTTAAAGAAGATTCCCCTGATTTAGTGACTTACCCTGCATGAATGCCAGTCCTTGTGCCAGAGGATGCTGCTGCAGGGCTCCCGCTCCCTCTGCCCCAGGGCTGGAGCCACAATGGGAAATCAGGGGCAGGGGGTCCATAACAGCACCTGCAAAGCCAGAGCTCACATTTGCCTTGAGCAAGACACATTGAGCTTTAGACATGTTTAAATTTCCAGTCCCCTGAATCCCCTCTTGGGCTTCTGGACTGGCTTTCAGCCACTTTCTTGCTAGAGCTCATAGGAAAGTGTTTTGTACCCCAAAAGGACTGTTGTCCTGATGGGGCCATGGGGCCACGATGCAAGGACACAGAGATGGCCGGGAAGCGCTGCGAGGAGAGGGTGGGAGTCAAACCCATCACACTAGAAAGCACCAAGTGGATTCAGTCATTGGGACTTGCTTCATTTTTTGTCTTTAGATGTTGTACCGCAAACTCACATTTCCCAGGCAAAAAGTCTTTTGAACCAACTCTTCCCCTATTTTACCTGCTTACAAATCACCAAAATGGGACATTCCTGAGCATTTCTGAATGTCTGCTTTCAAACTGGGGAGATTTATCAAGTCTGACCTTCCCTACAAGCACTTTGTTTGACAAAGGAGCAGTTTCCAACAAAAAAGACCCCCCAAGGCTACTCCAAAAAATCCATCCTCATCCTCACAGCTGAGACCCAGCCCGCTCTCTCCTCCTTTCAACATCACTGCCAGCCAGCTCATCCTTTCCTCCTCCTGCCCTACTCTTCCTCCTCCAACTGGTGTTCTTCCTCTGTGGTTAATCCCCACAGGGTCTGGGCTAGATGGGGACCATCTGCATCCAGCAGAAGACCTGATTTCTTGGTCCTCTCTGCACACATCTTGGCAGCCTTGGCTTACACAAGAAAGTCTTTTGGGATGTACCTGTCCCTTTTAGCAAGCTAGAAAATAAAAGTAGTTATTATCTGTGCAAGAATTAAATTTGATGCATCTCCCTAACAGCACGCAGAATGGGCAAAATCAGTAAGGATGGGGAATTTTTATGTGTTTAAAGGAATAGTGTGGGGAAGGGGACCCAATATTGCGTGTGTCCCAGCAGGGCTGTGGGGAGCAGGTACAGCTTGAGAACTGGGGGTTCTGCTGGGGAAAGAGGAGACGATGGGGACCACGCATGGGGAGGTGGGCCCATGAGTGCTAGGTCAGCTGGAGAGATGGAGGGAGCAGACAGGAGCAGGGGTATGAGGAACATCAGCTGGAGAAGACTGAGGAGGTGGAGGGGCTGAAGTCAGCCCATGGCTCAGGGATGGGGGCTCTTTCCTCATCCAAAACATTTTTCCCTCCATTTCCTTCTCCAACCAATCTCTTTCCAGGTTTTGCTCTTTTTAAAAAAATATTCTTTTTTTAAGAGACGATATTTTCTATCATCTCTATTTCCCTCTCTCCATCCCACTCCATCCCCAGTCAGACCCAAGAAGCCCGGGAGTACACCCGAGTGCACTTGGCAAGGGGTTTCACCAAGCAGCAGCAGCAAC
This sequence comes from Ciconia boyciana, assembly GCF_034638445.1. NCBI lineage: Eukaryota > Metazoa > Chordata > Aves > Ciconiiformes > Ciconiidae > Ciconia > Ciconia boyciana. The sequence continues at coordinate 22,066,105 of NC_132941.1, forward strand.
GTGTCAAGTGGAAACACACAACCGAGGCTGGTTTTTTTCAGGGAAATGGCTCTATTTGTGCCATGTCAGCAGCTGACAGTTTTCCCGGGGCTCAGCAGCGCTGCCGGAGCTGCCGGTGGGCGGCAGGATCCCGGCGGGAGGTGAGCCTGACCCCAGGCTGCCAAGCTGCCACTCTCCCTGACATTTTTTATATTATTCTTATTATCCCCGGCTCTGTAACACACCCACCACCCGCTGCCTGCTGAACCGCTTCTCTCCAGTGCATTACACCCTTCCCATCAGGGGTCTGCTTTTATTATGGCTATATTGCTCACAGCTGCTTGGTTTTTTTCCCCTCTGCCCAGTGGGGAGCTAAGAGGGAACAGGGGCACAAGAGGCACCTTCCAAAAATTGCTGCCATCATTGCAGCATCTACCCATGCCCAGAAAGCAGTTCTTCCACATCTCACGAGCATCACCTGCGCTGACACCACGGGTTTCAGCGAGGCTCCATGCACACTTGCTGGGTGCTCCAGGCCCACCAGCATCTCCCCGCTCACAGCACATCCTTGGTTTCACCAGTATTTGAAGCTTGAAGAGGCTCTAGATGACTCTGGAGTATTTTTCATGGGTAAATAGACCCTTTTACCTCCGTGTCACTGGCTCAGCTCCAGCCCTGGGTCAATAAGAGACAGAAAGTCATTGCCGACTGATGAATGCCTGCCAGGGAATAAGGCATTGGTCTCAGTCTAATTATGAGGAGACAGATGTCCACATCACAGCCGTTCCCATCGCAACCATTGCTAACCAGCAGCCTCCACCAAGGGGAGAAGATTTCCTTGCCATGAAGAAAAATCCCAGTGCCCACAGGTGCAAGTACTTCTGGGAGCATGTTCTCCACTGCCTTGTGCCTTCAACAGGACAAAGTCAGGAGCTGGTTTCTTTCAAGTCAGTGCTGGGGTCTCACCAGCACAACTTGACCAGGATCCTCCACATCACCAGTTCTGCTGTGAACCAACCCTGGCTGGGGCAGGGGTTGTTCAGAGAAGCCCGGCCTGGTTTGGGGAGAAACATCTCCAAGACTGTCTCCCTGGCTCTTTCCACAGATGCTATATTCATGGAAAAATGTCAAAACCCACTGAAACATGGCCTTGGTACAAGATCAGAAATATTCAGACTTCAAGGTTTACAGTGACATTTCCAGCTCTCACATTTAGATGTTTAAGAAGCCTGACAGTGAGCATGTGCTGGGCTTCACAGTTGATAGTCATCCTTCATTTCTGCCATCTAGAAACTGGTGCGCATCTTTGTAGACCAATACAGCTCATGGGAAATCCAACATGTCACCCTCCAGAAGGAAAAGCTGGTGGTCTGAGTGGAAACCAGCCTATGACCATCTCCCTCTTGTGTTAGTTGAGTGCGGCCACCAAAGAGCCTCCCAGAAGAGGCAGTTGCTGCCCCAAAAGTCCCAGTTTTGACCCTGGCTGTACAGAGCCTCCTTACTGCAGGACTTGGGTCCCTCTAGCACCGGTCCATGTGCCCCACATGTCCTCTGTGGGCACTGCACTGGAGAGAAGGAGGTGGTGATGGAGAGAAGCCAGGAGAGAAGCCAGTGGGTGATGGGCACGGTAGGAATGGTGGCACAGAGAGGAAGAGGATGGAAACACAAGCATGTCCTCGAGGAGCCACCACAGCCAGCCTTGCTCCGTGGAGCCTGGGGAGGAGACAGTCCCACTCTGCCACACAGCCAGGGGGACAGATCCTGCCAGAAATAAAGCCCTCGTTACTATGGTGATTAACATTGCCTTGCAAATACGATCATGTGCTACAAGATGGCTGTGACAGCAGTGGGCGAGCAGACAGACAAGAGACAATATCAACAGTCCCAGCCGCCCCAAGCCACCCTGATGGGGTCGGTGCAGAGGAGACCTCTGGCAGCATCCCTCCTCCAGCCCCCAGAGTGACATGGCTCGGAGGCTCCAGCTGATGGGCAGGTTTAATTGAATGTTTCTCCCTTTACATTTCCCTTTCCAGCAAATAAAACCAGAGTAAGATAAAAATATATGATGCTTAAAGGGGACACTGCCAAGGAATTTTTTATCGGTTTTAATTTGCGTTTTACTCTTCATTTGTTTGCGGCACTGTCTCTCCGCGGCTGCTAAATAAGATTTCCCCCCCCCCCCTTCATGAGTTTTGTCGTGTTTCCAGCTGGCAACTCTTGATCAAGGCCCCTTATCCCATCACTGTCCCCTGTGCAAAGCACCGAGGCCAGCTCAGCTGCTCCTGCGTGTGCAGAGCAAGGTGCAGGTAACCCCTGCAAACTGGAACAAGGTGATATGGTTTGTCCCACCCTTGTGATTATTATGGCAAGGCTGAAGGCTTAATTTATACCCTGGCTCCCAGAATTAACAGCTGGAAGGAGAATATTAGCTTTTGGTTAAAAGCTAGGGATTTGTAGCCCCAATGCATGAGAGATCCCAGCTACTCTGCCCCATAAATTTTGACAGAATTTATTGCTCTCAGCCCCATCGGGACCTAAAGCTAGAAATCCCAGGCACTGGTTTCCTGCTGGGTTTTCTTCTCAGGACAAACTAATGCCAAGCTAGAAATAGTCTAGAAAGCTCTACAACCTTTACCTACACCACCAGGACAAGCCCAATTTCCCTCCTCCCTGCCCAGCTCCTGCTAATTTCCCCAGCCACCATGATAAATGACTGTGCTGGCAAACTGACATCTTTCTAATCTGCTCCAAGACAGATGGGTCCTGCTGCAGGGAGAGAAATCCCCCAGTGAAGCCTGACTGGGAGGGAAACCACAGCACCAGGAGCTGAGGTGATGGAAGGGGGGTAATTGCATCTTCCTCTGCTTATTTATTCCCACCCATCCCATTAAAGCTTTGAGGGCTTCAGGGTTTGCACGAAGGAAGGAAAAGAAAAGGGGGTGCAAGAAATTGGGTCCCTGGTCAAGCGTCATCTCCACCACGAGCACCATGAGCCTGGCTGGAGACCAAGGGGTACCCCATGGGACACTATCCAGCAGGAGGGTTTAGGGTGCGCTCACCCTCCTACATCTTCCCTAAAGCAGCCATGAGCATCTTACCCTGCCTGCTCAGTGCACCCAGAGAAACCGCCACCTTTCCAAGTAAAGAAGGCATCTCCTCTCTGAGCCATCTTTCTCCGAGAAGCTGGATGGAGAGGGCAGCTCCTGGTGCCTTTCACACCACAAGCTTGGCAAGCACCAGGTAAAGCAACAGCCAGGGCTTTCCAGGGTCAAAAGACAAAAGGCTTCATGCTGCTGCTGTTTCAGCGCATGCTCCTTGCAGCCTGCAAACACGTGCTTCGGAGGGAAGGTCGCTGCAGGTAGACACCTGCCCAGTCTGTTTTGGTGGCACCAGAGACAGACAAGAAGGGGCCAAGCAGCAGGAAGGCTGTTTAGGAAGAAAAACAGCACATGATAACAAAAATAGGGATTTGGACAGACACAGAAGGCTCATGTCTCTCCTTTTTAACTGGCCTCTCCTGGGGGAAGCTGCCACTGATGTCTGCAAGGTGGACGAGCCAGGAGAGCACCTGCGCCAAGAGCAGAGACAGGAGGGACCCCGAGGGCTCTGGGGCTGCTTGTCACCCACCCCTGGGAGTCACAGGACATCTCACCCCTCACCAGGATGCTGTCCCAGCTGGGATGAACTGCCAGGGACATGCCCTCTGTCACCAGGCCACCTCCCCCCTTTTTCCTATGGCTCAGCCCTATATCCCAATGCAAACATGCTCATCCCGCCCTCCCCGGGCACATGTCCCACCTCCAGCCATCACCAGTAGCCAGCAACTGCTGGAAGACCAGCCCAGGCAGACCCTCAGCACACAGGCACCCCCAAACCTCTGATTTCCTGCCCAGCTGAAGCGGAGGTGGGCTGGAGCCCAGGCAGCCCCCCTGCTTGCTCAAGAGACGGAGAGCAACAGAGGCACCAGGAGCCCCGGGCTTACAAGGGCCCTCCCTAGAGCAGGCTGTATCTGCCAGAGCTGTTCCCAGTCCCCTCCCCATTTCCCAGCGGGGTTTTGCTGCAGGGCACCAGCCAGGCAGCACCGGGCGGGCTCCGGGCTCTACATTCACGCTAGCTTGGAGGGGACACCCCTCCCACATCCGCACGGGTGCCAGACCAGGAGCGGGGGGATGAGCCCCCAGGGTCCCCACCTCTGCTTAGCCCCAAGGGGGCCAAGGGCACAGCCTGGCAGCAGAGCCCTGCGCGTCCCCAGCCTGTCCCTGAGCCCCTCGGAGCAGTCCTCTCCCGGGGAGGCGAAGCGTGCCCGGGTCGGGGTGAGCATCCCCGGCCCGGCGGCGGGGGCTCGGCCCCGGAGCATCCGTTCCCCGGAGCCCCCGGCCGCCCCGGATCCCCCGGCCGGCACCGGCGAGCGCGGTGCGCTGGTGCCATCTCCTGGGCTGCTGCCGCCGCTGGCAGCGGCTCCCCGCGCCCTGCCCGCTGCCCGCTGCAGAGCGGAGCAAGCGAGGACCGGGACGGCACGGACACATGCTCGCTGTCATATCCAGCCCAGCCGGGCTGCTCCAGCCTTCCTCCCGCACAGGCACTGCCGGCATCTTCCTCGCCTCCCACCCTGCCCTGAAGCTCACCCTGCTCCCGGCACCAGCTGGGCAGCGCCCTGCCAGCCCAAACTGCCCCAGGCCAGAGCCTCCCACGGTCTTGGGCTGGTTTTAGTGGGCTTTAGGTCTAGCTGGTGCTTGCCGAGGAAGAGCATTTCTTCAAGCAGGCAGTATCACCAGCCAGCAGCTCCAAGTCCAAGCCCAGCTCTGTCACAGCCCAGTTAGTTAGATCCCGAGACCTTGCTGGATGCCTGAAGTCAACCAGGGTAGCCAGCACAGCTCACCACCACTCCCCTGGAAGCTCCAACCCTCCCCACACCCACAGAGGGTTCCCCGCTCACGCAGCACGGAACTTGCTCCTTGGAAATACATCGGTCAATATTTATTTAGTGTTAAAAGCCACTTCCTCTATCTGACAAGCCCTGGAGAAGCCAGTGAGCCTGCTGGCTCCAAATCACAGCTCAGTTGTTCTTCCAAAACACCCTAAATCCAGGCTAAAAATAAATGGGCTTTATTGATTTCCTGTTTTAAACTGATGCTGGGGGGTGATGTGTTATTGCTCAAGGAAGAGCAAAGGGCATTAGTCACCGGGAAGTATAGTCACAGCACCCTGAACTCCCCAGGGAGGGGGGGGCGCAAATAAAGGCTATCTCACACCAAGCCCCTTGCACAAGGCCTGGGGAAAGCAGCAGGAGAGCTGTGGGTCTGGCCCACAGGGATTAGCCCATGGTCCAGTGTGGCTGCAAGACCCCAGCACAGAGGCAGCCCCCCAGCACTGCCCAGGGTCACCCCAGCAGGTCACTTTTTTGGGACTTAAAAACCCATCCCCATGCAGAGGCTGCATGTGAAGTGCCCAGGTGGGAACACCCCAAAGTAGCACCAAGTCAACAGAGAGGAGATGTTTGCTCACCATCCTGCCGACACATCCTGATCCCCGTTCCAGTCCTCAGAGGGCAGGTCACTGCAGAAGAGCGGAGCTCCCGTGCTGGGCAATGCAGGCAGCCAGGTTGCAGCCCCACTGCCCAGGGGCCGGCTGCTCTGCCAGGGCAGGCAGGACTAAGGGCAGCAGGCAGGGGCCCATCGGACACTGCCTGAGAGAGAGAAGCAGGGCCAGCAACCGTAGCCAGCATCAGCCCAGTACCACAGCACATCCCCAGTGAAGGGGAGCAAGGGCTGAAGGCACCTTAACTTAAATGCAGGCCGGTGGGGGGAGGTGGAGGGTGTGGGTGAGAGCCCAGATGGGGCTTGTCCGGGCAGTTAGCACTCAGGGCCCCAAAACTCTGTGAAGAGCTGTTTGTCTCCTTAAATTAACAGCATCACAAGTCTCTGCCAGACAAAGACTGTTTTGTTGGTGGTTGCAAAGAAACAAGAGAAAGGCTTGGGAGGACATGGGGCTGTGCTTCTCCTGCCTCATGCAGTGGGCAGCAGCCCAACTCCCCACAGCATCCTCAGCTCCCTGCAGCATCCTCTTCCTCCTCGAGCTCATTCCCTCACCCTGAGACAGGGCATGCCGGACATACCGAACAAACCCAGTGATGTCCTTCTCTACTCCCCTAGGTGAGCCCAAACACAGAGATATTGCACATCTATCCAGCTGTTTTGAACGACAGTCAGAAGGTTCACATTGCTTTGTCTCTGAGCAATTAGAGAGGAAACCTCCCCGAGGTGACTGCTGCCTGCACGGCACGTACGTGTCGAGGCAGGAGAGGCTCCAGCCTGGCTGAAACAGCACCCAGCTGATGTCCCACTCCTGGAGGAATGGGCACATGGCCAAGGCTGGGGACCCACCATCCCAGGCAAGATCCACCCAGCACCTCCAGCCAGGGCACTGCTTTGGCCATGTTGGGTCCAAAGGCTTTGCTTTGTTTCCTATTAAAATCCCTCCAGCACTTGGGAAGACAGATGCTGAGAAGCTAAATCCCAGCAGCATTTGTGAATGTGCTCCCTTCTGCCAGCACCGGATAGGATATTCCTTCCAGACGCTCACGGTGCGCTCCAAGCACGCTTGCTGCTCTCCTCCCTCAGATGGACTCACTTCCCCAGCTGCAGCCCCTCACCGCCATCAGGAACCCCCATCCTTGCTCTGTGGATGGCTGACTCCCTCCACCCTCGTGGGTGGCAGGCTGGGAGCCCGGGGCTGGTGCGAAGCCCAGCCAGGGTGTGGGACCTTGTGTCGGGGGGGAAAAACCAAGGAGAGAAGCCGAGCTCTGCTTATTAAAGGGTGCATGGGGTGTCCCTTCCCTGCAGGTGAAGGCCAGCATTCCGCTGCTCTCAATCGCTTGAAACGGCTCCTGGCTTGGCCAGCCCACGCTGGGCTCAGATACAGTGGATGAAGTGGGGCTCCCACAAGAGATGGGGTGTCCCAGAGGTGCCCGGCAGCCCTCCACACCTCCCGCTACACCGGCTATCATGGAAACACATCCTAAATAAAAGCTGGGCTTGGATAAATAAATGCGTCCAGAGGCCGGCGGGCCGGCCAGCACCTCAGTGCTGGGGGAGCGGGGGAGCAGCCCTGCGCCCAGAGGGATGGAGACCGTGGCCGCCTCAAACACCAGCCCACCGGGCTGCAGGGGAAGGAAAGAATTTAACTTTTCTTATTTTTCCCCCAGCCCTCCTCAAAGCACCCCCCAGCAGGCTCCCCGAGCCCACAGCCCCCTGCCTGCCCCAGCAGACGGGTTTCCCCACAGTGGGCACTCACCAAAGGACGAGGGCAGCTCCCTGCTGCCTGCAAATGGAGGTGGGGGCACCCAGGCATCGGCTCCCTGTGCCAGCAGTGGGCAAGCCCCAGTTGGAGCTGCCTTTGGGGGGGAAGCATGTGGGTCTCTCCCCAGCAGCACCGGCACTGGAGCAGGTTTCGGTGCAGAGCCAGGCTGTCAGCCCTGCCTGAGTGCCTGGAAAGCGAAGGCACTGCTCCACGCTGGCTCTTCCCCTCTGCTGCTCAGCCAGATGTTGGCTCGGAAAGGGAAAAACAAATCCCCGGCTGCCGCCAGGGCCTGGCTGAGGGATAGCAAATGTGCTGGCCAGATGCGTGGCATGGAGCTGTGCTCGGGGGCTCCGGCGAGGGGGGTGGCCGAAGCAGCCTGCAGCAGGAGCAGGCTGCCCTGGGCTGCCACGGGGACTTGGTGGGGACAGTTCTCTGGATAACACATGAGGTTTCAACCAGGGGTTGAAATTTCCTTATTGGAGGGGAAAAAAAATTAAAAAAAGCAGGGAAGGTTTTACTCTGTCCTCGCTGGGGCCAGGTTTGTCTCTGATATTTTCTCACCAGCCTCTTCCCATTCAGTGCCGGGTGACACTGAAACCAGCGCAGCCAGCAAGTAGCAACCCCTGCCGCCGTAGCAGGGAAAACCCCACCTGCAGAGGCAGGAGTGGGCCAGCGAGCATCTCCGAGGTGGAGGATGCTCAGGGTGCTTGGAGCCATCTTCTCCTTGCTCAAGCCGTACTTGCTGCCCTTGCCCGAGGCCGATGTTCCCCTGGCAAACGGTGGCTTGTCCCCGGTGCTGCAGGGAGCAAAGAAAGCCTGGGGATGGGGACCCAGGAGCAAACCCAGGGATGCTTGCTGGTGGGTTGGAGGTGGTCCTGGTGCATCCTTCCAGAGAGGGGAGTGGGACCTCCTGTGCTGTGAGCAGGAGAGGAGTGGACGTGTTCAGCCTGCCTGTTACCCATGACTAATGATGGAGACAGTCGAGATCAAACATCCACCCGAACGGCCAAGCCCTGCACGCCTCTATCCCTCAATCAGCCCTTAACAAGGCAAGGAGAGGGGGACCGCTGAGGACAGACAGAAAGCAAAGCAATGCAGAGGTCCTCAGTAGACCTTGAGATAAAGAGCAGGAAAGGGAACGCTTGGCAAAATTGAATCTGTACAAATCAGCAAGTCTGGATAATATGTACCCCCAGACTAAATAGAATTAGCTAATGAACTTACCAAGCCCCTGACAATTACTCATAAAAAGTTACTGAGAAAACGGCACATCCCAGGTTTATTTAATGTCTTTATTAATGATCTGAAAGCAAGAGTAAACAACAAATTAATTATGTTTGCAGATGACTGTAAGCTGGAAGGTGTTGCAAACGCTGCCAAAGACAGCAAAGTCACACCAAGGGCCCTAAAGAGGTTAGAAATAAACCAGCAGGAAACAAGCCACATGTAATCCATCAGTGAAACACGGCACAGGGGAAAAAGGACCTGAAATATAGACATCCAAGAGGAAGGAGGGGTGTGCTGCCCAAGATCCAAGCAGGAGCTGGGAGCAGGTTTGGAGGGGGATGGAGAGATGGGAGATGAGCTATGCTGTGCACAAGGAGAGTCCCAAAACCTGCCAGGGCTCTGCGGGGCAAGGGGTGGGGACCCAGGCTGGGTGGGATGCTGCGTCTCCGAAGGTTGTGACCTTGTCCTTAACATGTGTGGCATTGGCTTTGCACCGGGGGGAGAAGCTGGAAAGCTATTTCCCATGCAAGCACAGCTGGACCATTATGAACCCCGAGGGCTGAGGATCACCCCGATTGCCTTTAGGCCTGCTGAGAAAGGTGCGAGCTTTGGATAGCTGCTTCGGCAGGTGGCAGGGAAGGCGGCACTGGCAGGCAGGCCAGCTCACTGGGGGATACAGCTAGGGATGGGTAACATGGCTTTGGGACTGAGCCACTCATCTGGGTCTGCAAGGACACCAGGAGCTGGTTTTGCTCCCCCAAAAATGCCTGGTTCCAGGGAGAACCATGGATGCCACGCTTGGCCCGGAGCAGGCGGTGTCTCCGGAGCCACCCATCGCACCCCACATCAGGCTCCTTCCCGCCTCGGCGGCGGCGGCCGCTCCTCCCTCGCCTCGCCCTGGCGGGAACAAGGGCGCCTTGAGCAGCGGGTGGGCGGCGGGCGGGCGGGGGCCTCTAGCCCTTTAAGAGAGAAAATTGACTTTGTAATCTGAGCGAATTCCTCCTTTCTGACAGGCGGGAGAAGTTACGGGTCCCTCCCTCGCTCCGCTTTATTAAATATAGTAGTAGCAGCAGCCCTTGCCTGCAAGCAGGCACTGGCGGAGGCTGTGCTGTGCCTGGAGCCCGAGCCGCTGCTCCAGCCCCGGGGGACACCATGGGTGCCCGAGGTGGCATTGCCATGCTGCTGCTGCTGCTGGCCTGCCAGCCGCTGCCTCTCTGCGCGGGACCCCCAGCCGGAGGTAAGTCCCGTCCTGCCAGCCCACCCGAGGGATGGAGCAGTAGAAACCTGGGGGGATAAGGCTCGGCTTTGGGTGCACGGGGTGGGCTGGGAGGGCTGGGGACCCAGCGGGGAGCGGTGCAAGCACCCGTGGGTGCAGGCTGTCCCTCCCCGAAGTGCGGGAGGCCTGTTGCCCAGCCATCAGGAGCAAGGAGAGGCAGCTGCCTGTTCTCAGGCAGGGTGTTTGGGCCAGGTCGCCCTGCGGGGAAAGCCGAGGGAGGGAGTGGGGCTGCTCGCCCACTGTGGCTCTCAGGGTGCTGTGTACCCCGGCTGTGTCTGATGCTTTCCCCAGAGGCACACGCAAACATGTTGCTGGGTGGAATGGGGCTCGCTCCCTGCGTGCCTGCAGGAGCCGCAGGGCTTTGGTCTGCGCCGTTGGCAGCCCGCGGGAGAAAGGCACCTTCCCGCTCTGCCAAAGCCCTGCGCCATGGGGATGGAGCACGGGCACATCCCGCAGCCTTGGTAGGGAAGCCCTCCTTGCCCATGTTTGGCCTTGCCACAGTAGCTGCCTGTGAGAGCAGCCCCTCTCATGAGAGGAGCGCGGGCTTGGACAGTGCCGGTGGGAAGGACGGAGGTGGGCAGCGTTTGCCAGGGTGCGTGTCGCCTCCCGGCTCTGCTCCGTCCGTCTGTCCTGTGCGCCCAGGGTGGCTGGGTGCATGGGGCGAGGGGCTTGCCTCTCCTGCCAGCACAGCCCCAGAGGGGTCCAGGATCACCCCTCGGGTGATGGGGCACCAGGGTCTGTCCGGGCTGAGGGTTTCCCCAGGAGAAGGAGCAATGGTGTCGCAGGGCAATGGTGGCCCCAGGCAGCGGGGAGGGCAGGGCACGCTGGCTGCTGCACAGGGACAGAGCCAGGCAGAGGGGTTATTGCAGGGCACAGGCTGGGCTGGGCAGGAAGCAGAGCGGGTGACTTATATCCAGTTTTCCCCAAGAAGTGGCCAGGTTTGACCACACGGTTCTTGGCATGGCAGTGTCCCCTGCCTCAGCATCCCAACCGCCATCCCGCAGCCCTGCTCCCACCCTGCACCTCCTCCCTGTGCCTCTGCCTCCTGCTCCCTCTCCTGCTCCGCGACGCATGTACCTGTGATGGTCCGAGCCTTGGCAGGCTCTGCGGGGTCTGGACATAGGTCTCATCCTGCTCAGGACAGGTCTGCGCCTTAGCCTGACCCTCCGAGCTGTGCTCAGGGTCTAACCGACCATTTGCACTGGGCCAGTGGCATCCACAGCTTCAGAAATGCAGGGCATTTAAAAAGCACTTTTATTTCCTAACTCGCCCCCAAAATAATATAACATCTCACCAAGCAGTTTCTCTTCCCCAGCCCTCCCCCTGGGTGCCAGGGCTCCGACCAGTGGTGGGGCAGGATCTTGCTTCGTCCAAGCAGCTTGCAAAAGAATTACTGACCACCTCTGGTCTTTTGCTACCCAACCATCTTCTGCATCTGAGCCCGTGTTGGTGTGAGAAGGAGGAGGATGATCCCAGGGCCCAGCCCTCGGCACCTGCAAGATCCCTGAAGGTCCCTTGTTGTCCCCATTCTGTCCCCAGCGAGCGGGTGGCCTCCAGGGACATGCTCCTCTCCTTCCCTCCCGCCTTGTTCCTTCTTTTTTTTCCATGCACCAAAATATGATGATGCCTGGCAAGCTGAGTGGATTTTTTTTTTCATCCTTTGTTAATGAACAAAGTGGTCTTCTTCCTTCCAGCCCTGACCTTTCCATCCCAGGCAGGGATTTCACCACGCGGAGCCGTTGCCTACTCGGGTGTCCACAATGGCTCCTGGGGCTGCCCTGGCACTCCCGAGCTCTTTCATGGTGAATGGGCTGGAGAAACCCCCAAAACCAGCACGCGGCTTTCACTGGCACCTGCCAACCCCCACAGATTCCCCCCCAGGTAACACCACCCGCAGCCGGGGCACGGCTCCAGGGATCAATGGGCACCCGCCTGGCACCGACCCTCAGGGCTGGGAAAGGAAAGGGGTTTTACACCCATTTTCTGATGCTGGGGACTATTTCTGTGCCAGGCTGAAGCAGACCTGCCAGCTGTGACCCCAGGTCTGGGCACGGGCCTCCCACGAGCCCCATCCCCTCGGGAGCATCCCTGCTGAGACCACCAGCGCCGGTGCCAGGCATTCCCATGGGCTGTGTGCCCTGGGACATCCCTCCATCCCCATCAGGGAGAGCCACACCAGCCATCAGCAGCGTGCTGCGCACGGGGCTGGGGCAGGCTCGTTTTTAGGGACGAAGCCTGTGTTTTGCGTTGCCTCCAAGCCCAGGTTCAGGGGCCCAGGCATTCTGCCCAGCCTGAAATGGAAAGAGTCACCATGCACATCAACAAATACCAGATTATATCAAAAAGAAAAAAACACTCATAAAACTTGTCCCCTAGACATCTGAGTGTGACGCTTTAGTAAACTGTTTTTAGACAGCCTGGCTCTCCTCCGGTTCCCAGTGAGGTCACCCGCAGGCTGAGCTCCCCCTTCCCCAAAAACCTTCTCAATGGGGGTTTGTAATGAGGAGGGATGCGCGGGAAAGAAGGAACTGGATGTGTAGGATCCCTGTGAGCAGTGTTCACCCTGAGCCTCCAGCAAGGGGGTGCCAAAAATGCGACCCCCCCAAGTCTTGGGTGGACCCCCAGCAGTGGTGATGGGGGTCGCGGGTAGGCCAGAGTGACCCCGGCTTGTCCATGGCTGTCCCATGCAGAGTACCTGCTCGTGGGCAGGGAACGGTGTCTGCCCCAGGGTACCCGGCCAGGACCCCTCCTGCCTTATCCGGGGTTATCAACTCTAGGGAGCCGCCTTGGCTATTCCTCTCCTCCACTTTTGGAAATACAACCGATTTATTCAAACTTTCTTTTTTGTGAATGCGCCACATGTTTTGAGGTCATAGCTCCAAGCAGCTGGAAAAGTTTCCAGCTGATGGGAAAGAACAGGAAAAAGGCTGAAAAGGGGGGAGAATGCAAACTGGTATCGTGGGAATCAGGGAGGAATATTCTCATCTCACTTGTATATTTAGCAACAGAGGGCTGTGGGCAAATACATAATAAGTGCATTCCTCCAAGATCGCAGGACAGGGTTAAGCTCACCCGCAGGAACTAACGTCAGGTTGAAGGCTGGACAGTAACAGGACTTCAGAGGCAGTAGGCTAATGCTGTCTGTGTGCCTAAATAAAGCTCAAAGCACAGACTGTTCGCAACAGGCGTTGGCTCAGCCCAGCCTCAGCTCCCGGGGGCTGCTCCCTCAGCCCTTTCCAGGTCCCTGGAGGAGCTGGGCTCCAGCTTGTCTCCTTTTTGGCAATCCAGCCTCCCTGAGCGTTAGCATCACCCCCAGCCTTCAGCCGGGAAAGCCCTAGAAACTCCCCGGCTCATATTTGTACACCTCCCGGGTCTTGCCTGGGCATCCCAGGCCATGTCCACATGCCCAAGTCACCCCAGCAGGTACAAGGCAAGTCTGCACACAGCGCAGCCCAGTTTGCAACCAGCCCCTTCACCACCCCATATCTCCAAACCTCTTGGAGACACGGAGCGAGGAGGCTGCCCATCGGAGACCCCTCATTCCCATATGAGCCCTTCCCCAAGCCATCTCCATCGTGCGCGGTGCTTGGTTGCACATTGCCATGCTGCACATGGATGGGATGCCCTGGAGAGTTTTTCTAGGGTAAATGTAACAGAAAAACTGAGGTCAAGAGAAAGTGTTATGATCTTTCTCCCTGAGCTGCTGCAGTAAGTGTGGATGTGCCTGCATCATGTTCATTTTACTTGTGAAGTTTGCAAACGGACCCGAGGCTTTTTGTTAATGTGCCACAACCAGAGAACCCGCTGTGCCCTGTTGCAAAGCCAAGGGCTGCTTTGCAAAGCAGAGCCCAGAGTCAGGGCAGCTCTGGATTCTGCAAAGCTGGGCTTAAAACCAGAGGAGTGGGACTGCTGCAGCTCTTCCCAATCCTGGGACAGGGACGATGCAGGTTTGCTGCCTGGTTTGTCGCTCGTTAGCTGTCGCTTATCCTCAGGACAGACCAAATAGGGCCTCCGAGCATCCTCCTGCCAACCAGCAGCGAGGTGGGGTGAAAGATGTTTATGCCCCATGCCCTGGATCCAAGACGGTGATAAATTCCCATTTTCCATCCTTCCACCCCGGGTCTGTTGCCTACGCCAGTTGTGCATTGCTCCGTGCAATACCTCTGGGAGCTGCCCTGCGCCCAACGACTGCTCTTGGCTGCCTGACAGCCGGACAGACAGACAGTAGCAGACAGAAAGCATCCCGGGGAAGGGAGGGTACTGCCAAAAATTGATGGGAGCGGAGAACGTCATGGGGCAAACAGCATGGTTTGAAGGTGGCAGGTCCCATCATGTGCCTCCAAGCCAAGGAGAGAGAACAGTAACATTCATCCATCACCGTGACTCACTGGGTGTTCAAGGAGCCATCATGGGCTGTGAGTCAGCTCGGGATGGCCCCCGTGAATCCCTGCTGCTTCTTTTGCCCAAATCTTGGCTTTCTGGTAGTTGTTTTTCCTCCCTGCTGTGGGCGGGCAGGGGGAAGGTGGGCAAGGGAGAGGAGGTTTGGGGTCAGAGCCCCGGATGCTTGCGGTGCCATCTCCAGGTGTGTTAATGGATGCGCCCCATCTGTTATCAAGCCATAAACCCCCCTGGTGCTCCCCAGTGCACAGGGAGAAAGCGAGGGGGGGTCAGGAGGAATTTCCCGTTCCCTTTTCCAGCCTCTGGCTGGGCTTCAGCTGAGCTTCAAGGTTTTCGTGTATCCCATCCCACAGAAATTTCTGGGCCCATCAGGGTCATTTCCTCTGGGAGCTGGGGAGAAGAGAGGGAAGTTTTGGCCCGAGGTAGATGTGTCTGAGAAAAGCCTCCTGTCCTGCCCTGCAGCCCTGGGAGGGGATGTGCGTGCCCGCTTCCACACCCCCACAGCCCCACGTAGCCAGCTATACGTCCCCCCCTGCACTAGAAATAGAGCAGGCATTTATTTTCTCTATAAATATCACCCTGCCGCTTGTTTCTCATAGATGGAAAAGCCAGGGGGATAACAGGGGTGAGGCGGAGGAGGCAGGGTGGGGGGGGGACCTCCGAAAGCATGGGAAGAGAAGAGAAAGAAGGAGAGAGGAGAAGAGAAGAGAAGAGAAGAGAAGAGAAGAGAAGAGAAGAGAAGAGAAGAGAAGAGAAGAGAAGAGGAGAGGAGAGGAGAGGAGAGGAGAGGAGAGGAGAGGAGAGGAGAGAGAGGAGAGAGAGAGAGAGAGGAGAGGAGAGGAGAGGAGAAGAGAGGAGAGGAGAGGAGAGGAGAGGAGAGGAGAGAGAGGAGAGGAGAGGAGAGGAGAGGAGAGGAGAGGAGAGGAGAGGAGAGGAGAGGAGAGGAGAGGAGAGGAGAGGAGAGGAGAGGAGAGGAGAGGAGAGGAGAGGAGAGGAGAGGAGAAGAGAAGAGAAGAGAAGAGAAGAGAAGAGAAGAGAAGGGAAGGAAGGGAAGGGAAGGGAAGGGAAGGGAAGGGAAGGGAAGGGAAGGGAAGGGAAGGGAAGGGAAGGGAAGGGAAGGGAAGGGAAGGGAAGGGAAGAGAAGAGAAGAGAAGAGAAGAGAAGAGAAGAGAAGAGAAGAGAAGAGAAGAGAAGAGAAGAGAAGAGAAGAGAAGAGAAGAGAAGAGAAGAGAAGAGAAGAGAAGAGAAGAGAAGAGAAGAGAAGAGAAGAGAAGAGAAGAGAAGAGAAGAGAAGAGAAGAGAAGAGAAGAGAAGAGAAGAGAAAGATTTCAGATCTAGAAAGGGGGAAAAAAAGAAAATAATACTCATTTTCTTTGCAGTTAGAACTGCAAGGCAGACAATTTAGCATGTCAACCCCAGATGAGCAAAAAATATCCTCTCTTTCCCCTTCCACACTGCAAACACCTTCCCTGTCCATGGAGACACTTTTCTCTGCCCCTTGCAGCACCCAGCATCACTGAAAGTCCATCCTGGCCGTGGTCCTGTAGCCCCACAGGGCACAGGGTGCTGTGGGTGCTGTGGGTGCTGCGGGTGCTGCCCTGCCAGCACAGCTATAGCCAGATCACCCTGAGCTGTATATTTTAAAAGCTCCTTCCCTGCCCCTGGATGCTGAAATTAAAGTTGGCAGGTAGCTCCTGACAGAGCTTCAGCGTCTCCCACCATGTGCCAGGCTGTGCGCTCCTCTCGTGCCCGTCCTTCCCCCCCTCATCCCGACTTTGGCCGATAACCCCCCCATCTTGGCACTTCAAGAGCAGACGCACACAAGCAAGGCTGGGAAACATTTGAGCCCGGGCGGCCGGAGACGGGCCCCTCTCCAGCGGCGGCTGCGCTGTTTGTTGACAGCAGGCGAGGATCTCTCCGGTAACGTCCAGCCGTTCCAGGGATGCCTGTGAGCATCCCCTGGCCGGGCTCTGCTGCTCCTCCCGCCGGCTCCTAGGAAGGCTCCTTCCCTCTGCCAGGGCTAGGGACCGGCTCGGGACAGGGCATCGGCTCTGTCGGGTAGGCAGGGATGGGATTTGGGGATGTGCAGGTGGGATGTGCGCCCTGGGTGCCCCGCTCCCCCATAAACCAGCATCCAGCCCAGAGTTCCCCCAAGGTCCCCCTGCTCCTGCTGGGATTGTCCCCTCACATGCCACCGCATGCACCCCAGCAGCTCTGCAAGTCCTTCCCTCGCTGGGGGGGAAGCGGCCGGCACGGAGCTGGGGTAGGGAAAGCTGTGGGAGCGGGGGCCAGGATGTGCAGGGTGGAGCTGGAAAGCCTGCCAGCCAGCAAGAGGGGAGACGGCTTGGGAGAAAGAAAAAGAAAGAAAGAGAGGGGTCAAAAAATAGAACAAAACCCGACTTGGGATGGTTTGGAAACCACGTCCTCTGGGGCTGATACAATATTTCCAGGCCAACTTCTCCTGGCAGTAGGAGACTGAGTGAGCCTGAGTCATGCTGCAGGGGACGGCACAAAAGCCCCATTGAGCCTCTCTCTTCCCCAAATCCTCCCACTTTCTCCCCCCACTTCGCTTCCCAGGGCAAAAACTCCAACCACCGCTTCCAGCTCAGGCTTATTCCTTAAGTCCCTCCGGAGCCGTTTAGCCACATGTCATTAAAAGCTCTCCATCCCTGCTCCCACTCGCGTCAGGCTCCGGGGGTGCTCGCCCTGGGGATGCATCCCCCCAGCTCTTCCTAAGAGCACCGTGACCTTTGTAAGGGGGACGCAGCCAACGTGCGGCTGGGGCTGCGGCAGTGCCAGCTATCAGCTCCTTGCCCTCCCCTCCGCGGCTCTGCATCTGGCCGAGCAGGAGAGCGCAGGAAATACCATCAACTTTAGGGCTGCTTGAATCATCGTAAAATCACGCTGGATAAGCGAGGGCTGAAGCTCCAGAGCTCCAGCCAAGCCTCCTGGACCCCGCTTTATGGCCTCCAGCTCCTTCATGCTGCTTTGTAGGGATGGGGGAGGCAGCCAGGAGCAGGGACACACGTTGGGCAGGGGGTCGAGGGCTGGCAGGACATGGGACGACACGGCAAGCCCCCCTCCCAGGCAGCGCAGAATTAGCAGGGGGCATGTTTTCCACTGACCCCAGAGTCCGTGGGCTGCAAAAAGGCATTTTTTTTCCCCAAAGCTGTCAGGCAGCAGCCAGGGGAAAGCGAGCAGGAGAGCAGCTGGCAGGGAAACAGGGAGAGGAACTGAATTAATAAACACAGGCGGAGGTTTTCAAAGCAGTGCAGTGCAGCCAGAGGTAGGGGTGGATGATCTGCTTTGGGAGGCAGGGGCCAGTGGGACGGAATGGGGGCAAAGCAGAGCACCTGAGCCCAGGGGCTCTCTTCCCGCACCCAAAACAAGGGTGATGACCACTTATGGCAAGCGCTTGGCTGTCAGCAGCCCTGAGGAGAGTGATCAGCCGCGGCTCTGCTGGTGGTTTCCCGGGTGCTGCTTTCCAGCAATCTCCGCTGGCCGGCACTCCTGGAAAGCGCTAGCCTCGGGGAGCCCCACTGCGAGGGAGGACCAGGTGGAGGGTGGGAGGCGAGAACTGGAGCTCTCATTCCCATTGCCGGGGTTTGAAAAGCACGCACAGCCCTGGCTCGGGGTGTGGGAGCTGCAATCGCCAGCTGGAGTTGTGGAGAATAAAACCTGGAAGTGGGGATAAAGAGAAAAAGCCCTCCTCCGCGGCAGGAACTATGGCAATAGGGATGGATCCGTGCCGATGCCACTCCACCCCGTAAATCTTGAGGCTGAACCCCAGGAGCAGGAGAGTGGGGAGAGGCTTTTCCCAGGGCAGGGGCTGTTTGCTGGGCTGCCTCAGCCCCGTCCCAAGTGTCTGAGTCTATCCTGGAGGCAGCCCCACGCTGCCTGCGGAGGAGGGTCCTGCCAGCACGAGGGGGACCATGGGATGTCCCAAGGTCCCCACCAGGCTTGGGTGCCATCGCTGCAGCCCAAGACTGGCTCACGTGTGATCCATCTCCATTGCACTGGGATTTCCTCACTGCGGAGAGCCGGACGGGTGCTCAGCCCTCCTGCTGCACCCAGCCACCCTCTCAGGACCCTGAGCATGCCTGAAGGCAGCAGCCCCCCAGTCCCCCCTGCACCTCCTCCTCCCAGCAAAGCCCCAGCCAAACCCAAGGGCCGCTCTGCAGCGGCTGTGTTTGCCTTAGCCTGCCTCGCAAGCTGCTCATTTCCTTCCCCGGCCATAAATAAAACCACGCCATAAAACGAAGGGAATGTGTAACATAATGAAGCCTTTCTCAGAAAGTCCATCGGATCCCTTCCTCCCCCGGCCCCTCCGCCCTGCGCAGGGACGGGGGCACAGCCCAGCCCTGCCACCGCCCAGGATGGAGCTGGGGCACGGGGGGCTGCGGGTCCCGTCGGGCATCGCAGAGCCAGGCTCAGGATTAGGGAGGCTGAAGCCCAGGGCCACCCACGGCAGAGGCAGGAGGGCTGGTCCTGCCTACCCTGCCTGCTCTGGGAGCAGGGACGGGAGCTCATGGACACGCTGAGGGGGGCCAAGAGGGGTTCAAGCTGCCAGGCAGCATCCCCAGGGCTGGGCGGCTGCCCCCAAGCCCCTCCGGTGTTTGCACAGCCTGTGGGTGCAGCGCAGCATGGCCGGCAACAGCGAGCTCGCTACCTTATAAAGTCATAAAATAAAAAAAACAACCATAAACAACTGAGAGGGCCTCGAAACAAGCTCCTGATGCTGTGGAGGAGGAATGCACCAGGCTGGCCATGGGGCACCCCAGCAGCACCCCATGCCGGTGATGGGGGCTCAGCAGCACCGGGCATGCCGCAGACACAGGGGCCACTTGTTGGCATCGGCCAGCAGGCGGGAAGGAGGGCAGCCGGCGGGCTGGGCTGCAGCGGCAGCCACATAAGCCCGGGGCTGTTCGGGCAACAAGGAGCCTTCACTCCCCAGCTGTTTTTCCACCGTCAGAAAACTGGTGTGGCTGGGGCGGGAAGCGGCTGCAAACACAGAGAGCCTTTCAGGGGGGCGCGTGCGTCTGCACCGGGCTCTCCTGGCACCCGCTCCGGTAATTAAAGAGCTGCTTTAATGCATTCCAGTCCCCTCCCTGCAAACACACACGGGCCACCAGCCCTGGACCCCACCTGCCCCCCACCGCAGCCTGAATGAAGCCTTGTTGAGCGGCCAGTCCCTCCCCGGCACCGTGCTCCCTCTCCCCAGGCAGGGTTTGCTCCGCTCCTTCCTCCTCGGCCGCAGCATCCTTCTCTGGGCAGAGTGACAGGAGGCCCTGCAGCCCCTCGGGGACTCGTTTGTATCCTCCACGCACCAATGTACCTCCTCATGCACACCCCAAAACGCATCCAGCTGTCCCACGGGCAGAGCTGGGGATGCCCCAAGCTGGGGTAGGAGCCTGCGGGCAGGGAAGGCATCCATCCACCAGCTCACATTTCCCCCTGCACACCCAGGAGACGTCTCCCCACTCCGAAAAACCCTCACGTCCAGCACCGGTTTGCTCTTCAAAGCCTCGTGCTGAGCTTTGCGAGCACTTTCCCTTGCCTGGGCTGGGAGTTGGCTCCTCCGTCCTCCTACGTGCTGGGGAGGAGGTGGGAGAAGTTTGTGTGCCGAGATGTCTCCTCACATGGAGGAGAGCCCAAACCGGCCCCACTGGGCCCCAGAGCACTCCAGGAGCCCCCAGCCCGGAGCCCCCCGGGCAGACGGGGATCCCTTCCCCTCCGCGGTGCTGCCCAGCACTGGGCTCTGCTCCCCAGGCTGCCAGAGCCAGCTTGCTCAGGGGCTGGGGTGCCAAAATACTCCCCGAACACCAAAAAACAGCAGTTGGAGAGGCCAAACCCGCCGTGTTTTCAACTGGAGGAGCAGGGGGAGAGGGCCAAGGCGTCCCGGACCCAGCACGTGGCTGGCGGCTGGGCCGGGTGCCGGGCCGGGTGCCGGGGCAGCGTCGGCTCGCACAGAGCCCTCGCTTGTTTGCCGGCCCCAGGAGGAGCCGAGCACGCCTGGGGCCTCGCTCCCAGCCCCTTGCTGAGAGTTTTTGGCTCGTCTCGGTTTTTTTCAGCGCAAATGACACTGCAGCCTATAATCTGCCGGCTGCTGGCTGGCTGCTCGGAAACTGTGACGGAGGCCCCTCTCGCCTCGGCAACGCCTTTCCATCGGCCTGGCAAGGCAGGGGCAGTGATTTCCTGCGGGACATGGCAAGCTAGGAACATCAATTATTTTTAGCCAGGGCGAGCAGGACAGACGGAGTGGCCACCCTGACCTGCGGCCAGGACATGGAGACCCAGGGCTCCCCATGACGGGGGAGGGAGGGCCAGCTCGGGCATCCCCACCCAGGGATGAGGCTCAGCTCGGGTCATGGCATGATCATGGCACCCTTAGATCACCTGGGAAAAGGTGCTTTTGGGTCACAGGAGTGCATCCGAATGGGGTGATGCCAGGATGCTCAGCCACAGCCAGCCCACGGATGTGGCTGGGTACCCAGGGGCATCCCTGCCCTCTCCGTGCATGCCCAAATTGGAGCTGCTGTGATCAGTCGGGGTAGTGCACCCTGTGCCACGAAGGCTCCTCCAGGGCAAAAAAAAACAAAATCCAGCAAGCCATATTTTCTGCATCTTTTGCAATGTGGAGGGCAAGGAAGAGGGGAGAAGGTGAAAAGCTGCGAGTCCCTTGTGAAAGAGAAATGCCACAGGTCGAGCAGCGTTCGCATCCTGGCCAAGCTGCAGAGCAGAGGAGGAGAGCGGCCCTGAAATAAAGCAGGAATTTGGGAAGACAAACAGCAGTAATTCACACTGCTCTGCTGCCGGAGAAAAATCCCAGCACCTCCTAGAGCCGGAGTCCCTCCTCCCTCCCCCAGCAAACAGCACAGCTCCCCTGGGTGTCTGCGCTTTTGGTAACTTTTTATTAGTAGTATTTTATGAGAGAAAGAGAAGAAAAGCATCTCTGGCAGCTTCGGGAGAACAGAGGCAGGACAAAATGTGCTGGCTGGAGGAGCTGCTGCCCCTTGTCACACTGGAAAATAGGCTGGCTGCACCAGACCGGCTCCTCCAGCCCCAAAACGTGATCCCCAGCACCCATGGGAGACGCTGCCTGGCCCCTGGGCTGGCAATGGAGCTGCTGGTGGGTCTGGCCCCAGCAAAGCCTTGCCTCCCTGTGAGACCAGCCTCTCAGTGCCCATCTGAAGAGCACATTTTTGGGATTAGGGGAAGCCACAAAACCGAAACATAGCAAAATCCTGGTGGGAGCTGGAGCACAGAGCGTGCGCACATGGGGGGACTTCAATGGGAGTCAGCACATAATGTGCATGCAATGTCTCCAGGGACCACAATATATTGCACGCATGTGTGCACACCTTGCTGGGGCCCAAGCACGGTCGCCTGTGTCTGTGCAAGGAGGGAGAGGAAAATTCCCTTTTGCAACGTGCTGTGTCGTTCCTGCTCACCAAATGCTGGGACAAGGCGGTGCTGAGAGCCCCAGGCAGTGCCCGGCAGGGCTCCCACCGGCGCTGGCCACCGCTGAGCAAGGCACACCAGGGCTGGCTGGTTTTGCAAGGACCACTGGAAGGAGGGAGCAAGTCAGGAGAGGACAGAGCCCTTCATGGCCGTGGGAAGAGTGGCAAAGCTCCTCTGAGTCACTGGCTAGGCCGAAGAGGACAAGGAAGCCAAAGTGCCCCATGCCAACGGCAGGCATGAGAGCCAGGAAATGAGCAGGCTTGAGTAAGGCGCACTGGCAGCCCTGCCCTGAGCTGAGCAAAGGGCTTGGTATTAAAGCAAGCGCTAGATATTTCCATGCTTCCATTTCTTCTCTGCCTGGAGCGGGTGGGGTGACGGTCCTTGCAACACCCATGTTATTCTCCCAGACCCCAGGAGAAAGCCAAGGCACTTTCTCTGCTGCCAGCAGCAGGAAATTATTTTTCGTGGAGTGTGGGCAAGGAAGCCTCTCTGTTCCTGAAGGGCTCAGAAGAGCATCCCCTATGCAGGACACTGCAGAGCTCAGCTCGGAAGAAAACACAAAAAGCCAAAGCAGAGTGCTCCAACTCTGTCCATGCCAGGCAAACCCTCACTGTCACCTCTAACGATGGGCTCGTTTCAAACCCTCTGCAACTGTGGCTGCTTGTTGCTGAGTTTTCACTTGCTGCACCACCCCATGAGCAAAGCCTGCCTGCCGGAGCACGGGGAGCCTGCCCGATTCCTGCCCGTTCCCACCCTGGTCAGCCCCACAGAAATTTGGGCAATAGGAAAAAAGCAGCTGTAAGAGCACACATGGGTGTTTACAGCCAGACCTTACCATGCAGGAGGCTGGTTTCATCCCAGCACCCAACCTCCATCCCTGCCTCCTCCAAAAGAGAGCAGGGTCTGGGCTGGGACCCTGGGAGAAGCCAAAGCCTCATCCTCATTGCCCCATGGAACCTCAGCAAACTGCATGTGGGAGCCCAAACGCAAGCATGAGTCTGATGACAAAAAGTGCAATAGTGAAGTATAGCAGGCAAGCTCCGCACATATAAACTCAAGTACAGCAGGCTTTATGGACCGTGACTACATATGGACTGAAAACGTGCATGTTCACCCCCCCCCCCCCGACATATGCTCCCCAAATATTTAAGACTTTGGGTCTTCTGAGTGTTTATGCCTCACCCTGCAAGCACAGAGTTAACTTTGCCATGGGTTGCTCTGGAGCTAACCAGGATGGGTGGCAGTGCATTGCAGACACGCGCATTTCACATGCATGCAAATGCACACACGTGCACTGAGCCAGCAAAAAAGTATAAGCACTGTAAAATTAAGCCTTGCCGCTCCCTGTGCTTTTAATTCTGCCCTCTCCCACGTATGCCCTGTGACACAGTCTTTCATTTCATGACCGCATGCCATTGCGCTGAGTTCCTGTAAGGCTGATGTATACTGGGCATTGAATACGTTCCAGCTGCAGTTTCAGGCACCCTGTTTGAGCTGAAGTTTCCATGCAGTGTCACATCCACATATGGATCGCAGGCACATGCATTTATTCCTCCAGCACTGACGAAGCAGCCACCTTCAGGGTGAATGTCAGCAATGTTTGGATGATATGGAGAGCTGTTTGAAAGTGGCATAAAATAGGGAGAGGAGCAGAGCATGGTGTTGGCTTACCCAGTGGCACCCCCAGGGCTCTCGTGCAGCATCTCTCTGTTCAGCAGCAATTGGCACTATCTGGGGCATCCGGCCAAGGCACAGCGCAGACACCACTGGAGGGGTTCATACTCCTCCAAAGGGAGACAGCTGTGGCAGAAGTGGGGAAGACTCATTAGGGTAAAGGCTTGCCTCCTAACACTCGGGAACTTGGCCCGATGATAGGTGCTACTGCATCTGCCCTAGCCACATAACAAGGAGGAAGGTTCCTCTAAATGCTGTATGGGCAAGGAGAAACACAGCCTCTGCATCCACATACCCAGCCCCTAGAAGCCCCTTCCCCTAGGAAAATCAGAAAATCAGACTCCCCTGAGGGTCTTTCCAGGCTGCCGGGCTCCGGCACCCTGTCACAGGGCAAACAGGGAACCCAGGAGGGGAAGGACTGATGGGCGGGCTCGGGGGGCTCCAGGTTCACAGCACCCACACAGACAGGGCTTGTGGAGGGTGCCCTTCCCTCTGTGACCCTCTCCCTTTTCTCCCCAGCCTCTTTCTTCGGGGACGGCTTTGTGGAGATGCCGCTGGCAGATGCCTCGCGCACGGTGCGGCTTCACCTGCAGCTGTACACCAGCCAGGGGAGTGGGCTGCTCTTCCTGGCCGCCGGCCAGCCCGACCACCTCCTGCTCCAGCTGCGAGCTGGCACCCTGCAGGTCAGCACCCTGGCACCCCCACGCAGGCTGGGGTCTACGGGTCAGGGCTTCATCCAGTGCAAGGATGAAGGGGCAGCACCTGAATGCAGCAGCCCACAGAGCCAGACACAAGCATGGACAACTGAGCCGTCAAGACCCCTGCCAGGGGTTGTTAAAAGTTTAAGAAGAGAGTGGACACAATCTTGGGAGAATCAGCTGAATACAGAGAAACAGGCTCCAGCTGGGAAGCTCCTCACCCACTACCTAGGGTGAGGCTGGGGAGCATGATGGAGACACCCAGACTCTGGCACCCCATGCACATTGCATGGCCAGACATTGTGCACAGCACCCTCGGGGTGCAAGGGGTTAGTGAAGAGAAGGGGTGAGCAGAGATGATTCAGAGAAAGGAGAGGTCTCCATCAGCAGACTCCCCCATCCCACCATGGGACAAGCCCAACTGGGGCATGGGAAGGGACAGAAGAATAAAATTCCCTCTTGTGGTTGTGGTGTTGGCATCCACCATGGAGGAACAGAGCAGGGAGCATCCGAGGCACACATCCTGCCTCCCCTACAGCCTGGGCTGGGCCACCAACCACATCTAAACCAAAGCAGGAGAGCAAGCAAGCAGCTGGCCGGAGGTCTCCCTAATGCAGACCGTGTGTCTCAGGGTCCATCAGCTAACCCTCTACTTAGGCAGGCTCCAGGCTGCTGCTTGTGGGGAGCAAAGCCTGCTATTTCCCCTGCCAGTTCCCAGGGCAAGGGCTGGAAGCAGCCCAGGCTGCAGGGATGGAGGGCAGTGGGCAGGATGGAGCAGGGAAAGAGAAGCCAGCATCTGATAGGGCTCCTCCATGGGGGGAGAAGGAAAGCCCGGCAGTGGGGCAGCAGGACTGGGAGATGGAATACCCCAGGAAAATAGCCCTGAGACTGGGGTTTGCTGAGAAAGAGTGAAAAAGGAGAGAAATTCAGAGAGCAGGACAGAGGAGGCATGCCCACAGGGGGATCTAGCTGGGGAGGGAGGAACATGCACAGAGGAGGAAGAGGGCAGGGTGAAGAGTAGTGAACAGAGGGACCAAAACACTTGTGAGCCCCCAGGAACAGTCCATGCTTCAGTAGGTATTTCTGGTAGGTGGAGAGATGTCTCCTGTGCTGCATGTCACCTTGCTTGAGCTGAGCACTTTCCATGTCCTTCCCTGCAGGCCAGGCTGCAGCTGGGCTCAGAGGAGGTGACGCTGCAGTCCCCAGCAGAGCTGCAGCTCAATAACCTGGCAGTGCATGATGTGGAGCTGCTGGTGGAAGATGGCAGGATGACGCTGACCATCGACAGCCTCTTTAACAGCTCCGTGGACATCACAGGACCCGTACAGGAGTTGGACATCCAGTATGGCCTCTATGCCGGTGGGACAGGCAGCCTTGACCTGCCATACCTCGCTGAGGCCAGCTCGCCCTTCAGAGGTTGCCTCCACTTAGTGACATTCAACGGCCTGGATGTCCTCTCCCCACTGTCCTCTGACAGCAGCTCCAAGATCTTCCACCGGGTCCAGGAAGGGTGCAGCACACAGTTCTCTGCAGAGCCCGAGGACCCTTTCGGGTTTCTGGGGCCACACTCCTACATTGCATTTCCCACATGGGATGCAAGGGAGGAAGCAACCATCGAATTTGTGATAACGACAAGCATCACCCAGGCACCCCTCATATACCATGCAGGGCTGGAGAATGACTTCTTCTACCTGGAGATCTCCAACGGGCGCCTGAGAGGGTTTGTTGAGAAGGGGAATGGCATCATCGTCCTGCACAACAACGTCTTCATCAGCGATGAGCAGCAGCACTATGTCAAAGTCTACACGGACATCCACAAGTTTGAGATCCTGATTGATTACTACGCCTCATCCACATCCAACCGGGGCATCAACAACTACCTGGACCTTCAGGGAAACCTCTTCATTGGAGGTATGAACGAAAAAGCTTTGCAAAGGCTGAGGGAACACCATCTTGCTTTCATCTCGGTGTGGACCATGACCAACAACTCATTTGTTGGCTGCTTGGAGGACCTGCGGATAAACCTGCAGAGGAGGAGTCTGCAAGATGCCGTGATCACAAAGGACATCACATCAGGCTGTGGAAAGCAGGAGCACTACTGGGACTATGACGAGGTGTACGAGCAGGATGAGGCACCCACCTCCGCACCTCCAGATGTCTGGTCGGGAGCACCAGGCCTGGTGGTGGAACCATGCCAGCCAGACAACAGCTTCCCACCTGCCTTCACCAACATCAGCAGGCTGCTGCATGTCAGCCCCCTCATTGTCTCTGAAGGGGGCACGGCCTATCTGGAGTGGAAGCACGCCCAGCCAACAGTAGACTTGAGCCTTGCAAACATCCGGCAGTCCCAAATCCTCTTTAGCATCACCAACGACCCTAGGCATGGCCAGCTGGAGCTGGACATTCCTGGGTCCAGGAGCAGAAGGAAGTTCACCTTGTTGGACATTGTGAATCGGAAAGTCAGATACGTCCACGATGGCTCTGAGGGGCCCATGGACCAGCTGATGCTGGAGGTGACAGTGACCGCCCAGCAAGGGGTCCCAGAGTGCTTGCGGCAGGGCCAGATGTACCTGCTGCCCATCATGATCAACCCCATCAATGATGCCCCACAGGTGATCTTTCCCCATGGGAACCACATGACAATCCTGAAGCACACACGGAAACACCTGACCACGGACATCCTGCAGGTCCTAGATGATGACACATCCTGTGATGACCTCGAATTCCAGCTGCATGGTGGCCAGCAGATGGAGGAGGGTTATGTAGAGTATGATTTTCACCCTGGAGTGCCCATCGAAGAGTTCTCCTGCAGGGATCTGGAAGCAGGCAACATAGTCTACGTGCACCAGAGTGGGACAAACTTACAGCTCACCTTGCAGGTGAGGGACGGCACAGTCCCAAGCCCCATTGCCACCCTGAGGATCCTTGCCATTGACCCTGACATCCGCCTGCACAACAACACCGGCCTCTCCATCTCCCAAGGAGGGGCTGCACGCATTACCACAGCCAATCTGTCAGTGGAGACAAACGCCGTGAAACAACGGGTCACCATCTTATATGTCCTCACAGAGCCCCTAAGGTATGGTGAGGTCCAGAAGCAAGGGAGCATGGGAGGGGAATGGAAAAAAGTTGAGTCCTTCCACCAGCAAGACCTGGAGCAAGGGCGCATCCAGTATTTTAGCACAGACCCAGAGCACCGGCTGGAAGATGTTGTGGAGAAGCTGAGATTCAAAGTCCAGGTGGGGCAGAAGGTCTTGCAAAACAACACTTTTCTCATAAGGATTAAAAGAGCCACCATTAAGATGAGGACCATGGTCCCCCTCCAGATGAAGAACAAGCGGCACAGAAATATCACCAGTAAGGAGCTGGAGGCAATGTTGGAAGATCCGAACTCTGCCCCAGTCCCCTTCCACTACGTGATAATCCAGGCTCCCAAAAAGGGAAACCTGGAGCTGCTTGGCAACAGGCTGACCGAAGGCTTTGGATTTACCCAAGATGACCTGCAAAGAAACCACCTGAGCTACAGCGCAACCATCAGGAACTCTCAGCAAGCTGAGGACACCTTCCAGTTTCGAGTCCGCACTGGTGAGCAGCACTCTCCTGTCTATACCTACACAATCAGCATTGGTGGGGACCCCGATGCACCAGCCCTGACCAACGTCCTCCTGACTGTGCCAGAAGGGGGGCAAGCCGTCATCTCCAAGGACCACTTGTTTGTACAGAGCATGAACAGCATGGACTACCTCTATGAAGTGATTGAGGGGCCAGCACACGGGAGACTGGCCTGGGCTGCATCCCACGGCTGGGCCTCCAGAGAGGAGATCACAGAGTTCACCAACGATGACATCCTCCACCGCCGGCTGCTGTACCAGCATGATGACTCCGAGACACTGGAGGACGACATCCCCTTCGTAGCAATCAGGCAGGGCGAGGGCAGCGCTGAGCCTGATGAGGAGGAGGTGAGAGGTGTTTTCAGGGTCTCCATCCAACCCATCAATGACCACACCCCGGTCCAGGTGGTGAACAAGGTCTTCAATGTGGTGCGCAATGGGCAGCACCTGCTGACAACAGATGACATCGCCTTCACCGACAAGGACTCTGGCTTCTCTGACACGCAGCTGGTGCTGGCAAGGAAGGACATTTTGTTTGGCAGCATCGTGTCCGTCGATGACAGAAACCACCAGGTCTATCGGTTCACCCAGGATGACTTGAGGAAGAAGAAGATCCTCTTTGTCCATTCAGGGGCTGACCGGGGCTGGATCCAGCTACAGGTCTCAGATGGCCTCCACCAAACCACGGCCCTCCTGGAAGTACAGGCATCAGACCCCTACATCAAAATAGTCAACAACACCGGTCTAGTCATCCACCAAGGCAGCCAAGGGAGCATTGACTCCTCTGTCCTCAGCCTGGAGACTAACATGGACATCAGGTCAGATGAAGAGATACGGTTCCTGATAACAACCCCCCCGAGGTGGGGGACTGTGCTGAGAGGGGAGCAGCCGGTCATGGCCTTCTCCCAGAGGGACTTGCTAGCTGGAGAGATCTCCTACCGCCACAACGGGAGCAGGAACACCCGGGATGAGCTCCAGTTCACTGTAGAAGCGAATGAGGTGGTGGTGGAGGACACGCTGGCCATCAGCGTGTTCTTGGACACCCATCCCAGCCCCCTGCGCATAGTCAACCACAAGGAGATCCACGTCTTCCAGGGGGAAGCGGCTGGGATCAAGGAGGAGTACTTACTGGTGAGTATCCCCTTCTCTAGTCATTCCCCAAGCCTGCATCACTTTGCTGGCCACTAAACCAGGACAGCCACCAGTGGGACTGCCCATGCCCCAGAGCAAAGGACTCGTGCCTATGTCAGGCTTTGCCCAGGGGCAGAGGGGGCGTTCAGGCATGGCCTCGGCAAGAAAGTGACTCTTGTAGCTCGTCCCACAGCAAAGCCTTGGGGGATTGCACAGCAGTGGGCTGTGGGGCAGCCCAGCCTCACAGGCACCAGCCCCCCACTCATGCCTTGTCTCCCCCACACTCCCAGGTGACCCACGAAGAGATCCCTCCCCAAGACATAGTCTACCTGGTGAGCAGACTCCCGGCCTCTGGCTTCCTGGCGATGCTTCAGCACGGCAGAGACTCGAATGAGCAGCCCAGCCTGGACCCCATCCAGTCCTTCACCCAGGAGGACATCAATAACGGCAGAGTCCTCTACCTCCACTCCAAGCCGGAGGAGGAGCGTGACCAGTTTGTCGTGGACATCACGGCCAGCGGTGCAGACCCTCTGGAGGGGGTGGTGGTGAGTCTGGCCGTGCTCCCGATCGCCGTCCCCCTGGATGTCCGCAACATCACGGTGCCGGGAGGCGGCTCCATCACCCTCTCCACGGGCATCCTCAACATCCCCAACGCCTACTTCACGGCTCTCGGCGTGGAGTTCAAAGTGCTCGAGCCCCCCCGGTTTGGCACCCTCCTGAACAGCGAACGGCCTGAGGATGGCGGGCTGCAGAGCTTCACCTGGAGCGAGGTAGAGCAGCCAAGAGTGCCCGCTTGCCCACCACACTGCTTTCCCAGGGGGTTTGGGAAGAGGCCGGGGGTGGGTTCCAGCCCCCAGCGGCACTGGGAGGCTGGGGAGGGCTGCAGGGCTCCTCTCCCCATCAAAGATATTTGCCCTTGGGATGGAGGGGTTTGGGGTGGTGGGTTTGCCCTGCAGACAGGGAACACATCAACCCCTGAGGTGTGTTTAAATACACCTGGGGATACAGGGTGGGAATGCAGGCAGAGCACCCACGCTGGGCTCCAGGTCTGCTTCCCATGGGGATCCCGCTCCCTGTCTTTGTGCTGGATCCATCCCGCAGGGATGCCCTAGAGCCAGTGGTAGGTGCCTGGCTCCCTCCCTCCTCCCAGGCTGGTGCACAGCTCCCCTCCCCAGCGGGGCTGGTGGCCCGTGTCCTCCCAGGAGGGTCACCCATCCCCTGCCCCTCAGGTGGAGAGCCAGCAGATCCAGTACAGGCAGGACGGCCCCCGGGCCCAGGCCGACAGCTTCACCCTCCTGGCCAACGCCTCCGAGATGGACCGGCAGAGCCAGCCCAGGACCCTCTTCATCACCATCCTGCCCCGCAGCTCCAAGGGGCCCCGGCTGAGGGTCAACGCCGGGCTGCAGGTAAGAGTGGGATGCCGCGGGGGTGGGCAGCCACCCCAGCGGGCCCTGGGTGCTCAGCGTTAGGACACCCCAGGGCTGGCCAGCCCAGCGTGGGGACCCCACGGGACCCGCTCTGAGCCTGGTCACGCACCCCCGGGAATTTGGGCACAGCAGAGCCAGGCTGCAGATCAGAGGCAGGCGATGGGCTCCGGCGATGGGGCGAGGCTTTGCAGGAGGCGGAGACCGGGCTGTCCCCCCCCGTCCCTCCCCGCCGCCGATGCTGAAACCGTCCGCAAGATGGGAGCATCGCCCCGCAGCAGCGCTCCCCTCCCGCCCTCCCTCTCGCACGGCGGGCTCGGCGGAGCCGGGCTGCCACGGCGGCAGGCAGCGGCTCCTCGCCTCCCGCTTCTGAGGACCCGCACCCTGCTCGCCCTTCCCCAGGTCCCGGAATGACTCCTGGGAGCACGAAGAGCAGCTTGCTCTTCGCAAGCAAGCGTCATCAGCACACACTGGAAATACTTAATTATTTAGGCAGCCTTCAGACCTCTCCTTGTACCCAGGTTTCCTATCCCCTCTGCAGCAGCATGCATCGCGTGAGATAACTAATGCTCATATCAGGCAAGTCAGAAGCAGATAGGTCTCACCTGCTGCTGGAAGTCCCACCTTCTGTTTCAGAAACCTCCCTGCCCTGTTCAGGATCACTAGCGCAAAACTGCAGCAGAGAAATTATTAGAAGACATGCAGGAGTGCCGGCCTAGCAGGGTCATTCCCCTCAACCCCCCAGGCTATCCTCACCCATCCCAGGATTTCCCAGGCTGGCAGCAGGGAAAGCAGCTGCTTCCATCAGGATCATCACACCAGGATCATCGCAGTGGCTTTGGGAAGGTGTCTGGGAGCCTGGGCTCTGGAAGAGATGCCCAAAGGGAAGGGCACAGGCTGCCCTGCCCAGGGCCAGGCATCACCTAGAATCAGGGAGAGGGGCTAGGGCTGCCAGCAAAGTCTGGGGGGGTTGCCCCCATACACAGCCAGCCCTAACTCTGTGCCTGCCCATGCTGCCCTCAGTTACACCCCCCAGCCCAGGAAACTCAGCCCACTCCCAACAAATCCCACTGTGCATTAAGTGGTGCCTCCAAGATCTGCCCCAGCTGTGCCGAAATCCCCACACTCCCGAGAGAGATGTGTTAACCCCTCAGCTGCTGGGCCCATGGCAGCCCCTCATCTCCACTCCAGAGGCACAAAAGCTCCTCTCTGCTTGCTAAGGACCAGCGCATCCCAAAAGGGCTGCTCCGGGCTGGCTCTGGCAGGGTGGGCCCGAGGCAGGGGAAGCAGGCAGGGCAGGCAGCTCTGTCCCCAGTGCCATGCATCCTGCCCAGGGCACAGGCAGATGCACAGAGCTGGCCCTGTGCAAGGGGAGGAGGAGACTCCCTCCCTGCCTTATTTTTAGCCAGCCCATTAACCCAGTGATTGCAAGGCACTTAGGAAAGCATGTCCTTCCCTCCCAGCCACCACGCTAAAAAAAGGGTGAAAAGAAAGAAAAGGCTCCCAAAATAAACTCCGAGGCAGCGGTCCATCCGCCTTTCCCTTAGGATCCCCCCGGCCCTGGGAGGGGTGATCACAGCCGCCCGGCTGCCCGCAGGAGGGGCTCCGGAGCTGGGAAAGGCTCCCTGCTCCGAGGAGGAGCAATGCTGAAGCAACCCAGGGCTCAGGAGGGGCCCGGCCCTGCAGTGTTTGTGCTCTGGTGAGAGATGACTTCAGCGTTTAAAGGTCAGGCCGGGTCCAGGAGAGGGATTGCACAAAGCCTTCCCCTGCTGCCTGTGCCTGCCAACGCCGGGGGTGCAGAGTCCACGCAGGGCTGGGGAGACAACGGGCAGGGTTCAGACCCTGAAGCAGAACCCCCTGGAAAGGACCAGGCAGATTTGCCCCAAGCAGCTTTTTGGGTTGCATCAGGAGAAAGGATGTCTGGATGCCACCAAGAAAAAGGCTTCCGCTGCTGCACCAAAACACAGACACGCTCCCGGCGCTATTTCGCTGCCTCCCCGTGCGCTCTCCCAGAGAGCACAGGCAACACAGGAGGCTGAACAAACATAAGCCGAGTAAGCAAGAGCCGGAACCAGGCGGAAGGCTTTAATAATTCAGAGAGGACGGGGAGCATGGTGAAGCAGGTCAGCTCCAGTGGCACGGGCTCTCGGCAGCGAGCAAAGCCTCTCCAGCCACCGCATGTGCCCGTCCCCAGCGGGCAGCGATGCCCCGGGCCTGCCGGTCCCCCCGCCTGCAAATGCCTCTGCGGGCTTTGACCACGGGGAGTTTTCCTTGGCACCAAGCTCCGGGTGTGACTGCAATTTCACCGGGCGCTGAAGTGACCTGACTGTGGGTGCTGGGGAGGGGGAGCAGCCCAAAAACCTCGGTGCACGTATGTGGTGGAGCAGCAGTTCCTGCTGCGAGGGCTTCAGCTCCCACACCAGCCATGTGTCCAGCAGTGCTTCCCCCATCCTGTCTCTCCAAAGCTGTGTTTTTGAGCCTGCCTCCCGCCATCCCGCAGGGACTGCCGAGGGATTTAATTTCACTGTCGGCACCCACACCCACTCAAGAAATGTTTTGGGTTAGGCCAGCTGAAAACAGCAGAAAAGAGCTCATCTAACCCAGCACGGCCAGCTGAGCAGCTCCTCCAGCACCCGGGTGTTGTCTTGTGGGTTTGCAGGATGCAGGCCAGGCTTGCAATGCCACGGGATGCAGAGCACCCTGCCCCTCCGCCCTGCATGAGCTTCAGGAAGGCTTGGTCCATGCACCCCATGATTTTGGGGCATCCTGAGGGCGAAAGGCAGCTCTGGGGAGCATGGGCAGAACCTGTCTGGCAGTGCAGGATTCATCCCCATGGTCTGCCGAGACCAAGATACGGCACAGCATTAGGAGCGGGGGAAATTGTTGCCTCCAGCTGGAGAGGGGAGATGCCAGGACTTTGGGGTGGCAGTGTCCCCGGGGGGCAGGTGGGCATTGCTGGCTGGGGGAAGTGGCCCTGGGAAGCTGCAGGGTGGCCCTGAGCTTGGCCACATACTTGTCATTCCTGGAGGGTTTGCTGGGTTGGCTCGTGGCCTTGCTGCAGCCTTGTGAGGGAAGAGAGGGATGGGTGCTTTGCCGGGAGCACGAGCTAGGAGAAACACCCAGCTGGGGAGAGACGGGGCTGTGGTCATCACATACACAGCAGCAGCTCAGGGAGCAAGTTCAGGGCTCGGGGACCCCACAAAAAGCCCTTCTCTGCAGAGCAATGGGGAGAGACACATCAAAGGCACAGCCCCTGCCCCAGCCCTGCGAGCCACACCAGCACTGTGCCTTCTTCCATTTTCAGTGCTTGGGGAAACTGAGGCATGGAGGGGCGAGCCCTCACTTCTGTCCTGCACACACCATGCAGATGCATGGACGCAGTGGCTCGGCACGTGCTGGCAAACACGGCAATGGTGCAGGTTGATGCAGGGCTGGGAAGAGGCCAGACGATGGGACGTCACCCAGCACACGGACAAAGCACCCTTGTTGGGCTGGGATGTGCTCAGGCACCCAGTGAAGCAGTCTGAGCTGGGACAGGGTCTGGAGCAGGCTAGGGAAGGGGACAGAGGTGCTGGGGGCATCCCAGGGGCATTACAGCCTCTCCCCATCTCCCAGCTGCAGGAAGGCTCCACGGCTGCCATCGGTCCCCACGTCCTGAGCGCCGAGGACGAGGACTCCCTGGCAGAGGAGGTGACCTACTCCATCCAGCCCCCGGCCAATGGGAAGGTTGTGCTGAGGTCGGCACCCGGCGCTGCGGTCCGGCGGTTCACCCAGGCCCAGATAAACAACGGCCTCATCCTCTTCGTGCACCAAGGTAGGGCAGGGCTGAGGTGCCCTGACCCCCCGGCATCACTCCCGGCCCGAGGGAGGGAACACCACCGGAGGGGAGCACTGTGCCACCAAGGCAAATGCTAACCCCATCACACAGCACCCTGGTCCAAACCGTGCCAAGTTAATGGGGGGCTGCAGCCCCGCTGCCCTCCATAAATGCCCAGCTCTGTGCTTTCTGCAGGGCCCCTGGATGGGGGCTTCGCCTTCGACCTGTGGGACGGCGAGAACCTGTCTCCTGGGCACTTCTTCCTCGTCAGGGCCCAGAGAGAGCCCCTCATCAGCCTGGCTAAGAAGCAGAGCCTCACCGTCTGCCCAGGTGGGTACGGTCACATTCCCCATCCTCCCAGTTTGATGGCAAAGAGGGCCCTTGGACCCTTCCACCACCCCCTGCCCAAGCACTGCCAAGAGATGCCCATGGCAGAAGCTGCAGGTGGGTGGCAAGGTGACAGGTTGAAGTCTGTAATGGATGTGTTTTCCAGGTGCCCGGCAGCCCATCACCAGCCAGAACCTGCAGGCAGTGAGCAACAGCCCCACTGGCTCTACTGCTCTGTACTACAGCATCGAGCAAGCCCCACGCCTGGGCAGGCTGAGCACCTCCCAGGGGGAGGAAATCAGGAACTTCACCCAAGCCCAGGTGAGTTTTCACCTCCCCCAGCCCCCCAGGATCCCAAGGCACAGCCCTCCATC
The DNA here is from genome assembly GCF_034638445.1 of Ciconia boyciana. Lineage (NCBI taxonomy): Eukaryota > Metazoa > Chordata > Aves > Ciconiiformes > Ciconiidae > Ciconia > Ciconia boyciana. The sequence continues at coordinate 22,100,801 of NC_132941.1, forward strand.
ACCCCCCACTGCAGCCCAGGGGTCCCAGCCCGACCCCACTGCCACCATGGGCAGAGGCACCTGATCCCTGCAGCCACACCGTGACTTTCCCAGCTCTGCCAACAGCTGCTAAGAGGGATTAAGAGCTGCCGCCCCAGTGCTGGCTTTACCACGGCCACCAGCCTTGGATTTAGTGCTGCGGGAGGCTCAGGGAGTTATAATCCCCTTTCCTTAGGCTACCTGCCTGCTGCAGACCCAGCCACCCTGGCTGCTGCATAAGGCAAGAGCCAAGTGCGATGCTTTTGCTTCAGCTCCAAGCAGATCCTTGCTACCACGCTTCTCCTATACAGCCAGGCTTTTACAGAGCATGGTGAAGGGCTTATTTCTAACACTCCCTCAGAAGCACGCTGGTTTGCCCACGCTGCCAGCTCCCCTGTGCTGTGCTCACCCTCGGAGGAAGCCCAGTCTGACTCTTGGAGGATGCTGAGCAAGCTCAGCCCTTCCTCTGAGCCTCAGTTTCCCCAGTTGCTGGACAGAAACATCCTGGCAGAGAGTCACCATGAGCTCTCAGTGGTGGCTACCATGCTGGTGATAATCCCCATTTCTTACCTAATTAGGGCTTGGCTGCTCCTTCCTACAGCCAGGGCAAGAGCTCAGGGTGCACACATTGGCTCTAACACAGCGTCACCAAGGTCCCCCCTGGTGCTACAGTGCCCATCACACCAGAGATAAGACAGATGCACCCATCTCCTACATGGTATCACCCATTCTGGCTATTTATTTTGCCATTTAGCAGAGCTCATTGTGGGTTTTTTTTAATTTTAGGTGGACAGCGGATTGATTTTCTACCAGCATGAGATGCCAGAGAAGCCCTTCTGGCTTGCCCAAGATGCTATCCGCTTCCGTGTGGTTGCTCCCATGACCATCTCAGATTCCTTCATCCTCCTCGTGCTGATCTCCTTCGAGGCCAGGTGTCCCCAGCGCTTGACTCAGCTATGGAGAAATGCAGGTAAAGAAGGAAAGGACAAGCAAGGGACAAACAAGCCCTCATGAACTTTGCACAATCGCCCCGTTCGAGGAGATTGTGCAAACCTGAGGAGGGCTTGTTTGTCCAAAGAAGACACCACCGAGCAATTTCCCATGGCCACCTGAGCACAAGCTTTGATATTATGTCAAGCAACATCTAAAATTGCATCCATCCTTTTGCTGGCTCTCTGTGCAATTCCTTCCTCCGTCATTTTGCCAAACTAATAAGTCCCAGTTGCCTTCTCATCCCTCTCCATTTCTTTGCAATCCTTTTTCTGCTATATCTCACTCTCCTTTCTGGTAGATCCTGGCTCTTCCTGGGGATGACAGACCTTTGCGTTTTCCCTTTTCCCCCAGGTCTCCAGCTCGCAAGGGCCCAACGGGCTGAGATTGACACCTCAGTGCTGGATGCTTCCAACCTCCTAAGCCAAATCCCAGTCCCCGAGAGGGCTGCACATGATGTTGTCTTCCTGGTGACAGGGCTGCCAGCTCATGGGCAGCTCTTGGTGGCTGGTGTGTCCCTAGAGCGGTCAGAGCCGTTTTTCCTGCAGTCAGACCTGGCCACGGGACGCCTGGCATATACCCATGGTGGAGACAGCGTCTCTGATGACAGTTTCAGATTTAAGGCTTGGCTCCGGCCCCGGGTGCAGCAGTCCATCCGTCCTCCGCAGGAAGGTGTGGTCATCTCTGAAGCTTTCAATATAACGGTGGCCAGCAGCAGCAGCAAGCCACCACAGGTGGTGAAGCGGCAAGAAGTGCTGCGGGTCCCACCAGGCTCCGTGGTGACCGTGTCCCAGGAGTACCTGGATGTGGCAGACACATTGGGGTCCCCAGAGGAGATGGTGTACAGTGTCCTCCAGAGACCTCTTGCTGGCCACCTGGCCAATGCACGCAACCCACGGGAACCCATCAACCGCTTCACCCAAGCGGATGTCAACGCAGGCCACGTGGTATTTGTTGCCACTGGGACCCGTGCCCCAGAGTCCTTAGCCCTGAGCCTCTCCGATGGCCACCACCCGCCCACCTTGACCTCGCTGGAGATAGAGGCGCTGCCTGCAGTGAGCACCGCTGCCAGCCTGCTGCCGCTGGAGGTGCCCCAAGACCTGAACAGGGCTTTGGTGTCCCACCATCACCTCCTGGGAGCCGCACAGCTGAGGGCAGGCAATGCCCTGTACAGGATCACCAGGGACCCAAGGTTTGGCCAAGTGCAGGTCAACCAAAAGCCAGTGCGGGGCTTCTCGCAGAAGCAGCTGGACCGCGGGGAGGTGATGTTCACCTTCACTGACCTCACCTCTCCTGAGGACAACTTCCAGTTCCTTGCCACATCATGGGCAGCCAACAGGACTGGGGTGGTGAACGTGACCGTCCGCGCCTTGGTGAAGGCTCGGCCGGGCAGCGTGTGGCCCAGGGGCACCACGGCCCTCCTGGACACCAGCATCCTTGACGCCAGTGAGCTGGCCAACCGCACCAAGAGCATCCCAGTCTTCAAGATCCGCAGGGCGCCCCATGGCAGCCGTCTTGTGAGGGTCTCCAGGGACCCAGGACAACCCACCACCCCGACTGAGACCTTCAGCCAGAGCGAGCTGGAGCAAGGGCTGGTCGGGCTGGAGGTGCTGGATGCTGGGGAGACTGATCAGCCCCTGCAGAGTGACAGCTTTGTCTTTGAGCTGGTGGCTGCTGGCGTGCCACCAGCGCTGGCATCCCTGGGGTACAGCATTGAGCCCTACAACGCCTCGAAAGCCTACGGCATCACCCTGCTCATGGCCCCCCTGGCACCCTCGCCCCCGGTGCCCCAGCCCCAGGGCACAGCACGGAGCAGCCCTAACGCCAGTGAGCTGAGCATGCCCCCCACCACGTGGCTGGGCCCCGGTGCTACCACCAGCCCCAGCCCTGTGGAGGGGGGCACCTTCCTCAGCTTCATCGAGGCCAACATGTTCAGCATCATCATCCCCATCTGCCTCATCTTCCTCCTGCTGGCCCTCATCCTGCCCCTGCTCTTCTACCTGCACAAGCGCAACAAGACGGGGAAGCACCACGTCCAGGGCACCCCCTCCTCCAAAGCCAAGAACGGGGCCGTGATGGACCAGGAGACCTTCCGGAGGATGGACCCCAACCAAGGCATCCCCCTAACGACTGTCAATGCCCTGGAGAGCAAGGGCACGGGTCCCCCACCCCAGGGCACAGGTCCCGGTGCGCCGCCGGACCCAGAGCTGCTCCAGTACTGCCGGACTTCCAATCCCCCCTTGAAAAACAACCAGTACTGGGTGTGAAGGGCTCAGGCACGGGGGCACAAGACCACCTGGGGGTCCAGACCCTCCCCGAGCACCGCCAGCTACCTCCTCCCAGCTCTCCTCCTCCTCCCTGGGACCTGGCATCCCATGGATGCAGGAGGAGCCTGGGGATATGGCGGCTGCAGGGGCCCACCTGGGAGCCCCAAATCTCCAGGTGGCTTTGGGCAGGGGAGGGGGGCACTGCATAGGCAAGCTGGGGCAGGCAAAATGCCTGAGCATCCCTAGGGAACACTAACTTTGGGTGCTCATTTGGGCCACCCAACGGTGGCCACAGTGCTGGAGGGGACCTGATGGCACCAGTCCCCACTGAGCCACCGGTGGCTCCTCCATAGGCAGGACCGACAGCCACGGGGGTGTTTGCCATAGCTCTCAGCACACGAGGGAGGATGAGGAGCGGCTTGGGCTGAGTCAGGCTGAGGATGAAGCTGCCCAAACCCCCCCAGGGCTAGGCGGGCTGAGACACTGGAGCAGAGGCTCGGAAAAAACTGTGGCCAATGCCAGGGGAATTTAATGAGTCCCCACCCACTTGGAAAAAACCCGCCTCGCTCTTTCTCTGCGTGCTTGCCGTGTGTTTCATAAAGCAGACTGCACCGAGCCCCAGGGGGCTGCACAGCAGGTAGGATGCCCTCAGCGGGGAGGGACAGCAGGCGCTCACCTGGGCAGCGTGAAACCAGAGCTGAGAGCAGAGAACCGGAGCCAGTGCGGTTTTCCACTGTATACTCCAGTACAGAAGTAAACAGAATAAAGTGCCTTTTCCGAGGCGCATCATGGTTTTCGTAAGCCATCTTCCTCATGTCGCCACTCCTTGCCAGGCCTGTTTTAAGCCCAGTGAGCTGCTGAGCGACATTTGGAGGTAATGGACCAAATTCTGGGCTCTTGCTCAAATTTTCCCCAGGCCGGAGTCCTAAAAACTTAAATAGAAATTATCTGAGGAAGAGCAGAGGAAAAACTGAGCGCTGAGCTCAGGATGGGACCCAACAATAATACTCTGCATTGCTACAGCTGGGAAGCTCATCACAGGGCACATCCCACTCTCACAACACCGATGGGAAGCTGAATTGAGCCCCCAGGGACCACAGGGGATGCGTCACACTTGCAGCTCTCTCACCCAGGGTAAAATCCATCCCCGGTGTCAACGCATGATCCCTCCCCAGACCAGCACCCCCGGGCAGTCCCACTCCAAGGCTCCAGCAGAGCCGGGATGTTTGCTTGGACCATGACAGCAGTTTTCCTGGCTGCGTTTATGGTGCCAAATGTTTGCTGAGCGGTAAATCACACCTGCCCTGCTCCAGCTGGCAGGTGTTGGCACATCCCACCACGCACCCACAGCCACCGGGGTGCAGGCAGGCAGCCTCGTCCCCCCCGTGTGTGCTCCAGCCCCGACCTGCCCCACGGCACGGGCGAGACGGAGCACAGTGGAGGCAGCCCCAGCACCTCCGAGCCCTCTTGGCCCAAGGCAGCCAGTGCCAGTGGGTGCCAAGCTGGCACACTGCTGCCTCCTTCCCTGCCACAACCTCCCCGCCTCCAAAACCCCCCCTCCTGCTCCATCCAAGGGGGAAAAAAAAAAAGATGTTTCCTTCTGCTCAGAGGCAAATGACTTCCTCTCCCCTCTGTAAAATGGGGACAGTGCGACTGGGCTGCCCACACCACAGCTCAGAGCTTGCTGTGGAGGATGTTGCTGGGGCAGTGCTGCTCCCAAAAGGCTGGGACAACCTCTCCCCGCAGAGCGGAGGGAGTGCCATCGCCTCCCTTCCTCTTCCAGCTTAACTCCAGCTCTGTGCCTTCCCCATCACATTCGAACAAGCACATTTATTATCATCTTTGCTAAGTATGTACCCCCCAGCAAGGGATAGAGGTTTGCAGGGAAGCCAGTGGCATCCCCGAGGGCCCCCTTGGAAGCATCCGCCGTGTTTTCCTTTCGAATGATTTTTGCCTCGCGCCCAGGGATTAAATGGAAGGAACGTGGCCTATTTTGTAAGGAGCATTGAAAGCAAAGCAGGTTATTTTTAAGGCTTGCGGTTGTATTCCTGCTGCTGGGAAACATCCACTTCCCGGGGTCAGGGGAAGACAGACTGTAACCTGGAAAACGCCAGCAGAGATTGCAGTTCTCGGGGCCAAGCTCTGCTGGCAAGGTTTAAATACTGAACAAAGCTGCTGGCTCCACTTGGGTTATTTGGGGTTTGCGGCAGGATGGCGGGGCAGGATCAGGCCTAGCGTCAGTGCTACCCACTGCCAGCCACCCACCTGGGGAAGGGCTGAGGGTCCGGGGGGACTGCTGCCCAGCCACAGAGCAGACAAACCACAGCCTAAACAAGCTCTAAAGTTTCCTAGCCAGGCCCTTTGGCTTCCCTGCATTGGGAGCCAGCGCAGCATCTCTGCCTTCCCCAGAGCCCAACAGGCTCTGCACCTGCTCAGGCAGAGATGCGGTCCCCCCTCCTCACCCCAGTTTGCGCCAGAACCGCTCTGATCTGGGAGGCTTTGGGGGCAACAGGAGCTGGGCTGCACCCTTCCCTGGTTATAAAGCTTGCAGAGGTTTAGGGAAGATGCTTACAGCTGCTCTGCCAGATGTGCCGTTCTGCCCCAAGGCAGGCCAGATGTGCACAGCTGGCTGACAAGAGCCAGCCATGCCGCTGAATTCACATGCCCTATTCCTAGGGAGCCCTGGGGATCCCCATCCTAGAGATGCCAGGTCTCCCCCCAGCACCTCCCCACCTCCTCCTGCACCTACAGCCACTGGTGTTTCCCCAGGCATCTCACACCTGCATCCCTCCTCTGCCTTCTACCCATGGTTTTAAAGCAAGAAAAGCCACCCAGAGCAAGACTGCTGTCCCCAGGGAGCCCCTGCCGCAGGACATGGCCAGAGCCATTCCTTCTGCAGTGCCACCCCGAAGGGCAGAAGAGGGGCTGTAAGAAGGTGCTGAGGACACCTGGATCAACAGGTCATCCAGACCCCCATACATCTACATGCAGCTTCTGAAGACACCCAGATCAGGGAATAAAAGACAGGCCAAGAGGAGAGCCAGCCCACAGCCAGGCTAAAGCAAAGCCTCACATCACTAAGGGAAAACATGGGGTAGCAGAAAGCAGAGCAGGAGCCAGAAGACACCCAGATACAAAGGACAAAGGACAGTGAGCAAGTTGCAGTGACTCACAGAGGTGTGACAGGATGGAGATGACAGACCTGCTACCACCTCCTAAATGGTAGGAAGAGGCATGTCAAAAGCAAGGACATCACCAAGTAGAGCCACCCAGGAGGTGCAAGGAGAACTCGATAGCTGGTGTTCCTTGTCCTCTGTGCCACCTCCAGACACCCCAAGGTGACCACCTGGGTAAAAGCATCTCAGTGCCTGACCACCAGACTACCCAGGCAGTCACACAGGGGCTCACAAGTAGCAAAAATGCCGAAGAGTTTCACTTCTATTGTGTTCTTAATTAATATGTCACCCTTGCTTTCTATAAGCCCCAGAAGCAGGGAATTTCTCCTCCTCCGCTGGGAAGCCCCCGCAGCTGGATCCCAGACAGGATGCGGCCTGGGCTGGATCAGTCGGGAAGTCCCCGCAGCCCTGCGGGGATTTCAGCCTAGGGCTGGGGTTAAGGTCCTGATCTGAGCTCAGATCAGCCGAGGCAGGAGAAGCAGCACTGCTGCCTGGCTCAGGGAGAAGGCAGCCCCGCTGGTCCCCAGGCAAGGATGGCAGGGCCAGGCTGTCCCCAGCTGCAGGGAAGGGGCATGTTTAAGTGATGCCCTGTGCAGAGTCCAGCCTGGAAGCAGCAAGGAGAAGGGAGTAAGAGCGATTTTCCCCTGCCATTTCCTCAGGAGACCCACAGTGCCTTTAAAGCAGCCAGGAAACCTCCTCTTGAGTTACCCAACACACGCCGGCAACCTGGCCCTGTCCTGGCCATGGGTCCAAGCGCTGCTGCAAGACAAAGCTTCCCCAGGCCACACAGAACTGCCTCAGGAAGAGAGAAGGGGACCATAACCCCACAGCCATCTCCCAGGCATCGCGTCTGCAGCGGGTTGGATCTGATACCTCTCCTGGGTTAATAACGATACCAGAATCGTGGTACCAGTTCAGGGAAGGCCAGCACTCTGCAGGAGCCAGAGGCACCAGGGCTCACAGGTGGGGATGGACACAGAGCAGGAGGGGAGTCTGTCACAGCTCCAGTGACAGTGAACCAGTTTCCAGGCACCTATTCAAATGCAAACAAATAATAGGCCAAACAGGTTTCTTTCAGCATCCGCCCAGGGCAGATGGGATCATTTGGCTTTGAAACCCTCTGCAAGCTTTAGCCATGCAAATGCAGGAGTTCCACAAATCAGAGACTTTATTCCCAGCCAGGCTTCAGGCCAGCACATCCAAGCCCTGCACATGGGACGGGACCCATGTAAGCGTCATGTCCCCAGCCTCTAAACTCCTCCGCTGCTGTGGACCACTGCAGGCTGCAGGACCTTGCGAGAACATTGTCCACATTGCTCCTGGGGACAGAGGTACAGCAAGCGCATGAACCCCCTGAGCTCATGCAGGCAGCCCCCCTCTGTTTTGGGGAGGCAAAGCATGGTCCCAGGGCTCCTGCCTCCCTGTCCCCATCCCAAAACCTCCCTGGCAGCTCTCACCAGCCCCAGGAGATGCCCTGGATGTCACTGGGAGCCAGGAGGAGCATGCTGGGGTCCCCTCAGGGGTCACAGGTCACACTCCCTGATGGCAGGCAATGAGGAGAGGTCTCCAGGAGACCCTGCCTGGGAGGTCAAGAGGACACCTATTCCTCCCAGGGGAGGTGAAGTACCTGAGGAGGGGTGGCCAGGTGCTCCTAAGAGCTGCCCCACGTAGGAAACTCGGAGTCAGAACTCAGGCTGGCTGCTGCGTAGTGTGACAAGGCTCAGGATCTCCGCTCAGCTCCGAGCCAAGCCCAGCACGCTGGGGTGCTGGGAGCCCTCCTCCCTGCTACATGCCTGCCTGATTTCAGCAGGCCATGCCTACAGCCTGCAGAACAGGCTCAGCTGGCAGCAAGCCCAGCAGGACAGGACAGAGCCTGGGGGGAAGGAAGAGCAGGCTGCAGGCACGTCACCCCGGAGCACCTCACAGGAGGTGGGGACAACCAGCCCATGCAGGGACGGGGCTGTCCCCAGAAGTCTGGCATCCCTCACCACCTTGCCCACCTGAGATAAAGCTTCCCAGGCCCTGGCAAGCAGAGGAAAGGATGGAGGGATGAGGACCTCGACACCAGAAAGCATCCCCCAGGCAGCTGCTGCCTGCCGTGGCTCTCCAGCCTGGCTGATGATTTAAATTCAAGCCAGATTGAGCCTAACCTCCATTTCCACACCCAGCAACTCCAAGGCAGACAGAAAATGACGGAGGGACAACCACATCCCAGAGCCTGAGCTCTCCACCCCTCCTGCAAAAACAACACGCCCAGAGATGCAGCTCCCTGGCAGCACAGGACCCACCTCCTACCTCCCCAGGCTCAGCACCTTCCCAGGGACTGGAGAGACTATCCATCCTGGCATGGAAAGCTGGGACAGGATCTACCCTCCAGCTGCGGGGGGGGGGGGGGGACGGGACACGGGGGACGGGGCCGACACCAGCCCTTTGCAGAGCACCAGGGCTGCAGCGTTCAGCAGCAGGAGAATGAGGAGGGCTAGCAAACCCCAGCTGCAATTAAAGGTGGTCCCCAGGACATTCTCCCTGTACAAGCACTGCTGAGCCCCCATAATTGCCCTGGGCTAGGAGCAGGAGGGAGCATTTATAGCCGCAGCCAGGGGAACCAGCTGGTGCTCATTGCCTTGCCTGGAGGAGCCGAGTCAGGGTCACGCTTCGGAAATATTTGAGAAGTGCAGTGATTAAAAGATTTGACCTGGCGTCTGAGCTGTCTCCCTCTGCCCCCGGTTCATTGCCGCCCCACGCCGGTGCCCTGCCACGTGCATCTGCCTGGTCTTGCTGCCTCCACGCAGGCACACGCTCATCCACCTCCCAGCAGCAGGGCTGGGTCTGGATAGGACCTCACAGCCATTTTGGGCAGCAAAATCCCACTCGGCTCCATCCCCTGCGCGCGCAGCCCCAGAGCCGCTGCCAGCCCTGACGAGCAGGCGTGACTCTGCTCCCCGCTCCCCGCTGGCAGCCGTGCCTCTCCAACACGCTTGCTAAGCACGCCGGCAGTGTAGCGTGCCCGGCAGGCCTGATCCTGCCCGGCCACGCTGCCAGGAGCTGCACCCCACGCTCCCCTTCGCCATGGGGAGGAGCCGGGTCAGGCCACTGGCCTGCTTTGGCGTCTGATCCTGGGTTATGGAGCACCTGGGGCTGGGGGTGTATCCGTGTGGCTGATGAGCCTCTGATCAGCAGCTCCGCTTGTCCCAGCTGCAGGAGGCAGCCAGCACATCCCCAGCCTCCAGCCTCCAGCCACTCGGCTGGTCCCTGTGGGACCCCAGCTGCTTCTGCACCCAGGAAGGGGTCCTCCCACCTAGGCTGGGCTTGGGGGGCACGCTGAGGGAGGGACACTGTCGTGGGGCAGCGGAGGGTTGGTTTGGCTGTGGAGGTGGCTCATTCCACTGAGCTGAGCCTTGCTGGTCTGGTGGATACCTAGGGATGGGTTGGATCTGGGTTGTCCCTACTGTCTGCTGGCCCAGCCCACATATAAATCCCAGTCTCCCAGAGGTCAAACCAAGGACGCCGGATTTTGTTTCCACGGAGAGGAGAAGCCCGAAGGGAGAAAGCAAGACAAAATTGCCTGGAAGCCTCCGGCCAGAGTGGAGGCAGCAACGTGCCCTCCCGTGCCGGCCGCGGTGCTCCCCAGGAAGGATGCACCGGCCACCGCTGCCACCTCCCCACCCAGCCATCGTGCCGGCAGGGCTTGCGGCGGTGCCTTGGCCCTGGCTTTCCCATGCGAGAGCAGCCTTGGGAAGCGGGAGGAGGAAGCGGACCTGCCCCGTGTTCCCGGCGTTTCCTCTCGGCCCCGTGCACCCGAGGGTTTTTTTCTTGCCGTGACCCTGAGCAGGAGCAGGGAACAGCCTGTGTCCAGGATAAGGGCAGCAAGCGAAACCACCGGGGCACGGGGAGCACTGCCTGCACCCCCAGCCCTCTCCTCACCACCACCCTGCACCCCAGAGGTGCCCACACAGCGGCAGGAGCACTGGGGCAGCTGCTGGGATGCCCGGAGCTGGTTCCATCATCCAAACCCCGGCACTTTTGCAGGACGCCATTGGAGACATGGGGGGCAGCAGGAGGATGCTCGAGTCCCCGCCTGGCCAAGGCAGACCCTGAAATGCCCGCTCGTGGGCAGGGAGGGCCCCAGCCACCCACTGCCAGGCAGCGGAGGGAAAAGGCAGGAATGTTAATGGGAAACAGCTCTTCCCAGCTGACGGATTGCCATGTCGTGCCAGCCCTGGGAGTGTGGTCTAGACATGGGGGTACGCAGCGGGGTGGCTGGTGGGGCACGGAGACCTTTGTGGGTGCCAAAGGACCGCAGAGAGCACAGGTCCGCATTTGGGGAAACTGAGGCACAGCCTTCAGAGGGGGTGGATGCAGCCCGCAAGGACCCTGTCCTGCCCCCATCCCCATGCCAGGACACCGGAGCAGAGGATGAGCTCCCAGGGTGCTGGGACATCTCCCTGCTCCGGCTGCACACCCTGTGAGCAGAGGCAGCTCTTTGCAGTGTTCAGCCTTTGCCGAGGGTGTGACCAGCCTGGCTTTGGGGACCAAATCTGCAAGTGTTTATCAGGATAGCTCCGAGGAGGATTAACTCCTTCGCTGGGGCTGCATGCACCCTCCTGACACTGCTACCGCCTCTCCCACCCTCCCAGGTCTCTGTCCCCCACTCCACATCCAGACCCTCCAAAATCTGTCTCCAGGACATCCCAGGGACCGTGCTGTGTTGGGGGATCCCAGGCAGGGCATCCCCTCGCCAAGCCGGGTCTGCGGCAGCCAGGATGCCGCAGCCGGGTGCCGGCACGGCTCCGGAGGCTGCTTGCATTGCCGGAGGCTGGCTGCCCGCCCGGGGACGGCGGTGGCAGGCTCAAATCCAGTGCCCATTGTGCTCCCGGGGGAGAGCAGGCAGCAGTGGGGCTGGCAGGGGGAAGGGACATGCCGTCCTGTGCAGCATCTGGCCTCAACATGGGGCCAAGGCAACCGAGGTCATCCAGTGCCCGGCCAGCGGGGCCTGGACGAGGCGTTAACCCCTGCAGGGTTAGCACGGGGGTTAGCCACCCTATTCCCACAGCTGCTGCTGCTGGAGGGGCTGGGGCGGGATGGGGCTGGGGGGGGATGCGGCCAGCGTGGGATGGGGCTGTGATGGGGCTGGGGTGGGATGAGGCCAAGGTAGGATGCAGCCAGGGCAGGATGGGGCTGGGGTGGGATGGAGCCAGGGTGGGATGGGGCTGGGACAGGATGGGAATGGTGTTGGGATTGTGCAAGGTAGGATGCGGCCAGGGGAGGATGGGGCTGGGGTAATATGGGGCTAAGATAGGATGGGGCCGGGGTGGGATGGGGTTGGGATGGGGTCAGAGTGGGATGGAGCCCTGGTGAAGGGGACCACCCTGGCTGTGGGATGCAGGAGGAAATGCGTCCTGCCTGGACGGAGGCTGCGCAATGCCTCTGGGTGTATTTTGGCATGCTTGTCCCCGCGGGCTAGGGCCAGGGAGGGCTCTGGGAGGACGGAGCGCAGCCCGCCACATTCCCAGCACCGCTGTTATTTTAACAATACCCCGCTGGCCTGCATGCCGGGGCTAATTTTAACCCTGGAGCCATGCCAAGCCGGCCCTAACTTTCCTCGCTGTGATTTATCCCAGGCATTTCCCTTCGAAAACAAGGCCCCTGTGCCAGTCTCACTGTCTCCCCAGGCAGCGGCATGCTGCCGTGGGTCCTGCCCCACTGGGCAGGGCAAAGCAGGGCAGGATTTGCCCCTCAGCGGGTTGTTTGGAGAGTGGGAGGGCGGCCGGTGCGGGCCCCCCGCCGGCACTCAGCCCTCCGCTGCCCACGGCATGGGGATTTTCGGAAGCTGGCTGGAAGCCGGGGGATGCTCGGATGCAGAGCCTTCCCCAGGATCCTGGAGCAGCTCTGTTTTCCACAGACATCTCTGGGAAGAGGGTGGGTGGTTTTTTCTACTGACATTTTTATTGAAAACGCTGTGGGGCGCTTTATTTTTTGCCTTTTTTTTCTCCCTTTTCCCAGTCAACAGCCATGCTTGAGAAAGAGATTTCCCTTCGCCTATGTGCGTCTATTTAAAAACTGATTGGTAAAAATGCTGCAGAAACATTTGCGAAAAATGGAAAATATTGAAAATATTTCGTGACAAAAAAAAAATCATTCTCTTCCAAATAAAGATCTTTCTCTTCTCTTCTTTCCATCAGAAAAGCTTTTAGTGTGCAAAATGTTGACCGCTTTGATTTCTTCTCCCAGTGGGCTGGGATGCACCCACCTCTCTGCTCCAGGAGGATGGGTTTTCAGAAAGCTAAAAATCACTGGGCAGAGATACCGGCACCGTTCCCTCCACGTCCGTCTCTCTTGTGACCCCCCGCGTCCCCGCCAGACCCGCGGCAGGGCGGGAGGTCCCCAGGGAAAGAGGTGGCACAGCCAGCCTGCGGGCAAGCCCTTCCCCACAGGACTGCAGACTGCCCGCCCGGGAAGGGGGAAGAAAGCCCAAAGGTATTTGGTCACTAGCATCATGAGTTCCCGTTAGTTCTCAGCCCGTCACAAACAGAGGAGGTCTGCAAGGCTGCGGATAGAGAAGTGCGTGATTTCGGCGGGGCAGCAAGCGGAGGCGTTAGAGGTTGTCATACATGCGTAATGTCTTCTCCAGCTGCTGGCTGACGCGCTGGTAGAAAATGATCTGCTGCTTTAAGTAGGACTGCATCATCCTCTTGAAGTCGGCCACGCGCCGCTCGTGGAAGTGGTTCATCTCGGCTTGCAGGGCGAAGCCCACGACGCGGCAGCGCTTGCGGATCCCGTCCGCCTCCTCCTGGTCCATCCGGCCCTCGTCACTCATCCGCTGGCTCTCTTTCACCTTCGCAAAGGCGCCTGGTGAGGCAGGGGGAAGGCTGAGAGGCTGATGGATCTGTGCATCCCTCCGTCCCCCTTCCCCTGGCACAGGCATCCCCAGGCAGCACCGGTGGGTCCCGTTGCCCTCTGTGCCGGGGCACCAGCCTGGCCCCACAGTCAGAGGTGCAGAGCTGCCCCACGTCAATAAGGGAGGGATCTGCGCGCTCCCGGGCTGTCATCTCCCCATGCCCATCAATCCCCGTCCCTCTCCTCCAGGCAGGGAAAGACCAGGAGCCTTTTCCCTCTGGACTCTGACCTCGCCAGCTCCTTTTCCGCCCCATCCCTGGGCAGTCAGCCTGATATTTAGAGGGAGGTTTGGGGGTCTGGGCTGCTGGAGGAGTGCGACTCAAGGCTCGGGGTGCAAAGCTAATGTGGGGCAGCATGTGCCGTCATAGCCAAGCACCCCAGCCGAGCCTGCCCCGCAAATGTTCGATGTCACCCTGTGGATGGGGGTCAGGAGCAGCGCTGGGAGACCCCAGCCCGGGAGGCGGTGAATCGGGGTGCAGGAAGGGCACGCAGTGCCGGCTGGAGCTCAGCTGGGAAAGCATCTCCCTCTCCCAGAGGCGGCTGATGCTCTGACACTAGTTTTTCCCCCTCCTTCCATTTATTTTTACAGCTCGGTTTCGAAAGAATCCTGCCTGGCTCCAGCCCTGCATTCCTCCCCCCTCATTAGCACAGAGGCTGTTTGCCTGAAAACAGGATCTGGCCCACAGCTCGCTGGGCTTTTTTCCCTTCTCCCTGCCCCTTGCCGGGAGCGCTGGACCTGGGGTTATGGTGCTCCCGCTGCGCCAGCCCTGCTCCCAGTGGAGAGGAGGAGGAGGAGAAGGAAGAAGCAAAGGTTGGAGGCCAAAGCCTGCCTTCCGTTCTGCCCACGCGGCCTCGCTTCCGGATGGGATCCAGCCCCTCTTCACCCGCCGCAGTAAACAACGTGGGGAGGGAAAGGCGAGGAAGTGGCCAGGGCTGGATCGCATCCTCCCCTTCCCCCTTCGCCTTCCCAGCCTCCCCCAGGGATGTGGAGCGATGCACGGACACCCCCGGATGCTCGGACACGGACAGCCCTGGCTTCACCCTGGGGAAAACTCCCTGCCCCCCAAAATCTGGGGATGCCGGCAGGGGTGTCCCCTCCCGCGGCGGGCAGCCGGGCTGGGAGGAGTGTGTGGACTTTGGCCCCGCTTCCACACCCGGCTCGTCTGCGTCACACCCCACTGCCTGGGTGCAAAGGGACACTGCGCCCTGCCCAGAAAGGGCAGAGCAGACACCTCTCACTCCCTCTCCTCCTTCCTGACCCCCCCAAATACCCAGGGAACCTGCAATCACAAGGGGATAAGGGGATGCAGGGAGCCCCGATGCCCTGGGGTGCTAAACCCACCCGTCCAGGGCTCAGAGGGGCAGGGATGTACTCTTGAAGAGTTTGACCCTGGTTGTCCCCAGAAGGTCCACCATGTCCCCCCTGGCCAGCGGAATGCAGTGAGACTGGTGGGAAGAAGGGACACAGCCATATCCCACCTGCCCTGTGCACCCCACCCCGGTCCCTCCGTCCAACCCAAGGCCATGTCCCAGCCATGTCCCAGCCCCGGGGGAGCAAGCTGGCATCCCCGCTGGCCACCCAACCGCTGCCTCGGCCAGGGAGGGAGGATGAGGAGGGACAAGCAGTGGTGGGTGGGGATGCGACGCAGCCCCTCACTCACAGGGTGCTGGGCAGGCCATCCTGGAGCCAACAGCAATGGTGCCGGCTCCTGCTCACGATGCCTGCGCTTTGGGCAGCAGTTACAGCGTCCATGGCATCACTTGAGGCAAAACCTGATCCTGGACCCAACAGCCCCAGCAGCCTCTCCCAGGCTGGGGTGATCAGGGAGCCGTGCCAGCAGGGAACATGCTGCCTCTCTGGGAGCCATAGGCAATGGTCCCCATCCTCATCCCCATCCCCATCACTGCAGAGCACAGGATTTCCTCATTGCATCCCCATCCCGCTGCCTGTGCTGCTCCCACCCATGTGGGGCTATCACGCAGGAGAGGTCATCACCAGGGGAGAAGAAGCCACCCTTACCTTTCTGGAGGTGGATGATGTCTGGGAAGTTAGAGAGGAGCCCTTGGTACAAAGAGAGAGTGTCCAGCATGAGGAACAGGTCGTTCTTGGGCTGCTCGGCGAACATCTCCCCCACGGTCTCGTATGTCTTGCCCGTGTGGGAGATGGCGTTGTTGAGGGCGTCCGAGCTGTAGGGGGGGTCCATGTGGAAGGAGTGGCTGATGGCTTGGAAAGCATTGCCCAGCTTCTGGAACTCCTTCCGGAAGCCCCCCACGTGCTTGCGCACCAGCTCCGAGGCCACGTTGGTCAGCTGCAGGACGCTGTCATCCATCTTCTTGCTGAAGGCCTTGAAGGCATCAACGCGGTCCTCCACATCCTGCAGGTCCTGGTGCTCTGTGGGGATCTGGATGGTGAGAAGGAAGCTGGCACCCACCATCTCATCTTTCTCCGCCCGGCGTTTGCCCAGCTTCCACTGCTTCTCGTCGCGGCAGCAGAGGAAGTGCTGGAAGCCCTCGTACTGGGAGAGGACGGGGTGGCTGGTCATATGGTCCATCCAGAGGATGAGCCGCCGCTTGCGCTTCTCGATGAAGTCCTCCTCGAAGCGCCCGGTGGCCTGCTTCTCAGGCAGATGGGGCACCGAGATGACCGTGAACTTGTGCAGGAGGCGGTTGTAGAGCCAGTCAAAGTGCTTGTACCGCCGGTAGACAGGTGAGTTGATGTTGCTGGGGGTCAGCTTGTAGGAGATGTAGCTCTTGATGCCCTTGAACTTGGTTTGCTTGGTCGGGTCCTCCACCGAGCAGATGAAGGGGTGGGGGTTCGCCCTCCACTGGGGACCTTTGGAGCCCATCTCGATGCAGTACACCTCGGCAATCTTGGACATCAGGGGCACGTCGCCCAGGATGAAGGCTTCCACCCCCGAGCGGACGAAGCAGGAGAAGCGGTTGAGGTTCCTCCCCACCACACTGCCCCTCTTGGAGGAGCTCATGCTGTCCTGCCTCTCCAGTGCCGGCTTGGGATGGTAACCGGCATGCTGGTGGTGGCTGTACGCCGCCGGGTACTGCAGGCTGGGCGAAGGGTGCCCGTTGGTGCCCGGCGCGCTCCGGGGCTCCTCCACCACCGTGCAAGCATCGTCCCAGTCATCCCAGTCATCATCATCGTCGTCCTCAAAACTGCCCTGGTAGGAGATGCCGGGGTTGGGGGGGGCTGTGTAGAAGGAGGAGTCATGCCCAGGGGAGCCGGCCGGGCTGCTGGAGTAGTCCGTGTAGTTGGAGCCTGACCTGGAGCGGAGGATTTCGACGTAAGAGGCAGGGAAGAGGCCGGTCTCCCCCCGGCTGTTTTGGCCCTGTAACCACCCGTCCAGGGAGTTCTCACTGAAGATGACGAGCTCCTCGTTCTCCTGGATGCTGATCTCCTCTTTGTTTTCGCTCTGGAAGTTGTAAAGTGCTCTGGCTTTCAACGCCATGGCCGGTCCCGGGAGGGGGACACACGGCGTAACACAATCCCCACAGCCAAAAACAAAAACCCCAGCGATACTGTAAGCTCGCTCGGCACCAGGGCCGCCCCACGCTGTGGGAAAAGGCTTGGCCGGTTTCTCAGGGAAATAAAAAAAGGTGGAGAAGAAACCCCCTACGAGGTGATGCCGAGGTCCGTATGTCCAAGTAACCCCCCCGATCCCAGAGCCCTGGTTAAAAACAACATTCCCTGGTCAAGCGAGCGGCATTTCCCTCGCTCCTACGGGATATAAACCCCGGCTGGACCAAGAGCTGGGCTCGGCCATGTCCACGCAGGTTTTATCTCGCTGGGACGCTGATCCCGCGGTTTCACTTCCCGGGAGGAAAAAATCCAGCTGCCAGCGAGGAAATAAATCCAAAACGACTTTTCTCGGGGCTCCTGTGGATAAAACACCCCAATTTCCTCCCGCCAGCGGCTGCCAGTCGGTGGGTGCCAGGAAAGCGCCGGGAACCGACCCCAAACCCAGCCCAACCTCCCGGTGATCCCGGCCCGGGGATTTTGCAATTCCTTTCCGGGCCGACTTTCCCGGGATTTGGTGGGCGGTTTTGTTGTTGTTTCGGTTTTTTTTCCCCCTGAAATCCGCAAATCTCACGCAGGACGGAGGGGAAGGGTCCCGCAAGCAGGGCAGCACCGGGACCAGCACCGGGACAGCCCCCGCCTCAACGGGGGGGCCGGCGGCTGCCAATGCCGGTGCGGGCGGCGGAGGGAGGAGGGAGCCCGGCCCGCCGCGCCGCCGCTACCGGGGCCGGGGAACCGAGCGCAGCCGCGGCCCGGCCGGGACGGAGCCTCCCGTCCCTCCGCGGACCCGGCGGGCCGCCCTCACCGCATGGCCGGGCAGGGGGCCGCGGGGGCCGCCGCTCGCTGCCGCCGCCCGGGCTCGGGGCCCCGGGGCCGCTCTCGGTACCGCCGTCCGGTTCCGGTGTCGGCGCCCGCTGCCGCTGCGCGATGCCGGTGCTGCTGCCCGGTGCCGGTGCCGGTACCGGTGCTGCTGCCCGGTGCCGGTGGCGGTGCCGGTGCCGGTGCCGGTGCCGGTGGCGGTGGCGGGGCTGGCCGCCAGCCTCCCGTGACGCACGGCAGCGCCGAGCTCCCCGGTTCGCAGCTGGGGAGCCGCGGGGAGCGGCGCGGCAGGTCGCAGGCTGCCCTCTGCAGGCAGCCGGCCCGGGGGGCACGGATCCCGCCCACGGCCACGGCCACGGCACGGCCCGCGGGGGCACGGCTCCTGGCACCGGCTGCTCCCGCGACCCTGAGCGGGAATCGTCCCGGGTATCCCTCCCTGCACGGGGTGTCCCCCTACAGCCCTCCCTGCCCACCGTATCCCCTCCATCCCTGCCTTGGATGTCCCCTCCATGCCTGCTCGGGATGGTCCCCTACGTCCCTGCCCGCCGTTGTCCCCCCCACCCCTGCTCTGTACGTCCCCTCCATCCCTGCCCGGGGTGTCCCCTCCATCCCCGCCCCGAATGTCCCCCACGACCGTGCCCCGAGTGTCCCCTCTCGCTTCCCGGTCCCCGCCCCCCTCCCGGCGGGAGGGGAAACTGAGTCACGGGCGGGGGGGGGGCGGGGGGGGCTGCCGCTGGCCGGGCGGGCACGGAGCCTCCGCGCCGCCAGGGGGCGCTGCGGGGCGTCTGCGGCATCACCCCTCCCCGTCAGGCGGAAGTGCGTCATGGCGCGCGGCCGTCGGGCGGGGGTTGCCATGGAGGAGCTGAGCGCGGCGCTGGCGGCCGGCGTGGCCCTGGCAGCGCCCAACAGCCCGGCGGCCCCGCACCCCCGCCTGGCCGCGTACAAGGCCCGCGGCGGCCCGGGGCAGGCCGAGCGCCGCCAGCGCCTCCTCCGCCTCCAGAGAGAGTGAGCGAGCCAGCTCCGCTGGGGCTGGGGCTGGGGCCCCGGGAAGGGGAGGCCCGGCCCGGCCGGCGGGCGCCGCTGGGCGCGGGCAGGCCCGTGCTGGGCCCGCCGGGAGGCCTGGGCTGTGGAGACGCGGCCCAGGGCCTTGGGTGGGGGGAGCGGGGGGGTGGTGGCATGCCTGCCTGCCTGCCTGCCTGCCTGCCTGCCTGCCGGCTGCCGCAGAGGGCAAGCCGGGCTGTTTCCTCCCCCCCAGGAGGCGGCTGGACTACGTGAACCATGCCAGGAGGCTGGCAGAGGACGACTGGGCAGGGGTGGAGAGCGAGGGCGAGGAGAAGGAGGGGGAAGATGCGGAGGAAGAGGAGATGGACGTGGATGCTGGCAAGAAGCTGCCCAAGCGCTATGCCAATCAGGTGAGGAGCGGCCTGCATCTGCCTGCCTCCCCACAACAGGGTGTGGGTGTGAACGCAGGGCTGGGCGGGGTGAGGGATGTGGGGTGGTTGAGGCTGGGCTGGGCATGATGAGCAGCCATGGTGATGGCTGCGTCAGGGCTGGGAATAACATATCCTGCCTGGCTTGGTGCTCAGTGAGGAACCGTGCCTCAGTTCTGCCCCTGAGACATGCTGCGTTCAATGGAGGACAGGTGGAGATGGGTTGCCTGTGTGCTTTGGGAGATTTCAGCTCAGCTAGCAGTGTTTGTATCCCATTGTGCAGCAGTCAGTTAAAGACTCCATCTCTGTTATGTCTAGGACACTGGGTTTTATAAGCCTTGGCTGCCATATTGGTCCTATGAAAGACATACAGCCTTTCAGGTGATCACAGCCAGACAGTCTCTGAAGAGGTCACCTTGTCTGGGTTCTTTACTCCTAGTATTTAGGAACTGCTAAGCTCTACCATGTATTTATAAATAAATTTATTTAAAGTGATGGAGTGGGGACCAAGGTACAGAGGTGCCCAAGCGAGGACTGTGAGCCCCGTGCTGTAGTCTGAAGCTTAGTCAGCAGCTGGGAAGCAAGCAAAAGACTTGGGGGAGAGTCTGTTATGGAAGTTGGTTAGAGAGAGAGAGGGAGCCCCTTTGGTGCTGTAGTGCAGGGTGATGAGCAATGCAAATTGCCTCTGAAGCACCCAGTGTAGCTGTAGAAGCCAAGTTGAAATCTTGCTGTGAGTTCTCCATAACTTCAGGAGAGTTGTTGCTAGCTGCTTTTTTTTTTTTCTGGATTTCTCTGTAGCTGATGCTGTCTGAATGGCTGGTCGATGTCCCCTCGGATCTGGAGCAGGAGTGGGTTGTAGTGGTGTGTCCCGTCGGGAAAAGGGCACTAGTCGTGGCATCCAGGGTAAGCAGCAGCAGTGGTGATGTCTCACCATTTGGTAAAGGACCTGTACCTGTTTCCCACCCAACATAAGACAGG
This sequence comes from Ciconia boyciana, assembly GCF_034638445.1. Classification (NCBI taxonomy): domain Eukaryota; kingdom Metazoa; phylum Chordata; class Aves; order Ciconiiformes; family Ciconiidae; genus Ciconia; species Ciconia boyciana. Next base: position 22,120,905 of record NC_132941.1, read on the forward strand.
CCCGTGTGTCTTGCTTGACTTTGTTTTTTCTCTCCCATTTCCTCACAGGGCACAACAGCAGCTTACACCAAGAGCGGCTTCTGCGTCAACAGGTTCCCATCCCTGCTGCCAGGGGGGAACCGGCACAATTCAACGAGTGATAAAGGTAACAGTGTGAGGAGGCTTTTGGGGTAGAGAGAGGGGAACCACCTGCTGCTTCCTGTGAGTGTGTGCCCTGGCAGGCTTGGTGCTGCTCCTCCAGCTCCCTGGGTCCTGAAGCACTGTGCCCTGTTCTGGTGCCAGGGGAAGTTAGCTTCAGGCCTGTTCATGTATCTCCGGGGATAACTAGGCGTGGACAATCTCAGATACTTTTATGCTAGATAAGAACATATTTTAATTAGCTGCCTGGTTAACTGACGCTCTTAAACCTCAACATCTTCTCTGTCTTCCGACAGAGAGCTGCATACAATGCCATCTTTCTTAATACCTCTTGCAGTTGCTCTGCTTGTCCTGAGGAGAGGTTACTGTTGAGTATAAATGCCTTTTTCTGAAACATGCCTTTGCTTGCTGTGCCTCTGGCTGGTACCTTTGTAGCCTTGTTGGACTCCAAGCTAAATGCTTTCTGTGGTTGTGGCTTCTGTTAGCAGAGGGGGATCCCTCTGCACTTCTCGGCCTTACATCAGGGCAGGCTTAATGCAGGAGAGATTTGATCTGGCATTTGCCTGTTGGGTTGGGCAATCTCTGGAGCATGGCTGGACCTCCCTGTATGTGTGTGCGCAGTGTACTGCATCTTGGACTGCATCTACAATGAGGCAAAGCAGACGTACTATATCCTCGACGTGATGTGCTGGAGAGGACACCCTGTTTATGACTGCCAGGTACTGAATCTCCCCCTTCTGCCCTGCCCTCCCTTTTGTTCCTTGTTCTGTGAGCTGCTTTGCAGCCAGCGCTGGACATAGCCCACTATGCAGTACGGTGGATATTTCATCTAAGCACCAGCATCTTTACAGCTTGTGGGCTGATAGCTACTGGAATAATTGGGTACATCTTTTGGGGATATCAGGAAATAGCAGAGTTTGGGGTGCTGGCTGGTTCTGCAGGCGAAGCTGAGTTTGTAAATCTCCCAGGCAAGTGCAGAGGAATGGAGATGCTCGGCAGGTGCTGATCAGTGATGTGTGGTGGATAGTCATTAAGTCTCTGCCTCCTTTCACAGACCGACTTCAGATTCTTCTGGCTTTTCTCAAAGATCCAAGAGGAGGAAGGGCTGGGAGAGAAAAGCAGGATTAATCCAGTAAGTTCTTTTGTACTGGGAGGAGAAGGAGGATGGGGGGTAAGCTCTCCTGTTCAGCAGGCTTCAGCACTTTCTTTCACAAGCGGAAGCTTTTTTCTTTTTTTTTTTTTTCTCCTCACAGATCAGGCTTCAAAATATACTTCTGACGAAATGGGATGCCATGTTCAGGATGTAAATAGAACCACTGAGTATTGTAAATGAGTGTGGTTGGGTTTTTTCTCCCCCCCCCCAGCCAAAGTGCTGAGGGAGATCACACTGCAGGGTATCAGCTAACTTCCATGCTGTTTTTAGCCTTCCCTTGAAACAGAATGGAAAACCAGTGTGGTTTCTACAGGGGCAGCATTGGTCGACAGCCTGACTACAATGGGATTTATTCTTGAATAATCTTGTGGGCTCGCAAGGCAAGGGGAAAGGCTCGTAAAGCTTTAGCCTTCCGTCCTGCTTAAAGTAATCATTGAAGTTGTTGGGATAGATGCCAGATTGCCACTCGGAGTCCCTGCTGAGCAAGGATAAAAAGTCTTCCTTTGAAGACTTACACATGGAGGTCAGACCTAGAACCCACAGCAGCTTGGAAAGTGATTTCTGGGGACAAACATAAGAGATTTGTCAGCCTGGCTTATGAAGCACAGTTTGCAAAGCAGAACCTGATTGCTGTGTGGCCCCTGTGCGTGCTCAGACAGAGCTAAGCAGAGCAGTTCCTGTGGGTTGAGCAGATCGATCATAAACGGGGATGACCGCTCCTCTGCCAGCTGCAAAGGTATCTGTATTTGAAGAATATCCTGTTCTGACTCCAATGGGAATATCCAGAAGACAGCTACCTAACGAAGGGGGGGTCATTTCAGCTTTCATTTCCTGGGTGGAAAGATTTGCTTGGCTGAGCCAGCAGCCTGGAGCAGACGTCTGTCTGCTTTGCATCCTGCCCAGAGGTCATCGTTTTCTATTTTGGTTAAAAGAGCATCTGAGGATCAGCTCTCCTGAAAAGTCCTTCCTGCAGCCTTAGATGCTTGGAAAAAAGGTATCAGGAGCATGTGGGAGCTGTGTGCTGAGTCTCCGCCATCTGCATCTCTCATTAAATGCCAGAGTGGGGAGCATTTGGAACTGGGATGATAAAATAGATCTTTCTGGGTGCTGTAGATTTCATGCTGTCTGAACATCGTGGTGGCAATCCCTCGGTCATCTTCTGTTATTGCAGTGAGATTTGTAAAGTTGCAACAATGTACATGCTTTATCCAGCATTGCTGGAGAGGTGGCGGGGATTATCTCCAAAGACTTTTCCCACCCCATCCTCTCTGGTGGGTAGGGCGATTTTTGTAGGTTTTCATGCAGGCACTTCCAGTTACTTTAGGGGGGATATGATCGGCACCGACGGACAGCTTGGTCCTGTCGTTTTGCTCCTAGATCTGGGGTTTGCTTACGAATTGCTGTTCTGAATCACATCAGAGGTCTGTCTGTCCCAATAAACGGTAGTAATCACAGAGACCAGTTGCTATGGAAAGAGTAAGGAATTGGGGATACCTGTCATGTTCCCTCTGACTTCATCAGCCAGTGGTTGTACCTAGACCATGGTGTTAATGGCCACCAGGGGACCTGCCTTTCAGGAGCTGGTCTAATCCTCTTTTGAGCCTATTTCTGCTTTTGGGTGCCCGATGCCCTGTGGCTGGAAGGCCAGCAGTTTAATGATGTGGTCCCTGCTGGAGATCTCCTCTCTGGTTACTTTGTCTGATGCCTGTCCCTCACCCTGTCTCTCTCATGCTGGATCTTGCACTGGGGGAAATCCTTCCTTCTTAGCTACCTCCGCACCAGTGCTCGATGCGTTGACTCATTCTGCTTTAGGCCATGCAGTTGTCTCTTCTAACCCTCTCTTACTCTTTCAGTTCAAATTTGTGGGCCTGCAGAACTTCCCCTGCTCCTCGGACAGCCTGTGTAAGGTGCTGGCTATGGACTTCCCCTTTGAGGTGAGAACATGCAGGCAGGGGCCTGGACCTCAGCCTTAGAGACAGCCCTGCTGCGCATCTGCCAGTGCTTGGAGAGAGGTTCATCCCCTTCGCTCGGGAACTGTGCTCTCCTGAGGTCTGCAGGAAGCTTGCTGAGCTGCGCTGTTGTTTCTGTGTATGGGGGATGGATGCCTTTTATGCACGTGGCTGATCTGTTACCCTGTCACCAGGTACAGGCTGCATCCGACCAAACTAATTAGCAAGAGTTAAACCGTAGCATTCCCTGTGTTTGGGCTGCCTTTACTGCTGTTGACTGTTGTCTGAAAGAGCCCTTGGGGAAGAGAAGGTTGATGCAGACACCCAGACTGCCTCCGGAAGCAGCATAGCTCGCATTCATGTGGCAGTGTGAGGGACAGCCGGCCATTTTAGGGCCGAAGCTGGTACTGCCTGCTGTGGTGGGTGGGCTTGCATGGGTGCAGGCATGAGGATCTCTGCAGTGTGCTTCTTTATGTGGTGGTGTTTCTCCAGAGGTCTGCGAGGTGGGCAGAGTGGTGTCTTTCTCTGACCTCTGTCACAGGCTTTGTGTTTCCTTGGTCTAGCTACTTCCATCTGTCTATGTGTAAGGCACCCAGCTACGCTGTGTCTGGTGGGGAGGAAAGAAAAGGGTGGTGGTAAGCTCCTGATGGTTTCTGAGGGGTTTGGGTGTTAGCGATGGGCGCCTGAGACGTACTGTTGCTGGGGGCAGATGGCTGTAGCAGAAATGGCTGGGAGGGGTTCAGATGAGCCTGTCCTGCTGCTGCCACTGCATCTTGTGGAGGGGATAGTGCGAGCTCTGCTTTTTCCTTTGGTAGAGAACCGGGCAGCTTCCTGCCTTTGGCTCCTGCTGCTCTTGGCTCTCTGAGGTGGCTGTTCTCCCAGCAAGAGTGGCTGAACAGGACACCTGCATTTGCTTCAGCAGATTTAGAAGTAGGTGCTGTTCAGGCCTCTCTGACCTGTGGGAGAAGGGCAGGACAGGCAACTCGACCTGCCACCCAGTTCAGCTGTCTGTGGTTGTGAGCAGCAAGTCAGGCCCTCGTGAAAACAGCTCAGGCTGCTTTCGGTGGCTATCCTGGCTGACTTGGCATTGAAGTGCAAGAGGATGGAGGAGGTGGTGGCATTCCAGCACAGCATCAGTGACAAGCATCTGGGAGCCAGAAGCTCCTCCAGTGGCTGCAGCAATTCCTACGGAGTGCCCGGTCTCAGCCCTAGGTCAGGAACAGCCTCTACAGAGGTTGCTTGTCCCGCTAAGCCAAAAGCCACGTTGATTTGACTGTGCCTCTTGTGCTCTCTTGGCCCAAGTTAGCGATTAACGTTAAGTGCAGGTTTAAATTTAAGGGATGCTAATTTGGCTGTGAGGGCTGACTTTGCCTTCTGCTTGTCAAAGCCAGGACAATCATTAGAGAGTCGGAAAGTCCCAGCCCCTTGCTGGTCAATGCCAGACCCCACTCCGAACACAGATCGGGGAACGTTGAGAGGGCATCCCAGGTTTCCTACAGCTGACTTGCTCAATTACAAATGCTCTGAGTGCCTCTGTAGAAACAGTAATTCCTGTATTTGCTGAAGAAAGCTTCATTCCTTCCTGAGGCATCTGCTCCCACGAGAAAAGGCTGAGGAGTATTGCCCCACTGCAGTCAGAGCAGAAACGTTTCGGCCTGCGAAGGAGACTGTTGTGAAATGCCGGGGGAGGGAGATGGAGTTGATCAGACTCTCCCTTGTAATGCAGCTGCGATTTGCCCCCAGGTTCTCTAGTCAATACATCGTGGTGTGACCCCAACAAATGAAATGTGGTGTCATTTGGCTCAAAGCAGCCAGTAACCCCACAGAAACCGTAGTGCTGCTTCCAGGAATGAAGAGAACCGTGGGTGTCTTCATGATGTGCCGCAAGAGGGAGCCCAAGAAATCCCTGTAAATAGCTTCCACCAACAGCACGTAAAGAAAGAAACTTTGCAGAAGGCAAAATACAGCCTTGCTATAGATAGTGCAGTATAATGGAGGTCTCCTTATGCCCGGGCCCAGCATCTTGTGATCCTTACAAGGATCTCATGCGTGTGGTGGCCAAAGATGCAGTCAGTGCTTTCAGATCTGGGTCTTCAGAGAGTTAATCTGTAACCTTAGAGTTAGGACCTGATCAGCTATATTCAGTGGAATTTTTTTCCACTGAATTCAGTGGACTTTGGGTCAGTTGACTGGCACTGAATTTGAAGTTGTTTTTGGAGTGGATCTGAAGAGCTATTGTCCTGCTCGCAGATCTGAGTAAAACAGTGTTCAGGTTTCCACGAAGGCAGGGGGAGCCAAAGTCTCTGAGAAACCCCGGTGTGAAGGAATGGGCGTACTGTTAAGCACCTAAAATCTGAAAAGCATGGCTGTGAAATGTGAAATCCTGCCAGGCCAGTTTCTCATCAGGTTTGGTTGTTTAGGGACAGTGTCAGCCCTTATTCTGATGTGGCTGGTGTCAGTGCGGTGACTCAGGGTAGGGACCTGGCCAACAAATTAAATAAACTGGAAGGAATATGGGAATTGCAGTAACTTAAGAGAAATTGGGGGAAGGAAGAACATGACCTAACTCTCCACCAAGCTGAACTCCTTTGAATTCTCCAGCTCGGGGAAGATCTTTGGAGTGGTCTGGAAGGCAGAAGCCTTTCCAGGCTCTGATCTTTACCAAAACATTCCCATGGGTTCCAGAGAATCCCCATTGCTCACCAAGTGCTATGCACCCGCAGGAATGGGCTGGATGTGCAGGCGTGGTGCCACAGAATGTGGCTCTTCCCAAGTCTTCCTGGGAGGCAGGGGGAGAGAGAATCTTTGCACTTTAGATATCCAGAGGGTTACACAAGCTCATCATGATGTTTACTGTTCTGGTTTTACGTTTTCCTAGCACAGGAATCCCCCTTTTTCTGGGATTATTTTGCAAGATCTTAACAGTGACTGAAAATTATGGACAGAGTAGTGCAAGAAGCTCTACCCTCTCTGCTAGAGGTTAGCATCCGTGGAGCAGAGATGGACGTATGCTGCTCTTTGCTCAGCCTGGCTCGCAGTCCAGCATGGTAGCAGATATCACCTCTATCTGCTTGGCTCACCCATGCCTCAGCTCAATGCAGATATAGGTGCCATTCTGCCATATATATTCTGGGGGCTAGAAGCTCGGGGAGGGGCCTGGGAGCAATTCAGCCTGAGGTGGGCTCTTTTTCCCATCTCTTCTGCCCACTCTTACTCGTGGGCAAATGGCCTTTTAAGAGCTTGCAAGGCTGAGCTAAGAGGAGCACCACCTCCAGCCTTAGTCAGCCTGACAGCAGGATCTACCCTTGCAGAGTACACCCCTGGGAAGCGCAGGAAGAGGGGGGTGAAAATCCCTTAGCGTGGCGGGGAAGCGGGGAAAACGTCAGCCAGCTGCAGTATTGCAGAGTGTGGAAATAGTAGCACAAGAGTTAGGGCCTAAACCTTCAAAGTCCTGAGTGCCCTTAACTGTCATTGATTGCTGGAGAAGTTCTCTCTTGGGAAACATGAAGAATTTATTTTGCATAAGCCAGCTGAAAGAGCTGTAGCGGCGTTACGAATCGGGGCTCCTTGGCGTCATGCGCTCTGACTAATTACTCTCCAAATGTATTATTTAAAATAACCTTAATCCAGTAAAGTGGCCTTTCTGTGTGCTGCCTTATTCAGAAACCTGATGGCTTTTCTGCAGAATGGGATCATAGCAACCAGAGGAAAAGTGCTGGTCTGTGCTGACATCAGGTTGAAATTGTTTGCCTTTGGCGATTTAAAGCCATCCGGCAGTTGCTGGGCTTGTCCTGATCTTTCAGGACAGGAGCTCTGCAGGTTTCTTCTTTCTCTTCCACTATTTATTGCACTGCTTGAGGAAAAATGATCCAGCTGGTAGTTTTGGCCTGTAAATGGAGAGCGGTGCTGTTGTCTGGCGCTTTGTCATCCACCTGCAAAAGCCTCCAGCTCTGGCCTTTCATCCACTCTCTCTCTCTTTTTTTACAGGTTGATGGACTTCTCTTCTATCACAAGCAAACCCACTATACCCCCGGCAGCACCCCGCTGGTGGGCTGGCTCCGGCCCTACATGGTACCCGAAATCATCGGGCTCGCCATGCCTGCTACTGTGCTCACTGCCAAACCAGACTATGCTGGGCGTCAGCTCCAGCAGATCATTGAGAGCAAGAAGAGTAAAAAGCTGGCAGCGGAAAAGGGTCACCCGAGTAGCGCGGTGGCTGCAAGGAACGGACATTATGAGCTGGAACACTTGTCTACCCCTCAGCCAACAAACTCTCTGGAGGGTCAGGACGAAGCAGTGAGCCAGATGGAGAATTAGGCTGCTGGGACAGACTGGTTGGGTAAGGAGAAAGCAAAAGGTTCCCTGCTTCTCACTGTCACTCATGCTCCCTGAGAGGGGGGCAAAGGTAATGATAGGATGGTTTTGTTTAAAGAGCATGAAAGTGGAATATCTTGCTCCAAGTGCTGCTGGATTATTATTTTTTTTTTTCTCCAGGGCTCTTGTGAGGCCTTAACAGGACTGTCTGGTTCTTTGCTAAGGCAGTCGTGTGTTGGGAAATGAAATGATCTGTCCCCACACTGCAGGGTTCCCGATTCAGCTCCTGCTTCTGTTAAAGCCTCTGGCAAAGCTCCAGCATAAGAACAGTGCTCAGACCTCCGAGGTGCAGCTGCTGCTCGTAACCCCAGCCCTGACAGCAGCCTTGGCCCTGGAAATCAGGGCATTTCAGCCTTTGATCCAGCTGTTTACCAAGGCCTTCTCAATGACAGTTTTGTGGCCAGTCCGCTTCTAGTAACAAAAAGTTTGCAGTAGGCTGCTGTAAATCCAAAGGGTGGGCTTTCCACACCCACATGTTACTGAGAAAAACTAAATTTCCTTGCATCGCAGCGGACCCTGCCTCTGAGCACAGCTTTGTGCGGCACGAGCCCAGCAGAAGCCTGTACTCGAGGCTTTTCTCAGTAGGGGGAGGAAGGAATGGTTTCGCTCTGAAAAATGCTAGCATTGATTGTGCCAAATAAAAGGTTTCTCGGAAAGACAAATTCTTGAGCGTCTTCCTGCTACCTAAGGGTGGATGCGTGCTGTGCCTCCCAAATAGGGATTGAAAAATCAGTTACAGCGTTAACTGGAGCGGAGGAAATGCTTGTAGGGGTTTGATTCTCCTCTGCAGACTGAGGTGCTTCAGTCCCTCCCTGCCACTGCCCCTCTTACCCAGCCAAAGCCCGCTCTGCACGTGCCAGCTGCTGCCTTTCCCCAGTTTTAGCGGGGATGAAACGATTGTACTCACTGTCCCCAGGCTGTTTTCCAAAGGGAGATTAAAAGGGCAGAGCGGGACCACTCTTGCCATGGAGGGGGGAGATGAAATATCGGGCTAAACATGGCCCTGGGGAGTCTCCTCCAGCTGTCTATGAAAATGCCCCTGGAGGAGGGCCCATATCCAGGAGGAGATACCAAGAGCGGGGATGGCTGCCCGCAGATAGCGGGGACACTTGTATCCTGCCCTTGCACCCCCTGTTTTTCCCAGAAAAACACTTGTTTCTGTGCCAACCATGTGGGTTGCATGCGATCATCTGACTGTGCAGCCGCTATTGATTATACCAGCGGGCAGCAAGAACTATCCTAACTGCGGCTGGGGCTGGCCTCAGCTCCCCCTCCCTGGGAGGGGAGGAAATGGCACCCCAGCTCTGCAACGTTCTGATGTGGCTGAGCATGCTGCAGACTTTTGCAAATGGCTGCTTATTTTATTATTTTTATTATTTATCTTTTTTTTTAGCATGCGAAGCAACTGGCACGGGGGAAGAGGACAAACACCTGGACTGCCTTGTCCTCGCTGTCCCTTGAAGGCTCTAGGCTGCTCCAGCTGCGGGTTCCCCCTATGCTTCAGCCTCACTGGCTGGCAAAGGACCGCAGGGAGAGCCCTGGCTGGGAGACCACATCCAGCCTCCTATCAGCATGGTTTTCCTTCCGTCGGGCAATTTAACCCGGAGGTGGGCAGCTGGACATAAGATTTGTGCATCCCTCAGGGCAGAGAAAGCTGCAGCTCAGGTTACCACCTCCCTGCTGCCCTACAGCAACCTTCCAAGGTCCTCCAGCCAAGGGAAGGGAGAGAAAGTACAGCTGAAGAGGGGCTGCTTTCAGCTGCTTGCTCTGATCGATGGAGGAGACCAAGAGGGAAGCAACTGTAGCTTCCGCCGGCTCCAGATGATGCCACATAGTTTCCCTTTTAAAAGCATGAGCTGGGATGGAGAAATAAATATTTGCGTTACAATTCCTGTTGGAAACGAAAGGCTGTGTTTGGAGAGAGGGTGTTAAACGGAAGTCACGGGGGCCAACGCAGTTTGTTGCTGTGACTTTTATTTGCTGGGTGCGATCCTGCTCCCAGCTGTTCCCTGCTCTGCTCCCAACTGGAACAGGCAGCAGCTTCGGTGGTGACTGAGGAGGGGTCACCCCGCAGGGGCTCAATTTTAGTCTGGGGCAGAGGAGCTGAGCGGGCAGCTCAACCTGTAGATGTGGCCTGGGGCTCTGGAGGATGGACAGACAAACAGACAGCCCTCGAGTCTGCATCCAGCTCAGGGCTCAGCTGCTTCCTTCTGCCCTTTCTTCCATTTTCTGAGAGTTAGGTGCAAAGGCTCTGGCTGCGGGCACATTGCCAATGCGGTCCTCCTCAGCTGAACAAAATGTCCCCCCGTCCCAGGGCCTGGCTTTTCAGCAGGGCCACTGCTTTGTGGCACAGGGCTCTACTCCCTGGGGTCCCCGCTCCTTCCCGGCAGCCCCTCTGGAGGAGCATCGGGGCTCTCCGTTCCAGGCACTGACACCTGTGCCGAGCCAGGGAATGCTGAGGAAGGACTGCAGAGGAGGGAGAGCAAGGAAACGGCTGGAAATCCCAGACGCCTTTCGCACAGCAAACCTTGGCCGCGGGGGAAGGCTGCGAGGCGAAGGCTGAAGTACCGGCAGGGGAAGATGCTGCTGCCACGAGCTGCCGGGAAGGGCCGGTGGGAGAGGCGAGGCTGCGTGCTGCGGCAGCGGGGCTGCTCCGGGGAGCCGATCCTCGGGGCAGGCTGATTGCTCCTCTCCTGGGGTCGCTGCTCACACAGTTTGGAGGTACAGCACGCATCCAGAATAAAACAAGACTGATTTTTGGGGCCCGGGGAGCTTGCTTTGGTGGTGGGCTCGCACAAATACACAGCACGGCCTTTGGGTTTCCTCAAGGGTCCGTCGCAGGCCCGGGGGGGAAGGTGTCCCAGGCTGGAGGGCAGCGCCCTGGGAGTCTTCAGGCACGCTTTTCCAGCGCTGCCCCTTCCTCGCCTCCAGGCTTGCCCTTCTCTCCTTTGCAGGCAGCGCCGGTGGATGTCAGGCAGGGCTGCCTGCCACCATTTTAGCGGTGCTACCGCCTGCCGAGGCTGTAACCGAAGCGGGGGGATGCCGGGGAACGCGACGCCCTCCCGGCAGAGCCGAGCCAGCCCGGGGCGGGGAGGGCAGAGGCAGGGCTCTGCCGGCGCCTCCGTCTCCATCCCGGCAGCTGCCGGGGCCGCTGCCCTCGCTGCTGCCGGCCCGAGAGGCGGCGGCGCCCCCCGCCCCCCGCCGGGGAGGGCTTCCTGTCCCCCGCCTTCCCCTGGCCGCCTGCCCGCCTCCCTCCCGCCGCCCGGCGGGGCCGGCCGAGCCGAGCCGAGGGGAGGGGGCTGCGGGCGCTTCCTGCCGCCGCCCCCGCCGGGGCAGAGCGGAGCGGAGCGGGGCGGGGAGCTCATCCCGGCCCGGCCCGGCCCGGCCCAGCCCAGCCCAGCCGCGCGGCGCTTCCCCGGGGCGAGCGAAACTTCCCGGGGGGCTGCGAGAGAGAGAGAGATTTTACTATTATTATTTTAATTTATTCTAAAATTCTCGGCACTTTCGGCGGGGACCCCGGGGCGGAGCCGCCCATCGCCGAGCCTGTGGCGGCCGGGAGGGGCCGGTGCCCGCAGCGCCGCCGGTCCCCGGGGATGGGCTCCGGCGGGGCGCCCGCCGCCTAGCCCGCCTCGGCTCGGCACGGCACAGCACGGCCCGGCCCGGCCCGGCCCGCCGGGGACAGCATGGCCGCGGAGCTGAGCGCCGAGGAGGAGCAGGTAGGTCCCCGCCGGGCTCCCCTTCCCCGCGGCCGGGCTGCGCCGCTCCCCGAGCTGGGCTGGGCTGGGCAGGGCAGGGCAGGACCCCGTGTGCTGCCCCCCACCCCCCCTTTTTTTGGCTACCCCCGGTTGCAGCGATGTTTTTTCCCAGCGGGGCGGTTCTCCCTAAGGAAAGCCCCATCTGCAAAGCCCCCCCTCCCCCCAAATCTGGGCAGCCCCACGTCCGTACAGCCCCCCCATCTGCGAAGCCCCCCACGTCCACAGAGCTGGCCGCACAGCACGCACCCCAAAGGCCTTTGCAGGGCCTGCGCCGTGGGTGCCAGGGCAAGCGGGGGTGCTGCAGCGTGGGGTTGGGGTCACGCTCCCCCAAACTGGCGTGTCCCCCCGAGCGCCGGCGGCCTCTCCTCGCAGGCCTCTCCCCGTGGGCAGGCTGGCGTGGGGATGCGTGTGCACGCGCTTCCCACGCCCCAGGCCTCCCGTGACGTCCGGGCTTCCTCCGCCGGCCTTGCGTCACTGCGGGAGGATGTTGCTCGGCTCGGGGAGCGGGGCCGATAACCCAGCCGGGGCGCGTCGGGTGGCGAGAGCAACCTCTGGCTCTCCCCTCCGTCCTCCTCGTCCCCAGGGATGCCCGCCCGGCGCTGCGTCTGCACCCCGAGCCATGGCCGCCGGGCTCCCCGCCGGGCTCCCCGCCGGGCGGGGAAGCGGAGCCCGGGAGCCGGGGCCGGGCACGCTGGCGGAGGCTGCCTCGAAGCCGGGCTCCCCTCTGCCCCGCGGTGATGCCCGGGCTGGCCGAGGGCACAGCGTTGCATCTGCCACCTTGCTGGCCTCGGGGGCTGCAGTGCAAAGGCAAAAGGGTTTTCTGTTTGGTTGTTGGGTTTTCTTTTTTAAAGCATCCTTCGTTTCTACAGGAGGGTTTTAGGAGGGCTGGTACGGAGACCTCGGGTTCCTAAAACCCCCATGCCCCACAGGGAGTACTCGCCCAGAGCTGGAAGAGTCCGTCCTTTAGCCCGCGCTTGTGCTCGGGAAATGCAGCGCTCCCAGGCTTTCTCCTCCACCACACCTCCCTCTTATCAGTGCCACTCCGGGGAGCAGTACTGCTATCTCCAGGGTAATAAAATCTCAGGGAGTGGGGGTGTTTGTGCCCTGTGTCCCTGCAGATGCCTGTGATATGTGTTTCCCCTACATCACGGAGGGGGCAAAGCTTCCAGCAAATGGGGTTTTAGAAGACCCTGCTCTGGCAGGGAGGCTTGGTTTGCAGTGAGAGCTGTGGCTGGGCTCCCCCAGCCGGCGTCCTGGGAGAGGGATCCAAGATGTTTGGTTTTTGTGGGAATATTGGATGGAGAAGACGAAGGGATATTTGCAATAATGGCTCCAGGTTTGGATCATCAGGCTGGGGTGGGGAACAGCTGCCCTTAGGGCTGTCCTCGATGGCTTGGAAGCCAAAATAGTGGAAGTTTCTCTCTTTTCATGAGTAAGTGCTGGTTGGGGCTGGGACATCCCCTTCCTGCCACCCCTTCGTCCTCCTTGGGACCATCAGGATTTCCTCTGCTCGCTCCGCTCTCCCCCATTATCGACAGCAAACCAGGGGGGGAATTCACCCCTCTCCTCTCCCTGCCAGCCTTGGGGCATCTCCTGCTCTGTAGGATCTCTGCAGTTCCCTCCCCAGCCTATCCCAGAGGGACCAGAGGAGCCAAACCGATTTTCCTCGGGGGTTTTCAGCCCAGCTGCAATTTTCACAGGACTTATTTCCCCCCTCCCCCGCCCCCTCGGCTGAAGAAGGAGGGTGGATTTGCTGCCTGCGCAGCCCAGGGGAGGAGGTCTTGAAGAGCCCCCATGTTCCTGCAGTGGTGGCTTTGTCACCACCCTGCCCTGGCACAGCGAAGCAGGGACTTCGATGACGCCAGCGCTCCAAAGACCAGCATTGTTCCAAACGCCCGGCCACGGACCATTTTGCTCACAGTGCTGCCGTCGCTTGCAGAAACGGGGCTTCTTGCTGCAGCTCTGGGTCACAGGCTTCGTTTTCAGCATGTGGAGTGATCCCTGCTGCGCTTGGCTCAACACCTGTGTAAATCCATATAGGATCAGGGCCAGAAATGATGATGAGACCCGGTGGATTGTGCAAGGGGGGGCAGAGCTACGGCTGGTATTGATGCTCAGCTCAGTAACTCCTGGCTCGCCTGCTGTTGAATGTCGGCACTGGTAAGTTTGGGATTTTGTTTTGCTCCCAAAGAAAGCAGGGGAAAGCTGGAATTCATGACTGAGCCACCCTGCAAAGCCAGAGCTTGTTCTTGTGGGTCTTCCCCCTTCCAAAAAAACCCAGCATCCCTCATGATGGGTGTTGGAAATGGGATCGCATGAAGTGTGAGGGGTTAGATGTTGAGGAAGGAGACCTGAAGCACACGTTGCATCCTCTCCCCGCTGCCAGCATGCCCCTCAGGGTGTCCTTCCCATCTCAAGTCGCGGCATCAGCTCTGGTCTCCATCCGAGGGTGGTGGATGTGTGCCTGGCGCTCGCCCCTGTCCCCGTGCCATCCTGCACGTGCTGGGGAAGGAGCAGTTCTGCCATTATTTTGGGTTTGCATCTCCAGCCCAGCCCTAGCATTTGGGTAGCTGGAGGCCCCAGGGGACTCCCTGGCAAAGGTGGGGTATAGCCAGTTAAGTTCCCCCATCTTAGCTTATGGATAGGATATATTTCTATATACATACATGTGGATGTGTGTGTTGTGTTAAGGCTGAAGATGGTTTCTGTATTGCCTCATTTATTTTCCTCTCCCTCTTCAATAGAGGAGAAATTGTTAGATATTTGGGCCATCAGAGTTGCTTTTGTTTTGGCAAAGTGGAGGCTGTTGCGGATGAAGCCGTGGGGATAAAGGCATGCCATAAGTACAGCTCCCAGGAAAAGCTCCCGCTGGCTGCTGGCTGGGAGGTGGGAATGCGAGGTGGGGGGGAACAATGTCCTCTCTCCTCTGCTACTACCCCTTTTGCCCGCTCCCCTCCAGTCCCTTGCCCCCAGCAATTGCAGAGATGGGGGGTACCAATCCGACTGCCAGGCTGCAGCTGGTTGACTGTGGCACACCGCTGTGCCGGGAGGGCTCACAACCCTTAAAGGGGATTTTTGCAAGGGCTTGGAGCTGGGCTATCGAAATCCGCTTTCACATTCCTCCTGGCACTGTTGGCAGTAGATCCAGCCCAGTTCCACGAGTTCCCTCCTGGCTGGTAGCTCACCCAGCCGCTCTGCGGGACTCCGATACTGAGTTGGGGAGCTTCTGGCTTCGATGTGCTGGGAGTCTGGGCTGGCCCTTAGCAGCTTCCAGTAGCCAGGTGAGCCGGTACCCCTTCCAAAAATGCCTGCTGCAATGCCAGGAGGGCTGTGGAGAGACCCCTTGGACAAGCCAGGCTCCTTTGACTCGTCCCATGAGAGGGGCTTGCTGCCCCCGCTGAGCCTCGCGCCAACGATAAACCCTGTCCCTTCGCTTCCTCCTGTCGGAAGTCATTAATGCCGGCGAGCTTTTCTGGCTGAATAGCTCCCAGTTACTCCGCCGTGATATCCAACACCACTGCCTTCCCGCGCTCCCTGCTTGGGAGCCAGCCTTCGGCGCTCACTGTCCCTCCTCCTCCTCCTCACACTGTCATAGTCATCCTCCACTCTTGTGAGGATGGAAACTCCTCCATTTTGGGGTGTGCCCAGGTGGGATTAGGGTGTTTTGGGGACCCCCTCCATCCTGCCTGCATCCTTTGAGCGGTACGTGGTGGGAGGCTGGGCTGTGCTGCCCCGTCTCTCTCGGTGCACCTGTATGGGATGGGGTCAATACGCAGCAGAAAGCAAAGCTTCTTCCATTAGCACAGGCATTTAGAAACCCCAAGCCCACCTTGCAAACACAGCTTGTAAAAATAATACATTTTGGGGTTATTTTGCTTGCCTTCAGGGCTTTAAGCTTGCTGGGAGGTTGCAGGTTGGGTTTTGAAACTCTGCTCCGTCAGTGCTAGGACTGGAAAAGTGTCTCGGTTTCTCACGGTTTCGGGTGCATGCAGTGCAGGTGCTTTGGGAGGGGAGTGTGCTCATGTGGGATGTCCCTGGCATGTTACGGGACCGTGGGCTGTGGGGAGCAGTGGGAGTGTGCTAGGACCCCCCTGGACTGAATCCTTCTTGTCTGGTCATCTTTGACTGTGTGAAACTGGCCTTACTGGGTGAGCTGGTCTATGTCCTGTAGCACATCGAAGCATCAGCCCTTGATGCTGGTCTTGCTCATTACCCATGTTCAGATGGCCGGGTTCGCTGCTCTGCGGTGGAGCTGCAGCCCCGGGAGGCCGCTGCCGGCTGATGGGTTCCTGCTGCACCCGGGCTGCTGTGTCTGAACAGGAGTTTGCTGCCTGTAAAATCCTCCTTTCACTCCCCCTCTCCCTTCCATGAGTCTCCCCCAGCCCCAAAGCCATTTTTCCAATGTCAGCACTCCTACCACTTGCTTCCCTCCCTGCGCTGGCATTGCCTCCATCTCCATCCCCACTGCCCTTACCCCCTTTCCCAGTACCTGCCATGGAGCTCCCTGCTTCACCCCGAGGAGCTGCTGGGTTTGCTGAGCCGGGCTCAGCCCCTGCCTGCGCATTGAGGACCGTGTAGCTCCCATGGTGTCCAGGGATGCTTCTTGGGTGCTCCTCCTCCTCCTCCCATCTCACTGCATGCCCCTCGTGTCTCCCACAGGCAACCAAGCAGTTCCTGGAGGAGATCAACAAGTGGACGGGCCAGTACAATGTGTCCCCGCTGTCGTGGAATGTGGCCGTCAAGTTCCTTATGGCCCGCAAGTTCGACGTCCTGCGGGCCATCGAGCTCTTTCACTCCTACCGGGTAAGCAAGCAGGGCCAGCCCCCTCCTCAGCCGAGGCCTTCCTGCTCTGTGAGAGATCTCTGGTCCCAAGGAAGACCCTCCCCTTGCTTTTTTTCTTTCCCCACCCTCCCTTATGTGTTTTGTCCGGCTGGAAAATCCTTTTTCAGCCAAGGCGAGTCACCATGGAGATCTCGCCGACCCCAATCTCCTCCCCTCCGCTGAAAGCAGCATCCGTGCTCACAGGGTGCCCTCCCGGCTGGCATGATGCCCGCAGAGCATCTCCCCATAAAGGATATATATGCATATATACCCTTCCCACCCTGGTTTTGCAAAGCTGCTCCTCCCCGTGCTGGAAAATGGGGCTGTGGGAGCAGAGGTTTCCCTGCTGGGGCTTCCCTCAGACGGCTGGGTGCCCCACGGGGACATGATGATGGGTGGAGGGCTGGGGTGTCTGTGCTGGCCATCACGCCGGCTCCCTGACCACAGGAGACACGGCTGAAAGAGGGCATCGTGAAGCTGAAGCCGCACGAGGAGCCGCTGCGCTCGGAGTTGCTCAGTGGCAAGTTCACCATTCTGGTAGGTGTCATGTCCTCCCCGAGTTACCCCAACCGGGTGGCTCGTCCTGGCCCCGCTCCGCGCAGGCATCCTCGGGTGCTGTGGGAGCCTGACCCTGTTTCTTCATCAGAGCGTGCGGGACCCCTCAGGAGCCTCCATCGCCCTCTTCACGGCCAAGCTGCACCACCCCAGCAAGAGTGTGCAGCACGTGGTGCTCCAGGCGCTCTTCTACCTGCTGGACCGAGCGGTGGAGAGGTGAGCCGGGGTAGCATGTCTTACGGCGGCAGGTCCCCAGGGAGCCCCTTCCCTCCCAGCGGCAAGGGGAGATGCTACTGCTTGCTGAGGTTTTGCTGAAATCCCTCTGAAAGGCTTCGCAGGGAAAAGATGTGCCTTCTCTCCCGTGAATGTGAATTCCTGAAGGTGAAATTGTGGCTGAGTCTGCGTGCCTCTGGGTGTCCCATCTCTAGTTAGGAAAGAGAAGGGGGTCACAGCTCCCTGTGGCTTGAAATTCCCTGTCTTCCTCTGGTTTGAACTCAAGGCAGTCATCCCCATGGAGGCATTCAGCAGGGGAACAAAATCCCCCAAGCCCTGAACCAGGTTCTTTGCAGCCTTTTCCTGCCCACCTCCAGGTTTTAGTTTAGCAAAGCCCCTGATTCCTGCAGGCTTTGGCTGGGGAGGAGGCAGCCCCGTTGCCGGCAAGACGTAACGTGAGCCCTGCCAAAAATATAAAGCTGGGACATCTCATTCATCCTGCTGGGCTCTTTCCATTTCTGAACTTACCCATCATGGGTGGTGCAGCTGAGGCAGGCTTAAGACACGAGCCAGGCTTAAATAAGGGTTGTAGGAAGAGGTGGTGGAGCCGCTGGGAAATGCAGAAGCGAGCTTTGGGTCCGTGAGTCCTTCTGGAAGCACAGAAGGGGATTTTTTGGGGTCAGCAAGATGAAGATGAGGTTAGCGTGGGGCAGATCTGCTCATGCAGGAGCCAAGCAGTTGGATGTTGCAGGGTTGACCTTACTCTTTCCCCTCTCTCAGCTTTGAAACCCAGAGGAATGGGCTGGTGTTCATCTATGACATGGCAGGCTCGCAGTACACCAACTTCGAGCTGGACCTCAGCAAGAAGATCCTCAACCTGCTGAAGGTAACGGTCAGGGGTGACCCGATGTCCTGGGATGTCACACGGGCCACTTGCTCACCGAGTACATGAAGTCCTCTGGTTTTGGCATAAATTCTCATGCCAGACCATGCTGACCACATCTTGGCCTAGGAGCACCGGCTCCAGCCCTGTAGGACCTCAGGAAGGCGTTGGGAGCCTGCCAGGCTGGACCCGGCCGGGGCTGCAGTGTCCTGCGGGTGGGAGGGGATCAGCTGTCCCCATGCCGGATTCCTCTTGCAGCTGCTGGCAGCGCTTTTGGGAAAACAGATGCAAATTATTTTTTAATCGTGCTGGCATTTCATGCCTCCTCCCTTCTCCGGAAAAAAGAAATAACAGTAAATATTGGCCAGGGTGTGTTCTCCGCACAGATCCCAGCTCCCAGGCTTCACCTCTTCCCTGTGGAGCCAAACTCTCTGCCTACCTAATTCCAAGGAAATAATTTGTTTCTGTATTGGAGCATAAAAATAAGCACGGCCGTGGGCTGCCAGCTGTGTGCGAGGCACGCTTTGGATGCGGCATTGCCACCTCGGGGTCCCTTTGCTGGTCAACACCTCTGCTGGGACGTGTCCCCCTTGCCGGCAGAGCGCGGAGAGGGGCCTGTTCCTCCCCGGCGGCGTGGATCTGACCCCCTCCTGCCCGCAGGGTGCCTTCCCGGCTCGGCTCAAGAAGGTTTTCATCGTGGGAGCGCCCATGTGGTTTCGCGTGCCCTACTCCATCATTAGCCTGCTGCTGAAGGAGAAGCTGCGGGAGCGGGTGAGCACGGGTCCACCCCAGCACGGGACCCTCGGCGGGGAGGGCTGAGGCTGTTTTCCCTTTGGGACAGGATGGTGTAAGCAGCCTGCAGCCCTCAGCTTCCAGCCGACGGGGCTGCTGAGCCCAAATCTGTGGGAAATGGAGGCTTTCTCAGCCTGTTTCATAGGGGCCAACCTGTTTCGCTGTTTTCAGCAAATATCTTGAACCCCTTTTGAAATTGCCTCCGATTTCTTCCTCTGCGATGAAGCTGCCAGCAGCAGCAAGTGGAGGCAATGGTAAATGATTAAAGGGAAAGAAAGTTTCTTTCCCTTTCTCCTGCTGAGCACACAGGATAAAAGGGAAACTTAAATACCTGTGCTCAGGCCCTATCTGGCAAAGCCAAAAATACCTAAAACGGTATCCTCAGCATCAGCAGTGCTGCTGATAGAGTCAGTTTCCAGCCCGATGTCTTCCTGGGCTGGGCTTTGCCCCTCTGCTTTTGGGAGGAGCTCGGGGCCACTTGCAAATTTGGAGCTGGGTGTCGGTGTGGGCTCCCTCCCCGAGTACGTGTTCCCCTGGAAGCCCTCCTGGGGCATGACAGGAAGGGGGAAGACCCTGATGCTGTTGGGGGAAATCTCCAGGCTCCATCAGGACCATGCCAGACTGTTGGCATCCCTGTCCCCGTCCCCAGTGAACCCTCTCCATCCTTCTGGGAATCACCTCTGCTCCTCCTCTTCCTCCCCCAGGTGCAGATGGTGAAGATGTCGGAGCTGAAGGAGCACCTGCCCCGGGAGTGCCTCCCTGAGTACCTTGGGGGGTCCCTCAAACTGGACCCTCTGAGCTGGAACTGCCGGTTCCTGCCCCAGCAGAACGGGCACCCCGACCCCCTGGACGAGCTCATCCTGGTGCCGCTGGTGGCCCCCAAAGATAACGGCTCTGTCCACGTCCCCGGGCCCAAGTCCATCACCCTCCGGGAGCTGCTGGATCATGTCAGCCACAAGCAGAAGCGGGGCATCTACGAAGAGTACGAAGATATTCGGCGCAGGAGCCCAGCCGGCACCTTTGTCTGCTCTTTGTGAGTTGGGGGGAAGGAGCCGGGTGCGGGCCAGCGTGGGGGCCCCCTCTCTTGCTCCAAAAAAGCTGGGTTCCCCCCTCCCTACACTTCTGCTGCTCAGTGGTGGCCCATCTGCCTCTTTGGGGTGTGGTGCTTTGGGTTAGCAATGGAGATCCCCAGCCTAGTGATGCTGTGAACCCCCTTTGCGGCTCCCGCAGCCGCCGGGGGTAGGAGGGAGCCGTGCAGGGGACAGCAGGGACGAGGACCTGTCCGGGACTCTGCTTCCCGAGGCTTTGGCCAGGTGATGGCAGCAGAGCCCAGGCTACGGGTGCCGGAGGCTTGTGCAGAGGGAGGGATGCTGCCTCTCCCTTCCCGCCTGGAAAACATCCCTGCTTCCCTTTCCCACTCTCCCCTGCCTCCCAGGGCACCCTACAACCAGGAGAAGAACCGGTACGGGGACGTGCCCTGCCTGGACCAAACCCGTGTCAAGCTGGCAAAGCCGTACAGCCGCCCGGAGGTGAGCCAGCCCGGGGTGGAAACCTGGGATCCCACCTGGAGCTGCTGCAGCTGTCCTGGCCGCGGGGCTCTGGAGGACTTATGCTGTGTGTGCTTTTGTCCCCGCAGCTGACCGACTACATCAATGCGAGCTTCATGGACGGCTACAAGCAGAGGAACGCTTACATCGGGACTCAGGGTATGGCCCCGAGCCCCTGTGGGAGCCACTAAGGGGGTTATTTTGCTCCTGATGCACACATGGGCTTCACCTCCCTGCCCAGCATCAGCCACCAGCTGCGGAGGGGGATAGCCTGGGCAGAGGGCACTGCCCAGCAAGTCCCCCTCCTCTCTGGGTGTATTTACTCCTCTCCCGGTCCCCAGCTAGGAGGGACCAGAGCTTCCCCTGGAAGAGGGTGAGTGGGTGCATCATCCTTCAGCAGCCTCCCACAAATCAGGTCCTGTGCTGAGCAGACCCCTGCTAGCAGCGGCGATGGCAGCCCCTTCCTCCTGCCCCTAAGCCCAGCCCCTGGCTTTGCCCCATCTGCCTGAGGATGAAGCAGCAGGGAGCAGAGAGGGGGGATGGGTGCTGAGCTGTAGGGATTTGGTATTGGGGGGGGGGGGGTAATCGGTGGCAGCTCCAGGCAGGGCTGGTGGATCCACATCAGGGTCAGTCCCCGTGGGAAGGGGCTGTGGTCCCCCGGGGAGGGCAAGGAGGGCTGGCGGAGGCTGCTGGGCAAAGGGGCTTGCCCAAACCCATCAGGTTTTGGGCTGACATGTGGGCTGTCCCCGCAGGGCCTCTGGAAAACACCTACGGTGACTTCTGGCGCATGGTGTGGGAGCAAAACGTCCTGGTGATTGTGATGACCACGCGGTGAGTGCCCTGGACTGGGCACAGCCCTGTTTTTCTTTGCAAAACGTTGGATGAGCGGCGCTGTGCTCTCTGCAGTGAGCCGGCAGCCGTGGTGCCAGGCAGAGCCCTGCAGGGTGGGGACACCACATCAGGGATGGACCGTTTGGTCCCTGCAAGATCCCCAAGGGACCGAGGCTGGGTGGCATGGGACATGTCCCTAGCAGGGCAAGGAGGACATCACCAGCTTGTCTTTCTGCTCCCAGGCTGGAGGAGGGAGGCAGGAGAAAGTGCGGCCAGTACTGGCCCCTGGAGAAGGATTTCCAGGTGTGCTTCGGGGCCCTGACCATCACCAACCTGGGCGTGGAGAACCTCAATCATTACAAGAAAACCATCCTGGAGATCCACAGCTCGGAGGTGCGTGGCCACAGCTGCCTGGTGGGGGACAGCACCGGGGCACTAGGAGCCCTCCATGGCCAGGGGCAGAGGAGGGGAGAGGGTCTAACCCCCCTGCTTTCCCCCAGACCAGGGAGCGGCGGCTGGTGTCCCACTTCCAGTACCTGAGCTGGCCAGATTATGGTGTCCCCTCCTCCGCAGCCACTCTTATTGACTTTCTGGGGGCTGTGAAGCAGCAGCAGAGGGTGGCAGTCAGCGCCCTGGGACCTCGCTTCAAGGGTCACCCTGGGGGACCCCCGGTCGTGGTGCACTGCAGCGCCGGCATCGGCAGGACAGGTAACAGGGTAACCCTGCTTCTGGGGTGGAGGTCTTGGTGGTGGTGGGCAGAGTCCAGCCTCCCCCTGCGGCATTTCCATTCCCTGGAGCCATGGTGTGTTTGCAAGACGTTTGACTGGGGATGTATGTCCCCAAGACTTCCTGCAGCCATCGGACCTGGGAGAAGTCTCTGCCCTGCTTCCCTGGATGCCCGTGGTCTCGTGTGGGAGGCTGGTGGGGGGGCTAAGGACCACCACTGCCCCACTCCCATTCTCGCAAGGGGCAATGATGGATCTTTGGTGGCTGACGCCGACCCCAATCGTTGTCCCCAGGTACCTTCTGCGCGCTGGACATCTGCCTGTCCCAGCTGCAGGACGTGGGCACGCTGAACGTCTACCAGACGGTGTTGCGCATGCGGACCCAGCGCGCCTTCAGCATCCAGACCCCTGAGCAGTATTACTTCTGTTACACGGCCATCCTTGAGCACGCCCAGCGTGAGGGCCTGCTGCTCGCCAACCACAGCCGGGCCGGCCAGGAGAAGAGCTCGCCGGGACACTGAGACCCGCCACCTCCCCGCAGACCCCCCCTTCCCATCGTCCCGGGGCTGCCAGTGCCGCCTCTGTGCCCACCAGGACTCGGCAGAGCCGTCGGGGCGGCGGTGCCGGATCGCAGAGGCGGCCGCCCGTCAGCGGCAGGCAGCTGCCCGTCCTCGACTATTAGCACTGCTATTGAACTGTGCCTTATGCAAACCAAATGGTGGCTGCCGCTCGCCGGGGGGTGGAGGACAGCACGGGAAGAGGCTCTCGCTCCTCTCCACGGTATTTCTGTTGGGGGGTTTGGTCGTTTGGGGAGGTGGTTTTTCTTCTCTTCGAGTTGTTTGGGTTTTTTTTTAATTTTATTTTATTTTTTTGTTGGGACCATCTAAAATGTATCTAAAGAAAGGGCTTTGCAAAGCCCTAGGAAATGTATTTCCAGTCCTGCCCTGGCCTGGGGCTTAGGAAGAGGCACCTACTTCAGTCTTACCTGCCGCTAAGTCTGTGTGTCTGTATGTATGTGTGTATATAATATATCCTCGCTGTGCCCAACCCCGGCTATTATATAGATACATATATACAAGCACCCGTTTTAGCAGCTCCTGTGGGTCCCTGCTGTCCTGCCGTCTCACTGCTGTGATCCCTGGAGTGGTGAGTTTGGTCCTGGCTCTGTCTTGTCTTCCCCCCCCTTTTTTCCCCTTTCCTGCCCCCCCTGCTCCTCATGGGCAGCACTGGGACCCAGGAACTCCCGTGCCCATCCCGCGGGGGGCACGGGGATGCTCAGCAGCATCCCCCCCTTTCCTTGTCTCGTCTTCCCCTTTCCTTGTCTCATCTCCTGCTCCCGGGAGGAGGTTCTGGAGGATTTTGGCTGCGGCAGGCAGGTTGGCCGGGGGGCGAAGAGCTGCCGGTGCCCCCTGCCCCTCGGGGCGCAGCCACGGGAGTCACTAGGTACGAGGTGATGGGGACGGATGGGGACTGACCGGCTCTCCGGGTTGCCCGGCTTTCCCAAGCCGGCAGTGGGAACCCGTGGGCCCAGCCCTGCGATGAGTCACGGGCTGGAAAAGTGCTGAGCAAAAAAGCCAAAACCCTCGGGAGGCACCGAGCTGACCTCTGGGGCAGCAGCACCCACAGGGGACAGCTGCCCTGTCACCTGGCCCCTGCCACCACCCCGGCCCCCTGCCCCTCCGTGCTGCCTGGGGAGCTGGGACGGGCAGCGCCTGGGCCTCAGTATCTTTATACTGTAATAAGCTCTTTGAATGTGTATATTCTTATTTTTTTATAATCTTGGGGGGGTTGTTTTTTGTTTTGTTCTGTATTTAACATTAACTTGATCCAAGCCAGAGCCAGAAGGATTTGTAAATGTTCCTATTTTGCTCTCGTTCAGAGAAACGTTTTTTTTGTTGTTACTTTTTGGGTTTTGTTTTGTTTTTATTTGTATCAACATATAAATATACTACCAGTGACCAGTCCTCTTAGCTCTCGTGGTGGAGTTGGTCAGGGGCAGGAGAGGAGAGGGAGGGAGTTTAGGGCTTTGCACACCCCGTGGTCCCCAAAAGCAAGCTGGCCACATCCCTGGGGGCACACGGACCTGCCGCAGCCCACCAGCACTTTGGGGGCAGAGGGCTGCGTTTAGGGCTGTGCTGGGGAGCACAGGGTAGGACTTGCACGGGGCCGGAGGGCTGAGGGCAGCAGCCCTAAGAGCCAGCCAGCCCGCTCCTGGGTGAGGCCCTGCGAGAGATAACCAGGCTGCAGGCAGCTTTCATGGGCGGGCAGGATAATGGCAGGAGGGAAGGCAGCAAGACAGGCTGTGCTGTACGGGGCGGGGGGACAAGCTGCCCCCCTCCGAGCTCCTGCCTCTTTTCCCAGGGCCCTGCTGAGCCCCAGAGCATCAATCTCCTGTCCTGCTCCAAGCAACGGGCTCTTCAGAGCCTCCTCTTCTTTCCATAGCCCCTTTCTCCAGCTGTCGCCTTCCTCCTATCTATTTTTATTAATAATTCTTTAGAAAGTGCCCAGGGTGCATTGGCCACCCTGATGACCAGGCCAGGAAACCAAACCTCTGCCTGCAAGGAGCCTCCAGGTCCCGGCTGGAGAGGCAGCGCCATGCCCTGGATGGGGAGGCCGAGCAAGCGGGGCCGGCCACAGGATCTGCCTGCTGCTGCCTGCACCTCACGAGGCACAGTGATTTCGGGGTGGCTGGGAGGGTTTGCCTCTAATGCAAACGGAGGCAACAGCAAAAGGATGGGCGGCTGCTAACTGGAACGAGGAATCCCATTGCTGCTACATGTAACGCTCAAGGGATGGAAGCGGAGATTAAAGGAATGGAGTTGTTGGGCACTTCTGGTGTTATTTCCCTGGCAAGTACAGCTGTGGTTTGGGGAGCGTCCTGGGAGCTTTCTGCAAAACTGCCCTGTAAAACTTTCTGCAAAACTGGCAGTGTTGGGAAAAGGCATTTTGCTGCTGGATTTGGGAGTGAGGGCATCGCTTCTGTGCTGCCGGACCTGCAGGTGTGTAGGGCACAAAAACACAGGCACGGCTGGGGGCAACATGGCTGGGCTGCCCATGGGCTCCTGGGCTGACAGCCAGCCCCAGCGCCTTCGGGTGCAAGCGATGCCAGTCCTGGAGCAGCAGCCGCAGCCTGAGGCTTCGGGGCGAGGGAAGAAAAGAGGCGGCTGGTGCAAATCAAGCCCTACAGCCAGCGGGAGAGCACGTGCCCCAGAGCAGCCGTCCCCAGCGAGGCTCCCGGGTGAGAGGAAACGCCGGTGGGTGGGAAGAGCAGCACCTGTGTTTGCTCAGCTGGAGTCTGAAAAAGCCAAGGAGGCCAGCGCCTTTCTGGGGTTGGCAGAGGGGGAAGCTTTCCCCTGCGCTTGAGGTGCAGACAGGCTTGGCCATGCCGAACCGGGGCCAAACGCATGGGCTGGATGGCTGGACAAGAACCGGAGGAAGCAGGGCATCTGTCTTGAGGGGATGCATGCCCCGGCGCCCACGGCTGAGTGATACGTGGGTGTTTTGAGCATCCCTGGAGCTGTGCATGTCCTGCCTGTGGAGCGGTTTCCTTTCAGCTGGAGTGTCCCGTTTTTCTAGGTACCATTTTCTGCCCCACTGTGCTGCTCGAGCAGCATCAGCCCACACAGTCTGACCTGCAGAGCAGCTCCTCTGGCTCAGGCTGGCCTTGAGTTTCTCTCCTGGCACCCATTGCAGGGTGGCTCCAGCATCCGAGGGAACCCCTCGTCCTTGGGAGGAAGGATCCCAGGGCCCTCCCTCCTCGCTGCCAAACGTGTTCTTCACCCCAGCTGGGCTTTTTTGTTGGCACACGTGCAGAAAGCAGGGTGTTTGCAGCTTGTTTTCAAGCCTGTGCTGTCGGCAGTGGCTCTCCCTGGCTCAGCGGGGCTTTCAGCAAGGTGTGGGGTCCAGACCCGAAAGCTGCAGGTGGTGCCAAGCGTCCCACGTGGCGCACAGGTGTGCCCAGCCCATCTCCCTTCCACAGGCTGTGGGACCCAAGCAAGCCCCCGCTGTGGCTGCGGGTGAAGGCGGTCGCACCTTTTAGCTTGATTCCATGCGATGTGGGCACAGAGAACTGAAACATTTCTGAGGAGACCCATGTCCTGGAGTGTCACGGTAGGAATACCAGGCAGCATGGTACTGGAGGGTGTTTAATCAAAAGGCACTTCAGGTTCACGTTAATATGGTTTTTTAAGCTTAATTTTTCTTTCTTGACTTTTAAAATGTTTCCCTTTTCAACTCTTCTGGTGGTAAGATCAGCTGTCAGTGGTTTTGGACTTTAAACTTGAGGTTTGGGGATTTTTAACCAGTTTGGTGGCCTTCGACAGACAAATGACAGCAGAAGATGGGGCAGGGGATTTCTTCGGCTGCCTCCACCCATCGGGCTCACCCTGGAGGGGCAGCACAGGGGGGAGGATTAACCAGGAGAAAACCGTGCTTAGGTGAAGACGAGAGGGAGGGAGATCACCAACACCAGCTCTGAATGGGAACTGCTTGGGTACGCTGCTGTCGTAGACAGTGGCGGCTCCCTTCGAGGAGGGATGAAGGTGCCAGTGGCGGAGGAAAGGGTTGTAAGCGCTTTTGATGGGAAAACTACCCAAATGCTCACCCCCCACAACTATTTCCAGGGCTGCATCTCTTGTCAAAGCCAGCATTTTCAGTCCTCTTGCACAACACAAGGTTTTGATCCATCCACTCCTTTCCGTGCCAGCAGGTCCCACTCGGCAGCATAAATACAGATCTCTGTGGAAATGTCTGCTTCACAGGGAGATCCAAGTGTTACTGGAAAGTAAAACTTTGTGTTGTTTGGAGAGCGGTGGGAGAAATGGGCCAGTAGCAGGTTTGCTTTGCCCTATCTGCAGCATCTCCCCTTACCCAGAGCACCCCAGGGCAGGGAAGGGCTTGGAGGGATGGGGGTCAATCACCACAGACAAAATTCACAGCGGGGATATCCTAAACTGAAACAAGCCGAACGATGAAAGCCAAAGTGCTGGTCAAGGCTGCAAATGGGATTTAAAGCCATTGCAGGGAAACCCCAAAATGGCGATGCTATTTCTGCGCCCACCTGTCTCATTTGGCTTTCTGGGTTTCCTGGCTGCGTGCACACTGCCTTGCTAATTACAATTACTTTAGTGCTTGTAATTTGCCCAGTGCACACTGAGCCCTGGGAATTTGGAAACAGCCTGGCTCCGGAGCACTTCATTTCTCAGACCTCCTGCTTCCTTGTCACCAGCTTCTTAGACTCAGGCTCAATCCCCAGCAGCACAGCAGCCCGTGCAGGTTCAAACACCCCTGGCCAGAGACCTTTTAGCAGCTAAGAACACACAAGAAAAAAACACAAGAGGTTTAGACCTTGTTTGAGTGAAGATGCTCGAAATACATACTTTAATAGAAGTTTAGAGTGGGTGCGTTTTTATTTTTCCCCCTCCTGAGTGCACTCTGGATGACCAGGCGAGCAGCAGGCCTGGTGACAGCTAATCCAAGGCCAGGCCTGGCTCCTCTAGCTTTGATCTCGGGCAGTAGGGGGGCCGGTGCCTGCAGCAGAGGGGAAGCCAGCAACTCCCTCCACAACTTTGTAAACCCCGGGAGAAAAAAAAAAAAAAAAAAAATTAAAACCCGCAGCCGCTGTCCCATCTCCAGCTCGTGTTTTATCAACGGCAGAGGGGACTCGGTAGCGCTCGCCCACCCCCGCGAGGGCAGGGTTTGCTGCATGGCCGGGGGTCAGCTCCCTCCCGCCCTCCACGGTGAGGCCTCTCCCTCAGCCCCCCCCACCCCCGCCGGTGGGCGGTCCGGCCGTGACGATCGGCATCGCGGGGCCAATCCGCCCCGGGGGGAGTTCCCCTCCATTCAGGGCTCCTCGCCTGCGCGTTGAGGGTATGTAACAGCTGCTCCCCCCCTCCCCCCCGCCTCACGACAGACCGGGATTTGCTTCCCCGGGGGCGGGAAGAGGCCCGGCGCCGTCGCTGCTGTCGGGCTGAGGGAAGGAGCGACCCGCGCGCTCCAACGGCCGCCGGCGGGAAGCGCGCGGCGGGCAGCGCGCGACGCCGGGGGAGGCGGGAGGGGGGGGGGAGTGAGTGAGTGAGTGAGTGAGTGTGTGTGTGAGGAGGAGGGGGAGGGGGGAGCGGCCGCCGCGCCGGCCCCGCCCCCCGCCCCCATTGGCCGCGGGGCGGCGGGCACGCCCCCGTGGCGCGCGGGCCTCTCCCCCCCGCCCCCCCTCCCCCCAGTGCGTGCGTGCGTGTGTGTGAGTGTGTCCCCCCCCACGTGTAACTGGCCCGCCCCACGTGGGGCGCTGCCATCCCGGAAGTGAAGGTGTCGGGGACAAAGGGCAGAGCCGCGCCGCCCCCGTCTCGGCCCCGCTGCCAAAGCCCCCGCCCCGCCGCCAACCAGCGGCGGGGGGCGGGGGCTGGCGGCGGGGCCGGGAGGGGCGGCGAGCACGTGCGCGCGCCGTGAGGGGAAGGGGGGGGGGCGCGCGCGCGCGCGCGCGCGCGGGCCGCGGCCGATGTAAACATTCCACAAAGGGGCTCCCCAGAGAGGGGGCGGGACCTCGTCGGTCGGAGGCGTGGTCGGTGCCGCCGCGTGGGCGGGCTTCCCGACGTGACGATCGCTCTGCCCGCTCGCCGCTTGGCTGGCGCTTTTCGTCCGCCGCCAATGGGGCAGCGGAGGAGGCGGGACGGGGGCGGGGCGCGTTGCTTATACGGACATTTTTCTTCGGCGGTCGCTCCCCCCCTCCCCTCTTCCCTCCCTTCCTCTCCACATCCCCTTCCTGGGGGCCGCGGCCAATAGGGGCGGGCGAGGTGGGCGGGACCAAGGCGCCGATTGGTCGCGGGGCTGACGGGCGTGCGGCGCGCCCAATGGGCGTTCGGGGCTCCCCCCCTGCGCGGGGAGGGGCGGGATTTCCCGGGGAACAGAGAAGCGGGCAGCGCTCCGCCGCGGCGGCCGAGAGACGGTTACTCCATCTTAAACCCCCTCCTCCGAGCCCCCCGCCGCCCGGGGCCCCGGCGCCGCCCCGCCCCCCCCCTCCGGGAGGAGGGGCGCGGGGACCCCCCCACCTCACCGCACCGGGGACAGCCCGCCCCCGCCGCCCGCGCGGGAGGGGCCCGCAGCGGCCCCGCCGCCCCCTGACCCTGAGGGAGACTCGGCCGCTGCCAGGGCCCGCTTCGAGGTAAGGGGGGACGGGGGGACGGGAGGGGGGGTCACCAGGCCCGGTGCCGGCCCCCTCCGGCGATCCGTAGGGGGCGGGGCCTGGCGCCGGTGCCGCGCGCGCTGGCGGGGGGGGCGGGAGGAGGAGGAGGGGGACGGCGGAGGAGGAGGATGGGGGGGCCGGTGCCCGCGGCGCGGCTCCCCGGGGGGCCCTGGCCCGCGCGGGCGGCCGCGCGTCCTCCCGCCCCGCCCCGCCCCGCCGGGCGCGAGGGGGTGTCCCGGCCCCGGCATGGCGGGAGCGGCGGGCGGAGCGTGCGGCGGCCGCTGGGCGCGCTGCGAGGCGGGCGCCTCCCTCCGCCCCTCCTCCCGCCCTCCGCCCGGTGCCGCTCCTGGGCTGCGGCGGGACCGCCCCCCGCGAGCTCTCTCCCGCATTGCACGCCCCCGGTACCGGCCGCATTGCGCGCTGGATCCTCCGCCGGCGCTGCCCCCGGGGAGGGGCTCCCCCGGCTCCGGTGTCCCCCCGCCCGCCCCAACTTCACGGAGAAGTTGCCACTGGGAAGCGTTCTACCGCTGAATAGCCGCCCGGCGGGGTCCCGCTCCGTCGCCCCTCGTACCCCTCCACCGGCTCGTACCCTGTCGAGCGCCTCCCACCTCTTACCGGACCGTTCCCCGTGCCCCCTCCAAAACGGCACCCGGGATCGCTGAGGCTTCCCCCGTCGCTTCTCAGAGCCCCTATTGCAGTTTTTCAGCTCAATACCGCAGCGATCCATAAGGACCTGTTGGAGCGACGTATAGATATATGGAAACCGGAGAGCTCCTCTTGCACGCATTAATTTTTAAGCGTTTTTAATAGCAAGCTGGCATCCTTTTTTACGCATCCTCTCTGCACGGTGTTGTGCTTGAACTTGGCGGAGACTTGCACTTGATATTTCAGCCACGGTTTTCAATTCTTCAGACTGCTGTACATCCATAGGAACTATGTTAGGTTTTTTCCTGGGGTTGTAGGAGGCCGGCCGTGGGGTTTACGTAGGTTTAAAAATACGAGCGTGCTTGGTGTCTGCTTAGCTAAATACTGTCTTTTCTATGTTTTCCTGGCCCAGGTTCAGAATGAGTCTTTATAGTCGTTATTTGTGCAAATCACACGTGTATTCAGTGCGCTGAGGGAAAGGGTACGTCCCAGAAGAAATGCAGTTATTTGCACCACTAAAACAATACAAAACTAAAAAATAATTTGTTGAAAGTAGCGCTGGAACAAGCGATCGAAGGCATCTCGAGCTGTGCGGGGATTTTTAATCTCCTGCGCTTTTCAGAGGAATCAAAACCTGGTTCGTGCGCTGAAGTGTAGCTTAAGGATGACCTAACACCTTACGTTTCTTTTCTAACTTGTTGCTTTTATATTCATCGGTCGTGCTAAAAGGTGTGGGGTCAGTAAACAAGTGGGAAATGCCCAACTTATTTCAGTATGGCTCTATCTGCACTTAGTCTTACAGTCCTAACTTGTGATTTTTTTAAAAAAATACACTTTCAAAGAGGTATACGTTGTTCTAAATATTGTGCCGTTAATACTATATCATAAAATGGCACCTTATGTTAATATACTAATTTTAAAGCACCTGTAAAATTCCTTCGTCACATAAAAGTGCCTTGGCAGCCTAGTGTCAGCCCGTGCTGGATCTCTGGGAGCAGAAAACCACTTTTTAGGGTCTTTTCTTCCCTGCCCGGGTGAAGTTAGCACTTTTTCAGGCCGGTGCACTCCTTGCAAAAGGAAGCCGTACTTTCTCACCCCAAAGTATCTCATCCTCGTCCCTCCCACCCACTGCTTCTGGTTAAGGTACATGGTCTCAGCGTGGACTTGTTTGAAAAGCTTCGACGTGGTAGCTCACCCAGTAAAATGGCAGTAATTTGCTAAAGTTTGGGGAAACTCCGGGTGATTTAGACTGCTTTTGGAAGCAGGGTGGGAAGGGCGATGCTCTCCCTGTCCTCCCCAGCCCGGATTGCCGGGGGAGCCCTCTGCGCAGGCTCCTGGCACGTGTGGCTCTTGGAGCCGGGAGCATCGCGTTGGAATTGGCAGGCGCATCATTTACGTTTCCAGGATTTATGAATCGTTTTCTGTCCAGATTGCTGTTCTGGTTTTCTCCAGCGTTGGAAAGCTTTTACGGCTGTTAAAGCTGGAACAGAAAAGAGAGTCCCGTAATAGCTGTCATTTCAGCCTGTTAGGTCGGGGGTGCGCTTTTGGGGATGTGCTGGTTTTTTCGAACTCCTGTGGGGTCTTGTGTCTTCTTTTTATTTAAAATAATAAATAAATAAATAAAAGTATTCTGATAATTCTCTGTGCACATGGGGAAAGTGTACTCAGGAACCTGGGCAAAACGATGCTAACCTCTGTCCTGAGTGTAAAGCTTGGTTTGGATTGTCTCTTTGCGGTGGAGTTTAATGCCCAGGTCGTTTGCTGCTTTGGCAAAGCACAGATCAGTGCCGTACCAACTTGTTACCCATCTGGATGGAGATGAGCGGAGTTTATTCGTGTCCCGTCTGCCTCATGGTGGGTTCTGGCATGTAATCCTCCGGCTGTCACCGTGTCACCTTGCAGAAAACTCTCCTAACTGCTCCAAAAGCTTCATGTAATGCTTTTCCAGCACCTTTTTCTTTTGGATACTTCTCATGATGACTTTGGTCACGGATGTGCCTCTCTGCACAGCACCCTTCTGCAGCAGGGCTGGGGGCTTATTCCCGTGTTACAGGCGAGGGATCTGGGCTGTGTGGCACCGAGCAAAAAAATATACCAGCAATTGCTGAACAAGCTGGGTCATGTTCTGGAAGTCCTGCGGCTGGGTTAGCACACATACAGCAGCGCTGTCGGAACCTGAGCTGGCTGCTTTCTAGCAGGCACCGTGATACACGGCGTTGAAATCCCATGGGGGACTTGTCCCGCAGGACATCTGTGATGGCTCCAGGGTCGGAGCTGCCCCTCCAGGGTGAGGGGAGACTTAGGTTTGCTGCTCCTGAATTTTGAGTCCTTTCTCCCTTGAAAGGAAACCTTTTAAAAAGCCCCCACACGTGTTAAACACATCATCTGCAGGTATGTGATTTCCCTGCCCTTTTTCAGAAGGGTCCTCGGTCTGCGGGGACCGAAATACTCTCTAGTGGCGCTTTCACAGCTTGTTCGTGAAGACAGTGTTTATCTACAGGCGTGTTGTGGTTCCAACAGGTGCCAAAACCTTCCCGATTTGCTTTCTTCCTATTCTCTATTTGCCTTTTTCTTTTTGCTTTTGATTCTGACACCTATTTAACAGCTGATCTCTAATGCCAGGAGACCCTGCTTACCTGATCGGAAAACCTGAAATAAAAAAATGCAGATTTTTAAGATCTTATTTGGTAAAAGGCTGGGGAGCAGACCTGCTACAGGAGAGGCCGTTTTGTGCGGGAAGAGGAGGGTACCCAGGCTCTCTTGCCTTCATTGCTCCTGCGGAGGAGCGAGCAGGCAGGAGCAGAGCCGGGGGTGAAGAGGGAGCCATGCGGTGCTCTGCCAGCTGAATCCAGCCTTGTCCCCGCTTTGTTCCTTCTCTTTCTGTGTCAGCGCTGCTGCTCCTCTCTTCTTTGCGATACCAGAGGGGAAGGGATGCGCTCCACTTACGTTTATCGGTCCCACTGGCTTACGTGAAGCAGATGGATGGGGAAATCCTCTGATGAGGTTGGTGGGGTAGAATTTCATAATTCTGTTGGTGTTACTGAGATGCAACGTACCTTTTTTAAATTTTTTTTTCTTGCTTCACGAGCCAAGGATCCTGTGTGCGTTTGTGGTATGTCTGCCTGATGCACCCTACCTGTAATACTAAACAAAGCTGGTGACCGGGAAGCTGGCATGGGTGGAAAGATCAGAAGTGTGTTCCTACACGGTGTCCTTTCCCTGAGAAGGGGAACACTAAAAACCTCAGAAAAGAAAAAAAAAGTAAATAGAGCATGTAGTTTTCATCCTCCTGTAGGCAGAATGTAGCATACTCTAACTGAAGTTAAAAGATAGTCTGGGTAGAAATTATGCTGGGGAAAGAGGATGCAATTCTCCATGGACTGCACAGAGTGGGACTCTGTTCAGTTATTGCTAAGCTCTCCTATGTGCCTTGGGTTAATGCTTTTAACGAAGCAAAGTACTTGAAGTTCATTACTTGCTTTCATTCTTGTGCAGTCCTTGCTTTTTTGGGGGGGCTTATTTTTTCCACCCCCAAATTAAGATTACAGTTGACACGATTTGAATTGGAGCTTTCTAAATCTTAGAGTCAAAGTCTGTAAGGGGATGCCAGAGGTGTGAGCTACATTTCTAAGGAGACAACATAAAATAAGTTTTCTACTGTTTGTAGTGTTGCCTCGGTGGAGGGCAGCTAGCTAATACAACTCTTTGACGCTACTGATTGCAATTGTGTATTTATCCTCGAAACACCTTTCCGTGTTAGCTGGGCTTTGCCATCAGCAAGGATGCTGAGAGAAATCAGTTTGTCACTGAGGGTGGAGGTGGGTGCAACTGCCCCTTTGAGCAGCAGGCTTCAGCTAAATCAGTTGAAAATGACATATCTAGTCTTGGGTGTCATCACAGCCTTTTTTCCTCATCGGCCCTCTGGCATGCTGTAGGAGGAGTAGGACTGGCTGCACAACAGATCTCTCCAGCTTTTGAATGGAGGAGATCCTTGGGAGATGCCAGGTCAAGATCAGCGGGACCTCAGCGAGGAAATGAATGCACTTGGGGAGCATTCAGCATCATATTTTCTTCTGCAAGTTGCAGACGAGTTTCTGCTCTGGTGCTGATTTGCTCGTCCCTCAGTGCTTTCCCCTCTCTGTAGAGTTTCAGTGGTGGTGGATGCACAGAGTTAACATCACTAGTCTTCATCTAGGTACAGCAGAGTATTGAGATCATCTCTCTGCTAGGATTAAAAAAGCCTGTGAATTAGTAATCTTCGTTCAGTGGTGGTCTGCTGCGAGCCACTCTTATACAGCGGATGCAGACCCTAAGTAGGAGTTTAGCAAGGTGTTATTTAGGAAGATTGACTAATGCTATTGACTATTGCCTATAATATTGACTCTCTCTATATATATATAGACTATAGTATGAAATTTTAAAGTTGAAGCAAGTACAGTGCTTGGATAGAAGCAGAGTCCAAGCTCAGTGAAGGTGAGGGGAATTCAGAGGGAAGAACAACCTACAGGAGCTTTAATTTTCACTAAATAGAAGCTTTAACATTGACTATACAGCACGCTAGGTTTTTGGAAGATTGCTCGCTTGGTCTGCGAGAATCAGGAGCTTCAAAAACTGATGTTCATGCTGCTGAGGTGTATGTGGTAATGTATCCTCTGTGCTACCATGGCTCCCACAGCCTCACAGGGCTGAGAGGTTTGGTGGCTCCACGGGGAAAACGCTTCTTGGTCAGCCTAAGGTGGCATTTTAATCCTCATAAGGGCACATGAGTCTTCCAGCCATCTTCTGTCCTCAAACAGCCTCTGCTTTAAAGGTTGGTTAGTCCATCCAAAGCAACAAGTGTGGAGCGTTGCTTTGGGAAGTGAGACACAAAGGTGGGACACTTAACAGCCACCACACCGCATATACACCATGTATACATATATATATATACACACACACACACCCTGTATCACAGACAATGTGTTAAGCCTGCTGGAACCATTTCACTTCTTTACAGCAAATCACATGTTAATTTTTTTTGAGAATGTTCCTGCTTTGTGGATATTTCGTATAGGTGTCTGCAAACCAGCAGCTCTTGGTTGCTCCTGTAGGGAAGGAAAGGTGTTGCACCATTGAGAGGGTAAGGGGCGAACCAGCCTGGGAGATCAAAAGAAAGTGGAAGGACTGGCTGGGGTACCAGTGTTTAGAGCAGAAGGGTATCCAAGTTGGTGAGCGGGTTATAAATAGATGCCACCAAAGCTTTGCCCAGACTTTAGTCATGCATTCAGCCATTGTCATGCAAAATCCTGGCTAGCTGTGCTCGCGGGATGATGGTGCGTGGCCAGATTTGCCAGCATTGCTCAGTTTAGTTGCAGCCCTATTAGCATAAAACTGTACGTTTTTACGAAGCTAAATGCAGGCTGTGCTTGAAGGGACTAGCTCAAAGTTAAGCTGCCTAGCTCTTTATTTGTCAGCAGAGACCAGCTGAATGAAAAGACAACCAGTGCAGGCACCATTAGCAAAATGAGCTCCTGGAGTGTGCTCCTCTGCTTTCTGAGTGGACGCTGGAGGTCAGACCTGCTTAGGATTTGTAACTTGTAAATGAGATCCCGCTAGCAAGCTTTCTCCTTTACTTGGGTTGAGTCCTTCTCTGCCTCTGCCAGCTGTCTTCTACCTGCCAGGTGCTTTGGGGACCCTATAAGGGACTCTCTTCTGAGAGGTTAAACTTGAAGAGCAACTCCAAAAAGAAATGAAGTCATCTTCCTTCTTGTCCTACCCCCTCCAAGTGAAAGGAGAGACTAGTAAAGAGTGATACAGAGGGGAAAACACTTTGTTGCACAAAGCCTGTGTTTTCAAGCCCACGTAGATCTATTCTGAACCTCTGTGCTGCTGGTTGCTGTTTACATATTTGACATGCACTGAGATGTTGATGAATGATCTTTGGGTTCTTTGGTTAATGATGGATTTAGACTGTGAAGAGCTATCCTGACTTGGTAGATAAGAATTGGCTTAGTTGGCTGTTGTACCATTATTCTGAGGGAACTTCGTTCCCTCTTGTTTATCCATGTGTCCATGTTAGCAATGAATGTGTTTAACTGCATTGGAACTGAAAAGGACTTGCTTGGGAGAGGTCCTGATGAATTAGAGGTGGATTTCACTCTGTTCTCTGTCCATCAAACACCTTAATAGGCTGCATATGCTTTTGAACACCCAGTAGTTTGATGAACAGCAGATAACATCTCAAGGATGGCAATAACTATCGAAGCATAGAAAACAGCACTGGAATTTGCTTGCAGAAAAGAGTAGGTGAATAGTTCAATCAAACAGAGCGAAGAATTTGTGGCACTTTTAGGAGCGGGACAGTGGCAAAATGACCTGTCAGATTTGATGTGAAATGAAGTTGCATAAAGACACTTAGAGTAGGGCAGGAACACGCCTGCATGTTGGAGAAGAAAAATACCGGAGAGTAAGTGGGGGAGCTGCTGATCAGTGCTCACTGGCATCCCTGGCAGGCATGCAGGATGCCAGCCACAGTGCGTGCTAGCACTGCTCCGCTTTGCACTCTTCGGCTTGGTGCTGGTGAGTGGGGGCAGGATGCCGGGAAGACCACAGCTGTGTGGCATATGGTATCCAAAATACTCCTGGTGTAGTGGGTCTGTGGGTTTCACTGGGTTTATACATGTCTTATGTGTATTAAACAGAGAACGCTTTACTTCGGGGCTTTGTAAGTGATTTCAAAATCTGACTATGCATCCTGCTTTTTGCCTCCTTCTTCCCCCTTCCTCCCACATTTTTAAAACATCTCTCACAGCTGGCTGTCATCCTACCTGGACCGTCCAGGAGGTGGGTTTTTTTTTCTGCTTTCAGTGTAGGCAACTTTGTCCGGGCTGTGTGTAGGTAATGCACCCTCCCCCAGTCTATTGTGTTCAAACACTGCATACATTGAGCTTTGCATTGCTCAGGGCCTGTGTCTGCTTAAGATGCCCATGCTAGCAACATCCTTTAGGTGGGATTGAAGAAATCATTAACTTTTAAGCAGAACATTTTATTTCCAACAATAAGGCTGTCTTTTTTCTGATAAAACGCGATTGTGTATTTTATGCAGAAAGCTGAATCTTAATTCCACTTTCTTATCTCAAGATATCAGCAACCTAAATGAATAGACAGAAACTTGCCCTGCCTGCTCTTGGTGAACTTGGCGTCCATGGCGCTGGCAGGGAGTGATGAATCAATTGTGTTTGTTAATTGGTCTGTTTTTAACAGGTTTTGTAGTGCTTCCCGAGCATGAGTTCAGAATGAAGCGACGATTGGATGAGCAGGAGTCACCCGTGTATGCGTCGCAGCAGAGACGTATCACCAGCAGCACCGAAGCTTTTCAACACCAGCACCGCGTGCTTGCCCCGGCTCCTCCGGTCTATGAGGCGGTTTCGGAGACCATGCAGTCTGCCACGGGGATACAGTACTCTGTAACTCCCAGCTACCAGGTGCGTGCACTCGTCCCTTAGCTGCATCTTGGGGGATCAGCTGTGGTCCTGCTGCGTGACCAGCTAGCACCGTGTCATTTCATGGTAGAATTCTGTATTTGAGACAGACAAGGTTTATTTTAGTAACCAAGGCTTCCTAAAGAAAAACCAAGATTGCACAAAGTGCTTATCATATGTATCATTTTAAGCACTTGCTTTAAGACTATCGGCTTCATTCACGTTCAGAGCCACCTGAACAAACGTGGTGTCGTTTGGCTTTTTTGAACATGATTCTTTTAATGATTCTCTCAGATCATGGTCTCCGAATCGTAGAGGCAAATGCGTGCAGGGCTTTTTCTCCATTTTTCTTTTCTTCACCAGGAAAGGGTTTGTCCTTATGGTTGCTCTATCACAGGCATATGACATCTTGGGTGATCTTAACCTTAACGACTGGACTGGATCAGCATTTAGATTGGAGACTTTCAGGAAAATTGAAATGTTTCAGAAAATGTTACCCAGAGTCATTAGGTGGCACTCTTCTCTCTCTTGCCTCCTTTGCAAGGAGCTGTCAGCTGGGGAGAGAAAAAAATGTGCTTGAAGAGTGCACTGGAGATACCTCCCAGTGAAAGACCAGGGAAAGGCTGTTCCTATTACTTGCCTTTGCCATGTTTTTGGCATGTTGCATCTTCCACGCTTGTGTTGCTGGTGAGCTGCTCTCCCTGTCTAGTGCCTAATTTTACACACAGCTGCTTCTTTACTTCTGCAGAAGGGATGCTCACACTGATGGTAGCAGCCACAGAGCTGAAGAGCCTGCAGGCAGACACTCGCAGGGACTGGAAGAGGGTGTGTTTATGCTGGCAGTCCTTCCTCAAAAGAACTTGGATGGACCAGCAAGCAAATAGTTTCTTGTTCATGAGAAGGATTAAAAAAAGTATATCCCATCTAAAAGAGGCTTGAATAGAAAACTAAGTTTGTGTAAAATGAAAAGTAATTTAGTTTTAAAAAAATTTTTAAAGGCTCTTTTAATGGATTTTCCAGATTGAAACTTTTCTGGTTTAATGTGTGAAGGAGACCCGAAAAGTGCATGCCTTCTGTTCCTTTCCCTGTTTTTCTAGGGGGAGATACCAAGCTGAGTTTTCCCCTGAGTCTGCTGGTGCCAGAGGGCCACAGTTTGACTTCAGTACCCAAACTGAATGGCAAGAGTGTAGAAGCTCGTAAACATTCATTCATTCATTCAGATTATTGCTTGTGACATGTAAGTGTCATAGAGAAAAGAGAGACTTGACTCTGTCAGACTAAAAATCCCATTTTATGCCCCATTTGCAGGTCTTTATGTCAGTGTTAGTGACTAGATAGCCAGTGAGTCTGCAGGCTGGAGAGAAACCTGCATTTGTAACATGTTTGCAGAGAGGGCTCTCCTATATTTGGAATATAGGATGAGAGTTGTCTTGTTTCATTTTTAGGTCTCTCTGCGTCATTGTTGAAAAAAACCAAAAGATATTTTTTGAGTAAGGTTGTTAGCAGTCATGGTTAAGGGTCAAACTGACTGTGTTCTGCTTCCTTAAAATTTTACTTGTATACCTGGGTCTGGGAAGACTGATCTTGCTCTCTGCCCGTGCAGCAAGCGGAGGCAGCTGCGAAGCCATAGCCGTACGTGACGTCCTCTTTGCCTTGCCAGGTGTCGGCCGTGCCGCAGAGCTCGGGCAGCCATGGGCCAGCCATCGCAGCCGTCCACAGCGGCCACCACCACACTGCGCCAGTGCAGCCTCATGGGAGCCAGGTGGTGCAGAGCCACACTCACCCCACCCCACCAGCCGTGCCCGTGCAGGGGCAGCAGCAGTTCCAGAGGCTAAAGGTAATGCTGAGCATTGCTGCCTTAAGTAAACCAACCTCTGCCTAAATCCTTGGGCAGCCAGGGGCCTTTTTCTGTTCGGTGTGTAGGGGAGGCCTCCCTGCAAAGCCAGGTGGTGACCTCCTAAAAGCTTTCTTGACAAGGCTTAGATGCTTCTCCTGTTCGGAGGACTATTGAATGCAGAAAGGGACTTCTCTTTCTGCTGAAACCCTCTTGTTTCAAATACCATAGTAAAAAATGGACTTGCTAGGAAAAGATTGGGGACAGGAAGGAAAAGAAAGAAGTATTGCTCAGAGTATTTGTATGAATGGGTTAAATTGCCAAAACATTTGGTGCTTTTCTGAACACATGGTGTATGTGGGTGGCTGTGTGGGAGTAATTTGGGAGTAAGGAAGGCTCTATTCTTGGGTTATGTGCTGTAAAATCCTTAAAAAAAGAGAAAACTCCACCAAAAATAACCCCTTTAAGTAGCTACATTTGGTTCAGCTCTACATGGTGAGAAGGCGCATATATATGAACTGATGCCTACTTCTTAGTCTCTTCCAAATACAGTGCAAGTCTCTTCCAGTTTTGGTGGAACCCACCACCTTTTTGGGTGAGAGGCCCTTTCCTTTTGCTGAATGTAGGACACTTCATTTCTAGAGACCTCTGAAAATGGTTTCAAAATGTGTGGTTCTTTCTCCCAGCGAAATCGATGGCAAATTCTCTGCCAATGCAAGATTGGGGCTATACGTAATAGTCTTTCTTCCTTTGCTGTCGTTTAATTTCAGACAAAAGAGAGGTCTTGTATGTAGCTCTTGCAGCTGATGAGCGTGTGGCCTGGCTGTCGGAGGCAATAGGGACTCAGAGCTCTCGCTTTAAGCTGTGGCTGTTCTTTCAGTACATCTGAAAATTGGATGTTGGTACACGAACGGTTCATAAACTTCTTGCTGTTTGAGGTGTAAAACAATTTACCGCCTACAGTTGCCATTTTCGAAATCCTTATATGCCGAACTGAAATGCCTGGCTTTTTGAAAAAAGTGCAAGCGTGTACCTGGCAGACATATACTACACTGAATATGTCATTCCTACTTTCTGCTTATTCTTAGACTTCCATAATAATTTCCACATATGAATGCAGGAAAAATACTCAGTCTACTTCTGTTTATCCTAGCAGAGACTTCAGTGATGGTAAATTTGGAGTATGTTTTTTTTCTCTGAGTAAATCTGCTGATCTGTGTTGCTTTTTTTCCTTTTTGTTTCTTTTTGGTACAGTTTATCTTGTGAGCCAGGAGTGGGGAGTGAGTATCTCTTATTCAAATGGTGCTGGTAGTACACTAACCAGGCTCATGATCTTTTGCACTTTACTTCCCTGCCCAGGCTCAGGGCTAACAGCTGTGTTTTCAAATAATGTGTGTTTTGCAGAACAATGGGAGGTGAAATAAAATCTTCTCTGCTAATACAACCTGTCTGTTCTGTCTACAGGTGGAGGATGCATTGTCTTATCTGGACCAGGTGAAGCTGCAGTTTGGTAGCCAGCCACAGGTCTACAATGACTTCTTGGATATTATGAAGGAATTTAAATCTCAGAGGTAACAATCTGCATTTTGCTTCTTCCTTCCAGGTTAGGAAGAGTGTATGGGGGCATGGGAGCACAGAGCAGGAGCTAAATTCTGTCCTTCCGTGTGCAGAGTAACACACCTCTAGCAGTAGTGTAAAAGCAGTTGTGTGCTTTCTTTCCTGAAGGTTAAACGCATCCCTTCATTTATACTAAATCTCTGCTTAGAGTGGGAGTTCACAGATTCAGCCTCGATAGCTGATTCATCTAGCTGTGTGGTTGTCTGCCTGTTAATAATGGTCAGACTTGGGACTAGATCTCATGGATATAAAATGCTGTCTGGGCTAATAAAAGAATTCTAATGTCGTTCTTAAGTTCAGTGGTGTATTTATAGGAATCAGTTTTCATTGTTTCATAGGTTAGAGGTGATAAGGTAAGAATTCTAATGGAAAATTATTGTGTGGAGAACTTGGTGTACAACTGAAAGGGTCCTCGAGGATCGTGACATTTCGATCTTACTCCTTCTTCAGTATTGATACTCCAGGAGTGATCAGCCGTGTATCACAGCTCTTCAAAGGCCACCCAGACTTGATCATGGGTTTCAACACCTTCCTGCCACCTGGTTACAAGATTGAGGTGCAAACAAATGATATGGTGAATGTGACAACACCAGGGCAGGTTCACCAGATCCCCACTCACGGCTTGCAGCCCCAGCCGCAGCCCCAGCCTCAGCATCAGTCGCAGCCTTCAGCGCAATCAACCCCAACACCAGCACAGCCAGCACCACAGCCACCACCTGCCAAAATCAGTAAGGTGAGAGACTTCGAATGACATACTTTGATAACATGGGGATCCTGCTGCCTCCAGCTGAAACTGGTATGGAGCTAGAGAGCGAAAAAGGAACTTCCACACTGCTTTTTCATAGTATTTGTGAACCTCTGTGTGTTGTGCTTCTTCTGGATTAGTTTCTTCTTTTCAAACTTCAAGATGTGTCCTAGTGGATTTGACAATAATTCAAATAAGCCACCTTAAGGGTTTGTAAAGGCCTTGTTGCTTTCAGTGGGGAACTGAAAGATGCTCGGAGCATCTGGTAAAATGTACACGTGTTATTCAGAGAGTGATCCAGCAGCCCCAGGAAAAAGATCCCTGAAATGCATTTGACTTTGCAAGAAGGGCTTTGTAGTTAAAGCAGTGGGCACATGTTGAACTGCCTGCTTTTGTGTATATTGTCTCAGAATAACTGAAGTCCCAAGAAATTACCCATAACACCGTGGCTGTGATAAAGATGTTGCTCTTAGTGTGAAAGTGTGCGTGTGGTTTCAAATGCTTGGGGCAATTAAGCATTTAGAAGAGTTTGATTAGAGTTTGATTTATTTGGTAGATTCTGCATTGCTTGAAATCTTTTTTTCAGATTGGACATTTTTTGTAAAAGGGTCTAGTTCAGCCATCAGCTGGATGGGTGCAGGAGTTACTGGCAAAATCTGAAGTGCAAGAGTTCAGGCAAGATGACCATAATGTTGCCTTTAGGTATTGGTTTGTGCGCCTGAAACTGAGACCTTTCAATAACAAAGGGAATTTGACTCTCTGCTTTAGATGTAATCCAGATGCTACTGTCCAACAGATGTATTTTATGTGATTGAAAACAGAATAGGATAATACAAGAGGCATTCAGGGAGCTTACTCTAGATAAAATATTACATATTTCAGCCTCAAAATGCGGAAAGATTTGAGAGCCTTAGGGAGGGAAAGAGTCCCCAAAGTTTCAAGGGTTAATCTCTAAACTGTGCAATAGCTAACAATTGGCTGGAAAAGAAAAAAAAAAAGTTAGAAAGCAGCAGTTAAAAAGCAGCAGGATTTAAAATGTGGCAATAAGATGATCCCTAGACAAACATTGGTGGGACTTGCAACCTCCTGTTCAGAAATGGCAAAGAAAAATGTGCTAAAATATTTGCAAAGCTGAAAACTGCAAAGCTAAGTCATTCTGGAATTAACTTACCTGTGCCAGATTTCAAGGCTTTTCTCCGAAGTAGTAGTACATGCCCTCAGTGAAGAGGTAGCAGTCTCTTTCTCACCACTGCAGGCTAAGTGGATTTCTCCCCATGTCATCATCCTGCAAAGAGTTGAACTATTTTTGCTGAAACTTTAACATGAACCTGAGGAATATGCTAGATATTGAAGTGAGATTTCCTTACCCAACAGGTAAAGTTGCAAGTGAGCAAGGCAGGATCTTGTAATAGGATGCTTCTGGCCATCCCAAGACTGTTATCTACACTATCAGTAGTGAAAACTCTGTGTAATACACATTTTAAAGTTTGGAAGGAGACAGGAATGAATATTTCCATTTGCATTTAAAATTGCCACCTCAAAACTGCTGCTAAATTTTCCTGTGGCTGCTAGGTGTCTGTTAAGAGTATTCAAAATAATTACTTGGAGAGCTTTATCTGCCTGCTCTTTGTCTCAATATTGAAAAAAAAATCCAGTTTTCCCTTGCTGTTGCCTTACTTTATGCATCCCAGAGTTCTTCACTAGGGGCAAAATAACTTGCAGTGTTGGAGCAAGCCATGCCTGTGCATTTTGTCTCTGTTAAATTTTTGAGATAGTGTGTGTCTCTTGTCAGATTTCAGTCAAAAGCAGTTAGCAAGGAAAAACAGCTGTCAACAGCTTGAATGGTCCGGGTGTTTTGTCTTTCTGATGAATTGTAGTCTCTACTGGCCCACTAAATATTTATCTATTTATTTGCTTTGAATAATACTTTTCTTCCGCTTAGTCTACCTGTATTTGTGCTTCTGTTAATCTTTAAAACCCAACTCTGACTGTGAAATGGTACTTCTTAATTTTGACTCTCAACAGCAGTTTCTGCTTAGACAGCCACTAGGAAATGTTTGGTTTATGAAAGATACCGTTAAAATTCCCTAGACCTGTGAAGGGATTAATTGTTTGGTAACAGTTTAAAAAGACCAGTCTTTTAAGGCAGTGCAGCAAAAGTCGTCCAGGGCCAGTATATGGGAAGAGGTTGTTTGGATGTGGTAGCAGGAGATTTTGTCCAGTTGTGATACTCCAGCTCAGAGGTATCTCTGTTGAATCCATGTTATTCCACCGTTGGCATCAGATGCAGTTATATGCTGGGTTGTTTCCTGTGGATATGGTGCATACGTGGAATAAAAATGCCTTTATTCCAAACATAAAGGAATCTGCTAATTTCTAACACGGCTTCTTTTCTTCTTAGCCATCGCAGTTGCAGGCACATACTCCTGCCAGCCAGCAAACTCCCCCGATTCCACCATACGCATCACCACGCTCGCCACCAGTCCAACCTCATACGCCTGTGACAATCTCTCTGGGAACCACACCATCCCTGCAGAACAATCAGCCCGTTGAGTTTAATCATGCCATCAACTATGTCAACAAGATCAAGAATAGGTTCCAGGGACAGCCAGACATCTACAAAGCCTTCCTGGAGATCCTCCATACATATCAGGTGAGTGCTAACAAGGCAGATCTGAGTATATGTATGACTATTTCTCTTTCTTTGCCATGGGAGCAAACTGCGCCTGTCCAAGAGTTGCATTTGGGTCTTCTGCTAGATTAGCATTGGCCAGCAAGCTAAGCAGAATTGTTGCAAATTGAGAGATTGCGTAGCACCATGAAATAATAGATTTCAGTCCTTCATCTTTATTTGCCAGTGTCTGAAATGCCTTTTCAAAAATCATATTTGGCGTTTTTCTGTGAGCATGGATCAGAAGGAGACAACATGGCCGTAGTACTACGTTAAAAGTAAAGAAATGCATTCCTTGATCGGTGTCCTACTAGTCCAGGGCCAGCTGGGCATTTAGTATATAGTATATATAAGAATCATACTATTAATGTAGTATAATTCTTTACGTAAGATGCTGAGACCTTTGCTGTTTTGTTCTTTATATCACTGAGGGGTTTATTTTGTTTTTCTTTGTCACTTAAATATTTCGTGCGTCCTTTCTTCTGATGCTTCTCCTCTTTCCTATGACAGAA
Organism: Ciconia boyciana; assembly: GCF_034638445.1. Taxonomy (NCBI): domain Eukaryota; kingdom Metazoa; phylum Chordata; class Aves; order Ciconiiformes; family Ciconiidae; genus Ciconia; species Ciconia boyciana. The sequence goes on from NC_132941.1 coordinate 22,165,302, forward strand.
AGAGCAGCGTAATGCCAAGGAGGCAGGAGGTAATTACACGCCGGCTTTGACAGAGCAGGAGGTGTACGCGCAGGTGGCTCGCCTCTTCAAGAACCAGGAGGATCTGCTCTCAGAGTTCGGGCAGTTCCTGCCTGATGCCAACAGCTCTGTGGTGAGTCTTCTTGGAGATAGACTGGAACTGAAATGCCTAGTGGAAAACTGTCCTTGTATGTAGCCAGAGTTCAGAAAAATGTGCTTTTGCTGTTTGTTTCTTGGGTTTTTTTTGGAGTGATCTTTTACTGAGTGTGGGAATGGGGTCAGGGTGATAAACTGTGTCTTCTGGTCATAACTTGTCTTATAAATACAATCCCTTTGCCTAAAAGGGTTGTTCTAAGACTGCAATAACTGCGGTAGAATACATTGGTCATCTAGAGCTAGGAGGAGCAGGCATATTTTTTTTGCCTGGATGCGTGGAACTCAGCTCTAATGGTCTTATGGGTTTGTCTCTAAATAAGCTGTTAAGTAAGACAACTGCAGAGAAAGTGGAATCGGTAAGAAATGATCACGGTGGCACGGTGAAGAAGCCACAGCTCAACAACAAACAGCAAAGACCCAACCAGAATGGCTGTCAGATCCGACGGCACTCGGGAACTGGAGCAACCCCTCCGGTGAAGGTAAGAGTGTGTGCTGCTCGTTCAGCAGCCCTGTTTTTCCCAGAAGGCTGTGGCAGAGCGGGATGCGTTGTATAAGTCTGTGCAATTTTTGCGGCGCAGGCTGCAGCCTGAGAAAACAGAAACTAATGCGTGCCTTTAAAGGAAACTTTTTGAATTCCTTGTTTCTAAGCGCAAGGCTTTGTCTCTGATTTTCGCAAACTGATGGTGTTCTCTGTACCTGAGGGTGGTAATAGTTACTTTACTGGCTTGGGAAAAATAAGGCTGTCCCCACTTTATTAGGATGCTGCAGAATGCGTGGGAGTAGTTTTATTGGTTAATAAAGCAGTGTTTGGTGATGAGGGAGAGATGTGGGGTGTGGAGGTAAAAGTCTCAGTAAAATCATAATGTAAGTTTGTCTAAAATTTGTAGCGATGTTTCTAAGGCATGTGGGAAGATAAGCTGAGGGAAAGATAAAGGTATGCCCAAAAGCTTTATTGTAGTAGAACTTGGAGCAGATGCAGTGGAATCGTGTTTGCTCATCTTTCCTGTGATAAACCTTATAATACAATGATGAATGATTATTCTCTTAGCAGAGTTTGCCCTTTTCAAATGACGCATATTTTGAGAGAGCAAGGCTTTGTAGTGTAATAAAAATGGTCTTGTGGCCAGGTGGTTTAGTGTTTGTGCATTAGGGACAAGTTTGTGTGCTTTATTTGAAGGTGGTGTATCTTGCTTTGTGATGAAAAGCATTAGCACACATAACTGTATCTTTTAAATCCAGTGACTTACTTCCCCTTCTATTCTTTCTCCTCCTCCTCAAATAAAGGGCAGCAAAATAAAATTTTGGAGGCAGCTTTTGGCCTGTCTGAGAATGTGGAGTGCAGTGGTGGTATGGGGAAAATAAAGGATCTTGCAGTGGAATGCAAGAGAGAAAAAGGAATATACTGATTTTAGGGAGGTGTAACACTTAAAGAACTGGGTGAGTGATAGGAAAAAACTCAGATTTTATTTTGGTAATTCTGCAAACTACTTGGAAAAATGAGATATGCTACAACCAGTGACTGTTTCAATCAACTAGTTACAGAAAAGGATGCAACAGTGTATTACAAATATTTGGTGTTCTATGCTACTGATTAACCTTTAACAGATTAACTTGTGACATACACTTTCATGCAAGTTTCCTTCCAAAAAAGCCACCTTTCTTTTATTTGAAAGCAAATGGTGGGGTCAGGAAGCTGAAACCCTTGTGTGATAGAGAATCAAAATATGGCAACTTGCTCTGCTGAACAGCCCTTTTTTTTTTTTTTTTTCCCTTGCTTTTCTGTTTTTTTGTTAACAGAAGAAACCGAAGCTGCTTGGTTTAAAAGATCAGTCCTTGGCAGAAGCCAGCAAACATGGTGTGGGGACAGAATCTCTCTTCTTTGAGAAGGTGAGAAGCAAGATTCAGAGAAGGCTGTGTCATGTCATTGATTTATGTTATTAGTATGTAAACATCTGGATTTTTATCACAGTGAAATATGTGATATATATACCACCCTGATAACATTTGTCAGCTTGACCTCAGATGTATCATGCGACCTCTAAGTCAGATCCATTGAATTTTTTTAAAAGGCTGGTGGTCTTTTTTACGTGGATATTTGTGTCTTTTCCCCAAAGGTCATTCTACAGCTTTTCACCCACTGCTGATGCAGTTTATTTGTAGGAATGGGAATTTTTTCCTGTAATGCACGCTCCAGATTTTTTTCACCTTTATGAAATCCCTGTACAACCAGTGATGTGCGTGGCGTGTCTTGCTGTGTTGGCACAGCTTGTTGTAGCCATCCACAACCAGCTGCGTGCAGTGTAGGAGCTCAGTTTACAAATCAGCTGGTTCATGTCGACATTGGTTTGTTTTTTTTTTTCCCTGAGAGGTGAATCTAATTAATTGCACAGTTGTTACCTGTTGCTGGTTTACCACACACAACAAATGAAGGATATGTGGGATGTTTCCAAGTGGTACCTTGGTGTCTTCCCTCAGATGTCCATGCATTTCCTTATGGCTCAGAGGGGAGTATATAGTGAACATAAACAAGCCTTTTAAGTAATATTCATGTGTCGATGAAAGTCTTGGTTGCTCCCTGATGATGTGGTGCATTTTGCAGCATGCTGTAGACCAGCTAATGGTAACTGGGAACCAATCTATTGCTCGGAGGATGTGTAGGTGTTAACATGAGTAAACCTAGAAATCCCTGCTGTAGAATTATAACCATAATGACGAATATCTTAAAGATGATAGATCTCTGTCTGATGCGTAGATGCTAACTGTTCTCGTGGGAAAGGTAATGGTGTTGGGATGAATCGTTTGGTTTCCTTGTACTGCGGAGATAAGGGTTACAGAAGCTGGCTTATCTGTCATAACCCAAGCTGTAACACAGGCAGAGGCTGAAGTGGTATTACCCAGGGCACAGGCGTCTTACCCCTGCTCCCTACTTGCAATATTCTCTGATGTTTAAAGGCAGCCTGGGTGGGTTTGTGGTGCTGCAGTTACGACTGAGGTTGTCCATGCTTCCAGCATTTCATAATCCAGCTGTTAGGGGGTTCTTTGAGGGACTTCATTCTTCACTTGCAACTTCGTTCTTCAGAGTAACGTACCAGGTGCTGATGTTGCAGGGCATACCCAGCAAGGAAATGGCTCACGTTGGTATTTGTTTGTCTGGCCCTGTGTACAGGGCAAGTTACCCTCTGTTCAGCTTACTTAAAGATTTGCGTTCTCATTCCACATGTAATCTCCATGCATCTATGGAAAGCACAGTGTTGAATCCAGGTCTCCTGGACAGCGGTAGCATACACAGCTTGATCTCACCCTGACAGCAGCTGTTTTCCTCTTTTCTTCTCTCTTTAAGGTCCGCAAAGCTCTGCGTAGCACAGAAGCATACGAAAACTTCCTTCGCTGCCTGGTTATTTTCAACCAGGAGGTGATCTCCCGGGCTGAGCTCGTGCAGCTCGTTTCTCCATTCCTGGGGTAAGTGGAGCCTGTTTCCTTATGTGAGGTGAAAAGTTTACTCCACTTGGTCTGTTTCTGTTGCAAAGCCGGGAAAGAAATGCTAACCTTTGTGGTCGTTCAGGGGAATGCATCTTGTGTGGTTGCATGGCACAGAGGAGGAGGAACGCTGCTCTGGGAGCCGGGTGGTGGCTTCTTGTGCCACAAAGTACATCTGAGATGGAGTCCCCCTGCGCTGCCCACTTCCTCTGCTGTTGGATGGCTCGACTTTTATCTGAATAGCCTGCCACTGCTTAATTGTCTGTCCACTAAATGATTGCACGAGTTGCTTCTGTGGCAGTGCGTTCTCTGATCTCCTATTCCCTCCAGCTTGGCCTGAGTGTCATGAATGTACATGGTAAGGTGCCATGTGCTGCTCTATGGGCAGGAAGATACTGGTGCATCCTGGTGCAAGGTACTGGTGCATACAGGAAGATTCAAATGCAAGGTCCTGCACTTGGGCCACAGCAACCCCATGCAACGCTACAGGCTTGGGGAAGAGTGGCTGGAAAGCTGCCTGGCAGAAAAGGACCTGGGGGTGTTGGTTGACAGCTGCCTGAATATGAGCCAGCAGTGTGCCCAGGTGGCCAAGAAGGCCAATGGCATCCTGGCTTGTATCAAAAATAGCACGGCCAGCAGGACTAGGGAAGTGATCGTGCCCCTGTACTCGGCACTGGTGAGGCCGCACCTTGAATACTGTGTTCAGTTTTGGGCCCCTCACTACAGGAGAGACATTGAGGTGCTGGAGCGCGTCCAGAGAAGGGCAACGAAGCTGGTGAAGGGTCTAGAGCAGAAGTCTTATGAGGAGCGGCTGAGGGAACTGGGTTTGTTTAGCCCGGAGAAAAGGAGGCTGAGGGGAGACCTTACTGCTCTCTACAACTACCTGAAAGGAGGTTGTAGAGAGGTGGGGGTTGGTCTCTTCTCCCAGGTAACAAATGATAGGACGAGAGGAAATGGCCTCAAGTTGCACCAGGGGAGGTTTAGACTGGATATTAGGAAATTTTACTTCACTGAAAGGGTTATCAAGCATTGGAACAGGCTGCCCAGGGAAGTGGTTGAGTCGCCATCCCTGGAGGTATTTAAAAGACATTTGGATGAGGTGCTTAGGGACATGGTGTAGTGGTGGTCTTGGTAGTGTTAGGTTTACGGTTGGACTCTATGATCTTAAAGGTCTTTTCGAACCTATACGATTCTGTGGTTCTTGGAAGCCCTTCAGTGGCTAATACTGTGCAAGTGCCATGTCTTTTAGGCTTTCAGACTTGAAGCAGGACAATAAGTGCCCTGCTTCAGTTTTCCTTCCAACTTCATGCTCTTCTGCACTGCCCTTTTCTATTCTTTATCCAAGAGGAGGTGAGAGAGGGATTCCTAGCTATGTCTTGGCAGGCAGGCAGCATTCAAGAGCAGTGCTGGTACTGCTTGCTGTGTTTCTTCCTTTTTCAGAAGAGCAAACAGAATTATTTAGCAGCATGTTATTGCAGTCTCTTGCTCTGGAATCATGGATTATTTCACCCAAGAAAAGATGTGCTGTCTAATTACATAGGAAATGTCCCTTAAAAAAGAGTGCTGATACAAACTAAAATTTCAAAAAAAAACCAAAAAGCAACTGAATTCTGTCCTGTAGCCAAAAATGATAAGGAGTACTATAGTTTAAATAGAAATTATGGCTTCCATGATTGCCAGTAGTGTACAGAACTTTGTATTAATCAGCTAAAACCAACCGATATCCTCTCATCAACTTTGGGCAGCAAGTTTAATGTTCCCGCTTCCTGCAAATTGAGTTCCTGGTTCCAAGGGAGAAGGCAATAGCAATGTAAATTGGGTTCAGGACCCCATTACACTAGCTACTGTGCAAAGAAACTGCCCCAAGGAGCTTCCACTCCTCCTGTAGCTCCACTGGAATTAGTCAGGCATCAGCAGGATGCTACCTTTAGCTAGGAAAGGTGAAGTATTCGACCAAAAAATTCCGGATTTCTCTCATCTACTACCTGTGCTCCTAGCTATAAGGGTGAATGTCTGTATTTGGAAAGGTTGTAATACAGGTTATAATATTTCCTTATTCTGGAGTTGGACATTATCTTCTGTCATGTAATGAAAAAGCAATAAATGAGCAGTGATTCAATTAGCCTCAGTAACAGGTTCAATTCCTCATATTGCTGGAGCTTTGCATGAGATAAGACGAGTTGAACAGACACGCTATTTTAGACTAATAAATTCTTCAGAAAACTTCTCTACAAGCAGGCAAGCTTAGGCCTTGCAGGTAAAGGCTTCTTCGCAATTTGTGCTGGTCTGTGTAGTCTGGGGAGGCAGCACTGGTTGAAGCAATTGCTCAGCACTGAAACCTTTTGCTGTGTAGTGACAGAATCACTTTTCAGTTTCTTCTTGCTGCTTTTGGAAAGGAAAGGTCTGTTTTAAGGTTAAGAACATTGGCAAACAACTAGGGATCTGGCCCAAGTTCACTACCAGGGTAGTTTGGGAGACCTAGATGTGACCCTGCAATGGGTGCTGCCCCTGCAGTGAAAGCTTTGGCTGCTGTTCCTTACTTTTCTCGTGGGGACTGTACACACAAGGCATTTGGAGGGTGTATCGGTGCTTGTCTGTTATCCTTGGCAATATGGGGGGATAATACAAAAACACCTTAGTTGCACCAAGAGAGCAATCCACCACCTGATCAATAAACAGTTACTCACTTCCCATTTGATCAGGCTCTATGGAAGTGAGATTGAGCAGAGAGGGTCCTCTCTCACCAGACTGATAATTCAGAGGGTCTTTTTGGACACAGTCTGTCTGTAGAATCAATTCTAGCCTCAGCATCACAGCTCAGTGGTGTTTGATTTCTACTTAGCTAGTTCTTCACTTCATTCATTTTATTTTTAGGAAATTCCCAGAATTGTTCACTTGGTTTAAAAACTTTCTGGGGTATAAAGAGTCTGTTCACATGGAGACATATCCGAAGGAACGGGCTACCGAGGGGATTGCCATGGAGATAGACTATGCCTCCTGTAAAAGACTGGGCTCCAGCTACCGAGCCTTACCCAAGAGCTACCAGCAACCCAAGTGCACGGGGCGGACTCCGCTGTGTAAAGAGGTAAGATACTCTTGGATGGGAATTGCATGACAGAGGAAGGCTATTCCTAGCCTTCTCAGAGGGATGGAGCAAGGATGAGTGGAACAGTAGAACAGGGTGGGGAATTTACTTTGTATCCCTGAGCTATGCTGAAAAGGTTCCCAGGGATGTCGGGACACGTCTGCTCTCATGCAGCAGAGTTGTGCTGCTGCCTGCACCCCAGAACTGGCACTGGGCATGGAGCTGGGGCCAGGCAGCTGCCTGTTGTGGTGGATGGTGGATCTGGTTAGCACTGATCCAGCACTGAGCCATGCTGCTCCTGCACCCAGGCATGTGCGGGCATACCATCCTGGCTTGGGATCATCGCGGTACGTGTCGGAGCCCAAGGTGAGCACACCCTGAGGTGTTCCTAGTGGCGAGTGAGCACTTGGCACTCCCGCAAACATCTGGATCGTGTCCAGAAGCTATTGCACAGGGTGAGGCGTTAGTCTAGGAATGGGTTATGCTGGAAGCTGGCTGGGAGATACGATACCCACATGGCTTTGATGGTTGGCATCAGCTCTTCTCCAGTGGTGCTTGTGAAAGGGTTGCATGAAGCATTGGGGAGCAGCTGGAAAAAACCCCCACCAAATAGGTGTGATGTTTAACTACTTAAATAAAATGTAGGGGCATTAGATATATATGATGTTTTACGTAGTATAACATGTGAAAAGAACATTAAGGTTACAAGCTTAAAAACTCTTGAGCAGGAAATGGCAGAACTAGTTTTCTGCATGGTCTTAATGTGATCTCAGGCATCTTTTACAAGGCAGTATGTAGTTCAGGATTATTGCTACCTTTTTACGCAAATTCCCGCTTAATCTGCTTTCAGAGTTGTCTCTAGTCCAACCTTAAAAGGAAATCACATTTTCTGTAGACAGATTCTCCCACATGTCCCTCACACGCTTCTTTCTTTCTACCTGAAATGCTAAGAAGACCTCTTGTCTTCAGAAATGGTGCATTGCTTCAGGAAATCGGCTCCCTACAGGGAACCAGCCTTCTTGGTCAAGAGTCAAAGCTGGTCTCTCAACAAAGTCCTGCAGGATCAGGTGTACTCATTGAGACCTTTAATGTTTTGTAATGACCTTTTGGTCAAAGTGGGAATGGTAGTGGCTAATCCTGTTCTTTCACTGGTGTTGAAGGTAATGTTTTGGGGGTGAGTGAGCAGGACTCTTGCTGAAGGCCGGTTAATAAACATGCTGCTTAAGAGTGTTCACTGGAGGAGGGGAGAGCCCCAGAAATCCCTTCCCTAGGTGACTGCAGTCAGCAGTGGCACCTGCAACAAATAGTGAGGAGATTGCCATTTGGGAACATCATGTTTTTTGTGTCCTTACACTCCTTGAGAGATGGGGAGAACAAATGTGGGTGACCAAGATGCAGTTAGCAGTGGTGATAGGTGTTCAGCTGAAGTGGTGGCAAGATAGTGAAGACAACCTGGGCAAGAGACATTGTAAGTTTTTTAATCTAAGTCCTGACATGTCTCTCAAAAGTGTCTTGTGTGATGCAGCAACGAACTTTTCTTCCTGTGAGAATCTAATGACTCAGTTGTTCAGGCTTCAGGTTTATGAAAACTGGGCCTGACTTTCAAGACTGCCTGCCAAAATCCTTGTTTCTTTGCCTTTGGCCTCTTTGAGGTTTCTTTTGAATGTTCTGTTCCTGTTTGGAGGTGGTGAAAGCTGCAGGTGCTCAGCTGCTTTGTCAGGAAAGGTGTTGCTGGGTTATGGATTTATATTCCCAATTAGCCTTATTTGGAGGTAGAAACCACGTACTGTCTAACAGTCATGTCTGACGTGATGACCACCCAGTGTTGTCAATGGTGAATCACATGCATGATGAACCAGCTGGTTGCAGTTGACTAATCCAAAGTAACGGAAAAGCTCCTTTCACCTTTCTTTTTCTCTTCCCTTGCAAGTTTCTTCTCACAGCTCCAGCTAATGAATTTTACAGACTGCCTGGATGTTTCTGTTCTGGCTGTTTGGGGTTGCCGCCTGAGTGCTGGGCTTTGGAAGGGGCACACAATTTTTGCAACTGGGGAATTATATCCTTCCATCAGAAGACTGGGCTCAGCCAGAGGAGTGTGACCCCCTTGAAGACTGACTGTGACTCTTGTCTCCCCCTGTCTCCCTCAAAGGTTTTGAATGACACCTGGGTCTCCTTCCCGTCCTGGTCCGAAGACTCCACATTCGTGAGCTCCAAGAAGACGCAATACGAAGAGCACATCTACAGGTGCGAGGATGAGCGTTTCGAGGTAAATTGTTTTTCCTTGATTCATGTCTCAGAAAGCTTGGGGTCCTGTCAACAGTTCATGATCTTGCTATAATTATACCTTTAATGCTACTGCTTAGAATCTGTTTTTATTGTGTGTCTGTCGCCTGTTTTTTTGCATAAAAGCTCATGTTCTCTTAACTCAAGAAGCAGTGGCTGCATAACTACCTCTCGCTCCAAGCTACCACCCCTGCCCCTCACTTTTTGTGCAGAGCTCTTCGTTCACACCACTCCAGATGAAATTGTTCAATGGCCAGCATATAATTGATGCGTCTTTTCTGTTCTTACTGCCCACGTAGCGCACGAGAACATGCATTCCCCTGTAATAATCTGCAAAGCGATACGTTCAGGATGTTAAATGATTGACATCTTGACTTGAAATGGAAGTTAGCTTGGCAATTACCTGAATACTCTCAGATTCAGCACATCCTTTTGTAGAGTAACTGTCAATTGTGTTCTATTCCCAGGTGGAAAATGTAATTTCCTAACAGTATAATTCTGGTAGCCTTTAAATTCTTATGCAGTATTATCTAGGTAGCAGATAAAATATAATTGGATTATTTTAGAGCAGCTGAACATGGAAACCACTGCTTGAGAACATCTTGTTAAACATGCACGGCTTCTTGTTTCATGTCACTTAAATGTTAGCCTCTGTGAAGTATCATGTTTTATCTATTCAATGATGGATAATGCACCGTTTGCTTCAGCTGGATGTTGTCTTGGAGACCAACCTGGCAACGATCCGCGTCCTTGAGGCAATCCAAAAGAAACTCTCGCGCTTGTCCGCCGAGGAACAGGCCAAATTCCGGCTGGACAACACTCTGGGTGGCACTTCGGAGGTGATCCACCGCAAGGCTCTCCAGAGGATATATGCTGACAAAGCAGCCGACATCATTGATGGACTTCGGAAGAACCCATCCGTGGCTGTTCCCATTGTACTGAAAAGGTACTGATTGCTCTAGCACCCTGCCCCAGGGGGCTCTACCGAAGGATAACGCACCATACGTGATCCAGGTGTATGTAAAAGTAGCTAATTTCTGCCCCTAAAGTTGTGACCTCCACAAGGCTGTAATTTAAGAAGTGCACTTTATGTTCTGGTCAGTTGCTGTATTTCATAATAAGCACCTAGAAAGAGGGAATTACTCTTCTGAAACAAAAACCTTACTAGCTCAGCTGGAGGGTTGGAGAGCTTTTGTTGTCTCCTCGTAAACCTTATTTCTTTCCCAGTGTTGGCATCGTGTGTAAGATGAGGAAACTGTATTGTGTGGATTGATCCAGGGCTAAATTTGATCCCTTTCCAAATCCTGCGGCTGTACGTGACCGTGGGCTCAGATTGCGGTGGCTGTGTTACCCTCAGATTCCCAGTTCAGTTTCTGTTGTCAACCTCCCCTTCCTTGGCCAAGAAAAGCGAGTGGATGCTGCAACTCCTTGGGGAAGCTTGAGGAGATGTGTAAGGAGGAGATACTCTTCCCCAGACACTTCCCATCTCTGTGGGACTGTCACTCCTGTGTCTCAGGGCTCTGAGAGCTGGGGCTAACAGCCTTACCCAGGATACCTGCGAGGTCACAGCTTCCCCACCCTGCTGCGAGGACACTCTTCCTGTGAGCCAGGCCTTGAGCTGCATCAGATGCTTTGCTTGAGATACTGAGTTGAGGTTCAGGAGTCTATTCCCAGGAAGCTCAGGTTGCTGCAAGGCAATAACTTTGTTAATCATCCAAACTAAGCTACTCCTTTTCAGCAGCTGGAGCTACACAACTTTCTGGGGATTTCTGAGAGAGCTGGGCCAGCTCCTGTGGCTCTCCCATCCCTTCAGCCCCTCTCCCTGCTGTGGACAGTGGGACTAGAGGGACGCTAAACCCTCTAGCTGTCCTGGCATGCCATGGGGGGAAGCACAAGCCTTCAAGCTACTTTGTTCCTGAGCTGTGTTACTTAGACATGAGAGAAGTCCAGAGGGGTTTATTCAGAAGAGTGTGTGCAGGGTGCCCTTCCTGTAAAGCTTGTTCTGTGGGACAGCTTTCATTTATGCCCATTTCATAAGGAGTTCAGCTCTTCTCAGTGCTGGCCAGGAACCACAGGCTTAGGTTTTCCTTATGTGCTCAGAGTGGGACCTTTATGTCTCTTAGTTCACCCTTGTTTTCTTGATCCAAGGTTAAAGATGAAAGAGGAAGAGTGGCGAGAAGCCCAGAGAGGATTTAATAAAGTCTGGCGAGAGCAGAATGAGAAGTATTACCTGAAATCCTTGGACCATCAGGGCATCAACTTCAAGCAGAATGATACCAAGGTCCTCAGGTCAAAGAGTCTCCTCAATGAGATTGAAAGCATCTATGATGAGGTAAGATGGTCACCAATAGTTTCCTTCCCTCAAGCTTCTGTAGCTTGCAAGTGCAGTTTCAGTTCCTGTTCCTCACCGCTCGATGAGAGAGGAAGTCTGCGCCACTGGCAGAGCTTTCTGAAAGGCTCTTGGGTGGAGAGAGGTGTTTGGGACTAATTTTTGTGCTATGTTTCTCATTTGTTAGAGGCAAGAGCAGGCTTCAGAAGACAATGCTGGAGTCCCCACAGGCCCACACCTATCACTAGCCTATGAAGACAAGCAGATCCTGGAAGATGCTGCCTCTCTCATCATCCACCATGTGAAGCGGCAGACGGGAATCCAGAAAGAGGACAAGTACAAAATCAAGCAGATCATGTATCACTTCATTCCAGACCTACTGTTTGCTCAGCGAGGTGAACTCTCAGATGTGGAAGAGGAGGAAGAAGAGGAAATGGATGTGGATGAAGCTACTGGGGCTGCAAAAAAGCACAATGGTGTTGGGGGCAGTCCTCCCAAAACCAAGCTGATGTTCAACAACACGACAGCCCAGAAGCTGCGGGGCATGGATGAGGTCTACAATCTCTTCTACGTGAATAGCAACTGGTACATATTCATGCGGCTGCATCAGATCCTGTGCTTGCGGCTGCTGAGGATCTGCACCCAGGCCGAGCGGCAGATCGAAGAGGAGACGCGGGAAAGGGAGTGGGAGAGGGAAGTGCTGGGCATAAAACGAGACAAGAGTGACAGTCCTGCCATCCAGCTGCGACTGAAGGAGCCTAGTGAGTGACTTCTGGTGGGAGGCTGGGGAAGAAAGATGCTTCTCTTCGTAGTGTATTGACAGGGCTTACTTGGTGTCTTCAGGCATGTTACAGCAGTGACCCTTTAAAATAGGAGGATCTCTCTTTTATTATCGCTAGGCAGCACTGAATTGAGGGAGGAGATGAGAAGGTGTGGGGTACATGGGACTCGAATAGCAGAATGGTAATATGCAGCAGTTATTTCATAAGAGCTTTCTTTTTACACTTGCGTATCTAAAGTATCCTTGAGTTCCCTAACTAAAAGATTTTTTAAAAGTCTTTCAGAAATAAAGACCTCGTGGAGGAGGCTAGAGCTAGAAAGCAAGACATTATGAAAGTACCTGTGGCCTTAAAAGGACTCATTTAAATGTCTATAAAAGACAAACTTAAGTCTATTCCAGTAACTCTTCAGCTTGACTGGGTAGTCTGAGGACCAAAATTCAAAGCAACCCTTCCTGGGGGTGGTGTGAAGAATCTCTCCCATTTGGTCTCATTGCAGTGGACATCGATGTTGAGGATTATTACCCAGCCTTCCTGGACATGGTGCGCAATCTTCTGGATGGGAACATGGACTCGTCGCAGTACGAGGACTCCTTGCGTGAAATGTTCACCATTCACGCCTATATCGCCTTTACCATGGACAAGCTGATCCAGAGCATTGTTCGACAGGTGACTGCCAGCAAAGGCTGGAGGGTGGATGGTTTAGTGTAGAGAAAGTAGCTGGGTTGTTTGCTGCAGTGACAGCCCAGGCCTGCATTGGAGGGGGAGTGTTTTATGCCTAAATAGGGAATTTCAGGGGTAAGCAGGTAAATTCTGGGTGTTTTTAACCCAGCTCTAACACTGGTGTAAAGAGACATGATAAAAGGTAATTTCTGATGTATTTAAATCATTGAGAATATCCTCTCTCTGTGTATAGAGTTCTCCCTTTGTTTTCCAGAAGTTTTAGGATATAAGTATTCAACTTCAAAGCGTCTCCAGAGCTAATCTTGCTTTAACTTTGAAAAAAGCATTAAATGGCATTTAAATAATTTCTTTCCTTTTCACCAGTGGTGTAGGAGCAGTGCATGCCTTTTCTAAAAAGCTTTGTCTCTTTTATCTGGCTGTTTGAGTAGCTCATTTGGGCTGTTAAACTCTAGTCCTTTTATTGGGCTGGTAGGAAGAATGTGTGACCAAGGGAAAAATTCTTCATGTGCCTTTTTGTAGCGTAAAGAACAAAAACAGACACAAGGGGCTAGAAGTGGAATGGCTTGAAAGGCCTTTTCTTTTTCAGAGGGGTAGAGCTGCTTTTCAGAAGCCCTGTACTTCAGTCCAGAGATTAACTGAATTCAAAAGACAGTCGAGTGACTTCTGATTTTTAAACTTGTACAAAATAAGGATTCGATACTAAATCTCCCACCCCTCTCCTCAGACACAGCAGCAGCATCTTGCTGTGGAGGGAATATACTATGTCATGGTGCTCTAGTCCTTCCTCCCTTGCTGCTGATCAGGATGTTCCCTGCCTATAGGTTTTCTCTGAGTAGCTGTACTTTGCCACCTGCTGATTTTTTTAAAGATACTGTGTCTTTTTACATAGCTGCAGAGATCATCTGCAAGTGGAAGAAGATACTAAAAATGTAGTCTTAAACTCATGCTTTTTCAGCTTTTTTTTTTTTTTTGCTTGGGCTTAAACCCATGGTTACATCTTTGTTTCTTTCTGTTCTGTGCTGATGGGCATGTAGCAGACTCCCTAATGAACACCATCCCTGCTTTCTTCCTTTTTGCAGCTCCAGCACATAGTGAGCGATGAGATCTGCGTGCAGGTAACAGACCTCTACCTGTCAGAGAACAACAACGGAGCAACAGGAGGTCTTCTCGCTTCCCAGTCTTCTCGTACTCTTCTGGAGGTCGCGTACCAGCGCAAAGCTGAGCAGCTCATGTCAGAGGAGAACTGTTTCAAGGTAAAGCCGGGCTGTGAACTGTGGTGTAAAAGCAGCAAGCAGTGAGGGGGATGCCTTTTAAGAAGGGAGAGGCACCAGTCCTTTAAAAAGTCCACCCAAGAGCCCTGAGGACTTTCTGTAGCTCTGGAAGTTGAAAGAAAAGCTTCAGTGGCAGCTTTTGGCACGTAGGTTAATGCTTCTGTAAGTGCCCCTCAGAAATGAGATTTCAAGGAGAAATATATTTCCTGAAACAGCAACGAATATCCCTTGTGCTTCACAATGTGTTTGGGTTGTATCATATTGACTGCTTTGCTGTCATGGGTTTTAATTTGTTAGCTCAAACTCTCCCATTTCTCTCAACCTTTGTCGACTGTGGGGAGATCTGCTAATACTGACTGGGCATTAAATCACTGCTGACTGTATACATTGCTAAATAAACCTGGTGCACTGTGCTAATCAAATCCATACTTCCTTCACCTAAGGTGCAGGAAGTGGTCGGGCACTTTCCAAGTGAGTAAAGTACTTTGGATAAAAGCCTGTGTGTATAATCTCTCTTCCCTTGCCGTCAAATTTATTTTGGGGGCTCAAGAAGGACCCACACCACTCCAAAAACAGCAACAAAAAGAAAGATTTTCAAAAAGCTTCTCAATGTTCCTCAAAGATTGTGCAACTTGGCTAGTGTTTTCCCTTTGCTGTCAGGCATGTGGGAAGCACAGGTTTTCCCTTAAAACTATGCCAACATGCTTCATTCTCCCTTTGCCCCAATGAGAAATGGAAGATGTTTTTTCTGTTTGAAACCTCTTACTGAAGTCCCTTCTGCCTTTTCTTTATAGCTGATGTTCATTCAGAGTAGAGGTCAAGTTCAGTTAACCATTGAACTGCTGGACACAGAAGAGGAGAACTCTGATGACCCTGTAGAAGCAGAGGTAAGAGCAGTTTGTCCAGAGAGCTGACTGTGATGGTCAAGGGTGCACTGGACGAGAGTGTCCAGTGGACTGTTGTTGTGGTCCATTAGCACAAGATAAAGAAACATCAAGGACACGCTGTAAAGCTTTCTGTGATGTGAGTAGGCAAATCCTTCTTGGTTTATTTTGTATTAGAAAACCCTCAAAACTGTATAGAAAAACGTTGTACCTGCCTTTTTGGGGATAAGATGCACAGAGCCTTCAAAAGTGACCTTGTGTTCATCCACATAACTTCCAGCTTAGCCTCCTTAACCATCCCATGTTGTTTGGTGGGAAGGCAGTGGCTGATCTGTGCTCTGTGCTTAACTTCCAGCGCTGGTCGGACTACGTGGAGCGGTACGTCAACTCCGATTCTACCTCCCCTGAGCTCCGGGAGCACCTGGCCCAGAAACCGGTCTTCCTGCCAAGGTGAGTGGCCAGGCTGTGCTGTGACCCCTACCTGATGGGCTGTGTCTGGCCATAGAGGGCAGAGCGTCTGCACTCCATCACAGTGCTGGGTGGTCGGTCTCACCTGTATTTTAATGCTATAACAGAAGCCTTTACCCTGGCAGCGTGGTGTAGAGGTACCGTGCTGCTGTTCATCCTAAAAGCCTGTGGGTCCACCCCAGGCTCCTGCTCTCCAGTGACTGAGAGGTGGGACAGTCCGCAGATGGCAGAGAGGGCAAGGGCTGATGACTTGCCAGATTGGGTTTTTTTGGCAGTCCTGCCTTGGCTTACAGTAACCCTCTACCTGAAAACAGCGGGTGCCACATCAGGGCTTTTCATGAGCAGGGAGCTGACTGCGCAATAGCCGAAATTTCAGAAATAAGATAGACCCAGTGGGCTGACTTGTTGTAGGGGTCTGAGCCTGAATGACTGCAACAAGCAGTTGTGCTCCAAGCTATTTGCCAGGCTTTTGATGGGCCAGCACAGTTCCTCCAGCTGCATCCAGCTTAGTAGTGCTAGAAGGTGAGCACTAATTCCAAGAGGGGTTCTCTGATTTGCAGGAATCTGAGGCGGATCCGTAAGTGTCAGCGTGGTCGGGAGCAGCAGGAGAAGGAAGGGAAGGAGGGAAACAGTAAGAAGTCCATGGAGAACGTGGAGAGCTTGGACAAGCTGGAGTGTAAATTCAAACTGAACTCCTATAAGATGGTGTACGTGATCAAATCGGAGGATTACATGTACAGGAGGACCGCTCTGCTGCGAGCTCAGCAGGTAGGAGCGAGCGGAAAGACTGGGGTGGGCAGCTGGTGTTTCCTGGGACCCCTGCTCCCAAAGGTCAGGTGGGGAGAGTTAGATGAAATGTCCTTGGGGATCCCGATTGGTAACATTTAGCAATCTTTGTGTTGCCAGGAGGATGGTGTGCTCTTTTGTCCTCCCAAGGCACTGAAGATCTTCTGAATGTTCCTAAGATGTAATCTTTTCTTCTTCCACCTCTAACTATCATCATCCTCCCACCTCTCCTCCCTTCTCTCCAGAGAGTTTTATTATGGTAGGACAGTGGTTTTGACTGTAAGCTCTCAAATTTCTTCCAGGAGGTACTTCCCATGGGTGGTGTTCCCCCTTTTAGGGAAGAACCTGTCTTCTGCATGTTCTTGTGGTGACATGTGAGAGTGCCTGTTCTTCCAGGGCTTCCTCAAAGGTGAATCAATCAGAGGGCAGAGCATCAAATGCCTTCTGTCCCTGTGGATCCCTCTGGGTACCATTCCCTCATCGTTTCCTGTCCCCACAGTCACGGAGAGCGGGAGACCTCGGGTCACTCCTGCACAGCGGAGCGTGGCCAGCGTGGCAGCAGCTCTAGAAAAGCTGGTTTTGTGGCAAGGATGGGAGTGGTGAGGTCACCCATACAGAAAATTCCCCATAGGTATTTGTCCAGGGCTTGGAAGTCCTGGACCCAAGGGTCTGTGACATCTCGCATCCAGCAGTCAGTGCTCGTGATTGCTGATTTAGATTGGGATTCAACTTTTTGAAGTTACTCAAATTTGCTTTTGGTTCTTTGTGCCAAAAGTAACTGTTGGGGCAAGGGAAGGAGGAGGTGACTGGGATAGGTGGGGGGGCAAAGGAAGTGTCAGCTCTCCAGCTGTTCTTGAGCTGTAAAGGTTGGGGTTTGCTCAAGATTAAAACAACATGTGACTCCAGATCAGCCAAATTCAGAAGGATTCAGTTGGAGAAAGCTGATTTGGTCTTCTGAACACTTTGACACTCAGTTATTTTTCTCATCCTATGGGAATATTTCCATCCGATAGAGAAAACCAGGGAGCTTTAACAGCAAACTCCAGTTCTAGTCTGGCTATTTAGACTTGAGGTTTGAAATACTTCACTATAATTTTATTATAAACTATTTGAAACACAATGTTAAGCAGAATGCCATTGCTTAGAATGTAAAAGAAGGTGAAACCTGCCAGATTCAGGCAAAAGTTACTGACTTAAGCAACTAGAAGCAGAGGTACCCGAGACGCTCTGTCAGCAGTAGTCTCTTCTGTAGCTGCAGAGATTGTTTTCAGTTTATTTAATTATTTGCTCTTCTGAGCAAACTACTGATCACTGAGAAAATGCACTGGGAGATGAGGGAGTGGAAGAGGTGCGCACTGCTTCCTGGCTAGTAAATCATCCTTCACAGCTCTGTTTTAGTCATGTATCTGGACTTATAAAACAACTACTTACCATCTCTTCCTTGCTGATGAAATACAAACAATGGTTTTATTTCATTAGTTGTGAGTACTGGTTTGACAAAACTACTTTACATCAGATGAGGGTGTTTTATTTCAGTAGTGACTCTTTAAAATGCTCATACTGAGGAATTTGATTGAATTCCATCTATCCCATTCAACTGGCACAGACCTCAAGGAAAAGTTGTATCATAAACAGGATGCTATATGCCAATGTTTGTCGCAGAGAATCTGAACATAAGTCAAATTATTGAACTTTGAAGTTTATAGCATGCGGCATAGCCCCTTGGTTAGTGAACTACACCAAAAGAGCTGAGAAGCTACTTGGAACTACAAATCTATTGCATTTAACAGTTAACACTGAGAAGCAGTCAGTCTTTGGGAGAACAAAACAAATAATAAAATAAGTAAGTTTTAATCTTGAGGCTTAATTATATTTGCTGTTTTCAATTATGACTGTAGTCATGGTTTTCAAGCCATCTGTCCTGGATTTTACATTCTTTAAGCAGATGCTTTTACTCAAGATGTGTGCAGCTTTTCCTCTCCTGATGCTTCTGTTAAGCCAGCAGTTCTTAGACCTTTTAGACCTGACCTGATTCTTAATTTTCCGTAGCAGCTGGGGCCCCTGACATGTGTAATGTGTGTTGAGCTTGCTCTCTCCTGGGACCATGCCCCTCCACGGGGGGCTGGAGGCAGACCCTGAGGGCTGGGGAGAGCAGGGCTTGCCTGGTCCAGGGTCTATCTTGGCTCCTGGCTGCTTGAGGAGGAGGAGGAGGCAGCATCTTTTGGGCAATGCAGCAGGGATGCAGTGTTGGGCGTGCAGCTCTCGGGCTCCCGCAGCGTATGTTCTGTGTCCCCAGCCTGAGAGCCGCTGTATTAAAAAAAGTGCATAAGTCTCTTGGTATTCCTGAGTTCGTTTTGCCACTGTAATTCCCTTGGAGAGGAGGCCTGAGGGCCTTTATTGGCGCTTTTCCTCAGTTGTTAGCAAGGGCTGGTGTCTGCATTACAAATTCCCTCTAGCTGTTGTTCCCCTTGGTTGTGTCAACTGGCAGCCAAGCTTTGCATAACGCTGCAGTTTGGGGGAACGAAGCCGCCTTTTTGTAACACCTCTTCCTATTTCTGTAGTCCCATGAAAGAGTGAGCAAGCGGCTGCACCAGCGGTTCCAGGCCTGGGTGGACAAATGGACCAAGGAGCACGTGTCCCGCGAAATGGCAGCCGAGACAAACAAGTGGCTAATGGGCGAAGGGTTGGAGGGCTTGGTGCCCTGCACCACCACCTGTGACACAGAGACCCTGCACTTTGTGAGCATTAACAAGTACCGCGTCAAATATGGCACAATATTCAAGACACCATAAAACTACCCCGGGGTGAGGGAAGAGCCCGGGAGATGTGTGTGTGTGCGCGCATCAGGGAAAGGAGGAAGATGCCTTTCTCCCCTCACTGTGTATCTCCGTAACATGGCCACTTGACTAGTGTGTGGCTGGTACAACCTGTCACCAGCGGGATTCCCTGTAGGGACGTGGATCTCTGCCGGCGCCCGCTGGGACCATGGGCTGCTGGCCCTTTGACTTCAGCACGCGTCTCCGGAGGGCAGGAAGGATGTTTCTCTGAACTGAGCCATCCCAGAGAAACACAACAAGCTCGTACACACCAGCAGTGTTGAGGCTTTGACTCCCTGAAGGCCCTGAGCGGTGAGGGAAGAGAACCGGAGGCTCTCCACGACCGGACCGCTTGGATGTGTCCCGACATCCCCAGGTGCCTGTTGCGACTGGATTCTCCTCCCTTCGCGCTGCCACCAGCCAGCCAGGCTCCTGCACGGGGCCATGGGGCAGCCCGACGCCACCTCACAGAGCAGACCCTGGGTTCCTCTCGCCTCCCTCTCCTCCCTCCCAGGCTGGACTCACCCCGTGCAGATCGGTCTGTCCTTTCTAGTGCCAGTGGAACTGTTTTTTTTTTTTTGTTGGGTTTTTTTTTTTGTACCTGCTTGTTTACTAGTCTCTCCTAGTGCCATGCACCAGCTTTTCACACACATGTACGTACACACACACAACAAAGAACAACACGATTTTAACATGTTCCCCTCCTGTTTTGTAAATAAATGTACAAATTGTCAATTTTTGGGGTTTTTTTGTTTGTTTGTTTTGGGGGTTTGTTTTTTTTGTTTTTTGGGTTTTTTTTATTAAAGGAAGTATGCTTGATGTGCTAGCATAATTGTACTAGCTTCTTGTGTACCATAGTACCAGGTGGCTTGAGAATTAGTACCGACAGACAGACCGATGGAGACATTTATTACACTTTTTACCAAAGGGAGTTATCATTGTAGTGCTTTTTGTGTGGAAACTTTTTTCTCCTTTTTTTGTAAATAAAAATAATGTCTTTGTTCTTAACTGGAGGAAGACACTCGCTCACCCACAGCCCTGTTCCTGGTCTGAAAGGCACCGTGCAGCATGCAGTTTTTGGGGTGGGGAAGGGGCGGGGGGGTGCATCCCACCATTTTATGTGATTGGCTTCACAATCTGAGAGGAAAAAGCAGAGGCAGCGTGTGTGTTTTGCGGTTAACACAACCGAGGTATAAGCAGTCTGTTAAGATATAGAAATATATATTATATAATTTTAATTTTTTTTTTAATTTTTGTTTTTCCTGGTGGGTAATTTTTATCCACCTAGTCTACCAGCTCCAAGGACCTTCGCTTTTGGGAAGTGTTGCTGAGCTACTTAGCTGGGGTTGATTGTGCTGATGTATTTTTCCCTCTCAGTATTGGAGAAAACATCATCTGAAGTACCAAACCAGTATTTGACAGAGCTGCTTGTGTGTGTGTTTGTGTGCGGTGCATGCGTGCAAGAGAAGGGTGAGGGGGTGGGGCAGGTCTCGGGTGCATTTCACTAGTGAAATCCACATATGGGATATATATTTTTTTAAGTATAGAAGTTTAGCGCTGGCAGATATTTAAAACACAGGGGAAGATTCTGATTTTAAAAAAAGAAGTCGGCACAGACTTCGTTAGCCACGACAGACACAACTGCACTGTCTCTCCTCCTCAAAGGAGGCAGCTTTCCTTGCACAAACCCATGCTGCCAGTCCTAAGCACCCAAAACAGCTTCCGTTGTCCCTGGCTGGGGAGCTGCAAGCAGGGCTTTGCCACTGCTTAAACCTCTCCCAGGTTGTTTTTTTCTCCAAGACAGCAGGTCCTCTCCTCCCAGCACCGGAGCTCCCCTCCCCTCTGCAAGCAGAGAGCTGGGGAGTGAGTCTGGAGAGGGACTCGTGCCTCGCTGGGAGAGCTGGGGTGGAAGTGTGCGGCCCTGCCGCTACTCATTGGCAGCCAATGTACAGCAGGCAGATCTTGAATGGGAGCCTCCTATGGAGAGAGGGAAAGAGAGGGAAGAGCCCAGCGGGGAATATTCACAGTTTGCCAGCAATAAGTTACCCGTCTCGTTTCTCCTCCTTTGCTGTAACCAGGCAGGAAGAGGCTCTTGTGTGTCCTCTTCCATTTCAAAGGTTTCACGTGTGCTCCCCTGCTATTTCCCCCTTATTTTTTCCTGTTGTATGCTGAAGGTGATCTGGAAGCAAAAATCTTGGGTGATTTAGACTTTTGACCAGCTTGGAAGTAACAGCTGCTGCTGCTGCTGCTGCTTGGTGGGTGTCTTGTCCCAGGAGTCTGTGCCTGCATGTCATTGAGCGCAAGGGGGCTGGCGCGGATCCCTGGGATATGCCGTGGGGAGAGCTCTGCCTTCGGCAGCCGGCCGCCCTCCCTCCGTCTGACATCCCAGCTCTGCTCCCAGCCTGTACAATAGCAGAGGTTTGGGGTTTTTTTTTCTTTTTATTTGAATTTGCTTTTTGTATTCTGTAATGTGATCCTCGGCCCACAATCCATGTGATTTCTATACAAATGTTGTAAACTTGATTGTAGTGCAGTATTTCCATTAAAATATCAGGGCTAATCATTGTGTTACAGATTCTTCCTTCCTTCCTGATCATACACAATGAAATTTTGGGGTGCTTCTGAGGGAAAAAGGGGACAGGGAGGACAAGTGGGTGCAGAATTGCTTAGGCCAAGGGACGGAGAGACGAGACTTGCACCTCTGCTCAGGTTCTGCCTCTGGTTTCCAATGAATTTACTAAAACGCGGTGTTTTGCGGTGGCTGGAGGCAATAATTAGCTGTTTATTTTTCTCCTGAAGCCGGGAGGGAGCGCGTTTCCAGGCCCATGGGAGGAAGGAGCGAACAAGGCCGTACCTCGGGGGCACGGTGAGGGCCTGTCACCCGGGGACGCCTCGGTGCAGCCGGGCACGCCCGGTCCTTTCCCGGGACAGCCCCTCAGCCCAGCGAAGCGTCCCAAGCCACCCGGAGGGCTGCCCCGAGCCGGGCGGGAAGGCCCTGCCGCAGGTGGCCGCCTGCAAGCGGGGCTGTCGGGCACCGGCCCTCCCTCGCCCGCCGCCTCCACAGCACCTCCTTCCCGCACCGCCCCACGGCCGTGCCGCCCCGTGCGCATGCGCCACAGACGGGGAGGGAGGTGCAGGGGCCGCGCATGCGTAGAGCTCATCGCGCAGCCATCATGGCCGCTGTGAAGCACCGGCGCACGGCGCTGGAGCGGGTCGAGAAGTTCCTCTCCGAGACCTACTTCACCGACTGCAACCTGCGGGGCAGGTGGGCGGCGGGGCCGCCCCCCGTCACCTCCCCGGGCTGTCCCTGGGGCGCTGGCAGCAGGCGGGCCGCGCCGCGCCGCGCCCGGGCCCGCGCCCGCTCCCGCTCCCGCTCCCTTGTGTGTGTGTCCCAGCTCCACCGCCGGCCCCTCCAGGGAGACCGCTCACCCCGGGTCGCTGCTGAACAGGGCTGCGGGGGCTCGGGGGCCTCAGTGAAGAAAGCACACACACTCCCTGGCCAGGCTGGAGCTCTGCCTCAGGGTGCCGCTGGCACAGTCGCCCTGCCCCCCAGCCCTCCTCGGTGGGGCTGCCCGCGGGGGGATGCTGCTGGAGGACCGGCTCCAACAGGCCCCTTCAACAGGGCAAATTGCTACTCTGTTGTTCGCTTAATACCGTGAGAGTATTGAGTGATAGCAGGATGATACAGCCATGCTGGGAAAGCAGGGTGGTCCCTATCCCCCCCCGCCCCTCGGCTGGTCCCCGCAGGACTGGCCTTATTAATCGTGTCCCGGCTGTCTCTGACTGCAGGCTCTTTGGGGATCACTGTCCGCCGGTGTCGCTCTCCTGCTTCCAGACCCCGTGGCGCATCCCGTACGATGAGGCCATCAGGCAGGAATTCAGACCTGCTAAAGTGGGAGACTCCTTCGGGCCCACGTGAGTACCAAGTTTCGGCGGTGCTGTGAGCGCGGTGGGGCTGGAGCTCATGCCTTCAGTGTTACTTCGTGTGTGTGAATCCTCACAAGCTGTCAGTGGCAAAGAAATGAGATGATAATCCTCCTCCCTGTTGTGTGCTTTAGGTAGAAGGTGTCTGTCCAGGAGCCCTTAGGGAGATTTCATGAGGAAACAGACCGACATGTGTCTGTTTCCAAAGAGAGTGAAGAGCCAGGTTCATCAATCCATTCAGCTGAGAGCTCATGTTCATAGTCGTGGTTGTGACCCTGATGCTTGCTTCTGCATGGGATCTGTATGCTTTGTCAGGGCTGGGAGAAGACTGGAGGGTTTTGCTAGTAGTGGTCAAAGGCACAATGCTACTGTCTGTTTCTCTGGGGTCCCAGAAGAGGCTGGGTTGGAGCCAACACCACAAGGTTTGCGTGCTACCTTCTGAGCTTCCTTACCTGCTGGGGCTGCCATGCCTCCTTGCAGCCTGGGCACGAGCCTGCCCTAGGGGTTAAGGGCCATGATAAGAAGGGTCACAGGTCCAGACATATTGATAAACTGTCCTGCCCCAGGCAGAATTCAAGTCCTAGTACCCTCTGATTTCACTGTCTTCTGGATCGCTGTGGGGGATGGTGGAACAGTTTTCCAGTCCCTGTCAGCTTGAAAGAGTGTGTCACCCCACTCGGCTTGTCTGTCAACTTGCTGTCAAATCTCTAACCCTCAACAACGACTGACAACAGTGGGTGCCACAAGTTAGAAGTTTCTCTTGGTGAAAGAGCAACCGCTCTGGTCAGCAGCTCATGAGGAAGGGAAAGCCCAGTGCACTTAAATGGCATAGAACAAGGCTGGTGTGTGCAGGTACTGTGTGCTGCTTAAACTGAAGATGTGTCACAGCCAGCCACATGGGGAGCCACCTCCAGACTATGCCATGTCTGGGGGCGTCGATTAAAGCAGGTCTGTACAGACAGGTGGCATTGTTACATTTGAATCACATTGAACTGTTGTGTCTGTCCCCACTCTGCTTTTTCCATGGAAGCTCTGAGGAAGTGTGGTTTCCCTTGGGAGAAGGTCTCACGGTGGGCTGAGGTTGCTGCCTGCTCTCTTCCAGGTGGGAGACGTGCTGGTTTCAGGTGGAGCTGAGCATCCCCCCAGCATGGGCGGGGCGGGAAGTGCACTTCGTCTGGGAGAGTGATGGGGAGGGCATGGTGTGGCGGGATGCCCAGCCTGTCCAGGTAAGGAGGCATGGATCAGGGGTGTGCCATCTGTGCCAGGTACTCTGCTACGTGCAGAGTGGTTATCTCTCGTACCCCTCTGCAATGGGGCAGTAGAAGAAACCATCTCCCATTTGTTACGCACTCTTCAGAGGAATGCCTACATGTGTTGGGGGATGTAAAATAACATGTGGACCAACAGGAGAGAACCAAGAACAATTGGAGGTCTAGACAGAGTGGTCACGAAGAAAAACAGAAGGAGGATATGTCATTGTAGGGTTTTTTAGCCTCAGGTGGTAATCTCTGAGGCAATAGGAGAGCTGTCTTTAAATACAAGAAAACCTGCTGTGCAGAGAGGGGCAGTGTTTGTGAAGAGTCTGGTACGTGGGGTGGAAGAGAGGGCTATGCTCGTGGTCTGCATACTGTGCTGGTGGACCACAGAGAGTCTGTGGGCTATTTCCAAAGTTTGACCCAGAAAGGCAAGCCTGCTGGTGGTGGGTTTGAGTCTGTTTTCTAGAGGTTGTCTCCCACCAGGAGTTAAAATTCCGGTCTGCAAACCGGTAACGGCTGAAAATCCCTTGCTTAGGTCTTAACAAATCTGTCTTGGTAGAAGGATAGGCAAGCATTGGGCCTGAGATGTCAATGTCCACTGCTGTCAAGAACAGTGGGACAGAGTCATCACACACATCAACTTCAGTCCTGCTTTGGGGAGGCGGAGTGGCTCAGGTGACCTTTTCCAGCCCTGCCCTGCTCTGTGAATGGTGCCTGCAGGTTTTGTTTTACTGCTGAGGCAGCAGCAGTTTCCATGCCAGTTGTTCTTGTGGGAAGCATTGTCCCACGAGACATGGGACCAGGCCCCTCCATCCAGTTGGATGTGTCTTGTCCTGCCCATCCAGCCCACTGTCATGGACCTCTGAAGATGTGTGCTAAATGTGCTGTCTTCCCCTGCAGGGCTTGACTAAGGAAGGTGAGAAGACCAGCTACATCCTGACAAGCAGCCTGAAAGAGACGGAGCCCCACAGGTGGGTGGTCAGCCTGGCCGGCACCCCAGGGAGCCCCCCACCGCTGGGTGAGCTTGGCGTTGTTTGAAGCCAAGAGGCCGGGCTGAGACACCCCTGCCTGCGTCCAGGTGCTCTGGGGCTCCAGCTTCAGGGGCTCTGTCCGTTGTTCAGGTCGGGCCAGTTGCACCACAGGGAGGGGAATGGACTTCCCTGGGCAATTGCTTGTGGTCTGCTCCCTGATGGTTTCCTTTTGCTCTCCAGTCTGACGCTGTATGTGGAGCTGGCCTGCAACGGTCTCTTTGGGGCTGGCAAGGGCAGTATGATTGCCCCTCCAGACCCTGACAGAAGATTCACCCTGAGCAAGGCTGAGCTGGTTGTCTTCAACAGGGATGTCTATGAACTGCTGGTGGATCTGGAAATACTGCTGGACATGGCCCAGGTCTGTGAGCTCATTCTCTTCCCTTCTCTCACGCCTTCCACCTCCTTCCACAACTTCATTTTATCTTCTTCTCCTCCTATTCCATGACCTGTCTTCTCCCACCAGGAGGAGCAAATGTTTGCTCCTGCTGCTTTAGCACAATTGACGTTGTCTAGAGTAGGAGAAAACTGAACAGAGAGAAGCCACAGGTGTTTTTTTCATGCACTTTCTGCTCCAAGGCAGGATCTGTTAGACCAAAGCCCCCTGGGATGGGCGTATGTGTAACCTGGCTTTAGAAGGCACATGAGCAAAGACACGTGGTTGTGTCTGTGAAGCAGGGACATGGTGTTTACCTGGCACCACTGGCAGAGTCAGATTTTGGAAGGAGGTAACAGGTTCTCCCTGGGCAGGTGGCATCCGAGCTGGTACAGAGCGCTGCTCGGAGCTAGAGGACATGCTGAGCTCTGAGTCAAGCTGTTATCACTCTCAACCCCAGCTCCTCGGGGAGGAAAACCAGAGGAGTTTCCAGGCACTGTACACTGCCAACCAGATGATCAACGTGTGTGATGTTATGGACCCCTCCACCTTCCCCGCTGCCCATGACCTGGCTGCGGTGATCTTCAGCCAGAGGAACGGCGAGAGCCAGCACACCATCCATGCCATGGGTCACTGCCACATTGACTCTGGTGAGAGCAGTACAGAGCTCCCTCTCTGCTGACCTGGAGGCCAGGGCATGCAGCCCAAGGGGAGAGCTGGCTGCCCTTGGGCTCCAGGCACTGGGTACTGTGCCCCGAGGGAAGGGAAAGGGACCTCTGTGCTGCCATACAGCTGGTCTGTCACCAAGGCAGGGGAATGTGTGTGTGGCTATCTGTGCCGTTTGGAGTACTGATGGGGCTGCTGATGAAGAATGAATTACAAACCGCTATCTTCCACCTGTTGGGCTTCACCCCTTGATTTCCAGTCCCTGAAGGGGTTTCAGTCTCAACAGAAGGGCAGCAAGAGAAGCAGGAGCTGGAGGCCCCAGGCTGTGTTGCTGTCAGGCACTTAGTCAAAGGACAGCATTTTGCTCTAGCATTTTCCCCGACTGATCTGCAAAAGGCAGCACAGCCCCATTCCCAAGGGAGCTTGTGCCAAGTAATAACCGCGGTTGGGGCCACGTGTCTGTCCTCACAGCCTGGCTGTGGCCGTATGAGGAGACCATCCGTAAGTGCGCTCGGAGCTGGGTCACGGTGGTCCGTCTGATGGAGTGCAATCCGGAGCTCACCTTCACCTGCTCCCAGGTGAGCAATCTCCCTCTGGGGAGCTCTCCTTCTGCTCGTGGCATGTTCCTTCTCCAGCATAATTCAAAACAAGGTGGGGGGGGGGTGACCGAGAGCGTCCTGTGCAGCGTTGCAGAGAGGAGGGACATCAGTGTGGAGCGATGTGGTGGGAGCTGAGGCTGATCTCTGTGCTCTGGCAGGCACAGCAGTTCGAGTGGGTGCGGAGCTGGTACCCCGGGCTCTACGCGCAGATTCAGGACTTTGTGGCGAAGGGGCAGTTCATTCCTGTCGGAGGCACCTGGGTGGAAATGGTGAGAAGCATGGTGAGCCTGGCTCGCCACACCCTCCCTGTGCCATCCCTCTGGTACTGGTCCTGACACTGGAGAGGGAGAGCAGAGCCTTTGCTGAGCTGGTTTGGTTGGTGACGGTCTCCAGGCCCAGAAAACAGCAGCTGTCTGCAGTGTCTAGCCTCGCAAAAATACCATCCCTGTCCTAAATCATCTCATTCCCCGAGAAAGGAGCTTTGGTCCGGACTGGCTGGGCTCTGTTCCTCCTTTCGCCCTCTGCCGAGCTCTGTGCAGATTGTCCCCATGATCTGCCGAGTCAGGATGACAGTCGGTGGGAATGGTGTGCTCGCAAGACAGCACACCTTCCCCAGCACCTGGCTCGCTGCATGGACTCCCTGTGCTTTCCCCCCAGGACGGGAACCTGCCCAGCGGGGAGTCCATGGTGCGGCAGTTCCTCCAGGGACAGCGGTTCTTCCAGGAGCAGTTTGGCCGGATCTGCTCAGAGGTACTTGCTCTTTTCCAGCACACCTTCCTTGCACACCATCTCCTTCCACCTCTTGTTATGCATGAGGGTTTCTCTCTGCTTCTCCAGATATGCTGTTCAGGTGCCTCATGTTGACCTGCTTTTTGCAGCTAAAGCCATGATGAGTAAATATCTACTCCCCCATGTATCATGGCAGTTAGCACAGCCCCAGCCCTTGGTTATATTGCTTGTAGGTCCCTGGCAGGTCTCTAGAATTGCTCCTTTACTAGCATATCTGTCCCCTCTGCAAGAAGAGCTGAGAGCCTGACTACCAAGAAACCCTCCATGAGCTCAGGCTGTGATTTGGGGCCAGTGTGATTCATGTGTGTCTCTCTCCCTCTGCTGCTGTCATATCTGCTCCTAGTTCTGGCTGCCGGACACATTTGGATACTCAGCCCAGCTGCCCCAGCTGATGCGTGGCTGTGGGATCAGGCGGTTCCTCACGCAGAAGCTCAGCTGGAACCTGGTGAACACCTTCCCGGTGAGCTGTGCTTCCCTTCTTGCCAGGGGATGGCCTTGCAGTTGCTGGAGTCTGTCTGCAGGGCTGGACCTGTTGGTTCCTCAGGTTGAGCCAGTCCTTCAGCTCAGCTGACACAGGCTCTTCTTCCAGAAGCCACCAGTTTATGGTGGTGGCAATGTCCTGTCAAGCTTTAGGGAAGGGCGTGGTTAGAGATCCCAGCTGGGCCCCTGGCCTACAAATTCCTTCTGCTCTCAGATGGGAAGCTGTGACCTGCATGCAGGTCTAGCAGACAGCAAACCCAGCCGCTCCTCTGCTGTCCCCTGCCCTTGTGGCATTCCCCATCCTTGTGCAACTGTCTCCTTGCACTGATCTGTCAGGGCATCCTGCAGCCCCGTGGAGAGAAAGTGAAGGCCTAGTTTGAATCCTCAAGGGGCTCTGAAGTGCCTGTCACCTGTGCACTTCCCTTGTGACAAAAGTGCTGGACTTTGTGTGTTTGACAGGGCTTGCGAGGAAGCTTTTTTTTGCGAGGGCTTTTAGTGCACGATGTCTGTGCTGATGTGGTTGAAGTATGCTCTCCAGGCACACATTTGAGTGGGAGATGAGTTTGGGAGCCTTGAAACACTGAGCTAAGGGTGAATTTGTCTTTCTGGTACCAGCATGACCAGAGACGTCCTTTTGGGAACTCCTAGGAACAATGGGGCTGTGCTTTAGCATTTTGGCACTGTGTGATACAGGGGGGCTGTATGAGACACCACGCTTTCCTTTGGCTTCCCTCCAGCATCACACCTTTTTCTGGGAAGGCATTGATGGTTCCCGAGTCCTGACCCATTTCCCCCCTGGTGACTCCTATGGGATGCACGGGCGAGTGGAGGAGGTGAGTGAGATTGCCAGACCTGCATGTGAAGTGCAGTGCCAGCCCCTCAGGGCCAGATCTGAGGTTCCTAGGAGAGGGCACTGCCTGGGAACGGAGCGGGATAGGTGACAGCGTTGCTGGACAAAAGCTGTTTGGGTGCCGGGCAGTCAATTGCCTGCCTCTGAGATGTGTTCGTGCCTGATTTTGGCAGTTTGGGGTGGGGAAGAGGGGCAGGACTGGGCTTTGCACCCGAAAGGCTGACCTGGCTTTCTTGTGTGGAGCTGTGGGAGCTGGAGCTGGGTGCCAGGGCATTGTAGCTGTCCAAAAATCCCTCTAGATGCTGAAAACAGTGAAGAACAACAAGGACAAAGGACGTGTGAACCACAGCGCTCTCCTCTTTGGCTTTGGAGATGGAGGAGGGGGCCCCACGCAGAAGATGCTGGACAGGATGAAGAGAATGAGTGACACAGACGGTCTGCCAAGGTGAGAGGAGAGCTCCCTTCCTCTCTTCTTGCAGGAGCACTTGTTTTGAACCGTGCCTGGCCTTCAGCAGTGCTGAAAGAAAGGGTGTGTGAAGGAGGACAGGGAGCAAGCAGGGTGAGCAGAGGGCTAGGAAGGATTGTCAGGAAGCCAGAGTCTCTCCATCATCAAGAGCTGTAAGAACAGGTACATGGGGCAGCCTTGGACTGCTTGCAAGCCTTCAGTAGAGCCGTGGTGTGAGTGGCCAGTGCAGCAGTGGTGCTTGGCAGTCAGTCCCTGCCTGGGGAATGTCCAGATCTCCATGGCAGGCAGCAAGAGCAGCGTGAAGTGTGAAAGGGGTAGGAGGAGGTTGAGGGGAACACTGTGTGTGGTTGTGTTGGGGTTTCTGAGGCCTTGGTTCTGGGGCTGTCACCTTTCTGGTCGGGATGCACCATTAGCTGTGCCACAGGCTTCTCCCCTGGCTCATCACTGTTTGTGCGTCTCTCCTGCAGGGTTCAGATCTCCACTCCCAACCGACTCTTTTCTGTCCTGGAGAAGGAGTCGTCGCAGCTGTGCACCTGGGTGGGAGAGCTCTTCCTCGAACTGCACAATGGCACATACACCACCCAGGCCCAGGTGACTGCGCACACGGGACGGGGGCAGCGGTCTCCCCCACACCCAGGCAAGGTGGCCATTCTCAGTTCTCTTCGATACTGCTCAGGTGGCTCCAGGGTTCGGACAGTGCCCTTTAGGTTTCAACAGTGGGAGCCACCTTGTAGCCAGGACTCCAAAAGGCAGATCTATTGTCAGACTTTCTTCAAGGGGTGAGAAGGAAGCCTGGACACAGCAGGGCCCCTTAGTCAACAGCTGCCACGTCCTTCACTTTAGCAGATAGTTGCAGAGCTTGGGTGAAGAGTCAGAAGGGGAGGAAGGGTGAGAACAGAGACAGGGGAAGCTGTGTCCTGTGCTGGGAGTTTCAGTTTGATCTGTGGCAAAAAATAACTCACTGGTAATGGCAAACTCATGACACCTACAGATAACCAACCTTCCTGCTCTGGAGCTGGGCTTTTGCTGCTGGTGTGAGAGATCCACTCCCAGCTAACAATTTCCTAAGCATCTTCCTTCTCTCCTTGCTTTCACACCAGATAAAGAAGGGGAATCGGGAGTGCGAGCGAATACTGCACGATGTTGAAGTACTCAGCACCTTGGCTGCGGCGCGGAGCAGCGCCTTCCAGTATCCTGCCAGCCAGCTGCAGCGGCTCTGGAGGTGAGGGCATATGGGAGCACTGATGGTATCAGGGGAGGATGTGGTGAGGGCTGGGGACTTCCACATGAGAGCTGGCTGCACTTGGGGTACCACTCCCCATCTCCTACAGCTCCTTGTCCCTGCCTGAGTCTGGGTAGAAATCCTTGCTATCAGTGCACCAAAATTAGCCTGGACCAGTCGGACCACACTGGTGTGGGCAGTTATTGGGCAGCTCAGTGGGCTGATGGTGCGAAATGGTCACTTATCTCTCAGCCCTGTTCAGCTGGAGCCAGAAGGGTGACTGACCACAGCCTGTCTTCATTTGAACTGCCTCTTGAGTGAGTGGGAGAGCAGTGCATAGTTAGGTTGTAGGGACCTTTGCAGATTCAGTACTGCTGTGCTGTATGTACACAGCCCTTTCCGTAAACTGATCAGGGCTCTACCTGGAAAGTGTTTCAGTGCTTTGCTTGATTCTCCCATTGGAAGATAGCTCCAAAGCTTCACTACTCTGCTGGCTGGAAGCTTCATTTCCGACCTAAGCTTATTCCTCGCCAGTTTTGACTTGTCTGAACTTGTGCAACAATATATCGTAGCCTCGAGGGATAAAAAAAATAGCTCTTACTCCCCATGGTTGTGGTTTATTAAGATGACAGTTGACAAGTCCTAACATAAAGGGATTTAAAGGATGCTATGGAAAAAATCCTTTTCTCTCAAGTGTTTGCTAACGGGGGGATAAGGAACAGTTATTAAGTTTGACCATCTTGCAAACAGGGCTCGGTAAACCAGAGCAAATCCGGTACTCTCCCCTGCTTTCTCACCTGGTTTCTGTTCCCTGTTTCAGGTTATTGCTGCTCAACCAGTTCCATGATGTTTTGCCAGGCAGCTGTATCCAGCTCGTGGTTGAGGATGCCCTGCAATACTACACAGGTGAGCAGGGAGTTTGGCTAGGAGGGCACTTATCCATTGGAGCACATTGGGTCCTGCCTGGTGGGGCTGCAGAGGTTTCAATCCTGGACTGCCAGGCGTTACGGGTCGAACCTGTGCAGGCATGTGTCTGTAATAGTGCTAACTCAACAGGGAATTAGCAGGGGAGCCAAGGGATTACAAAACATCCCGAGTTATTGACTTCTCTGCTTGCTGCTGGCATGCCAGGATAGACCCCAGCAAAGGTTTGCTCCTGCCTGCCTACAGGCACTTGCAGTAGCTTTACTTTATTATAGCACCACAATTTTCCAGTTGAGCTGGCATAGCTCATTGTAATCTTGTAATAACAAAGTTAAGAATAATTATAAATTTTAATTACTAATAGATAA
The DNA here is from genome assembly GCF_034638445.1 of Ciconia boyciana. Classification (NCBI taxonomy): domain Eukaryota; kingdom Metazoa; phylum Chordata; class Aves; order Ciconiiformes; family Ciconiidae; genus Ciconia; species Ciconia boyciana. The sequence continues at coordinate 22,197,286 of NC_132941.1, forward strand.
TAATAATTAATATTAATTATAATTAGTAATTGTAGCTTGGCAGTAGCTAAAGTGTGTGTACATTGCACGGGAGTGCCAGAAACTGTCTCGGATGTGAGAAACGGCCTGGCTGGATCTAACTCAGGCCTTTTTGTTGCTCAGAGATCCGCAGGGCTGGTGCTTGGCTGCAGGAGGAAGCTGTGCAGTCCTTATGCAGGGAACTGCTGCAGCCCAAGGCAGGGAGCGCTGAGAGCACCCTTGTGTTGAACACTTTACCCTGGGAACGGACCGAGGTGATCTCCAGGACTGAGCCAGCTGGAACAGAGAGTTTAGGTATGTCTAACTCAGAGGTAACTCATGTATCAGAATTTCTTACAGGGGCAGAGACAGCTAACAAAGAAATACCCTGCCTCTCTCTGCCCTTCGGAGGGTTTACTGACTTGTCAAATCGCTCCTTGGGACTTTATCCCACTTCAAGTTGTCCCTGAACTATGGATGAAGAAGAGGAGGGTATGAAAGGAGGTGGTAGGTCTGACGTGAGAGCAACAGGGCAGCACAGTGTGACTTAGGGTTAGGTCTGGGGCAGATGTGGGAACAGAACCTCTTTGCTTTCCAGCTCTGGTGACAGTCCCCAGCATGGGCTATGCTATAGTGAGGGAGCCATTGCTGCCCCCTCAGCCTGTGGCAGTGAGGAAACAGGTAAGCATAACCACAGTTGTCCTCAGATCGGTGTACCCTGCATCAAAAGTTGATTGGGGAGGAATCTAGGGAATTCAGCACGCAGCAAGTCCGCACACTTGATTTGCAACTGGGGCACTCAACTCCCGCAGGTGTGGCTCTGTGAAATGTGTTTCTGTCCTTTCCCCCAAGGAGGATGGCTCCATTGCCATGGAGAATGGGGTGATTGCAGTCTGCCTGGACATGATGGGGCACCTGACCTCACTTCGTCTGGTGGACTCCGAGAGGTATGTCTATCCCCCAGTTACTGGAACCGGGCTCCTCAAACCTCTCTCAGGTCGTCTTCTCACTGTACGCCCTTCTCCACTGCCAGTTCTTCTTATGCTGCTGTTTCTCTGTTCCACTTTGTTCCAGAGAGTCAGTCCCAGATGGCTGCTACGCAAACCAGTTTGCACTCTTTGATGATGTTCCCCTGTACTGGGATGCCTGGGACGTGATGGATTATCACTTGGAAACCAGGTAGAGGAGCAGTGCATATAGCAGTTGGATTTTGACTTTGCTCTGAGCTTCTTGCCTCCCTGTCAGTCCTAGCTGTAACAAAAGCTGTAACAGAGCATTCACTCTGGAGAAGTGAGTGCCTGCTCTGTGGGAGGCTGGATTGGGATTTGGGAACCTGGATCTACCAGGCTGAGACCAGCTCTGCCTTTATCCCTTTCTCTAGGAAGCCAGTGACAATGCTGCTGAAGCCTCTGGAAATCACCCGGGCTGGGGGCCTGCAGGGAAGCGCAAGCTTCTCTCTGCAGATTGGCAAAAGCAGTACCTTAACCCAGGAGATCATCCTGGATGCCATGTGCCCGTACCTCCGCTTCCTGACCCAGGTTTGGCCAGCAGCTGCTGCGTGATAAGAACATCTGTGCTGTGCAGGCAGGGCCCTGGGGAGCTGAACCTCGCGTCTGAATTTACGTTCCTGCTCCTGTTTCCTTCCCTGCAGCCCCCCACTGCCTGTCCTCCTCTGCCTTAGGGGAAGGCAGCCTGAGGGTGGGGGTCCTGAGGGAGAAGGGTGGAAGGGAGATCCGCCAGTTCATCTGTGTTCAGACTCTAGTGTGGTTTTATTGTACCTGGTCTGGCCTGGGTGCGAGCTGGCTGCTGCACACCAGGGAAGGATAAGTGCAGCCTCTACCTGTCAGCCCCCTGTGGTGATGTCCTACTGGTACTGCATTTAGGTTGAGTGGAAGGAGGCTCACAAGTTCCTGAAGGTGGAGTTCCCTGTGCAGGTGCGGAGCGCAAACGCCACCTATGAGATCCAGTTTGGACACCTGCAGCGGCCAACGCACTGGAACACGTCCTGGGACTGGGCTCGATTCGAGGTGAGAGGAAAGGTAGTCTGGTCCCAGGGCCGAGCTGTTCCTCCCATGGCAGGGCTGCTTTTGCTCCCAGGCAGTAGCTCTGTATGGTGAATATGTCCCTTGGTACCTCCTGCAGGTGTGGGCGCACAAGTGGCTGGATCTCTCTGAGCATGGCTTTGGGGTGGCGCTGCTGAACGACTGCAAATATGGGGCATCAGCCCACAAGAATGTCCTCAGCCTCTCACTGTGAGTAGGGTTGGGGTGAAGGTGGAGCTGCAGCAGTCACTTTGCCTTCCGAGGTGTCTCTTGGAAGTCAAGGCAGCACCTGGTCCTAAATGATCATAGTTAATAAGGAAATAGTCTGGTATTAGTCTGAGTGGCTGGCTGTCATCTGAGAACCTTTGGCTGATAATTACAGTTGACTAAGATAAAGTAATTCCTATGAGTTATGCTCATAGATAATTCAGGAGAGATCAGATCCACATTTGTACCAAGTAATTTTTCTGTTGCTGGCCAAAACATACCCCAGGAGGGGAGGCTTAAGGAGAGGGAAGGAACAGCAATGTTACGGATGCATACAAAGCTGAGAGAAACTCTACATATTTCAGTTTGACTCCATCAGCCATGTTTCACAGGAAAACACCCTTCAAATTTTTTAGCTTCTGGGACTGTCCAGGGTCTGTTTGCTGTTGCGAGAAACCAGAAGCATGTTGGCTTTCACCTCAGGGCCCAGCCTCGAGGTAGCAGGGGGAGGCAGTTGTCTTGTCACAGTGCTCCTCTGGCTCTGCACTGAGTGACAGAGAGTGCTGCCGAGACACCAGTCTCACCTACCTCTTGTTGCCTTAGGCTGAGAGCACCCAAGTCCCCCGATGCCACGGCAGACATCACGCACCACCAGTTCACCTACGCGGTGATGCCTCACCTGGGTGAGCGATGGGCAGAGCCAGGCCCTGTGGGGACACGCAGGGTGGAGGATGCTCCAGGGAGCCTTGGGGTGACCGTGTCTCTGGTTGTGCATGTGTAGGGGCTGGCTAGAGGTTCTTGTGTTGCAGGTTCCTTCCAGGATGCCGGTGTGATCCAGCATGCTTACAACTTGAATTTCCCCCTCCACGTGGTCCCGGCCTGCTCTGCCCAAAGCCCAGCCTGGAGCGCCTTTTCTGTCAGCTCACCTGCAGTTGTGCTGGAGACTGTCAAGCAGGCAAGTCCCTGGGGCAGAAGCGGGGAGGGCAGACAGGTTAAGCTGTTTTTGTTAAGCACGGCTTGCTCTTTCCCCCACGTTGTGTGGCATGCAGGCTCAGCCGAGTGGAAACAGTGATCCCTCTGGTTTGCATGTCCTGCTAGATGAGGACAAGGGGGCTTAGCACCCCCCTGTGCCAGCCCGGGCAGGCACTTGCACCAGGGATCACAGTAGTATCCACATCTGTATGTGGGTACCGCAGCCACAGTTGTTAGCGCTGCACCGCGGCAGGTCAGGAACGCACGTGCACACAGGCAGAGCCACTCAGTCGTGATCGCTTGGGTCGGGCTGTACCCCCAGGCATAGGATAGGATACGCCTGTCTCATTTGTCTGAACTCCCTTCTGCACTGTACCCCAAAGGCTGAGGACAGACGCGAAGCCGTGGTGGTTCGCCTGTACGAGGCACATGGCAGCACGGTTGTTGCCTGGCTCCAGACCTCCCTGCCTGTTAAGGAGGCAATGCTGTAAGTCCATGCTGGAGGGCTGGGCGTGTGTGGGGATGGAGATCAGTCGCTTCAGCCTCACCTGCTGCTTTCTTCCCCAGCTGTGACCTCCTGGAGCAGCCAGCTGCATGGGGCCACCTGCCGCTGGAGCAGCAGGGCGTGAGGCTTTCCTTCACACCCTTCCGTGTGCTCTCCGTCCTCTTGGTCTTGAGGCAGTGACACCGTCGGTCGCCCTTGCTGATGTCGTGGCAACCTGGATCAATACTGTGAGCTCAAATCACAGCCTGAGGCTTCCCTAATCCCAAGAGCTGTGCAAGGAGAGCTGTGCAGGGAAGGGCAGAGTCTCCTCCTCACCCCCCACCCAGGCATCGGAGAGCAGTGCTCGAGAACAACCAAGTTCTTCAGGAAAGGAGGACAGTTTCCCCCTGCTTAACCAGGGAAGGAGGGCCCAAGTGAGTTCCTAGCTAGCTGAAGCGTGCGTAAGGTGGGACAGGCTGGCTGACCCCACATGAGCTCTGCTCCAACCCCGGGGGGTTTGGGGGAGCAGCAGCTTTCCACAGTGGCTCCTGTCTCTAAGCCTTCATCTTGTCCAGACCCTAGCAGTGAGTGTAAAGACACACTACAGTCATTCCCCTCTCCCTTCGCCTGCCTCTTGCACTGCCCTTGCAGAAGGGGAACACAAGTAAACAAGAGAATTACATGAAAACAAGCTCCAGCCTGTTTTCTTAACTTATTTCCAGATAACTGCACTGATCTGCCTCCTCCCAAGGGCTCTGTTGTAGCTGCTGCTCTCTTAGTGTCCTCCTCAGCAGGATCTCACTCCGGGAACTGGGGAGGGAGAGCTTACCTTTATTTGGGGGGGGGCAAGGTGGAGGGGAAGCCTGCTCCAGCCCATGTGGGGAAGAGGCTGGGCACAGAGGGGTCATCCTTAGCACAAAAAGGCATGCATGGTGATTTCTACACAAAATACTTTATTAGTCAGCTAAAAACAGTGATCCAGGCAGCAGCCAGAAAGGGAAGAGGGGAAGGAAGAGGGAATCCACTTTTAGGCAGAGGGAAGGGTCAGAGTCCAGCACAACGTGCGGTCCGTGGCCCTTATCCCCCTCAAATGCCTGGGGACAGCAGGAGGACGCTGGATAAATCAGCCCCATCACCAAGCCCAGCTTCTCCTTCCCACGCTGGCAGGATGCAGCAGTAGCAAGTGGGCGTGAGCACAGGTACAGAGCAGGCCCATTTCTCCCCAGCACTAACCCAGGCCTCTGGCCAGGCCCTCCCTGAGCTCCTCCTGCAGCTGTTAAAACGCCCCTCAGGAGGAGGGCAGCGTGCGGTACTCAGACGGCAGGGGCTGTGCCTGGAAGATGGGGAGGGAAAGGAGAAGGAAGAGGGTAAGGAGGTGCTCGGTTCTGCCCCGCGAAGCCCTGCTGGCTCCTCTCCTGCCCTTTGGCACCCCCTCAGTCCCCTTGACATGAGGGAGCGCTCCCACAGCCCCCACCTGTGCATCTGAAAGCCGTAGGGACTGCCAGCCTCACCTCTGCCCCTGCGTGCAGACGTCCGGCAGCTTCTTTTGGCTTTGACCGGCGCCTCAGGCTCAGACAAGGCCGGGGCAGTGGTCACTTTCCTCCTCCCGCGAGCACGTCCCTTCCTTGGCCCATCAGCCATCTCCTCCTCCTCCTTGGCCATCTTTGGGGGTTTCGCTGCAGCCCTGGGGCGCTGTTTCGAGGCACGTGTGGTGACCTGCGTGGACATCAGAGCTGGAGCTTAGCAGCAGAAGTGTGCTTGGACTGCCAGATTATGAGAAACTCCAGGTAGGAGCCCCATCATGAATTCAGGAGCAGCCTGAGCAAGGCACAGGGAACAGGACAGCCTCTAGACCCAGCAGGAGCCACAAACACAAAGCTTCTTACCTTGGGGGTCAGCGCCTCAGGATCTGCCTTCAGCTGAGCACGCTTCTTGCGGGACGCCTGCCCTGCACAAGAAGACGTGCCCAAGTTAGGCAGGCTGAAGAGGAGATGGGGCAGAGAGCGCCCAGGCCTCGGGGGACAGGCTGCGGCACGGTCACCTTTCAGGGACACCGTCCCAGGTGATGTGTGAGCAGAGCTGAGCCGGCTGAGGTGGGGAATTAGCAGGAAGGGCTCGAGGGGGCTCCTGTCCCCTCCCACCAGATTCCCTCCCCTACCAAAACATTGCTCAGTTCAGGCTCGCAGCCCCAGAGAGAGCACACCCTCCTGCTCCCAGCCTGGCAGGCGAGGAAGGGGATGTAGGTGCTGGCCTGGAAAAGCACCCTGCGGGTGCAAAGGCTGTGCCCAGGCAGGCACGTGTGCTGGTAGGAAGCCTTGGGCACAGTGGGCTCTGTCCCCAGTGCCACCGGCCATCACAGGCCCATCAGTGCCCCAGGGAGAGGGGCTTTGCTCCTGCCTTTGCCCCCGGGCTTCCCAGGCTCCGGGCTTCCCAGGCTCCAGCCCTCCCGGAGCAAGAGCGGGTCCCACAGGGAGGAGAGAGGACACTCACCTTTGGGAGCCATGGGGCCAGGCTCTCCCTGCAAGGAAGGCAACAGAGTGTTGACTGGGATGCAGTCATTCTGCAGGTAGTGGCAGCAGAATCCGTGCCCCTTCTCCAGCCCGCAGCCAAGACAGTGACAGGGAAACAGCCACGTTTCCCCGGGGGAGTCGGACTTGCTCTGCCTGCCCTGTGCCTCGGGGACTCTCCCGTCAGCCCCTGCTCCTTCTGCAAGGCCCCACCACAGCGCCTCACCCAGACACAGCGCACAGGACGGAGGAACAGGGCTGCCAGACCACCTGAACGCCCCGTTCCCACAATCATCCCCTCTGCTCCAGACTGCCTGCCATCCCTTGGCCAGCTGGCCACCGCACGGAGGGTCCTTGTCACCTCCACGTCCACTGGTCACAGCAGTCTGTCGGAGAGGGAGACCCCCAGCAACACAGCATAATGCTGGGGGGTCTCAGGAAGCAGAAAATGGGCTGGTGTCCTCTTGGAGGAGTGGTCGGGGGGCACCCAGCCCCAGGCAGCGACCCCAGACTCTTACCTGGAACCATATGGTCCTGCCGTTGCGGTCACGCAGGGAGCTCATGCCAGGCACCAAGTAACACTGCAGCCAGTTCTTGAAAGCAGCGTAATTATCTGAGTGATCTGGGTCAAAGAGCTTTTTCTCTGGGAAGGGAGAGGGACAGAAGTAGAGAGGAAGCAGTGACCATGGTGTCGGGATGCCCTCCCAAGCCTCCTGCTGCTGGGAACACAAAGCCCAGGTGTCCTCACCAGCCCCGGCTGTCCCTGTTCCCCAGCTCCCCGTCCAGTTGCCTCACCCGCCGCGATGACCTCCATGGGCACGCTGTGGCACAGCTCCAGGAGATCTGGGTTCTCCTGCATCAGCTTCAGCTTCTTGCTCAGTGTCAGGGAAGGATTCTGCAGGGGTGGAGAAGGGGAGGGAAGTCACCTGCCAGCCCCCCCAGCCTCATTGGGGTCTCTCCTCCCCAACGCCAGCCAAATTCCCCATCTCCTCTTGCCCTCCTGAGGATGAGCTGCCACACTCCCCACCATGTGCCAGCCCTGAGCTCACCCCATTGTAGGCTTCGAACTGCACATTAGCACATTCCCCACAGCTACAAAGAAAGACGGCTAGCACACAGGAGCACCAGCAGTTTGTAAAAACAGCCCTCAAGTCGCACGTTTTGTTTTCCTTTAAATAGCCTCCTTTAAAATAGCCACCTCCTCTCCCCCGAGGCCACGAGATCAGCCGTGGGCTCTACTGCAGCCTTCCCCAGAGATTTTAAGCTCATAAGGTGTTTTGTTTCCCTCGCCCCTTCCTCTTCACCCACCCCAAATATATCCAGAGACTTCCTGATGGCAGAAGCCAGGCACTGCCAGGCACCAGCGCAGCGTGCAGGCATGTGCCGGGGGAGCTGTCACAGCTCGTCAGCCTGGCCACGTGTGAACGAACACTGCACGCGTGAGGTTACAGAACGGCTGCGCCTCATTTGACACTCCACTGGAGGGGCAGACGTGCTCAGACATGGGTGTTTATGGCAAAGGACAGTAACACGCTTGAGGAGAAAGATCCCGTGCAGCAAGCATTATAGTTGTGAAAGGAAAATGCCTGCCATCGTGTTGAGAAAGGCTCAGAGCAGCAACTACCTCCTGACAGCGGTGTGCGCAGAGGCTGTGCGATCTCTGCAAGGGCCTCGTGACAATGTTCTGCCCCATCAGAGCGAGGAACCAAACACGAACTGAAATTGGCCCTGAACACTGGGCTGGAAGAAGCCCAAAACAGCAGACCTGAACCAGAGCTTTGTGCCCAGCTAAGCCCAAAGCAGAGCCAGAGCAAGGCAGCCAGCTGAGCCCAGACTGCGGTCTGGAAGCAAACTGAACCACCTCCACCACTGCTGAGCCCAAACCCAAATCAGGAATGCTTCTCAGCTCAGTCTGGCTCCCTGCACGGGAGGCAAGAAGCTCCCGGGACCCCAGGGTGCTGCCGAGACATCCCACAGGGCCACAAGCAAACAAATCCCTGGTACGGCATCTGTCTGGAAACCGGCCCCTTTCTGAGCCTGCGAAAGCACCAGGTATTCCCAACCTTCTTCCTCCTCGCCTGCTCCTGATCCTTCAGGGCCTCCAGCACAGTCCGAGCCTTTTCAAAGGGAGGGATCTTCAACCTAAGAGAGTCCACCTGTTACACGCAAACCTGAACTCTCGGTTCTGGCACTTGCCTGCATCTACCAGGCAAGGAGGCCCAGCCAGCTTAGCCGAGGAGCTGTCAAGCTCTGGCAAACTCCTGGAGACCAAACCCCCATGGCAGGTCAGCGGGTGCTCAACCCACCTTACCTGTACAGGATCTCAGCGCGGAGGTAGTTCCCAATTCCATTGAAAAACTTCTGGTTTAAGAGGGCCTCGCAGATGGGCTTGTCAAAAGCCTTGTCATCCAGGTTCTTCAGCACGTTCTCCCTGCACCAGAGCACGGGGCATCAGGCAGAGTCACCGTGCAGTAAAAGCAGCCAGGACAAAGCGGGGGGGCCTTCCCTTAGGCCGGGCCGTGGCTGGCAGGGTGGCGGGACACTCACCTGAAGGCCTGGTACTCGGAGAGAACGCAGGGCCCGCGGCCCAGCTGCCAGGCATCGCCCAGCCGCCATGAGCCGAAGCGGCGGGCGTCGATGAAGCAGAGGGCGCGCGGGGGGCTCTCGCGGGTGAGGAAGCGGAGGTGGGCATGGCGGGGGAGCTGGGCAGCGGGGCACAGCCGGAACGACCCCGACATGCCGAAGCGGAAGACGAGGTCCTGGGGCGCGCCGGGGCCCAGCGGGGCCAGCGTCAGCCGCAGCTCCTTGCCCCGGGAGGCGGCCGAGATGCGGTAGGCCTCGCTGGAGAAGGGCACCTCCGGGCCCCTGCCCACCGCCGAGCGCTCCACGCCGCCCGAGAACACCACCTCGCCGCACGCCTCGTTGATGTAGCGCCCGGCCAGGTGCAGCTCCGGGCACTCGGGCATCGCCGCGGCCGCCGCGGGACCGGACGGCCCGGTGCCACCCTGCCGCCCGCCGCCCTGCCTGGAGACACGCCCAGGCCCCGCCCCGCCCGCCTCCCATTGGCTGCGCGGCGGGCAGAGCACGCTGGGAGTTGTAGTCCCGCCGAGGCGCCGGGCCCGCCCGGCCTGCAGGGCCCGCGGAGGCCTCCGCCGCCCTGCCGCGGGGAGAAACAGGCGGGACACGGCTCGGCCTCGTCACCGTTACCTTTATTGGAGCTTTCCCCGGGGGACAGCCTCACCACGGGCAGCCCAGCGGGCCCCCAGCAGCCTCGCTCGCTGCCGGGCGCCCGGCAGGCGTGGGCAGGAGGCCAGGGGAAGCTGCCCCCGGCTTCCCCCTCCCCAGCCGGGCAGCGCCGGGGCCCGGTCAGGTGCACCGGGTCCTGTCCTGCGATCCTGCGTCGGCGCCTCCCGCCATCGCCCCTTCTCCCAGCTCCTCAGAGAAGCGTGTTCATCAGGGCCTGGGCCTGCTTCAGCTCTGAGGAGAGAGGGAGGAGGCGGTGGGGAGCCGCCGGCGCTGCAGCATCCCCCCAGTGCTGCTGCCAGGAGCAGCCCCGGCCCCCCCAAGGACAGGGGTCCTGCTGCCGCCCCTCCTCTGGCCTCACCTGCCAGCAGCACCCGGAACTTGTCGGCCGAGAGGGCCATGGGGATGGCCGCCGTCCTCCCCTGCTCCCCGTCCCGCAGGTTGAAGGTCAGGTGCACGAGGGGCTCGTTGACCTCCCGCAGCTCGCTGGAGCTGAGGGTGTAATCCACCCGCCAGCACACCGAGCCCAGCTGGCTCACTAGGGTGGGTGGGCAGCGTCAGCACCCCGGGGTGCTCGGGCAGGGTGACCGGCCCCGACCCCCAAACCTCCCAGTGCCGCACTCACGTCTCAGGCTGCAGGCCCTGAGGCTGTCCTGGAGGGAGCTCTGCTTCTCTTCGTAGGACCGGCACAACCCACTGGCGTGCTCTGCCCGAGGGGAGAGACAAGACCAGAAAGCCACCCGCTCACACCAGCTCCGCTGTGGCCAAACCCCGGTAACGCACCTGGAGGAGCCCCCGGGGATGGATGGCGTGGAAGGGAGGTGATGGGGGACAACACGGCTGCCATCCCGCGCTGGATCTGGGCGTGAAGAAGGCAGCGCCGGGGGCTGCCGGCTCAGCCCTGGCACATCCCACCAGGTCTGGCCCGTGGTGACACCCCGAGGGTCCCCCCTACCTTTGGGCAGCCCCAGCTGCTGCAGCTCGCTCGACAGGGACTCGCTGTCCACGTTGTGCTTGGCGGCGCTGGAGAGGATGAAGCCGAGGACGGCGATGGTCGCCTTCACGTCCCCTGACTCTGTGGGAGGGATGGAGGGCTAGCTCCGCCGCCTCGGGAAGGTGGCCCCTGCCAGATCGCTGCCCGTCCCCGGAGCGCGGCTCCCCGGGGGGACCCTGGTCGGGACTGGGGCAGCAGCACTCACCTAACTTGGCGTCCGAGGTCAGCTTCAGGATCTTCTCATACTGCAGGAGAGCAGAGCGCGGGGCCGTCAGGGTAAACACCAGGTACCGTACGGCCACGTAACGCATTCACTACCAACACTGGCGCTAATAATTCTCACCTTAGCATTACTACTACTAATACTTATCATCTTTATTATTACTACTAGCACTGGCTGGCAGCATTCTTAGTACTAAGGCTTGCATTAGGAATATCAGGGTCAGTAATATCGCTAATTATGCAACTGCAGTGGTGTAACACTGCCTCCGGCGCAGTAGCCCCATGGAGGGGGGTCCCACTCACCTCGATGGCCTCCCCCAGCAGGTCCCGGAGCACCTGGGCGCAGATCAGCTTCAGCTTCACCGAGGACTGCGGGGGGAGAAGGAGGGTGACCACCGCGCCCGGGGCGGGCAGGGGCGGGCAGGGGGTCGGGGTGGGCGCGGGCACTTAACGATTTTGGCCAGGGTGCTGATCTCGGCCAGGACCCAGTCGGGGCAGTCCAGGTCCCCGCAGAAGCGGAACCGCTGCGGGCGGAAGGCGCGGTCAGAGCCCGCCGCGGACTCGCCGTGCCCCCCGCCCCGCCGCCGTCCCTCCCCGCCACCCGCCGCCCCACCATGTCGCCGCCGGTCTCCGGTCCCCGGTGCCGCTGCAGACCCCGCCTCCGCGACCCGGAACCGCTCCCGGGCGGGGGAGACCTGGGCGGGCCGGAGGCGCCGCGGCCGCTCCGCCCGTCCCCGCCCCCGCCCCCGCGGCGGAGCCCTGCCCCGCGTGCTGGTGGGGGGGCTGCCCTGAGGGGCTCTGCGGCGGGGCAGGGGCCTTGGAACCGGGACCCCGGCCCCAGCGGCCCCGGGAGCGCTGCCCGGCCGGGGACAGGGGCAGGGACGGTGGCCCCGGGCGCTGGAGCGCGGGGGCGGCCGCTGCCCCGCGGGAGGGGCCTCCTCGCCCCGCCCCTCGCCATGCCCCGCCCCTCACTCGGCGCCCCGCCCACTTCAGCGCCGCCCGCCCCGTCCCCGCTGTCGCGGTGGCCCCGGCTCCCCCCGCCCCGCTCCGCTCCCGTCCCGCCCCTTCCCCCGGCCGGCTCCGGGCCCCGCGGGTCCGCCCGCTGCCCAGCGCCGCCCGCCCGCCCTCCGCCCGGCCGGAGGAGCCCCCCACCGCCCCTCGCTGCGCCGGGCCCGCTCCGCCCCCAGCCCGGGGAGCCCCGGGGCGGGGGAGCCGCCGCTCCCCTCGGGGCCCCCGCTGTCCTCGGGGCTCGTCGAGGCTGGCGCGGCGCCGAGCGGGTCGCGGGGCCCGCAGGGGCGGCGAAGGGCGCCGGGGGCGGGGGGGGGGTCCCGAGCGGGGCCGGGGCCGCAGCGGGAGCCGGGTGGGGCGGGGGGGGTCGGGGCTGCGCCGGGAGGGCCCGGGCCGGGCTCCCTGGGGGCGGGGGGCGATGGTGGGGCTGGGGCCTGGAATAATAATAATACAGCTAAAAGTAATAACGGCACTCTTACCGTGATTTCACTCTCGTAAACAGAGCGTGCGACACAGCTTCAAGACAGGAAAGCGGGACCAGTGCAACGGAGCTTTCCCTGGGCGGGCGGGTGCTGCCCCAGGCCCCGGTTCCTCCCCGCGGGAGGTGCCCCCCAGGTCCCAAGCACTCCCGGCCTGGGGCCCCGGGCTGCGGCTCCCCCTTCCTTCGCCATCGCAGCGGGGCCAGGGACGGCCTGGGGGGGTTTGCAGCCCCCCAAGCGGGGACTCGGTGCCAGAGCCTGAGAACAAGCCCGGGGGCTGGTTTGGGGCCGAAAAACCCGGCTCAGTCGCGGGGTTCAGCAGCTCAAACAAAAGTCGAAGAGCTGGGTTTTCAGAGCGTGGAACCGGAGCCACGTGCTGCGTTTCTGGGCCTGAAAACAAGCGGGGGGGGCCGGGGCTCAGGGCTGCGTTTCTGGGGCTCAGCACCAGCCCGAGTGCCGCCTTTTGGGACTGGGAACCGGAGGCTGAGCGGCCGTTCCCAGCCCTCAACACCGGCTGGGGGGTCTGTGGGTGGGTGGGGCAGGCAGGGCCGTGGGACCCTCACTGGAGGTTGGGGTCTGGTCGCGTTTGTCCCTGAAGCGCGGGACGCTGGCATGCACCAGGCCGAACTCGGCGTGTGAGGTGAGTCTCTGGGAGGGCCAACGCTTTATTCAGCGTTCAGATGCACCGATCAAGGCAATATTGGGACAGCGATGACAGCTCACGTTGATATTTGAGCGATGACAGTGATTGATTTATGACCTTGTCAACAGCCCCAGTGGCCAGGAGAACCAGGAGCAGTTTCACCCAGAGGCAGTGAGTGGGAAGATGTGCAGCTGGAGCTGCAACAGCAGAGCTGAAGCTGAAATAGAGATTGTAGGGCAGGGGCTGGTGCTGAGATAAACACAGCAGGGCTGGAACTGAAGTAAAATGTGTAAGGGTGGAGCTAGAGCTGAAATAGCGACCCTGGGGCTGGAGATGAAATACAGACGGCAGGGCTGGGGCTGGAATATGGATTCTGGAGCCGGAGGCGAGATGCATGGCGTAGGGCTGGAGCTGAAATATGGACTGCAGGGGTAGAGCCGAATCTAGGGCTGAAGCTGAAATACAGGATGGAGCTGAAATATCAACTGTGGGGCTGGAGGGGAAACAAAGAGCCTGGGGCAGAGGCTGGGGTTGAAATAAATAATCATAGAATCATTTAGGCTGGAAAAGACCTTTAAGATCATTAAATCCAACCGTTAACCTAGCACTGCCAAGCCCACCGCTAAACCATGTCCCCAGGCGCCACGTCTACAGGTCTTTTAAATACCTCCAGGGATGGTGACTCAACCACTCCCCTGGGCAGCCTGTTCCAATGCTTGACAACCCTTTCGGTGAAGAAGTTTCTCCTAATATCCAATCTAAACCTCCCCTGGCGCAACTTGAGGGCATTTCCTCATGTCCTACCGCTTGCTAATACTGTAGGGCTGGAGCTGAAATAAAGATCCTGAGGCTGGGGCAGAAATACCGACCGTGGGGCTGGAGCTGGCATGATGCAGAGCTGGAGCTGAAATCAATACAGTGGGGAAGGGGATGGAGCTGAAACATCACAGAGCTGGTGCTGAAATAGCCACTGTAGGGCTGGGGCTGGGGCTGAAACACAGACCCGGGGGCTGGGGCTGAACCGAAGGCCACAGGGCTGGGGCTGAAATAAAGACCCTAGGACTAAAGCTGAAATAAATCCTTCAGGGCTAGAGCTGAAATAAATGCCGTAGGGCTGGGGCTGACACGATGCAGAGCTGGAGCTGACATACCGACCGTGGGGCTGGGGCTGAAATAAAGACCAGGGGGCTGGAGCTGCACCACCGACCGTGGGGCCGGGGCCGGAGCCGACGCCAGGCTGGAGCGTCCGTCAGCGGAGCCGGGACAGGCGGGAGCTGCGACAAAGCGTGTGCGAGCTGGAGCTGTAAGGAGGCGTCCTTGGGCCGCACGGCAGCACCGGCGGGCAGGGGCCCAGGCCCGGGCGGGGCCGTCCCCGGCCAGGAGCTGGTCCCGGGCAGGAGCCCGGGGTCGCCTCGTCCTCCTGCGGGCGGGGAGCCCGGCCTCTGCCCGCGGGGTCCAGCCCCGCCAGGCGCCTCTCCCCGCCGGGGTCCCCCGGCTCTCCCGGGCTGCCCGAGCCCCCGCGGGCGAGCGGCGCCGCCCGGCCCGGCTCAGCCGAGCTTCCCCCCGCCCCCGGCCCGGCAGCCGCCCCGGGAAGTGAGGGGGGAGGGGCCTGTCCCGGGGCAGGGGCGCAGCTCCCCGCGGTGCTCGGCCCGGGGAGCCCCCGCCGAGCCCGCAGCCGCCCCCCGCCGGCCTCCGGCCCGCCCAGCCCCGCTGCAGCCGGGCCCGGCCCGGGACCCCCCGCCGCCCCGCCGGGCTCCCGGCCCCGCTCCGCCCGCGGCCCCCGGCGCCCCTCACCCGGGCTCGGGGCGGCCGCTCCCGCCTCCTCGCCGGGCTGCGCCGCCCGCCGGGCCCCGGCACCGTGCCCGGGAGGGAGGCAGGGGCAGGGCTGCGGGCCCGCGGAGCCGAGCGCCCGGGGCAGCCCCGGGACCCGGCGCCGGCGCCGCTCGCCCGGGCTGTTGGCGCAGCCCCGCCGAGCGGCCCCGGCCCGGCCGCCGCTTGTGCCCCGCGCAGCCGCGAGGGCCGCTCCTTCCCCCGGCCCGGCCCCTTCCGCCCCCGCCCCGCAGCTCGCCGGGACCCCCCGGCCCAGGGCCCGGGCCACCTCCCCCCGAGGACAGCGGGGGCCCCGAGGGGAGCGGCGGCTCCCCCGCCCCGGGGCTCCCCGGGCTGGGGGCGGAGCGGGCCCGGCGCAGCGAGGGGCGGTGGGGGGCTCCTCCGGCCGGGCGGAGGGCGGGCGGGCGGCGCTGGGCAGCGGGCGGACCCGCGGGGCCCGGAGCCGGCCGGGGGAAGGGGCGGGACGGGAGCGGAGCGGGGCGGGGGGAGAAGGAGCGGAGCGGCGCTGGCGTGGGCGGGGCGCCGAGTAGGGGGCGGGGCATGTCGAGGGGCGGGGCGAAGAGTCCCCTCCCACGGGGCACTGCCCCTTCCCGCTGCCGCGGCCCGCGCTCGCGTCCCCAGCCGTGGGAGGGTCCCGGACTGGGTGTCCCTCCCGCCCTCCCTGCCCCCAGTTTGGGTGCCCCCCGCCCCTGCGCTACCCACGGCTGCTGGGGATGGGCCCGGGCCAGGCTGGTGGCAGCTGGCGGGGAGTAACCGAACAGGGGGCTATTTGGTCCCCACTCCCCTGACAGAGAGGGGGAGCCCCCGACGCGGGGGACAGGGGAGCCGGGGAACCCCCACCGAACGCTGCCCCAGCGGGGACCCCCGGGAAAGCTCGGTCCCTGCTGAGAGCAGCAGGGCGGGCAGACAGCGCCCTGCAGCAGGATCTGGCCTCCCCCTCTGGTCCCCAGCGTTCAGGGGACACAGAAGCTGCTCTGTCGCTCCGCTGCTCATCCCCATGCCCCGGGAGCCACGTCTCCCACCAGGGAGAGCCTGCTGAGGAGAAGAAGGAAGAGGAGGAAGAGGACGAGGAGGGTTTTGCTCCTGCAGGAGAGCTGATGGAAGCGCCCTGCCCTCATTTCACCTTCTCAGCGTCTTTCCCCGAGGAAGGGGAGAACCACGTTAAAGTCGATGCCAACTTTTGGGGCTGGGGGGACGGAGGAGGAGGAGGGAGGCACAGGAAGGAGCCCAGAGCATGTGGCACTGCAAGGGCTTTCCTGGGGACTAGCCCTGAGCAGGGGCCCGGTGCCGGCTGGGTCACTCACCCAGGAGCAAGGTGACATGGCAGTGGCACCCAAGGTACCCGCACTCGGCAAAACCCAGCGGGTGCCTGCGCCTGGCGTAGGGCCGTGGCGGGGACCAGGCAAGGGGGACGCTGCTGGTGGGACCTCAGTGACACTGTGGGGTTCAAGGGCATCAGGCAGGGACCCAGTGGCTGCTGCAGACCTGGCAGAGCAAGGTCATTCACCCCAGCGACCTCCCACTGCCAAACAGCCCCACCATGTCATTTCTAGATGGACCAGGGTATTTTTTTTTGCCTGCCTTGTTTTTCTTCATTATGGTTTGTTTTTTCCAGGCTGACTGTCACACTCGCTCAGCCCATTTGTTGGGATTCCCCCTTTTTTGGCGCACTTGCTTTCATTGCTGCAGGTCTGGTGGTTCCTGCCTGCACCTTTGGGTAAGCATCACTTCTAGAAAATCAGCATTTAAAGAGATTTCTATAGAATTGCTTCCTTTTTTCCTCCTAAGTGCAGCAGAACTGGTCTGGTTGGGCTTTGTGTTATGCTTATTACTCTTTACTCACGTGCTGGGGGTAGGTGACACCCAAGAGAGGAGATGAGTCAATTCTGAGGAAGTTCTCAGCCCTTGATTTGCAAAGCCAACCCTACAGATTTGAGTTGACAAGCAGCAGCAGCTGCTTTGTGCCTTCAGGTGCCCAACCTCTGATTTTTCTCAAGGTTTGGGGACACAGCAGGTTTTTCCCCCTCCCCAAGGAACTCACTGCTTGTGGGTTCCAGGAGGAGCTGGCAGGGGAGGGTGGGAGTTGAGGACCACTGAGTTCCTTGTCTTCCAGAGCACAGGGAAGGGTTGGTTTTAGCCTCTCTCCCCCTTGGAAAGGAGCAGGGGAGCATCCTGCCAGCAGCATCCAGCCTCGCTGCTTCCAAAGGGCCAGCCCTCATGGGGTGCAAGTGGGGACAAGCACCCTGAGAGCAGGATGGGGTCAGTCCTGCCCCTTGCCTGGGCTGCAGAGAGGCTCTTCCCTGCCCGCTTTGGAGAACCATGGGACTGGATGACCTTTAATTATAGATTAAAAAAAGCACCTGAAACTCCTTTTTGAAGTGAGTGTCCTTATGTAGAGCCTGCTTTCTGCCTCCACACAGAGCTGAGTCCCACCCACTGGGGAAAAACATGCAGCAAGAAGGGAAAAAAACCAAGCTTTTGGGTAGGAAGAAAACCCCACTTTGCCTTGTAGGTATGTATCCAGCAATAACAGCCCTCATCACAGGGTACTTTCCCTGTTGGAGTGAAGGGAAGTACCAGTGCAGAGCAGGAAGGGCTGCTTTACCCAGGGAGCAGCCCAAGGCTTGATTCCCCCAACCCAGCCCAAAGAGGGATACATTTCCTTGGCCTTTTTAGTGCTAGGGGATTGTCAGCAGTTAGTCAAGAGCTGGAGAAAGCTAAGTTCAGCTTAGTGATGCCAGTTAGGCCAGCAGCACACAGCTTGGGCTGCTCAAAGCCAGGTCTGGCCAGGAGGAGCTTCCAGCTCTTAAGCAAGCCTGGGTGTAAAGCATAAGCCACACAGCACCTGACAGCTGCCCATTACAGCTCCTGCACCCAGGAGCTGTACCTTGGTGGGTGGGAGCCCAGGGCAGGGCTGCCCTCCCAGGCAGGAGGGCTCAACACCACCCATACAGCAAAAGCAGAGACCATTCACAGCCAAGTTTGACATTATATAAACAGTTTATTAAAGTTCAACATACAAAGTCATTCCTTCATCCATCTGAGCCCACATCCTTTTCAAAGAGCAGTTGGCAGCTGCAGCCCAATGAGCAGGGATAGCTTCTGAGCATATCCCCCCCCCCCCCCCATCAGCTGCATCATCTCTCATCAGGCAGAGTCATTTTGCCAGTGGGTATGAGCATCCTCAGTGCCCTGCAAGTGAGAGGGGGAGAAGTCACTGTACCCACCTCCAGCAAGGGCAGGGGCTGAGGTCTCTTTCTCCCACCCCCCTCAAGGGGTTTCTCCAGCTCCTGGCATTGCCCAGGACCATCACCAGGTACAACAGGGACCTGTGGCCTGCAGAAACACCAGCTGTGCTTCAAGGCTCCAGCTCTGAGGCACAGAAACCAATTCCAGGGACTGTAAAGGCCACTTGCCTGTTCAGAGGATGCCCAGAACCCTTGGTTATCCATTTCCAGGGTCTGGGTCCCTGCTTCAGGGTCTCTTCTGTCCCAGAGGAATGCCATGTCCCGCCAGCTGAGCCTCTTGGTCCTCAGACACTAGGGAGGAGAGCATGGAGGCTAGTCTCTGTGCTCCCCTTGCATGGCAGCTGGGGCTGCTTTGCCCCAGCAGACAGACATTGCCCTTACCACCAGCAAGACGATGGGAGCAGTAATGATACAGAGGCCACACACAACCATGATGGCCACGCCGTACTCAGGAAAGCCTGGTTCAGGCAGGGGGGGCTCCAGGGTGTCCTCTGGAGCAGAGCACAGCAGTTAGCACAGCCTGCAGGATATGGGCTCTACCCCACAAGGCTGCAGCCACCCACTCTCCTTCAGGACACAGGAAGCAATATATAGGATGCCAATAACATCTATTTGACACCCCTCCATGCCCTTTCCAGATAACCCTTCCCTCCTGACCTATGCCAGCCTGCAGCAGATTGGAGACAGAGACCTATCCCCCCAGGCTGTGCAGAGGGATAGGGCACAGTTGTTACCAGAATTGTACTTTCATATCAACCATCACAAGCTGGTCACCTCACCAGCCAAGACATCTCACCCTCCCTTTGTATAAGGGATCCAGATCTAGCTGGTTGTGGATCTACTCTGCTCACACTGCAGGCATGGAGCCACAAGCTGGTGAAGCTTGTATACCTGTACCCCAAAGGGAAGCTTACCTCCCACAGCAAGAGAGTATGGGTCCACCTGGAAGTCTGAGCCAGCCAGAGCCTTGTTTGGCCCAACTGAGAGCACAAGTGCCTCCAAAACTTCCAGGCTGGTCGGAGCTGGGTGCTGGAAGACCACATCCCCATGGCAGATCAAGGAGCCAGGC